>NC_072397.2:575000-1312500 GCF_028885625.2 Pongo pygmaeus
TAAATAATGAAATTAAAAATAAACAAAATAAATCAATTAGTAAAATAAAAACAAAAAAGGTTTTTACTTTATAATAATACTATTACTATTATTATTATTATTATTATTATCATTATTATTATTTGAGATGGAGTCTCACTCTGTCACCCAGGCTGAAGTGCAGTGGCGCCATCTCGGCTCACGGCAACCTCCACCTCCCGGGTTCAAGTGATTCTCCTGCCTCAGCCTCCCGAGTAGCTGGGATTACAGGCGCCTGCCACCACGCCTGGCTAATTTTTGTATTTTTAGTAGAGATGGGGTTTCACCACTTTGGCCCCTTGCTGGCTGAGAGGGTCTCCTGCCACACATCCCAGCCTCTCTGGGAGTCTCCATCTGCAGAAGGATGCACTGACTGTCTGTCTCTAGTTGTGCTGACCCACCATCCCTGCACCTCTTTGTAGATTCAAAGCTGTGTAGGAAGTAGCTTTTGACAGCCCAGCATATCATGTCTTATGTAAACCCTTCTAATTTATAGAGGGTCTCAGGTCTAATCTTGCACATTCTCCTGCCGTATCCTAAATTATCAATCATTTTAATGACATGCAAAAAAAAAAAAACAAGCAAATCTTAGATGACATCCTTATCGCCTATTTTAATACAATTTCCTAAATCAAACATCGTAGGGAAGCTCATATAAAAAACTTACGCCTAGCAAGAAATTAAAGAAACGTGTACTTAGGGCAACCAATATTACACGGATAGACTTATCAGATCTTTAATTTTATACAAACGAGCTTCTCTTCGTATTAAAAGATGCACCTGGCTTTTTGAATTACAGACTCCCTGGGTCCACATATGCGAAGACGTCTTTGGAATCATAAATACTAGCTAGCAACAATCCTACACTAAAATTCAAGTCTTAATCAGGTCTTACACCACGTGCATTTTTTGTTGTTGTTGTTTTGTTTTTTTGAGATGGTGTCTCACTCCTGTCACCCAGGCTGGAGTGCAATGGTGCAATCTCTACTCACTGCAACCTCCGCTTCCCAGGTTCAAGTGATTCTTCCGCCTCAGCGTCCTGAGTATCTGGGATTAATAGGTGCCCACCACCACACCTGGCTAATTTTTTGTGTTTTTGGTAGAGATGGGGTTTCACCATGTTGGCCAGGCTGGTCTTGAACTCCTGACCTCATGATCTGCCTGCCTCGACCTCCCAAAGTGCTGGGATTACAGTGGTAAGCCACCGTGCCCAGACAAATTCCTGCTGTTTTAAACCCATCTGTGCATTGGACGTTTTTACCGCAGCCCTACGATGCAGATGAGGATGGTGATCTTTGTTTGCTAAATCATGGGTTTCTGCCTGTTTAGAAGGCAATTTAAGCGTGAATGAAATGAATCTGATATTTGTGCAGAGCCCTCTAAGCAGCCGTCTTCGACGTGGCCACAATCCCTTATTAGCAACAGCTCCTGGCACCCACGGCCTCCCACACCCAGAAAGCAAACTTACAGTTTGACCACCAAAATTTAAAATTGTGTGGCTGTACGGATGACCCGGCTTGTTTGAACTCCCAAGGAAAAGAGGAACTCTTGTTTTACAAGTTTATTGCATGATGACATACTTTAATTTTATACAAACGAGCTTCTCTTCGTATTAAAAGATGGTATATAGTGGAGAGAGGATGTTTGGATGTTGGAAAAAAATCTGTCTCGGAAAGACAGAGTTTTTTGTAACTGGGGATATACAGGTGCCAGCCTCTTGCTATCCATTTGGGAGAGTGCTTTTTTTTAATTTTTGAAACAGTGTCTGGCTATGCTGCCCAGGCAACTGTGCAATGGTGCAATTATAACTCACTGCAGCCTCAGCCTCCTGGGCTGAAGCAATCCTCCTGCCTCAGCCTCCTGAGTAGCTGGGACTACAGGCATGTGCCGCCATCGTCAGCTAATTTTTTATTTTTTGTAGATGTGGGGTCTTGCTACATTGCCCAGTCTTGTCTCACACTCAGAGGATCAAGCAATCCTCCTGCCTCGGCCTCCCAAAGTGCTGGGATGACAGGCATAAGCCACCCCATCTAGCCAGTTTCAGCCAGTTCCATTCCCAAGTCCCAAAGATTCACTGGACCAATGACCGGGCATTTCATTCCCTCTTCCCCAAGAACTGAAGCGGATGCATTTTCTCATGGATGTTGTATGTTAGTGCTGGGATCCATCAGTAGAGAAGGGTGCACACCTGCTTTTTTGGGGCACACACACACAGACACTGTCTCTCTCAGTGGCTCTTGACCTCTAACCATCAAAGCTGGGTGCATGCATGGCCCCAGGATCCCAAGCATCCCTCAGGGGCTGACACTGTTTGTTCGGTCTTCTGGTCAACCACTCAGTAAGTTCTTCCTCAGGCTCGTTGCTCACCCTGGCCACCGTCCCCGCTGCAGGCTCCTTACTCACCTTGGCCACCGTCCCCACTCTAAACGTTCCAGGGGCTCTCCTGTCCTGGCTGCAATGATCACCCCGGATTCTTGGGGACAGGGGATTCTATTGGGACTCACTGCAGAATGAGAAGGGTAGCAAGATAGTTAGATCATAGCTAAATAGATAATAGGTAGATGATAAATAGATAGATGAAAGAGAGTGGATAGATGGTAGATATAGATGATAGATAGACAGATAATAGGTAGATGATAGGAAGATAGTAGATAGATGTAGATTAGATAGACAGATAGGCAGATGATGGAATGCGAGTAGATGAATAGATAGATAGATGATAGATAGATAGATAGATAGATACATACATACATACATACATACAGACAGACAGACATATATACATACATAAATAGAGGATAGGATGTAATGGATAAAAGATAGATAGATAGATAGATAGATAGATAGATAGATAGATAGATATACAGATGATAGAATGTGACTGGATGAATAGATAAAAGATAGATAGATAAAAGGATGTGAATGTATGAATAGATAGATAATGGATGGATGGATGGATGGATGGATAGATAATAGGATATGAGTGGATGAATAGATAGATAAACAGATGATAGGATGTTAGTGGATGGATAGATAGATAGATAGATAGATGGATAGATAGATGTGATGGTGGATGGATAGGTGGATGAACAGATAGATAGATACACAGGTGAATAGATAGATACTAGACAGATGTGATGGGTGGATGGATAGATGAATGGATGGATAGGTAGATTGATAGATTGATCAATAGATAGATAGACAGATGGTAGATGGATTTCTTTTAATAGATAAGACAGATAGTAGATAGACAGATGATAGATGGATATACGGATAGCTATTAATACACAGATAAAGAGATAGGCAGATGATAGAATGAGAGTGGATGAATAGATAGATGATAGATAGATAGATGATAGAAGGTTATTGAATGAATAGATAGATGATAGATAGATAGATAGATAATAGGATGTGAATGTATGAATAGGTAGGTAATAGATGGATGGATGGCTAGATAGGTAGATAGATAGATAAATAGGATATGAGTGGATGAATAGATAGATAGATGATAGATAGATAATGGGATATGAGTGGATGAATACATAGATACATAGATGTCATGGTGGATTAACGGATAGATACATGGATAGATGAATAGATAGATATTAGGTAGATGTGATAGATGGATGCATGGATAGATCAATCAATAGATAGATAGATAGACAGATAGACAGACAGATGGACAGATAGATAGATAGATACACCTTCATGAAAAAAATTCCCTACATTTAGTAGAATGCACTAGGACCTTACCCCTGGGGATGCTGAAACTTAAGCTGAGATTTGGGTCAACAACACAACGATTGTATTCCAGGACATGGCATCTGCTGATTCTGGGGACCAGACTGAGGGAAGGCACGAATTTTGTCCTCCTTCTTCCAGAAGGAGGCCTCTTTGCAAATGGTTCTTGGGGAGAAAGTTTGCCTCTGGCTCTTTGGTATATTTCTGCATCTCAAGGGACGTTTCTATCTCAACCTAATACCGAATTCCTCTTGGATGAGTCTCAAAATCATGGTGTTTCTCTTCAGTTTCACGACTGGAGGGGGTGAGAGTTGGTTGGGTGGACACATCCCTCCTCGGGACAGAGTCAGAAAGGAAATAAATATATTCCTAGTTCTGTAGTGGAGAGTTTAGCAATTTAACCGAGAGGTTGGAGACTACCTACTCTATTTTCAGGAGCAGTCTTGGATTTGGGGCCTCACTAAAGAAACTCACAAAATGCAAAGCATAGAGGTAGAAAATGACCAAGAAAGAAAACACCTCGAAAATCAGTTTTAGGATGAGCCCAGGTTAAAAACGCAGCATACAAGCCAGGCACGATGGCTCACGCCTGTCATCCCAGCACTTTGGAGGCCGAGGTGGGAGGATCACCTGAGGTCAGGAGTTTGAGACCAGCCTGACTAACATGGTGAAACCCCATCTCTACTAGAAATAGAAAAATTAGCCGAGTGTGCTGGTGCGCACCTGTAATCTCAGCTACTCGGGGGGCTGAGGCAGGAGAATCGCTTGAACCTGGGAGGCGGAGGTTGCAGTGAGCTGAGATCATGCCACTGCACTCCAGCCTGGGGGACAGTACAAGAGTTTGTGTCAACAAGCAAAACAACAAACAAACAAACAAAACCCCACAACATAATTCATTCGAACCCATTCTTAGTCATCTTTGTGAGATTCAAAAACCACAAATTCTGATTCAGTGGGATAGGGTTGAGAGAGAAATCCATGCGAGTTTGAAAAGCGTGTAAATTAGCTCAGACATTTTCAAGCACACACGGGGATTAAAACTCAGCCAACAGCTCTTCACCGTTGAGCCGCTCGATTACGAGGACTTTGATAAAAAGATGATTGAAATTGTGGTCTTCAGTAGGTGAACTCTTCTGCTCAGAGGTTTTCCTATAGCTGAGATATTCTCCTGTGTCTTGTCCCTGCCTTTACTTTCACATATTAGTAGAGAATGAAAAGTTGAAGAATTTGACTTCACTTCGGGTGTTCATTGGTGCAACAGATAAGGTTGTCTGTTGAAGGGAGTGAACCTCTGAAAACGGAGCCATGGGCTGGCTCTCAGAGCTAAGATAAAATATAAGAGGTCATGAAGACCAAAGAGAGGAGAAGAACCAGTGAAAGTGGAATAGAGAGTCCCAGACAATACGCTGGCTGGGTGGAGAAGATGCATGGATTTCATTGATATGAGACCGCAGGATTGTAAGACAGATGTACAAAGTAGCTCAGAGAGAAAACTCTTAGGGTCTGTCTCTAGCCTGCTTTCAACATCTGATTTCTTTTTTCTTTCTTTCTTTCTTTTTTTTTGAGACAGAGTCTCGCTCTTTCACCCAAGCTGGAGTGTAATGGTGTGATCTCAGCTCACTGCAGCCTCTGCCTCTGGGTTCATGCAATTTTCCTGCCTCAGCCTCCCGAGTAGTGGGAATTACAGGCGCCCGCCACCATGCCTAGCTAATTTTTGTATTTTTAGTAGAGATGGGGTTTTGCCATGTTGACCAGGCTGGTCTTGAACTCCTGACCTCAGGTGATTCACCTGCCTCGACCTCCCAAAGTTCTTTTTTTAAAAAAAATTTATTTTGTTTTTCAAGGGGCCTTCAACAGCAGGAACCACATGTGAATTCTAAACCTCTCTTTTCCAGCTGATTACAACTTTGCCTTCTCTGAGTGTTTGACCCATCAAAGCCAAACTCTGTCCTCCACCGTCTCCTGAAGGCACCATCTTGGTTGACCACTGAAGTAGGCTGAATGATGATGACCTGGAGAAACAGATCCTTGTCCTAATCCCTAAGAAGCAGAGAGTGTTCACTTACATGGCAAAAAGGGTTTTTGCAGACATGATGAACCAAGAATCTTGAGATGAAGAATTATCCTGGATTATCTAGGTGGACCCTAAATCCAACGACAGGTGTCTTTCTGGGAGACAGAAGAGGAGACACAGACACAGAGGAGGAAGCCACATGGAGACGGAGGCAGAGACTGGAGTGATGCGGCCAGAAGCCCAGGGATGCCTGGAGCCCCCAGGAGCTGGGAGAGGCAGGAAGGATCCTCCCCTAGAGCCTCCAGAAAGAAGGGGATAAAACTGAAGTGGATTGAACAGTGGCCCTCAGAAAGAACATATTCATGTCCTAACTCCCAGAACCTGGAATGAGATCGCGTTTGGAAATTGGGTGTTTGCACATACAATTAGTTAAGAATCTTGAGAGGAAATCGTCCTGGATTAGGGTGGGCTCTAATTTCAATAACAAGTGTCCCTTTAAGAGACAGAAGAGGAGACACAGACACAGAGGAGAAGGCCACGTGGAGACGGAGGCAGAGTCCATCTAATTCAGGATACTCTCAACTTGAAATCCTGAATTTAATGCGTCTTTAAAGACCTTATTTTTAATTAAGGTTACAAATAGTGTCCTGGCAACCGTGCGTTTTAGGGGACACTTTAAGCTAATACAGAGAGTGACAGCTGATTCGTGTAATTATCACAGAAAGGGAATTTTCATTTGCTGGAAGAGAGAAGAAAGCAGAAATTAAACAGGCAGTTTCTTCCACGTTGCTTTGGGCTCTGTTTGATTGCATTTACTCCAACCTCTGATGCCCTGCAGTGAAGGGTTTTGACTACAAACCTCAAATGGGCTTCCAGCCCCAGGAATTTATGAACTTGCTTTTTTTTTTTTTTAGTTTTTTGACAGGCCCTGAAGCGGCTACAATAGAAGAAAAACAAGTCTTCTACGAACAGAGAATTACTTTGAAAGGTCAAAAGCTAAGCTTAAAAGGATCTATTAAAACTCAACATCAAGGCTGGGCGCTGTGGCTCACTCCTATAATCCCATCACTTTTGGAGGCTGAGGAGAGTGGATCACCTAATGTCAGGAGTTCAAGAGCAGCCTGGCCAACATGGTGAAATCCCGTCTCTACTAAAAATACAATAATTAGCCAGGCATGGTGCTGGGTGCCTGTGATCCGAGCTACTCAGGAGGCTGAGGCAGGAAAATTGCTTGAATCCGGGAGGCAGAGGGCTCAGTGAGCAGAGATGGCGCCATTGCACTCCAGCCTGGGCGACAGAGTGAGACTCCATCTCAAAGAAAACAAACACACAAACAAAAACAAACAAAGAAAACCCCTCAACATCAAAAGGACAAACAACCCAATTAAAAAGTAGGCAAAGAACTAGAATAGACATTTCTCCAAAAGGAGATAAAGAAATGGCCAAGAAGGGCATGCAGAGATGCCCAGCATCCCTTATCATTACTGACGTCGAAACTGCATTGAGAGATGGCCTCACACCCACGAGGATGGGAAGAAGGATAGTGGAGACAACATTAGCAAGCATTGATGAGGATGTGGAGAAACTGGAAGTCCTGTCTACTGCCGGTGGGAGGGTAAAATGGCACAGCCACTGTGGGAAATGGCATGCACCTCCCCAAAAAATTAAACGTAGACTTATCATATGATCGCACAATCTCACTCCTGGCTGTGCATCCAAAATAACTAAAAACAGACTCAAAGAAAAACCAGAGCACAAAGAGCGGTGGTACAGGCACCTGTAATCCCAGCTATGTGGGAGGCTGAGGCAGGAGAATCGTTTAAATCCAGGAGGTGGAGGCTGCAGTGAGCCAAGTTTGTGCCACTGCGCTCCAGCCTGGGCGACAGAGCGAGACTCCATCTCAAATAAGTAAATAAATATCACGCCTGTAATCCCAGCACTTTTGGGAGGCCGAGGTGGGCAGGTCCCGAGGTCAGGAGTTCGAGACCGGTCTGGCCAACATAGTGAAACCCCGTCTCTACTAAAAAATACAAACAAATTAGCTACTAAAAAATACAAACAAATGAGCTGGATGTGGCGATGCACGCCTGTAATCCCAGCTACTTGGGAGGCTGAGGCAGAAAAATGGCATGAACCTGGGAGGCAGAGGTTGCAGTGAGCCGAGATTGTGCCACTGCACTCCAGCCCAGGAGACAGTGAGAGACTCCATCTCAGAATAAAAAATAACATTAAATAAATAAATAAATAAATAAATAGAATCTCCAGTCCTTGGGCTCAGGGCTATTTGTACACACAACTACAGGGAGACTTTGGGTTTCCCAGTTCGGTCTTCCTTTAACCCAAAAACTCTTCTGGAAAGAAGGTGATCTTCTTCTCCTAAGACGTATAATGCTACAGAATGTCTCTGAAAGGGGTCATATTTCACCTGTTACAGCTGCTGAATTATTCACAAGCGGGTTCTGCGTATCTTGCACCTGTACTGGCCGATGAGCGTCAGAGAGGCTCCCATCTCGTTACTGTGAGAGGTGGGACTGGGGGGGCTTCATCGCCAGGGATGACGGGCTCACGGTGCTTACCTTTGTGGTGGGGAGAGATTAATTGCAGCGTAGCTTGAACCTTGTGATGTTGAACTGTGCACGGCGGCACTGCCTCGGTCTCCCCAAGAGGCTTTTGATGCCTGTTTTACTTTTGTATTTTTATATTTATTTATTTACTTGAGACGGAGTCTCGCTCTGTCACCCAGGCTGGAGTGCAATGGCGCGATCGTGACTCACTGCAACCTCTGCCTCCCGGGTTCAAATGATTCTCCTGCTTCAGCCTCCGGAGTAGCTGGGATTGCAGGCACCCGGCACCATGCCCAGCTAATTTTTGTGTTTTTAGTAGAGACAGGGTTTTGCCATGTTGCCCAGGCTGGTCTTGAACTCCCAACCTTGTGATCTGCCTGCCTCGGCCTCCCAAAGTGCTGAGATTACGGGCCTGAGCTACCATGTCCAGCCTTTATGTTTATTTTTGTTTATTTATTTGAGATGAGTCTCGCTCTGTCTCCCAGGCTGCAGTGGGATGGCGTGATCTCGGCTCACTGCAACGTCCACCTCCCGGGTTCAAGCGATTCTCCTGCCTCAGCCTCCCAAGTAGCTGGGATTACAGGCGTGTGCCACCATGCCCAGTTAATTTTTGTATTTTTAGTAGAGATGGGGTTTCGCCATGTTAGCCAGGCTGGTCTTGAATCCCTGATTTTGTGATCCACCCGCCTTGGCCTCCCAAAGGGCTGGGATTACAGGCATGAGCCACCATGCCTGGCATTTATTTTTATTTTTATTTTTGTTTATTTGTTTGAGACAAGTCTCGCTCGGTTTCCCAGGCTGGAGTGCAGTGGTGCGATCTCGGATCACTGCAACCTCCGCCTCCTGGGTTCAAGTGATTCTCCTGCCTCAGCCTCCCAAGTAGCTGGGATTACAGGCACCCACCACCATGCCCGGTTAATTTTTGTATTTTTAGTAGAGATGGGGTTTCGCCATGTTGGCCAAACTGGTCTTGAACCCCTGAATTTGTGATCCACCCGCCTTGGCCTCCCAAAGTGCTGGGATTACAAGCATGAGCCACCATGCCCGGCATTTATTTTTATTTTTATTTTTGTTTATTTATTTGAGAAGAGTCTCTCTCTGTTTCCCAGGCTGGAGTGCAATGGCACGATCTCAGCTCACTGCAAACTTCACCTCCTGGGTTCAAGTGATTCTCCTGCCTCAGCCTCCCAAGTAGCTGGAATTACAGGCGTGCGCCACCACGCCCGGCTAATTTTTCTACTTTTAGTAGAGACAGGGTTTCCCCATGTTGGCCAGGCTGGTCTCGAACTCCCGACCTCAAGTGATCCACCCGCCTTGGCCTCCCAAAGTGCTGGGATTACAGGCATAAGCCACTGTGCCTGGTGTATGATGCCTATTTTATAAATCAATGCCTAGAAAGTTTAGCGAGTCCAGAATCTTTTGGAACAGGTGTTACCAGCCACACACTTGGGCTGGTTCTTTTATTTCATTTCATTTATTTATTTCATATTTTATTTTATTAACATTTTATTTAATGTATTATTTTATTTTATTTATTTTATCTTTGATTGTATTAGTATTTTATTTCATTATTTAATTTTATTTTTATTTCATTCTATTTTGTTTGAGACACGGTCTTACTGTGTCCCCCGGGCTGGAGTGCAGTGGCTCCATCACAGCTCATTGCAGCTTTAAATTCTTGGGGTCACAGTCCTCCCATCTCAGCCTCCTGAGAAGCTGGGATTACAGGCACTCACCACTTCTGGCTAATTGAAACTGGGAGACAGAGGTTGCCGTGAGCTGAGATTTTATAATAATTTTATAATTATTATAATTATAATTTATACTTATAAATTATAATTTATACCTCTCCTGGCTAATTTTATAATAATTTTAACATTGAGGTTTCACTATGGTACCCAGGCTGGTCTCGAACTCCCGGGCTCAAGCAATCCTCCTGCCTCAGGCATCCCAAAGTGCTGGGATTACGGGTGTGAGCCACTGTGCCTGGCTAATTTTTTTTTTCTTTCAGGTAGAGATGGAGTCTCACTGTGTTGCCCAGGCTTCGGTTTGTCCTTTTAGATAGCCGATCGGGATATTTAGTGTTACGGTTATGCCTGCTTCCATAGCAGGGGTATTGATAGGTATAGAATCAAAATCGGGATATAACATTGTTACTGTAAGATGGTGTGAAACGTGCTCTCCCCACTCCTTTGTAAACAGAGACAGGGGGGTTTGCCCCTTGTCCATCTCTGTCTACAAATCATCCTGGTAGGGACTGTACCTTTTGCCCGTCTTTCACGGCAAAAGAATCCTCCTGGTCCCTGGGTGGATATAGGCTCCTGTTTCCAATGCTGGAGGCTGCAGCTCACCTCGCTGCACCCCCCTTACCCACCGCTTGTGATCTGAACTCTGAGCTGATCTGGAGTCAGCAAAACTGCCTGCTATACTCCATTCCCATTCAATCCATTATGCAGCTCCCTCCACCAACTCCTCATCTCCCTGACTTCTAATTTGACAATGACAAAGAGCTCCGCGGTGATTTTAAATTTCATAATTTTAATCTGTCAAGCCTGACATTTAATTACTGCCCTCCTCACCTTGCAGCCACGTGCGAGGGCTGCTGTGCGTCTTCCTTTACAACGTATTTTTTTTTCCCCTTCCACCCCCGTGGAGGAGTAGACTAATAAATAAATATATGCATAACTGCCAGGTACAAGACAATGTGCCCGGGATGGTCTATTAGCCCCAAATCTAGACAGATGAGGTTAATCATATTTCCAAGAGCCGCTTTATCGTATTAGGAGTGATTAAAGCACGGCCTCAGCCCCTGGATGAGACGTCCCTTGGAAACATAAAACAGGAGACCTGGTCTGTGCAGTTTCATGTGATATGGGAACCCCGATTTGCTGCGCTGCTGGTTGTGGGATTTGCAAACAGACCAAGACAAGCAGGGATTGCTAAGAGATGACTCTTGGCAGATGGGGTACGAAGGTTGTTTGGAACAGCTGGGGCCGTTCCTTGGGTGTCTATGGGAGGAAAGTCTCTCTCCACACACTGGTGGAACAGCAGGTGTAACAGACTCATCATGACTGGGTTACCTGTGTTGAGACCGTCCACCTTGATTTAGGTCCAAGCTGATTTCTTTTTCTTTTGAAACGGACTCTCACTCTGTCGCCCAGGCTGGAGTGCAGTGGCACAATCTTGGCTCCCTGCAACATCCACCTCCCGGGTTCAAGCGATTCTCCTGCCTCAGCCTCCCCAGTAGCTGGGATTACAGGCACCTGCCACCACGCCCGGCTAATTTTTGTGTTTTTAGTAGAGACGGGGTTTCACCATGTTGGCAAGGCTGGTCTCAAACTCCTGACCTCAGGTGATCCACCCACCTCGGCCTCCCAAAGTGCTGGGATTACAGGCATGAGCCACCGTGTCCGGCCCTTATCCCATAATGTTTCAATGTTTTTTTTTGATTTTTTGAGACGGAGTGTCTCACTTTGTCACATGGGCTGGAGTGCAGTGGCACAATCTTGGCTCACTTCAACCCCTGCTTCCCGGATTCAAGCGATTCTCCTGCCTCAGCCTCCCCAGTAGCTGGGATTACAGGCACTTGCCACCATGCCCGGCTAATTTTTGTGTTTTTAGTAGAGACGGGGTTTCACCATGTTGGCCAGGCTGTTGTCAAACTCCTGACCTCAGGTGATCCACCCGCCTCGGCCTCCCAAAGTGCTGGGATTACAGGCATGAGCCACTGTGCCCAGCCCTTATCCCAAAATCTTTCAATTTTTAAAAAATATTTGAAGGCATGCGTCATCACTTTCTGAGATCTCATGGATGAAGCCTGAAACCATCATTCTCAGCAAACCAGCGCAAGGACAGAAAATCAAGTCTACCATGAGAAAGACCCATTCCACCTGCTCTTAATATGCCAAAGCAAAGCATGATGCACCTCGGGAGCCCAATTTCAGGTCAATTTGGAAGAAGAGATGTCTCAATGCCAGAGTTGTGTGAGGGTGAAATGGCTTTTAATGACCAGGGTGAAATGTATTTTAGTAGAGACAGGGTTTAATGAGAAGGACATACCCCAGAGCCCCCTGGTGTCTCACCCAGAGAAAACCAAAGGCAGGTTCCAAGCAAAGGTCAGACGTTGGACTTCACAGCCCTGCACATCCCTGCTAAGTCCTGGAGTCCGTAAGACGTCAGGGGGCTGCCGCCTGTGTCAGCTTATTTCAACATTGAAAATGCCTCTTTGTATCAGTGTGGGCTACAGAATGTCTCCAATGCAAAGAAAAACCTCATCATCCCAGGCAGAGACTTGGCAAAAACCATGAATGTTTGTACAACATTGTCTTAGCCTCCATTCCCATGTTATACATAATTCGTCCCCAATGGACATAAAATAGTTCATAACAATGCAAAAAATGCTTATCCTCATAGTCCAATTGCAGTCCAAAAAAAACAAAACAAAAAAGACCCTGGAAGATTGAATTTTCTTTTCTTGTGATACATTCAGAAGTGTGGTCCAGAATAATTAAGCCATATTATTTTCCATAAATATCTGCTTTTTTTGTGGGAAACCCCAAGGGCCCTCTATGCAGAATGAAAAGCTTGGTCTAGCTTGAGATTTGGCAAGAAGCTGTTTAACACAGAGAGGGGCCAGGCAACAGGGGTTCCTCAGGTCATTTCCCACTATAAATAGCTCAGTGAAATTTAGAGAATGAGAGAGAAGCCTTTTGTAATTTCACTAAAGGATTAAGAAAATATAATAGTAATTGCCAGGTGGGAAAAAAATCCTTTTTTTTTTCTTTCAAAAATCAGTCAAGAGAAGTTTAGAAAGGAGATGAGATTGGAGGGGGGAGGGTTATTTATTTAATTTTTGTTTTGTTTTATTTTTAAGAAAGAGTCTGTCTGTGTCACCCACGCTGGAGTGCAGTGGCACAACCTCGGCTCACTGCAACCTCTGCCTCCCAGGTTCAGGTGATTCTCCTGCCTCAGCCTCCCAAGTAGCTGGGATTACAGGTGCCCACCATCATGCCTGACTAATTTTCTTTCTTTTTTTTTTTTAGTAGAGACAGGGTTTCTCCATGTTGGCCAGGCTGGTCTCGAACTCCCAATCTCAGATGACCCACCTGCCTCAACTTCCCAAAGTGCTGGGATTACAGGCTTGAGCCACCACACCCAGCCAGGATTTCATTCTTTTTTTTTTTTTTTTTTAAGCAGAATACCATTTCCTTGTGATTGACAAATAATAATTGTATATATTTCTAGGGCACCATGCGATGTTTTGATACATGCATAGGTTGTGGAATGGTTAGATCAAGCTCATTAACAAATGCATCACCTCACATACATCTCATCTTTAGGAGGTAAGAGCATTTAAAATTGACTCAGCAATTTTGAAACATGCAATGTGTTATTATTAACTATGAGAATGAGAAAGAAGAGAAGGACAAGGGGCTCTCAGAGAAGCAACAAATATAGGTCCAAGCTCCTCACAACACCGACTTAAGCACCAACTGACTGCCTCTTAATTAGGTGCTTCCAAGTAAATAGAACTATTATCTATCAGATACAATACCAGAGACACCATACAATATATACGGTAAGGCCTCACCCAACATCACTGATAGGTTATCAGAAATTACAACTTTGGCCAGGCGTGCTGGCTCACGCCTGTAATCCCAGCACTTTGGGAGGCTGAGGTGGGTGGATCACCTGAGGTCAGGAGTTCAAGACCAGCCTGGCCAACATAGTGAAACCTCATCTCTACTAAAAAATACAAAAATTAGCTGGGCATGATGGTGCATGCCTATAGTCCCAGCTACTCAGGAGGCTGAGGCAGGACAATTGCTTGAAGCCAGGAGGTGGAGGTTGCAGTGAGCTGAGATCACACTACTGCACTCCAGCCTGAACAACAGAGTGAGACTCTGTCTCAAAAAGAGAAACTGCAGGCTGGGCGCAGAGGCTCACGCCTGTAATCCCAGCACTTTGGGAGGCCGAGGTGGGTGGATCACTTGAGGTCAGGAGTTTGAGACCAGCCTGGCCAACATGGTGAAACCCTGTCTCTACTAAAAATACAAAAACTTAGCCCGGCGTGGTGGCGGGTGCCTGTAATCCCAGCTACAGGAGAAGCTGAGGCAGGAGAATGGCATGAACCCAGGAGGCAGAGCTTGCAGTGAGCTGAGATTGTGCCACTGCACTCCAGCCTGGGCAACAGAGCAAGACTCCGTCTCAAAACAAGAAACTGCAACTTTAAGCAAAACGACTTAGTGTATAACTAATTTCACCATAGGCCAATTGATATAAACAAGAGTTAAATTCCTAGAGCATACAGTAGGTCCTTTTGCTTAAAGTTGCTGCTTTCAAGAACCTGTTCATGATATTAAGTGAGAAGTTACTGTATATGGAAATTATATATTTATTATACCTTTTGTATTCATATTGCATATTGTGTATATCTGTATGTCTTTACATAAATATGTTCATGTATCTATTATATGTATTTATACATATATATGTATTTATGTATTTATACATATATACATGTATGTATACATGTATTTATGTATTTATACATATATACATGTATTTATGTATTTATACATATATACATGTATATATGTATCTGTCTATTATATGTATTTATACTTATATGTATATATGTATATATGTATGAATACATATATGTATAAATACGTATATTTATATGTATTTATGTACATATAAATGGTTGAATATACATATAAATATGTATATTTATATGTATACATATATGTATATTTGTATATACATATATGTATATTTGTATATACATATATGTATATTTGTATATACATATATGTATATGTATATTTATATGTATAAATACATATATTTATACATATATTTATACATATATGTATAAATACATATAATGTGTATTTATATGTATAAAATACATATTTATACATACAATGTGTATTTATATGTATAAAATACATATTTATACATACAATGTGTATTTATATGTATAAAATACATATTTATACATACAATATGTATTTATATGTATAAAATACATATTTATACATGTAATATGTATTTATATGTATAAAATACATATTTATACATGTAATATGTATTTATATGTATAAAATACATATTTATACATGTAATATGTATTTATATGTATAAAATACATATTTATACATGTAATATGTATTTATATGTATAAAATACATATTTATACATATATACATATATACATATGTATATATGTATAAAATCTATTTATATATACATATGTATCTGTATACATATGTATCTATTTATATATATCTATTTATATATACATATGCATATGTATCCACTATGTATCCACTAGCTTGGTGCAAAAGTTAATGGCAAAAACTGAAATTACTTTTGCACCGACCTAATATTTATATATATTTTAAATTTAGGTTTTAGTTCTATTGATACAGATATATTTATATAGGTCGTTGATATCGATTTCCTGTATTTATGGAAACTGCCGCCACATATATCTTTTATATTCATCTATGTATAGTATAGACATATGTATGTTTTTATATATACATGTATATCTTTTTACACACATCACAGGAAATAGACTGTTTAACTGAACAGATGACGAAAAAAGAAAACTGTTTAGCAAGCAACTTGAGCCACCTTTTTTTTTCCTTCCTTCTGAGTTGGACTACACTTGTTTCAATAACAGGGTGCTTTTAAAAAGATATTTTTGAGAATTTGCGGCTCGTCTGGCTTGTATTAGAGGTTGACTTTTGAGGGAGGTGACATATGTTCCCTAGAAGGCCTCCCTCAGTGACTTCTCCTTGGGAGATGTTTAATGAGTGTTACTGGAGAGAGAGCAAAAGCGTGTCGGTCAGGCGATTATTTTGGTGTGTTTACGCAGGTTGCTAATTTTAAGTAACTGGATGGTTCCTTCATAACGACATTCCATAATCGTTCTCCAGGGTTGTCTGCATTTTTAAGATACAAGTCTAACCAACATCTCCAAAAGGCATCTGAAAAATGTTTTGATGTGTGGAAACCGTTCATTTCTCCGTGGTTGCATAACTCAAAAATAGATGAGGGCATTTCTGAAACTTTCCCAGAAAAATCCCTCTTGGGCTAACACTAACATTCGATGGAGAGAAGCAATAGGTAAGCATAAAATATGAACACAAAGGCCTTCAGCATAAAATGATCATTTTCATTTTAAGAATTGTCTGCTTATCATAACATGAAAATGCTATTTCTGGTAGCTTTTAGAAATCCGTGTGGGTGAGGCTGATACTTAGAACTGTTCTAGTCATTCTCTAAGCTGAGATTTAGTGAATCCTCCATTGGAATCTCGTTTGTAAAGAACCCACACTCCTATTTTTGGCAACAAACTGGGATTTTTTGTGTTTATTTGTCTTAAATCGGCTTTTACTAAAGAGAGCTACGCCAGCCCCTAAGTTAGCAAAAGAATAATAGTTTCACACCACGATGCCTTTCTCGCCTGCATTTTGTCCTGAAGAAGGAGAATTTCTGCCTCTTTGGAACGTTCAGCTGTCTGGCGTGAGGTGACTTTATTTTAGCTTCGTAAGAGTCATTCTTGGCAGATTTTGGGAATCAGAACCCAAGAATAAGAATTTGAAGGCAGGGAAAAATGTGACACAAGAAATATGTTCATCTGTTACCTATATTTTAAAAGTTGAAAAATGAAGTGTTTGGACTCTCTCTCTCTCTCTCTCTATATATATATACATAGATATAAAATATCTCTATATATCTATAATATATATCTATAAATATCTATATATAATATATATCTATATATCTATTATATATCTATATATTATATATCTATATATTATATATCTCTATATCTATAATATATATCAATATATAATATATATCTATATATCTATAATATATATCTATATATAATATGTATCTATATATCTATAATATATATCTATATATCTAAATATCTATAATATCTATCTATCTATATCTATATCTATAATATATATCTATATATCTATAATATATCTCTATATATAATATATATCTATATATCTATAATATATCTCTATATATAATATATATCTATATATCTATAATATATCTCTATATATAATATATATCTATATATAATATATAGCTATATATTATATATATCTATATATAATATATAGCTATATATCTATATATAATATATAGCTATATATCTATATATAATATATAGCTATATATCTATATATATCTATAATATATATCTATATGGATATATAATCTCTCTCTCTCTCTCTATATATATATATATCTCAAAGACGCAAAATGGTAGTTATTTTTTTTCCTGTCAAGCTGCTGCTTCTATAGAATTATAAGCCATTGTAAGGAAACTAGGAGAATTTTTTAAATCACCATAATCAACGGACCTGGTGTCTCTTTGGAACTTAAAACTCAGTGAAACTGAGTAACAAATTGAGCCGTTGGGACATTTGTATTTGGTTTCAGTTTTGCTGATGATGTCACCGGAATCCGTTTCATACTTAAAAAATTATGCAAGGTTACTGCTGTTCAAGTTTGATCAGATCACGTAAGAATGAGAAAAACAGGCAAAGTCATGTTTCTGGCAAGGTATAGGATTTCCTGCTTGCGTCCACATTTACCCCTATTCTTTCCTTGCGGGATGAAGTTTTTATCTGTCTCTCTGTGTGTCTCTTTTCTGTTTTTTTCCCCCAATTCTACTATATGGAAATCTTTCTCGCTGGTTTCTAGATGCCTTATGCTTTTCCAAGTAATTTTATATTTTGGAAAGGTGAGGTTAGAAATGGCAGGCCCATCTCACAGCTGAAAAATTCGCCATCTGGATTTGTCTTTTCTTTACGCAGGTCCAAGACGAGTATTTCTCTGAAATGTTTTTACTATGATTCAACATGAGTTTTACAGATTTAAACCACCCCCAAGAGTGTATTCATTTTTTTGTTTTTTTGAGACAGAGTCTTACTCTTGTGGCCGAGGCTGGAGTGCAGCGGGGGTGATCTCGGCTCACTGCAACCTCCCGGGTTCAAGTGATTCTCCTGCCTCAGCCTCCCGAGTAGCTGGGACTACAAGTGTGTGCCGTCACACCCAGCTAATTTTTGTATTTTTAGTAGAGATGGGGTTTCACCATGTTGGCCAGGCTGGTCTTGAACTCCTGACCTCACGTGATCCAACCACCTCAGCCTCTCACAGTGCTGGGATTAAAGGTGTGACTCACAGTGCCCGACCCATTCATTCATTCATCCATTCATTCATTCACTCACTCATTCACAAGCTCACTCCATTCATTCATTCAGTCACAAGCACACTCATTCATTTATTCACAAGATCACTCACTCATTCATTCACTCACAAGCTCATTCATTCATTCACAAGCTCACTCATTTATTCATTCACTCACAAGCTCACTCATTCATTCACAGGCTCACTCATTCATTCACAGGCTCACTCATTCATTCACTCACAAGCTCACTCATTCATTCACAAGCTCACTCATTCACTCACAAGCTCACTCATTCATTCACTCACAAGCTCACTCATTCGTTCATTCACAAGCTCACTCCATTCATTCATTCACTCACAAACTCACTCATTCGTTCACTCACAAGCTCACTCACTCATTCATTCATTCATTCACAAGCTCACTCACTCATTCATTCATTCGAGACCAGCCTGGCCAACATAGTGAAACCCCGTCTCTACTAAAAATACAAAAAATTAGCTGGGGATGGTGGTGCGTGCCTGTAGTCCCAGCTATTCTGGAAGCTGAGGCACAACAATTGCTTGAACCCGGGAGGCAGAGATTGCAGCTAGCAGAGATAGCGTCATTGTACTCCAGTCTGGCAACAGAGCAAGACTCTGTCTCAAAAAACAAAACAAACAAACAAAATTGGGGTTGCTGAGTGGAGACGTGGAGACAGGATATAAGAAAGGCCTAAATTCCTCCATCTCCATGCTCAATCAAAACTACCATGTGCCTCTTCCTTATATCCAGGGACTATTCAATGTGTTTCTTCTAAGCATTGACATGTGCCAGGTACTCTAGCGACTGAAAAGGGAATATGACAGGCAGGGCTGCTGCTCACAGCTTCTGTGTTCTAATGAAGAGGGGACAGAATAAGCAATTAAACCAAAGCCAAAATTCAGGTGGTGATATTTACAAAAACAAAAATTAGGCCGGGCGCGGTGGCTCACGCCTGTCATCCCAACACTTTGGGAAGGCCGAGGCGGGCAGATCACCTGAAGTCAGGAGTTCGAGACCAGCCAGGCCAACATGATGAAAGCCCGTCTCTACTAAAAATACAAAAATTACAGGCGGTGGCGGGTGCCTGTAATCACAGCTACTCAGGAGTCTGAGGCAGGAGAATTGCTTGAACCCGGGAGGTGGAGGTTGCAGTGACCCGAGATCACACCACTGCAGTCCAGCCTGAGTGACAGAGTGAGACTCCATCTGAAAAAAAAAAAAAAAGTCCCCAGGGTGGGAACACAGAACCTGGGACCTGCATGGTTTTTCCTTGGCACCTGCTCAGAGCCCTATGTCCTGTGGACTGACTCATAATTACTTTCTCATTAAGAAGGCAATCCAGCTCATTCCTGTAATCCCAGCACGAGGCAGGTGGATCGTGAGGTCAGGAGTTCAAGACCAGCCTGGCTAACATGGTGAAACCCTGTCTCTACTAAAAATACAAAAATTAGCCGGATGTAGTGGTTCACGCCTGACATCCGAACACATGTGTGAGCCACCGCACCCGGCCAACTTTTATATGTTTTTAGTAGAGATGGGGTTTCACCATGTTGGTCAGGCTGATCCCGAACTCCTGACCTCAAATGATCCACCCTCAAAGTGCTGGAATGACAGGTGTGAGCCACTGGTCCAAAGCATTCGAGTTTAATCCAGAGGTAACACAGCAAGACTTGGGGGTCTTCCAGGAAACTCGGAGGAAAGGTCAGGGACCACGGTTGGTTGGAAGGTCAAATCCGTGCGACTTCAGACAAAAGCTTGGAAGGAAGCTAGTTCTCCATGCCTGGCTGAATGCTTTGGTTGGATGGAGCAGACAGAAATCTACAGTCGGTTTTTCATCTGACTTTTGCTTCTGGGGCCTCAGAAGGGGCAGAAACAGATACGAAGCAGTTTCTACCAGGGCAACAACATCTCTGCAGAAGTTTTCTTTCTTAATCCTGTTTCCAGGTGGGAACATGGAACCTGGGACCTGCATGGTTTTACCTTGGCACCTGCTCAGAGCCCTACGTCCTGTGGGCTGGCTCACAATTACTTTCTCATTAAGAAGGCAATGCAGTTCATGCCTAAAATCCCAGCACGAGGTAGGTGGATCGTGAGGTCAGGAGTTTGAGACCAGCCTGGCTAACATGGTGAAACCCCGTGTCTATTAAAAATACAAAAATTACAGGCGGTGGCGGGTGCCTGTAATCCCAGCTACTCGGGAGGCTGAGGCAGGAGAATCGCTTGAACCTGGGAGGCGGATGTTGTAGTGAGTCGAGATCACGCCACTGCACTCCAGCCTGGGCGACAGAGCGAGACTCTGTCTGAAAAAAAAAAAAAAAGGCAGTCTAAGGAGTGAGCATATCAAGACTTGGGTTTGAGAGTTAATCTGCCTCTTTATCTGTGTCTCTGCAGAAGAGGATACACCCCTTCCTCCAACCTCAAGGCAGAGCTGTGTGTGTGGCCAGAGGAACTGTGGAGTCCCTTTTTTACTCTACTTGTCATGCACAGAGGGTGACTTAAAAACAGCGTTTGCATCCGAAATGCTACCATACGTCTTCCTGAAATAGTCCAGATTTCCCCAAACCGTTGCAAGGAGCTGGATTAAAACTCCAGCTGTCAATTCACCTGTTGACATGGTAGGGCACGAATGCATTCTTTTGAGGAGAACTTGGCACAACTAACCAGGTATGAGAAGGTGTCCCTTAAAAAATAACACACTTCCCTTTAAGATGCTTCAAGGGGCTCCCCCGGCCCTCCAGGCATGTCTATAATTTCCCATAATTTTGCTTTACGTCTCAATATGCTTGAATTGGATTAAGGAAAATAATCAATGTTCTCAATACGGTATTTACTTGTAATATTTTCCGTGCGCTGTGAGTTAGTTTCCCCAAGATGAAAGATGATTTTAAAAATTGCTATAGGTAATGATTTTTTATAGCTTAATTTAGATTATATTGAAAATTATGAAGGGGAGGGGAAAAAAAACCAACAACCCAGAATTGCCTCTACCTTATTAAACATCTCCACGTTTTTGCAATTTAAATACTACACTCAGCCATATATTTTCTGTATTTCTACTTCCACAATAAGCATTAATAACATGGTAATATCTTTATTTCCATACTGTTTCCTTAATACACCACAGGGAGCTGGAAGCCATGTTCACTCAACAATTATTTCCATGAGAACGAGCAGATTGTAGCAAAGGGCTCAAATTTCCTCTCGTGTGGTGAAAAACACTCCTCCCTGCCTGCTGCCTTAAGTGAATGAGTGAAAAACACTCATTGGTTTAAAAAATAAATAGCACAGCTCTGTGTGCTTACAAGCCCACCTGTCCAACTTTTTTCCGGCTTCTGGGGATGTTTGTCTCCACCCCCTGCTGGGATCCAGATGTATCAGCAAGCTACTTCTGACAGTCAGCAAATCAGAAACTCCTAACAGTTTCGTGCCTAACAGGCACGGTGGCTCACATCTGTCATCCCAGCACTTTGGGAGGCTGAGGCAGGTGGATCACCTGAGATCAGGAGTTGGAGACCAGACTGGCCGACATGGTGAAACCCCGTCTATACTAAAAATACAAAAAATTAGCTGGGCCTGATAGCAGGAACCAGTAGTCCCAGCTACTCGGGAGGCTGAGGCAGGAGAATCACTTGAATCCAGGAGGTGGAGGTTGCAGTGAGCTGAGATCGCGCCACTGCACTCCAGCCTGGGCAACAAGAGTGAAATTCTATCTCAAAAAAAAAAAAAAGAAAAGAAAAGGAAAAAGAAACTGAAACAGCGTCTCCTCCTAATGTCCAAGCACTGGAATTCCAAGGGAACAACCAGGTGATCAGACACTCTGAACTAAGCCAGGGCTCCCCAGTGGCTTGGATCTCAACCTCAGTGGCCCAGATGGGGGCTTGGGCCCGTTTGAGGGAGGTACAACTGCTGCCACTTAACAGAGAAGAGAGGCACCTGCTTTGGAGCTACTTCCCTGCAAGTAGGTAAAGCAATGTTTACCCCATAGAACCCCATGAAAAATGAAAATGAGGCCAGGTGTGGTGGTTCACACCTGTAATCCCAGCACTTTGGGAGGCCGAGGCTGGCAGATCACAAGGTCAAGAGATCGAAACCAGCCTGGCCAACATGGTGAAACCCGATCTCTACTAAAAATATAAAAATTAGCCAGGCGTCATGGCGGGCGCCTGTAGTCTCAGCTACTCGGGAGGCTGAGGCAGGAGAATTGCTTGAACCTGGGAGGTGGAGGTGGCTGTGGGCCGAGATCACGCCACTGCACTCCAGCCTGGCGTCAGAGCGAGACTGCACCTCAAAAACAAACAAACAAACAAACAAAAATAAAAATCAGGCAGTCCCTTGCTAAAAAATCTTTCAGGTTTTCAGCATGGCAATAACAGAACATGATGCTAAGGGCAAGTCCAAAGAAGGCAAGGCTGTGATTGTTATGCACGTATCCATGAACATGGTATAACCAAACCCAGGTTCTGTGGCTCATGGCTTGAAAACCAATCTGAATATTTGGTGGGAGGAAAAGCAGGTTTATCTGGAGAGCTGGCAAACCAAGAACGTGGTGAACAAGAGTCCTAGTGGACCCCCTTAAATAAATACATCTTTCAGGCTCTTTTTATACGAAGGGCATTGGAAAGAGGAGGGCATTGGGATTGAGAGAAGACCAATGGCCACAGACCTCTGGGTGCCAGTCAGGGAACAAAGAAGTTGAAGACTTTTTTGTCCTTGGTCAGCTCACCATGCTCCCAAAAATCTTTAACAAAACATAGTTAGTTGTTTTACGTGTTTTCCCTTTAATCCCAGAGTTAGTTTTAAAAATTACATGATTGTGGCTGGGGGCGGTGGCTCACACCTGTCATCCCAGCACTCTGGGAGGCCGAGGCAGGTGGATCACCTGAGGTCAGCAGTTCGACACCAGCCCGGCCAACTTTGTGAAACCCCGTCTCTACTAAAAATACAAAAATTAGCTGGGTGTGGTGGCAGGCACTTGTAATCCAAGGTACTCAGGAGGCTGAGGAAGGAGAATTGTTTGAACCCAGGAGGCGGAGGTTGTAGTGAGCAGAGATTGCACCGCTGCACTGCAGCCTGGGCGACAGAGCAAGAGTCCATCTCAAACAAACAAACAAAGAAAAAAACTACATGAGTGCTGTTTTTGTGTTTTATCTTGGTGCTCTGAAACTACCCTATCCTGTGTGCAGGAATGGGTAAAGTCCCCTTAAACAAAAACTAGAGTTAGATATGTTCCTTGTTTTGCTGTTTCACTGTTAGTGTGGCCCCTGGAGGAAATGTCATTTAGAACCAGGTTCTCAACCCTGGATGGGAGGAAGCTTTGGTGTTTAGTGTTTTTTTGTTTTGTTCTTGAGACGGGTCTTTCTCTGTCTCCCGGGCTGGAGTGCAGTGGCACAATCGTACCTTACTGCAGCCTCCACTTCCTAGGCTCAAGGGATCCTTCCACCTCAGCCTCCAAAAGTGCTGGGATTACAGGTGTGAACCACCGTGCTTGGCTAATTTTCTAATTGTTTCATAGAGGTGGGGTTTCACTATGTTGTCCCGTCTGGACTGAAAACTCCTGGGTTCAAGCAATCCTCCTTCCTCACCCTCCCAAAGTGCTGGGATTACAGCTGTGAGCCGCTGCACTGGGCTAATGTTCTAATTGTTTTGCAGAGATGGGGTCTCACTGTGTTGTCCAGGCTGGATTCAAACTCCTGGGTTCAAGCAATCCTCCTGCCTCAGCCTCCCAAAGTGCTGGGATTACAGACATGAGCCACCGTGGCTGGCAAACTTTGAAACTAGAATGTGAAGGTCCAGTGGTAAAGATTTGACAAGACTGGGAACAGATTGGGCCATGGCAATGTTGATGATTCTTTTTTTTTTTGCGACAGAGTCTTGCTCTGTTGTCCAGGCTGGAGTGCAATGGCATGATCTCGGCTCATCGCAACCTCTACCTCCAGGGTCCAAGCCATTCTCCTGCCTCAGCCTCATGAGTAGTTGGGGTTACAGGTGCCCTCCACCACACCAGGCTAATTTTTTTTATTTGAGACAGAGTCTCACTCTATATCGCCCAGGCTGGAGTGCAGTGGCACGATCTTGGCTCACTGCAAACCCCGCCTCACGGGTTCATGCCATTCTCCTGTCTCAGCCTCCCGAGTAGCTGGAAGTACAGGTGCCCGCCACCACGCCCAGCTAATTTTTTGTATTTTTAGTAGAGACGGGGTTTCACCGTGTTACCCAGGATAGTCTCGATCTCCTGACCTTGTGATCCGCTCGCCTCCGCCTCCCAAAGTGCTGGGATTAAAGGCATGAGCCACCGCACCCAGCCACACCAGGCTAATTTTTGTTTTTGTTTTTGTTTTTAGTAGAGACGGGGTTTCACCATGTTGGCCAGGCTGATCCCTGACCTTGTGATCCGCCCGCCTCGGCTTCCCAAAGTGCTGCGATGACAGGCGTGAGCCACCGCGCCTGGCCAATGTTGATGATTCTAAACAGCAGCCGCTAATGTGAAAACCATCCAACTGGAAGCCCTGGTCTTGCCCAGAGGACACAGCCTGGGTGGTGGGCAGAGACTTCAGCTGCCTTCCAAGGCAAGCAGCTCCCTTCTCCCCGCTTGCTGGGGATTTTCCTTACAGGGCGGAAGCTGGCAGGTGATTTGGAGGCAGGAATTGCTTCCTGGATGCTGTAGGGTGAACCCCACTCCCCAGGAAGGCACCCATCCTGGTGGCCTAACAGAGGCAGCCCTCACCCCAAAAGGCAATGTTGCTCCACTTGTTTTACGGGGTGACTCCTTCCTGTAGGTTCCTTCCAGCTTTGCCAGAAAAACACAGAACATCTTTCCTGACAGGGCATTGGTGTTGTTTTTTGAACAGAGAGATCCTTCTTTTAAAAAGTTAGTTTTTTCTTTCTTTCTTTCTTTTTGTAATGGAATAAACCTAGGTCCCAAGCCTAGCAGTTTATTATTATTATTTTTGTGATTATTTTTTGAGATGGAGACCCACTCTGTGGCCCAGGCTGGAGGGCAGTGGTGCAATCTCAGCTCACTGCAATGTCCGCCTCCTGGGTTCAAGAGATCTCCTGCCTCAACCTACAGAGGACATGACAGAGGGATTACAGGAGCGCGCCACCATGCCCGGCTAATTTTTGTACTTTTAGTAGAGATAGGGTTTTGCCTTGTTGGCCAGGCTGATCTCAAACTTGTGACCTCAGGTGATCTACCCACCTCGGCCTCCCAAAGTGCTGAGAATACAGGTGTGAGCTGCCACACCCAGCCACAGGTTATTTTTGCTGATCTTCTCCCTCCTCTCACCCTCCACCCTCAAACAAAATGTGGTACATCTACACCATGGAATACTACGCAACCCTGAAAAGGAAAAAAATCATGTTTTTTTTTTTTTTTGTTGTTGTTGTTGTTGTTGTTGTTTTTGCAGCAACATGGATGTAGCTGGAGGCCATTATCTTTTTAAATTATTTTTATTATTTTTAATTTTTTCTATTGTACTTTAAGTTCTGGGGTACATGTGCAGAATGTGCAGGGTTGTTACACAGGTATACACGTGCCATGGTGGTTTGCTGCACCCATCAACCCATCATCTACATTAGGTGTTTCTCCTAATGCTCTCCTTCCCCCGGTCCCCCACCCCACAACAGGCCCCAGTGTCTGATGTTCCCCTCTCTGTGTCGATGTGTTTCTCATTGTTCACTTCCCACTATGAGTGAGAACATGTGGTGTTTGGTTTTCTGTTCCTGTGTGAATTTGCTGAGAATGATGGTTTCCAGCTTCATCCATGTCCCTGCAAAGGACATGAACTCATCCTTTTTCATGGCTGCATAGTATTCCACAGTGTCTATGTGCCACATTTTCTTTATCCAGTCTATCACTGATGGGCATTTGGGTTGGTTCCACATCTTAGCTATTGTGAACTGTGTGGAGGCCATTATCTTAAGTAAATTGACAGAATGTTGTGTGTTCTCACTTATAAGTGGGAGCTAAATGTTGTGTATACATAGACGTAGAGAAGGGAACAGATACTGGGGTCTAGTTAGGGGGAGAGAGGAAGGTAGAAGGACAAGAGTTGAAAAAACCAACTGTAGGGTGTTATGCTCACTACCTGGGTGATGAGATCACTCATACCCCAGACCTCAGCGTCACACATCGTGCCCATGTAATAAACCTGTTCATGTACCTCCCGAATCTAAACTGCTTCACCATTTGCCCCAGCAATTCCAAGACTGGTCATCTATCCAAAGGAAAAGAAGTCATTCTACCAAAAAGACACACGCATGGTAAAGTTCCTTTTTTTTTTTTTTTTTGAGACAGACTCTCGCTCTGTTGCCCAGGCTGGAGTGCGATGGTGTGATCTCGGCTCACTGCAACCTCCACCTCCCGGGTTCAAGCGATTCTCCTGCCTCAGCCTCCTGAGCAGCTGGGATTACAGGCATGTGCCACCATGTCTGGTTGATTTTTGTATTTTTAGTAGAGACGGGGTTTCGCCATGTTGACCAGGCTGGTCTCAAACTCCTGACCTCAGGTGATCTGCCCACCTTGGCCCTCCAGAGTGCTGGGATGACAGTGCCCAGCCCTGTAAGATTCATCACAGCACGACTCACAATAGGGAAGTCATGGAATCAACCTAGCTGCCCATCAGTGGGGGACTGGATAAAGCAAATGTGGTTCTTCTACAGCATCGAATACTACACAGCCATGAAAAAGAATAAAATCATGTCCTTTGCAGCCACATGGATGTAGCTGAGGGCATTATGCTTAATGAATTAACACAAGAACAGAAAATCAAATACCACATGTTTTCCACTAGATAAAGCAAAGGTGTTCTTTCTGCATCATGGAATACTACACAGCCATGAAAAAGAATAAAATCATGTCCTTTACACTCACATGGATGCAGCTGAAGGGCATTATGCTTAGTGAATTAATGCCAGGAACAGAAAATCAAATACTACATGTTCTTAACTGGATAAAGCAAATGTGGCCCTTCTGCATCATGGAATACTACACAGCCATGAAAAAGAATAAAATCATGTCCTTTGCAGCCACATGGATGGAGCTGGAGGGCATTATGCTTAATGAATTAACACAAGAACAGAAAAATCAAATACCAGATGTTCTCAACTGGATAAACAATTGTGGCCCTTCTGCATCATGGAATACTACACAGCCATGAAAAAGAATAAAATCATGTCTTTGCAGCCACATGGATGCAGCTGAAGGGCGCTATGCTTAATGAGTCAAGAGGAGGAACAGAAAATCAAATACCACATGTTCTCCACTAGATAAAGCAAATGTGGTCCTTCTGCATCATGGAATACTACACAGCCATGAACAAGAATAAAATCATGCCGTTTGCAGCCTCAGGATGTGGCTGAAGGGCATTATGCTTAGTGAATTAATGCCAGGAACAGAAAATCAAATACCACATGTTCTCAATTAGATAAAGCAGATGTGGTCCTTCTGCATCATGGAATACTACACAGCCATGAACAAGAATAAAATCATGTCCTTTGCAGTCACATGGATGAAGCTGAAGGGCACTGTGCTTAGTGAATTAATGCCAGGAACAGAAAATCAAATACCACATGTTCTCGCTTATAGGTGGGAGCTAAACTTTGCCTGTACCTGGACACAATGAAGGGACACCACAGACCCTCAGGACTAATAGAGCAGGAAGCAGGGGCCGTGGTACAAGGGTTAAAAAACTACCCTGAGGTTCTTTGAATTTCAGGCAGAAGGCAGCGACTGGGGAGATCTTTGGGTCACGAATTTTTCTGTTGCATTTTCTTGCTTGTTTGTTTGGTTTTTTTTTTCTCTCTCTCTCTCTTTTTTCTTTCTTTCTTTTTTTTTTTTTTTTTTTTTTGTGGCGGAGTCTCGCTCTGTCGCCCAGGCTGGAGTGCAGTGGTGCAATCTCGGCTCACTGCAACTTCCGCCTCCTGGATTCAAGCAATTCTCCTGCCTCAGCCTCCCGAGTAGCTGGGATTACAGGCGCCTGCCACCACACCTGGTTAATTTTTGTATTTTTAGCAGAGATGGGGTTTCACCATGTTGGTCAGGCTGGTCTTGAACTCCTGACCTCAGGTGATCCGCCTGCTTCAGCCTCCCAAAGTGCTGGGATTACAGGCCTGAGCCACCGCACCCGGCCTCTCTTCTTCTATATTTCTAGAACTCCTCTAGAATTTGGGGTTTGTTTTTCTTAATTATGAGGAATCAAGTTGAATCATTAGTGCATATATAAATATACATTTCATATTTAATACACATTATATTACCTCAGGGGTGTACAATGCTCAGTGCCTGCCTGGGTGATAGGATCATTCATACCCCAAACCTCAGCATCCTACAATATCCCCAGGTCACAAAGCTGCACGTGGATCCCCTGAATCTATAATAATAATAATAAATAAGAAGTGACTTTGTCATTCACAGGGAAACCCCCTCTGCCTCTCAGGCCCTTGGATTCCCAAAGTTTGTTTTCAACATGCCCAGGGGAAACTCACAATCTCGTTTTCAGAACGCGGGTTGTTTTTCTTAGAAACGCTTTGCAAAACAAAATAGGAAGCAAAATCTTTCTCACTCCTTCCGCTCCGTAATAGACAAAATAAAATGAGGGGGCAGGAATCCAAAGGCTTTGACCGCAGTTGGCAGATTTATTGTGGTACAGACCTGAAGGCAAGCAGTGTTCTCTTTGATTCTACGAACCGTACAGCCCAGGCCGGCCGCCTTCTGCTTTCTGGATGGTGCGGGCATGAGCTCCAAGCCCAAATTTCACCGGAGCTCCAGGAATCAAGCCTGGCCCAGAGGACTCACTGCACGGGGGCCAAGCATGAAACCAGTGAGCACTCCAGCAAGGTAACAGGACAGCTGGGTGATCCTTCTTGCCGGCTCCAGCAGGTTATAGCCAGAATTCCACCGAATGTGGTCTTTCTGTGTCTCTCCCCAGACAGCGAAGCTGGACAAACCCAGGGGTGGGGTGGGTGTTGACCTCAGTGGGGTATCCTGGAGAGGCAGGAACCAGGGTTTACAGGGTGCCGATCCTACTGAAACAAATGGAAGTGGCATCCTCAGGCAGGGCTGGCTGTGGCTGGCCCCCCAGCCTGGACATCGCCCCCACTGCCTGAGGTGTCACCAAATGCACTCAGAGACCCTTTCTAAATCTGGAGGGTGTGCTAACCTCAGTGGGGTGTCCTGGAGAGGCAGGAACCAGGGTTTCCAGGGTGCAGATCCTACTAGAACAAATGGACGTGGCATCCTCGGGCAGAGCTGGCTGTGGCTGGCCTTCCAGTCCGGACGTCTCCCCCTCTGGCTGGGGTGTCACCAAATGCACCCAGAGACCTCTCGTCCAAAAGCCCATTCATGAGAAGCCTCCAGGTCTCCGCAGCAGGCAGCATCACGTCTGATTTAACTGTGTTATCAGGTAACACAGGCCTGCTCTACCTGTGTGCGTGAGCGCGTGGGTACCGTGCGGCCGTGTGTGTGTTGATGTGCGTGTGGGTGTGTGCTTGTGTGGCTGTGTGTGTGTGCCTGTATATGTGACAATGAGTGTATCTGTGAGTCTGTAAGACAATGTGTTTACATGTGTGTTTCTGTGTGAGCGTGCATTCCTGTGTTTTATGGAAGTGTGTTTTTGTGATGTTTGTGTGTGTCCCTGCGTTTATTGTATTTGTGTGTTTGAGAATATGAGTGTATGTGTGTGAATCTGTATGGCAAAGTGTAAATTCTTTTTTTGTTTGTTTGTTTTTTTTTTGAGACGGAGTCTCGCTCTGTCACCCAGACTGGAGTGTAATGGTGCAATCTCGGCTCACTGCAACCTCAGCCTCCCAGGTTCAAACGATTCTCCTGCCTCAGCCTCCTGAGTACCTGGGATTACAGGCGCCACCACATCTGGCTAATTTTTCTTTTTTGATGCGGAGTCTTGCTCTGTCGCCCAGGCTGGAGCACAGTGGCGTGATCTTGGCTCACTGCAACCTCTGCCTCCCGGGTTCAAATGATTCTCCTGCCTCAGCCTCCTGAGTAGCTGGGATTACAGGCACCTGCCACGACATCTGGCTAATTTTTGTATTTTTCATAGAGACGGGGTTTCACCATGTTGGCCAGGCTGGTCTCGAACTCCCGACCCGAAGTGATCCACCGGCCTCGGCCTCTCAAAGTTCTGGGAGTACAGGCATGAGCCACCGTGCCCGGCCCCAGTGTGTGAATTTTTACTTTTGTGTGTGCACGTGATCACGAGTCTTTTTGTGACCGTGTTTGCACGAGTGTGTGACTGTATTTATGTGTTTGTGTGTGCTTGTGTGATTCTGAATGTGTGTATGAGTGTGTATGACATATGTGAGTGTCTGTGTGGGTGAGTGGGCATCCACGTGTTTATATGAGTGTTTTCGTGATTCTGTTTCTGCGTGTCTTTGTGTGTATACGTGTTTGTGTGCTTTGTGAGAATGTGAATGTGTGTGTGCACCCACGTGTGTATGTGACGGTTTTTGTAATTGTGTTTGTGTGTGTGTGTCCCTGTGTTTGTGTGAGTGCGCATGGCTTTGTGTGTCCATGTGTTTCTGTGAGTGTGTTTTGTGATTCTGTCTGTCTTTGCGTTGACGTGCATTTCCATAAGTGTGTGGTTGCGTTTGTGTCAGTGATTCTGGAGCAGGTGAGCTGATTACAAGCCTGAGCCAAGAATCCATGAAGATCATTTACAGCAGAAGCCAGGGCCCTGTGCAAATCCTTCTGAAATATCCCCGGTTTACGGAGCTCCTAGGGGTGGGGAAGAAAAATTCCCTGACATCTCGGCCTCAGGGAAAGAGACACCCCACTGGCCGGACGCCTCTGCTGTTTCTCCGAAGACAGCTGGGGCATCACTCTTTCCCAAATGACAGTGATTTTCAGAACGGTTCACTTCTTGGAGAGGCGTTTCTGCCCTGGAGATCCGTATATATTGAACCCACATGAATATTTTTTAATTAAAAAAATTTATATAAATATACATTGTGTATATTTCATATAAATATATTGATATAAATAAATATATTTTATTACCATAAACATATGATTTTTATAGTTTATATAAATAATAAAGTTACATAGTGTATATATAAAATACACTTTTATTTTTATATATACAAATTTGTATATATACAATATACAATTATTTGTATATATACAATATTTGTATATATACAAATATTATTTACATATAGTGTATATATAAAATATACTTTTATTTGTAATACATAATTGTATAGATTAAATTTTATATACTAAGCAAAGTTATATGTAATATATACATGCCATATAACATCATTTATATAATATATAACTTTATGTAAATAAGTATATAATAAAATTGATCTTATATTTGTTAATACATAATTATGTATATATACTATGTAAAATTTAATTATATATTGTATACGCATAATTTAAATTATATATTTGTTTATACATAATTTGTTTATAATTTATATATTTAATATATAATATAAAATATATATAATATATAAATGTATATTATATAATTTATATATGTATTTATATATTTAATATATTGTATATTTATATATATAAATGTTTGATTTAGGTTATGAAGAATTCTTATAAGCAACCCCCCACACACACACACAATTTGTATTTATTTTAAAATATTCTTAAAATATGGATTTTTTTTATTTTTGCACAAACAGACAAGAGTGTTTTTTCTTTCCAAAACTTTTATTTCAAATTCTCACACTGAGGAGCAGAACAAGAAGAAAACATTGTGTAATCTTATATGCATTAGACACATAAGTAATTACTAAACGCAATACAGATTTCAACAGCACGCATTTAGGAAAAATGAGGAATTCAATAGCTGCCTCAATATTGAACTTTCTAATGTTTAATTTTTTTAATTAAAAAATATTCGTTTGGGTTCAATATGTACGGATCTCCAGGGCAGAAACGTCTCTCCAAAAAGTGAACCGTTCTGAAAATCACCATCATTTGGGAAAGAGTGATGCCCCAGCTGTCTTCTGAGAAACAGCAGAGGCGTCCGGCCAGTGGGGTGTCTCTTTCCCTGAGGCCGAGATGTCAGGGAATTTTTCTTCCCCACCCCTAGGAGCTCAGTAAACCGGGGATATTTCAGAAGGATTTGCACAGGGCCCCGGCTTCTGCTGTAAATGATCTTCACGGATTCTTGGCTCAGGCTTGTGATCCGCTCACCTGCTCCAGAATTACTTCCCCTCTTAGCTTCTGGGCTAAGATACCTCAAAACCAGCAAAGGGAAGTCCTCACTGGTCAAAGCGTCCATCCCAACTCCCCCATCTCCCCTTAGGGTGGGTTTGGGATCCGGGACTGCTTTACTGTTCCTTTCAAAGCGGACAGGGAGGTAAGATTTTATTCTGTTTCCAGAGGTTCAGGATTTCTGCAGATGGTCAGCAACTCTTTGCATCCTACTGGTAAAAGTTTTATATACTTTGTACTTATATAAATATGTATTGGGTATATTTTATATGAATAGATTGCTATAAATAAATATACTTTATTAATATAATATACGATTTTTATATTTTTATATAAATAATATATAGTATATATGTAAAATATACTTTTATTTATTTCTAATACATAGTTTTATAGATTGTTTTATATATGAAGCAAAATTATATATAATATGTACATAACATGTAACATCATTTATATATAATATATAACTATGTAAATAAGTATATAATATAGTTGATATTGTTATATTTGTTAATACATAATTATATATATTATGTAAAAATAAATAAAACTATATATTGTATATGCAGAATTATATTTCTATAAATACAATTATATACCATATATAACTATGTATGATAAAATAATTACATAATAAAATTGTATAATAATAAATTTAGAAACGTTATAAATTATTATATATATTTTATTGTATTAAATTTAGAAATGAGTTATAAATAATAAAATTTTATTACAATAAAATTAGATTATTTATATAAAATTTTTATTTTATTTACATAAAATTTTATGTATAATAAATTACCTTATGTGTAATTATATGTGATAAAATAATTATATATAATAAAATTGTATCCTAATAAATTTAGAAATGTTATAAATTATTGTACATAAAATTTCATTATATTAAATTTGGAAATATGTTATATATAATAAAATTGTATTATATGAAAATTTTACGTAAATAAAATTACATAGAATAACATTTTACTATACATGTATAATTTTATACAGATGTTTTATAATATATAGAATATAAGTATATAGAATATAAGAATATACATCATGTTAATATGTTATATATAACATAAATACCTAACTATATCTGTATATATAGTATCAATATAAAGTACAAAAATATATACAGCTACATGTAATATAAATACATCAGTGTAAGTTTTTTTTTTTTAAACGGAGTCTCGCTCTGTCACCCAGGTTGGAGTGCAGTGACGCTATCTGGACTCACTGCAACCTCCCCCTCCTGGGTTCAAGCGATTCTCCTGCCTCAGCCTCCTGAGTAGCTGGGATTACAGGCATCCACCATGCCGCATCATTTTTTGTATTTTTGTAGAGACGGGGTTTCACCATGTTGGCCAGGCTGGTCTCGAACTCCCCACCTCAGGTGATCCGCCCGCCTCGGCCTCCCAAAGTGCTGGGATTATAGGCGTGAGCCGCAGTGTAAGATATTAGCTATTAAAAAGAGAAAAAATATATATATATATATAAAGCAATAGGTGATTTGTCTGGAAGACTTTAGTCAGAAGACAGTGTATTAAGAAGACAGTGAGTCCCCAGAGGAAAATAAGAATACACATCATGTTAATATATTATATATAACATAAATACCTAACCACATCTGTATATATAGTATAAACATAAAGTACAAAAATATTTGTATATAACTATATGTAATATAAATATACCATTGTAAGATATTAGCTATTAAAATATACATATGTGTGTATGTATGTGTACATGTGTATATATAATATATACATACATAGCATATATAATATATAAGATATAACATAATATATTATATACAATATGTAATATATAATATATTGTATAATTAATATATAATATATTATATAATTAATATATAATATAATATATTCTATATAATAAAATATATAGCATATATATATATAGCAACAGCTGATTTGTCTGGAAGACTTTGGTCAGAAGACACTGTGTTAAGAAGACAGTGAGTCCCCAGAGGAATATAAGAATATACTTCATGTTAATATGTTATATATAATATAAACAGCTAATTACATCTGTACATATAGTATAAACATAAAGTACAAAAATATTTATAACTATATATAATATAAATATATCAGTGTAAGATATTAGCTATCAAAAAAATATATAAAATATATTATATATAATATATAAAATATATATTATATAAAATATATATGAAATATATATTATATATTATATATGAAATATATATTATATATTATATATAAAATATATAATATAATATATATTATATATTATATATAAAATATAATATATATTATATATTATATATAAAATATAATATATATTATATATTATATATAAAATATAATATAAAATATATAATATAATATATATTATATATTATATATAAAATATAATATAAAATATATATTATAAGTAATATATAATAGATATATTATATATAATAATATATATAAAAAAGATATATTATATATAATATACATATAAATATATATAAATATATATAAATATATATAAATATATATATATAAATATATATGTATATACACACACACACATATATATATATAGCAACCGGTGATTTGTCTGGAAGACTCTGGTCAGAAGACAGCGTATGAGGAAGACAGGCAGTCCCCGCAGGAAGCGTGGGGAAGGTGGGATCTGGAGGTGACTCTGGGCTGGCAGAAGACGCCCCACTGCTTTGGGGCAGACACAGGTGGAGAGGTCCTCTCTGAAGCTTCAGCGTGGACACTGTGTGTGTCTTGTTGTGGGAACACTTCTCTCTGCTTCCCTCTGCACTGTGAGCCCATCACATTCACTGACCTGCCCTCCTCCTTCCTCTCACTCTCCGGGGCCCCTGGGGAAAGAGGGTCTTCCCTCTGTGCAGCAGGAACCCCCCGGACCCTCCCCATGCTCCTGGGTTCTGAACCTCAGGGACATGCGATCCTACCTGACCGGACGCAGGCTCTGTTCACCCTCAGGAACCCCTGTCCTCCCAGGCCACCGTGAACTGGAGAACTGGCCTCCTGAAAATCCAGAGAGAACTTGGCACCGACAACTTCTTTCTTTTTTCCTTTTTCTTTCTTTTTTTTTTTTTTTTGAGACGGGATCTTGCTCTGTCCCCCAGGCTGGAGTGCAACGGCATGATCTCAGCTCACTGCAACCTCCTCCTCCCAGGTTGAAGCAGTTTGTCCTGCCTCTGTCTCCCGAGTATCTGGGATCACAGGTGTCCACCCCCACGGCCAACTAATTTCTGTATTTTTAGTAGAGACGGGGTTTCACCATGTTGGCCAGGCTGGTCTCGAACTCTTGACTTCAAGCGATCCACCCGCCTCGGCTTCCCTCCCAAAGTACCGGGATGACATATATTAGCATGATGTATATTCTTGTATTCCTCCGGGGACTCACTGTCTTCTTGGGCAGTGAACCACCGTGCCCGGCCTTCTCTGTCCACATCTACACACGTCTAAATCTCTGTAGATTCTGAATTGTTTTTCCTTTTGCACGGAATGAGAGGAACTGAAGTCGGGAGGCGCAGCCCCAACACCGTCCCTGTGGCTGTGTGCTCAGGTGGTTTGTGGCTGAGAAGGACCTGGAGGGTTGAGGACTTCCCATCAGCCCAGGAGACATTCCCCGGGTCTGGGAAGCCTGCTCTGCACTTGCGGGGCTCTAATTGTCTGTTGCATTTATCTGCCTTATTATCTTCTCTTCGTGTCTCTCTTCTTACATATTTCTTTCGAATTTGGGGCTTGTTTTTCTTAACTACAATCAACTTGAATCATTACTGCATATATAAATATAAATGTTATATTGAATAGACATTATATACTCAATCTACTACACATTCCGACACGGGCCATATCTAAGAGGTATATTTATATTTAATGTATAAAATATGTTTACATTTCATATGGAAAATATATATTTATATTTAACATATGTGTATATTTAATACAAGAAATATATATTTGTATTTAATATAGAAAATATATATTTATAGCTGACATATAAAAATATATGTTTATATTTAATATGGGAAATATATGCTTATGTTTAATATACAAAATACATGTTGATATTTAATATAGAAATATATAGTTATATTTACTATGAAAAATACATGTTTATATTTAATATAGAAAATGTTTATATTTAATGTAGAAAATATATATTTACATTTAATATGGAAAATATATATTTATATTTAACATATACAGTATTTATATTTAATGTACAAAATATGCTTACATTTAGTGTGCTGAATATATGCTTATATTTAATGTCTAAAATATGTTTATATTTAATGTATTGTAAACATTAAATGTACCAAATGTATTCTTATATTTAATGTATAAAAGATGTTTATATTTAATATATAAGATATGTTTACATTTAATATATAAAATGTTTATGTTTGATGTATAAAAGTTGTTTATATTTAATGTACACAATGTTTATATTTAATGTACCAAATATATGATTATATTTAATGTCCAAAATATGTTTATATTTAATATATAAGATATGTTTATATTTTATACTTAAGATATGTTTACATTTAACGTATAAAATGTTTATGTTTAATGTATACAACATATTTATATTTATGTATACGTTGTTTTTATTTAATGTACCAAATGTATTATGTTTAATGTATAAAAGACGTTTATATTTAACATATAAGATTATATATACCTTATATAATATATAATATATAAAATATATAAGTATGTTATATTTAATATATAAGATATGTTTATATTTATTGTATATGTTTATGTTTAATATATAAAACATGTTTATATTTAATGTATAAAAACTTACATTTAATGTACAAAGTATGTTTATATTTAATGTATAATATATTTTTATATTTAATGAATACATATATTTGTATTAATATATGAAATGTATATTCATGCTTAGTATATAAATATACATTCATATTTAATAGACAAAATGTATATCTGTATTTAATATATAAAACGTATATTTGTGTTTAATAGATAAATGCATGTTCATATTAATATGTAAATATATGTCCATATTTACAAAAATATATATATTTACATGCTTCATGTCTCCTTTTCTAGATCAAGACCTCACAGTAATAGCAAAAAAAAATAAAATCTGTTTATTTGGTAACAAAACACCTTGGGCTTCCCACATCCTGGACCAACATGATTTTATTTTAGAGCAAAGAATGAGGTGTAAGCAGGTTTTCTGGCCCCATCGGGGGATGTGTGTGGCTGGGGCAGCCCTGTGTAGGGAAGGACACACCCATTGGACCCTCTAGAGTTTCCCTGCGTGGGGTTTCTCTCTCTTCCCCTTACAAGAAACACTTTCTGAATTTTTGGGACACCCAGTCATGAATGCAAGAAACCTGAGATAGAGTCAGCCTGGGAATAGCCGAGCTCTGAGACGGTCACATCAAGCTGTTCCCACCGTAAAACTCACTCCTGACGTCCACCTCTCCTGGGATGAAAGTGGCCAGCAGCCTCGGCCTGGCCTAGGACTCCAGAGCCCCGGGCAGTGGTGGCCGGGGTGACTGACAGGGCCTGTCTGCTCCGGCTGCCTCCCTGTCCCTGAGTCTGTCCAAGGGTCACCCTGCAATGCCGGAGCTCAGTCATTCTGCACATATGAGTCACTTTGCTCAAACCCTCAGTAATTCTGCACATATGAGTCACTTTGCTCACATTCTCAAAGATAAAAATGAACCCAGTTTCCAAAAAAAACAAAAACAAAAACAGTTCTCTGCGTAATTCTCTTGCAGCAGAGCTGATGCCCTTTCCTGCGTCTATAATTTGTAGCCTTAACATTGTAAAAGTCTATGCTGGAAGCAAACACAAGCTCCTTCTGAACACCACCAAGAGCTCCCCTCTGGGAGCCTGGCCTCCAAAACGCCGTCTGCTTCCTCTTTTTCTTTTTTTTGCAGAGAGTTTCAGTATTTTAAGGATCTCATTTGCTTTTGGGGAGTTGCTTCCTGAGAATAAGCACCTCCTGCCCCACCCAATCTTTCTTTCTTTCTTTCTTTCTTTCTTTTCTCTCTTTCTTTTCTTTTTTTCTTTCTTTCTTTCTTTCTTTCTTCTTTCTTTTCTCTCTCCCTCTCTCTCTCTCTCTTCTTTCTTTCATTCTTTTTTTTTTTTTTGACAGAGTCTGGCTCTGTCGCCCAGGCTGGAGTGCTGTGTGGCACAATCTTGGCTCACTGCAACCTCTGCCTCCCAGGTTCAAGCGATTCTCCTGCCTCAGCCTCCCAAGTAGCCATGATTACAGGCACGCACCACCATGCCTGACTAATTTTGTATTTTTAGTAGAGACGGGGTTTCACCATGTTGGCCAGGCTGGTCTCGAACCCCTGACCTCAGGTGATCCGCCTGCCTCGGCCTCCCACAGTGCTGGGATTACAGGCATGAGCCACCGCGCCTGGCCTGTTTTTTAATTGATGCCAAGTTGCTTGTACCTGAAGTCACTCCGGTTTAGTAGAACACGGGGTGTCACAGGTAGAACTTTCTCCATAGTCTTTGCCAATTCCATCCTCCGAATCTAGCAGAACAGGGGCCCAGACACGAATCGCTTCACTGTCACGAATGGTGTAGAAATGAATGAGCAAGGCCAGGTGCGGAGGCAGCTCACGCCTGTGATTCCAGCATTGGGGAAGCCAAAGCAGGTGGATAATTTGAGCTCCGGAGTTCGAGATCAGCCTGGCCAACATGGGGAAACCCTGTCTCTACTAAAAATACAAAATTAGCCAGGCGTGGTGGTGCGTGCCTGTAATCATGGCTACTTGGGAGGCTGAGGCAGGAGAATCGCTTGAACCTGGGAGGTGGAGGTTGCAGTGAGCCGAGATCACGCCACTGCACTACAGCCTGGGAGACTGAGCCAGACTGTGTCTTAAAGAAAGAGAGAGGAAAGGAAGGAAGGAAGGAAAGAAAGAGAGAGAGAGAAAGGAAGGAAGGAAGGAAAGAAAAAGAAAGAAAGAAAAGAAAGGAAACAAGGAATGAAGGAAGAAAAGAAAGAAAGAGGAAGGAAGAAGGAAGGAGACAGAGAAAGAAAGAAAGAGAGACAAAGAAAGAAGGAAGAGAGGAAAGAAAGGAAGAAAGGAAGGAGAGAGAGAAATAAAGGAAGAAAGAAGGAAGGAAGGAGAGAGAGAAAGAAAGAAAGAAGGAAGAAAGAAAGAAAAGAAAGAGAGAGAGAAAGAAGGAAAGAAGGAAGGAAGGAGAGGGAGAGAAAGAAAGGAAGAAAAGAAAGAAGGAAGAAAGAAAGAAAAGAAAGAGAGAGAAAGAAGGAAGGAAGGAGAGAGAGAAAGAAAGGAAGAAAGAAGGAAGGAAGGAGAGAGAGGGAAAGAAAGAAAGAAGGAGGGAAAGCAAGAAAGTAGGAAAGAAAGAAAGAAAGAAAGAGAAAGAAAGAAAGAAGCAAATGTACACTGCTCTCAGGAATCTCCTTTTCCTGTGGCCGGGGTAAGATTCTTTGCATTTTTCCCTGCAGGGTAAAAAGAAACCCCCCGCCACACACACACACACACACACACACACACACACACACACACACACTACACACACAGCAATAAGCTTTCATCCAGCGGGCACAAGACAGTTTCCTAGAGAGTCTGTACACAGTGATTGTGCTGGGGGCTCATTTGCGTATTGGCTTAAAGTGCCCTGCAAAGGGACATTTGCAGAGGGGCACGGGACACGCTACCGGGGAATGAAGAGCTGCAGAGACGAGGGTCTGTGGCCATCACCTTTGCAGCTGCAGCAGAGAGGAGGCGATTAGGGAAGCTCCGTGTTCCCCTCTGAGCCTGGCAGGTGCGTTGTCCCCGCTCTGCCCCCAGCACCGCACAGTTCATTGCAATGCAGGCCCTGCTTTCGGGTTTAGCAAAGGTAACTTCCCCTGGCACCCCCAGGCTTCTGCTTCCAGCACAGCGACTGCGACGTGGTGTTTGCACCTCGGTCCTCATACAGACTTCGCCCACCTCAACTCAATCTTCCTCTCCCGGCGGTACCATTAATATTTTAATTTCATCAGAATTTCTGGAACTGGCTTGCCATCCTGAACAACCTAGTTACCTGTCAGCACCTATCAGCTTGTCATATTAGAGGGGATTGTCCTAGGAATCTAATCTGCTTTAAATGATTTTCGTGGGGTGTTGGTCTATAAATCATCTCGAGGCAGGCCTGACAACACGAAGGCTTCGGTGGATAAACAAAACACACTTGTTTTATTTTCGGCAGGCACAGACTTTGCTTTATCAACTTCTTATTGATTTCCATGCTCCAAGAGGTCAAAAAAATGTTTTTGCTTCTCCTTTACATACAAAAACATTATTCATAGAAGAGCTGTGGGCAGGCAACTCTCATTAAGATATGTTCCGAGATTCACAGGCGAGGTGGCTGGTTGGAAAAACGACACACACCTGTTTCAGCCAAGCCCCTGGTGGAGTTTGGAGTTTCCCAAAGGTTGACTCTTCCTCTTTCTGGTCAAAATAGAAATTATATGGATATTAAGGAGCCCCAGCTCTCTGCAGGGATGTGGAGGAACCCTGGACATACAAATACACACACACACACACTCACCACCCCATGCCAAGAAGATACACAGAAAACCCACTCACCCTTCACTCGAGTTTGCAAATTTGGAACTGACTTAATGAAGGAAAGAAAAATTGCAGCTACAAAGTAACACAGACCCAGTGAAAAGACAAAAACCACCATTAGATTTTCTTTTCTAAAGTTTTATTTTATTTTTAGGAATCATCGTTCGGATCAGGCACAGTGGCTCACGCTTGTAATCCCAAGGCTTTGGGAGGCTGAGGTGGGAGAATCACGAGGCCAGAAGTTCAGCACCAGCCTGGGCAACATAGCAAGACCCCATCTCTAAAAAAAAAAAAAATACAAAAATTAGCTGGACCTACTGGTGCAGACCTGTATTTCCAGCTACTGGGGAGGCTGAGGTGGAAGGATCGTTTGAGTCTCGGAGGTGGAGGCTGCAGTGAGCCGTGATTACACCACTGCCCTCCAGGTTGGGCAACAGAGCAATATCCTGTCTCAAGAAATAAACTCCATAATGATTGTACACATTTACGACATGTAATGTTTCCAAGCATGTGTATATCATGTAATGACACCTCACAGGAATTATGAGACCCAGCTGCTCAGAAATCTCATTTTCCGGTGGCTGAGGAATATGTATCTTTTTTTTTTTTTGAGACAGAGTTTCGCTCTTGTCACCCAGGCTGGAGTGCAATGGCATGACCTTGGCTCCCTGCAACCTCCGCCTCCTGGGTTCAAGTGATTCTCCTGCCTCAGCCTCCCCAGTAGCTGGGATTACAGGCGCCCACCACCACGCCTGGCTAATTTTGTATTTTCAGTACAGATGGGGTTTCATCATGTTGGCCAGGCTGGTCTCAAACTCCTGACCTCAGGTGATCCACCCGTCTCAGCCTCCCAGAGTGCTGGGATGACAGGTGTGAGCCACCACGCCCAGTCATATGTATCATTTTTTAAAATTTTATTTTTCCATAAGTTATTGGAGTGCAGGTGCTATTTGGTGACATGAGTAAGTTATTCAATGGAGATTTGTGAGAACCTGGTACACCCAACACCTGAGCAGTGTACATTGTATCAAATTTGTTGTCTTTTATCCCTCGCCCCCTTCCCACGCTTCCCTCCAACAAAATCCTCTCTTTGGACTATCTTATAATATACAATATATTCTTGTTAAGTATTGTCACCCTGCAGAGAATTAAAACTACATAATTTAGTCCTATTTAATTGTAACTTTGTACACGTGGACCAACCTCTTTCCATCCCTTCTTTCTCCCTCCCTTCCCCAGCTTCTGGTGATCACCACTGTGCTGTCTATTCCTAGGAGAGCAACTCTTTTTTATTGTAATTTTTTTTTTTTTTTTGAGACAGAGTTTTGCTCTTGTCACCCAGGCTGGAGTGCAATAGCATGATCTTGGCTCACTGCAAGCTCCGCCTCCCGGGTTCAAGCGATTCTCCTGCCTCAGTCTCCTGAGTAGCTGGGATTACAGGCGCCCACCACCACGCCTGGCTAATTTTTGTATTTTTAGTAGAGACACAGTTTCTCCATATTGGTCAGGCTGGTCTTGAACTCCTGACCTCAGGTGATCCGCCCGCCACAGCCTCCCAAAGTGCCGGGATGACAGGCGTGAGCCACCTTGCCTGGCCCAGAGATCAATTCTTTTAGCTTCCACATGGGAGTGAGAACTGACTGCGTTTGTCTTATTTCACTTCTGGGTATGCATCCACAGAAAATAAAACCAGTATATCAAAAAAAAGGGGAGGTCTGCACCCCCATGTTCATTGCAAGGCTATTCACAAGAGCCAACATGTGGAATTAACCTAAGTATCAGTGGGGGATGGATAAAGAAAATGTGGTACACACACACCGTGGAATACTATTCAGCCATGAAAAAGGAAGAAGTCTCACCACTTTGCAACAACTTAACATTAAGGGAAATGAGCCAGCGCGAGGTTTTCTTTGGTGTTTGAACTCAAAGCAGGATGGTTGTTGTGCACATAACATGATTGTTTTCCTTAGTCCTGAAAAGAGACACATTTCTTTTTCCTTTTTTTTTGAGATGGAGCCTTGCTCTGTCACCCAAGCTGCAGTGCAGTGGCGTGATCTCGGCTCACTGCAAACTCTGCCTCCCAGGTTCAAGCTATTCTCCTGCCTCAGCCTCCCAAGTACCTGGGGTTACAGGCACCCGTCACCATGACCTGCTAATTTTTGTATTTTTAGTAGAGACAGGGTTTCAGCATGTTGGCCAGGCTGGTCTCGAACTCCTGACTTCGGGTGATCCACCCGCCTCGGCCTCCCAAAGTGCTGGGATGACAGGCACGAGCCACCGTGCCCGGCCCCAAAATACTTGCAAATACCGAAGCAGGACAGTGTTCTCCAGCGCAGTGATGCATGATGATTTGATTCTGGAGTTGCTGTTTTGAACGCATAAGAGTCATAAACAGAAGAGGGAGATGACAAGAGGAACCGAGGACTGTGTTTATTTGTTTATTTTTTGAGACAGAGTTTCGTTCTTGTTACCCAGGCTGGGCTGCAGTGGTGCGATCTCGGCTCACCGCAACCTCCGCCTCCTGGGTTCAAGAGATTCTCCTGCCTCAGCCTCCTGAGTAGCTGGGATGACAGTTGCCTGCCCCCACACCCAGCTAATTTTTGTATTTTTAGTAGAGACAGGGTTTCATCATGTTGGTCAGGCTGGTCTCAAACTCCTGACCTCAACTGATCTGCCCGCCTCGGTCTCCCAAAGTGTTAGGAGTACAGGTGTGAGCCACTGCGCCCTGCCAGGGGTGTATTTTTTAATACAAAATGAGTGTACCAAATATTCAATTATCATATCCACGCTGTGACTGACTGTTGTCCAAAGGACCGGGTGCTCGGCCCGATGACCTATATGCTGAACTTTCTCTAAAAAATCTTAAAATTTCACATCAATGTGATTTTTCCCTCTTGACAATAAAATGAAACCGCGTTGTTGACCTAAAGTTCCAATCATAGGATCATTGATGTGTTAAAGATATTTTATAGTAAAAGTAATTCCTAGGGTCTGTGATTGTGTAAAAATGGCTTTCTCTCTCTCTCTCTCTCTCCCTCTTTATACTCTTCTTTCTTTTCTTTCTCCTTCCTCTTTCTCTTTCTTTCTTTCATTCTTTCTTTTTTCTTTCTTTCTTTCTTCCTTTCTTTTCTTCCCTCCCTACTTTCTTTCCCTCCCTCCCTCCCTTTCTTCCTCCCTCCCTCCCTTCTTTCCTTCCTTCCTTTCTTCCTTCCTTCTTTCCTTCCTTCCTTTCTTCCTTCCTTCTTTCCTTCCTTCCCTCCTTCCTTCCATCTTTCCTCGTTTTCCTCTCCTCCCTCCCTTCCTTTCTTCCTTCTTCCTTTCTCCCTTCCCTCTCTCTCTCCCTTCCTTTCTTTCCTTCCTTCCGTTCTATCTTCCTCCTCTCTTTTTTGTTCCTTTCTTTCTCTCTCTTTTTCTCCCCCCTTCCTTCTCTTTCTCTTTTTTTCTATCCCTCCCTCCCTTCCTTCCTTCCTTTCTTCCTTCCCTTCCTTTCTCTTCCTTCCTTCTTTCTTTCTTCCTTTCCTTTCTCTCTTTCTCTTTCTTTTTCTTTCTTCTTCTTTCTTTCCTTCTGTCTTTTCTTTCCTTCTTTCTTTCTTCCTTTCCTTTCTCTCTTTCTTTCTCTTTCTTTTTCTTTCTTCTTCTTTCTTTCTTTCTTTTCTTCTTTCTTTCCTTCTTTCTTCTTTTCCTTCCTTCTTTCTTTCTTCCTTTCCTTTCTCTTTCTTTCTCTTTCTTTTTGTTTCTTCTTCTCTTTCTTTCTTTTCTTCTTTCTTTCCTTCTTTCTTCTTTTCCTTCCTTCTTTCCTTCCTTCCTCCCTCCCTCCCTCCCTTCTTTTCTTCCTTCCTTTCTCTCTTTCACAGGATTTCACTCTGTCATTCAGGCCAGAGTGTAGTGGTGCAAGCACAGCTCACTGTAGCCTCAAACACCCAGGCTGAAGGAAACCCTCCCCCTCAGCGTCCAGAGTAGCTGGGGACACAGACACATGCCACCATGCCCCAGCATTTTTTTTCCAGTTTTTGTAGAAATGGGGTCTCACTTTGTAGCTCAGGCTGGTCTCGAATTCCTGGCCTCAAGCAATCCTCCTGCCTCAGCCTCCTAGAGTGGTGCAAATCTTCACAGAGTCCAGCTGCATCTTTCAGGAATGCATTTCTGTTGGACGTGCCATGCCTTTAACTGATAGTGAATCAGGAGGTACTCAAACAAAAGTTCAATGATTGCCCAACAAAAACATCCCATATTTTAAAGTGTTTTTTAAAATCAGGCTGAGGGGGGTTGGGGGCACCTGCTTGTGTAAGAGCAAGAGCATGTGAATTTTGTAAACTCTGGATTTTGAAAATATCATCCATGACCCTTTTGCATTTTGGATTAAGCTTTTCTCTGGCTGATAATTGACTATCATTTCTGAATACCCAAAAATAAATATTATACATTTTAGCTGGGGTGTGTAAAATGGGCAGAGTCAAAGGTCTTAAAAAGTGACTTTTTCAAGAATCTAGAACCAGAAATGCCATTTGACCCAGCCATCCCTTGACTGGGTATACACCCAAAGGATTATAAATCACTCTACTATAAAGACATATGTACATGTATGTTTACTGCATCACTATTCACAGTAGCAAAGACTTAGAACAACCCAAATGCCCATCAATGACAGACTGGATAAAGAAAATGTGGCACATAGACACTGTGGAATACTACGCAGCCATAAAAAAGGATGAGTTCATGTCCTTTGCAGGGACATGGGTGAAACTGGAAACCATCGTTCTCAGCAAACTCACACAGGAACAGAAAACGAAACACCGCATGTTCTCACTCATAAGTGGGAGTTGAAAAATGAGAACACAGGGACACAGGGAGGGGAACATCACACACCGGGGCCTGTTGGGGGGTGGGAGGCCAAGGGTAGGGAGAGCATTAGGACAAATACCTAATGTAGATGACGGGTTGATGGGTGCAGCAAACTACCATGGCACGTGTATACCTATGTAACAAATCTGCACGTTCTGCACATGTACCTCACTCAACTTAAAGTATAATAATGATAATAATAATAATAATAATGTGACTTTGCAGTTCTCCAAGACAGGCAAGACTTCCACTGTAGAAACAGTTCAAGAAACAGAGTGAGCTGTTTTAAACAGACGCCGTCACATCCAGGCAGTTATTCATCCCGCTGACTCTAAGATTAGTGACCAGGTACACGTGGTCAGATCACTCTGACAGGAATCACTGGATGATATAATAGCTCACCATAGAATTTGAAACCTATTTTTTAATGCAATTTTTAAATACAGGCATTTGAGATAAACGTCCTTGAGTATTCTTCTGACATCTTAAAGCAGTTCCTTTCCAAATCCCTTGTGGCGTTGAGAAATGAGCTTGTAGGAAAAACACTTAATTCTTTTACTTGATTTGTAGCGATAAATGTTGAAATCAATCAAGTGGGGTCACATCCGCCTTTCCAAATAATAGTCCAAAGTTTTCAAATTAAAAAAAAAAAGCATTATGAGTTATATGAATTGGAGTAGACAGAACTGGATTTCTTTTTTTTTTTTTTTTTCACTAGGCTTGTTTTCGGAATTATAACTTTACGATGTTCTGTAAGTTGCGTGCCTGCTTTTTGGACGGCCCCTGTGGTTTTCGGAGTTCCTCTCCACGCGTGTGCAAATCTCTCTGCCTCCTGAGGGGTCTCCAAAGTGGAAGATTACAGGCCACCGAGTCATGGCCGGATCCTTTTCAGGATGACAAAGCAATGCAGGCTTGGATCACAGAAGCCAGACGTGTTGCATGTTAATCTACCTTGTACCCAGGAAAACCAAAAACTGGAGGGAGAGTAAAAGCAATTAATCTAGAAGTGGCTGTGGGGAAGGCTCTTAGAATCCAGATGAGAGAAGAGAGTCGGTTATTTACTCACAATATGGAGTTTTATTTTATTTTTATTCCCAGGGTTCTATCGGCATGGATTTCTCAGAAAAACAAAACCAAAAACGCAAAACAAACAAACAAAAACCTTCAAGCCACAATGGCTGATAATTCATAAAATAATTATTCTATGTTAGTCTCAGGCTGCATTTATATTTGAATTATAATTGGGATGAGAGGCAGAAAGTGCATAGGAATGGCTTGTTACCCTGAGCCCATGCTCTGGAATGCAAAGCTGTAACTTTTAATAATGAAATGGCAGATATCGACACAGATCAGCGGAAAATACCTTAATTTTCCATAAATTTTCCTTCACGGTCCCCATGGGACACGTAAGGTCTTCAACTCTGTTTGGGTGATTTTTGTTTGCAGGAACACACAGTTTCATCTCTTGGTGTATCCAAAGTCTCACATATGTTGCTGGCTCCCAGCAAGATAGGAAAAGAAGAAAAGAAAAAAAGAGAAGAGAAGAGAAGGGAGGGGAAGGGAAGGGAAAGGAAAAGAAAAGGAAGGGAAGGGAGAGGAGGGGAGGGGTGGGGAGGGGAAGGGAAAAGAAAAGAAAAGGAAGGGAAGGGAAAGGAAGAAAAGAAAAAAGAGAACAGAAGGGAAGTGAAGGGAAAGGAAGGGAAGTGAAGGGAAAGGAAGGGAAGGGAAGGGAAAAGAAAGGGAAGGGAAGGGAGGGGAGGGGAGGGGTGGGGAGGGGAAGGGAAAAGAAAAGAAAAGGAAGGGAAGGGAAAGGAAGAAAAGAAAAGAAAAGAGAGAACAAAAGGGAAGGGAAGGGAAAGGAAGGGAAGGGAAGGGAAAAGAAAGGGAAGGGAAGGGAAAGGGAGGGAAGGGAAGGGAAAGGGAGGGAAGGGAAGGGAAAAGGAGGGAAGGGAAGGGAAAGGGAGGCAAGGGAAGGGAAAGGGAGGGAAGGGAAGGGAAAGGGAGGGAAGGGAAGGGAAGGGAAGGGAAGGGAAAAGAAAGGGAAGGGAAGGGAAAGGGAGGGAAGGGAAGGGAAGAGAAAAGGAAGGGAAGGGAAGAGAAGGGAAAAGGAAGGGAAGGGAAGGGAAGGGGACTGAAGGGAAGGGAAGCGGAGGGAAGGGAAGGGAAGGGAAGGGAAGGGAAGGGGAGGGAAGGGGAGGGAAGGGGACTGAAGGGAAGGGAAGGGAAGGGGAGGGAAGGGAAGGGGAGGGAAGGGAAGGGGAGGGAAGGGAAGGGGACTGAAGGGAACGGAAGGGGAGGGGAGGGGAGGGGAGGGAAGGGAAGGGAAGGGAAGGGAAGGGAAGGGAAGGGAAGGGAAGGGGAGGGGAGGGGAGGGGAGGGAAGGGGAGGTAAGGGAAGGGAAGGGAAGGGAAGGGAAGGGAAGGGAAGGGAAGGGAAGGGGAGGGGAGGGAAGGGAAGGGAAGGGAAGGGAAGGGGAGGGAAGGGAAGGGTAGGGAAGAAAAGGGAAAGGAAGAAGAAAAGAACGAAGGAAAAGAAAAGAAAGGGAAGGGAAAGGAAGAAAAGAAAAGAAATTTTACATTGATTTATTTATGGAAAATTAAATTTGTGGTCATGGGGCGACGTGTGGCGGACTGGCATATAGGCTCCCAAGAAGCAGGGTGGGCGTCAGAAAACACAGCCGGGTGTGTGGAACGCAGGAACTGCAACTCCTCCGGATTCCTGGTGGTTGCTATGCACGGTGACTTTCTTCATCTTGAAAATAATAGCGGCATTGCGTATCCTCTCCCAAATACAGAACTAAATAATGAGGTAAAGAGTCTAATTCTCCCCCACATACCTGAGTCGCTGCAAGCCACACTCTAAGAAATGGTGGAGATGGCGTGTGTCTTACTGATGTAGATTTCGGGGTGGGCTGCCCAGTTTGGGAGACCAGGGTGACCTCCATGGTCTCCTACTTCCCGAAGGCAGGTGCCTTTCCCCTGATTGGGAAAATCTCCTAAAAAAATCCCCTCCTGTCATTCTTCTTCTGTAACCCCATAACTCCTTCACCTCCCCACCCTGGGACCCATAAAGTCTTCAACTCTGTTTGGGTGGTTTTTGTTTGAGGGAACACAGAGTTTCATTTCTTGGTGTATCCAAAGTCTCACATATGTTGCTGGCTACCAGCAAGATGGAAAGGAGAAGAAAAGAAAAAAAAAAGGAAAAGAAAAGGGAAGGGAAGAGAAGAAAACAAAAGGAAGGGAAGGGAAAGGAAGAGAACGGAGAAAAGAAAAGAAGAAAAGAAAAAAAAGAAGAGGAGATAAAAGAAAAGAAAAGAAATTTTACATTGATTTATTTCTTTAAAGGAAGTGAATGAAATATTGAATTTTTTTTTCTCCTCCATGGTCAGCCCCCAGGAAACCTTGCCTGTTTCCATCTCTTTACCTCCTTTGATAAATGTGGGGTCAAATTATTCATTGGATTCTCCCCTGCTCTACTCCTGTCTTTATTTTTTTTTATTATTATTATTGCAAGTACATAGTAGGTGTATATAGTTACGGGGTAGATGAGACGTTTTCATGCACACATGCAATACGCAATAATCACATCAGGGTAAATAAGATATCCACGAACTCAAGCATTGAGACTTTGTGTTACAAATAATTCAATTATGCTCATTTAGTTATTTACAAATGTACAATGAAGTGATTATTGATGATAGTCACCTTGCTATACTAGCAAAAACTAGGATTTATTTATTCTTTCTAATTATTTGTTGGTACCCATTAACCATCCCCACCTCTTCCACACAAACTCCCCACTAACTTTCCCAGCCTCTGAGAACCAGCCTTCTACTCTTTATTTCTTTCTTTCTCTTTTCTTTCTTCCTTTCTTTCCTTCTTTCTTTCTCTTTCTTTCTTCCTTCCTTCCTTTCCTCCTTTCTTCCTTTCTTTCTCTCTTTCTTTTCTCTTTTTTTTTTTTGACAGAGTCTTGCTCTGTTGCCCAGGCTGGAGTGCAGTGGCATGATCTTGGCTCACTGCAACCTCTGCCTCCCAGATTCAAGCGATTCTCCTGCCTCAGCCTCCTGGGTAGCTGGAATTACAGGCACCCACCACCACGCCCGGCTAATTTTTGTATTTTTAGTAGAGACAGGGCTTCGCCGTGTTAGCCAGGATGATCTCGATCTCTTGACCTTGTGATCTGCCCTCCTCGGCTTCCCAAAGTGCTGGGATTACAGGCGTGAGCCACCGCGCTCGGCCTCTTCTTCTTCTTTTTTTTTTTTTTTTTGAGATGCAGTCTCTCTCTGTGGCCCAGACTGGAGTGCAGTGGCGTGATCTCAGCTCACTGCAACCTCTGCTTCCCGGGTTCAAGTGATTCTCCTGCCTCAGCCTCCTGAGTAGCTGGGATTACAGGCACCTGCCACCATGCCCAGCTAATTTTTGTATTTTTATAAGAGACAGGTTTCCACTGTGTTGGCCAGGCTAGTCTCGAACTCCTGACCTCAAGTGATCTATCTGCCTCGGCCTCCCAAAGTGCTGGGATTACAAGCGTGAGCTCCCTCGCCTGGCTCATTTTCTTTATCCATTCATCTGTTGAACACTTACGCTGGTTCCGAATCTCAGCTCTTGGGAACAGTGCTGCAATAAACTGTGAGATTGCAGGTATCTCAAAAAATAAAAATAAAATAAAATAAAATAGAGCTACCATAGAATTCAGCAATCCCACTTTTTTGTATTTTTAGTAGAGACGGGATTTCACCATGTTGGCCAGGTTGGTCTCGAACTCCCAACCTCAGGTGATCCACCCGCCTCGGCCTCCTGAACTTCAATATACTGACTTCTTTTATTGAGGGTGTATGCCCATCAGTGAGTATGATTGCTGAATTCTACGGTAGCTCTATTTTATTTTATTTATTGTTATTATTATTATTTTGAGACAGAGTCTCACTCTGTTGCCCAGGCTGGAGAGCAGTGATGGGATCTTGGCTTACCGCAACCTCCACCTCCCGGGTTCAAACAATTCTCCTACCTCAGCCTCCCCAGTACCTGGATTAAGGAACCCGCCGACATGCCTGGCTAATTTTTTTTTTGTATTTTTAGTAGAGATGGGGTTTCACCATTTGGCCAGGCTGGCCTCGAACTCCTGACCTCAGGTGATCCACCCGCCTCAGCCTCCCAAACTTCAATATACTGACTTCTTTTATTGTGAGTGTATGCCCATTAGTAAGTATGATTGCTGAATTTTATGGTAGCTCTATTTTATTTTATTTATCATTATTATATTTTTGAGATGGAGTCTCACTCTTGTTGCCCAGGCTGCAGTGCAATGGCGCCATCTCAGCTCACTGCAACCTCCACCTCCCGGGTTCAGGCAATCCTCCTGCCTCAGCCTCCCAAGTAGCTGGGACTACAGGTGCACGCCACCACACCCGGCTAATTTTTGTATCTTTAGTAGAGATGGGGTTTCACTGTGCTGGCCAGGATGGTCTCGAACTCCTGACCTCAGATAATCCACCTGCCTCGGCCTCCCGAAGTGCTGGGATTCCCGGTGTGAACCACCGCGCCCAGCTTAGGACCCACATTTTAAGCCCCTGTGTAGATGGGTTTTAACAACTGTAAACCCAAAAAGATCAGTTCTATGTAGGATCATTTTGGTTCCATTTTTGCAACAGGCAACATGGTACTAAGTCTCAGAATCAGCTTTTCCTGGGCTCTGTGGTGAAAGATGATGTTCTCACCTGTCACACTGCACAGAGATACTTTCCAGCCCCTGAGAAAGGGCCCTCCATGCTTTTGTACACAAGTTCAGCTTCCTTCCCCTGTCACTCCAAAAGCATTTAAACTCTTTTCCCGGCTGGGAGCGGTGGCTCATGCCTGTCATCCCAGCACTTTGGGAGGCTGAGGCAAGCGAGTCACGAGGTCAAGAGATCGAGACCACCCTGAGCAACACAGTGAAACCCCGTCTCTAGTAAAAATACTAAAATTAGCCGGGCGTGGTGGCGGGCGCCTGTAGTCCCAGCTACTCGGGAGGCTGAGGCGGGAGCATTGCATGAACCTGGGAAGCAGAGGTTGCAGTGAGCCCAGATCGCGCCACTGCACTCCAGCCTGGGCGACAGAGCAAGTCTCCGTCTCAAAAAACAAACACATTTTATTCTGGGGCAGGTGTTAGGAAAATAGTGCCCATTTATGACACTCTTCTCTTTCTTTCTTCTTTCTTGCTTTCCTTCTTTTCTTGCTTTCTTCCTTCCTTTCTCTCTCTCTCTTTCTCTCCTTCTTTCCCTTCCTTCCTTCCTTCCTTCTTTCCTTTCTTTCTCTGCCTCTCTTTCTTTCTTTCCCTTCCTTCCTTTCTTTCTTTCTGTCTGTGTCTCTCCCTCTCTCCCTCCTTTTCTGTCTTATTTCTTTCTTTCCTTCCCTCCTGTCTTTCTCCCTTTCTTTCTTTTTCTTTCTTTCTTTTCTTTCTTCCTTTCTTTCTTTCTCTCTCTCTTTCCTTCTTTCTTTCTCTCTCTGTGTCTCTCCCTCCCTCTCTCTCTCCTTTCTTTCTTTCTTTTCCTTCCTTCTTTCCTTTTTTTGACAGTCTGTCTTTCTTTCTTTCCTTCTTTCTTTCTTTCTTTCTCTCTCTCTCTCTGTCTCTCCTGTCCCTCCCTCTCTCTCCTTTCTTTCTTTCCCTCCCTTCCTTCTTCTTTTGTTTTTTGGATAAAGTCTTGCTCTGTTGCCGAGGCTGAAGTACAATGGCACGATCTCAGTTCACTTCAACCTCTCTACCTCCCAGGTTCAAGTGATTCTCCTGCCTCAGCCTCCGGAGTAGCTGGGATGACAGGCTTCCGCCACCACGCCCGGCTAATTTTTGTATTTTTAGTAGAGACGGGGTTTCACCATGTTGGCCAGGCTGGTCTTTATCTCCTGACCTCGTGATCCGCCCGCCTCGGCCTCCCAAAGTGCTGGGGTGACAGGCGTGAGCCACTGTGCCCGGCCCAGACACTTTTTTTGAGTTACAGCAGATGGTGTCTTTCACTCCAATGTGCGCTGAATAGATGAGTGTCTTGAGTCCAAATTAAAAACGTCAACAGTAAATCTACATTTTATATATATTTTCTTTAATGATTTTTTTTAAGGCACCAAAGAGAATGAATAAAGCAGGGGAATGATGGAATGGTGGAAACTCTGTTTCGTTTTTTTTTCTCTCTCTCTCTCTGTCTTTTTTTTTTTTTCCTGGTGTTTGCCATGAATTATGTGTGCTCTAGCAGCCAAAGGAAGTGAACTGCAATAAACCTACAAATATAGGCTGTAGGGACTCGACGTTTTTGCATTTCGAGTTTAACCCAACAAGACGTTAATTATGACTAGGCTGACCAACATGGCGAAACCCCATCTCTACTAAAAATACAAAAATGATCCAGGCATGGTGGCGGGTGCCTGTCACCCCAGCTACTCTGGAGGCTGAGGCAGGAGAATCACTTGAACCCGGGAAGCAGAGGTTGCAGTGAGCCAAAATTGTGCCATTGCACTCCAGCCTGCGTAACAGAGTGAGGCACCATCTGAAAGAAGAAAAAAAGGCTTCATCAAATACCATTCTGTGCTTTTGCAGGGGGACAGCTGCAGAAATGAATTGTAACAAATTATCTGCCTCTCCACAGCCTTTGTGTGTGTGAGATGGAGTCTCGCTCTGCAGCCCAGGCTGGAGAGCAATGGCATGATCTCAGCTCACTGCAACCTCCGCCTCCCGGGTTCAAGCGATTCTCCTGCCTCAGCCTCCCGAGTAGCTGGGACTACAGGAACGCGCCGCCACACCCAGCTAATTTTTTTTTTTTTTTTTTTTTTTTTGTATTTTTAGTAGAGACGGGGTTTCACCGTGTTGGCGAGGCTGGTCTCGAACTCCTGACCTCAGGGGATCCACCCCCCGCGACCTCCCAAAGTGCTGGGATTACAAGCGTGAACCACAGAGTCCAGCCAAAAGTAATTTTTTTTTTTGAGACAGAGTCTCTCTCTGTCATTAGGCTGGAATGCAGTAGTCCGACCTCGGCTCACTGCAACCTCCGCCTCCGTTCACGTCATTCTCCTGCCTCAGCCTCCCAAGTAGCTGGGACTACAGGCGCCCACCGCCACGCCAGGCTATTTTTTTGTATGTTTAGTAGAGACGGGGTTTCACCATGTTGGCCAGGCTGGTCTCGAACTCCTGACCTCAGGTGATCCACCCACCTCAGCCTCCCAAAGTGCTGGGATGACAGGCGTGAGTCACCGCACCTGGTCCTACAGTCTTTCTTTTGCCAGCAATTCTGAAGTAGCCCCTCCGTGAGTCCAGGGTCTAACCCGAGCTCTAGGTCTGCAAGACTTTGTCCTTGGTTCTGGGGAAGGGGAATTTATTTCTGTATTTCTTCCCCCCACCCCGCCGCCATCCTCCAGCTTTATTGAGGTCTGACTATTTAAAAATTACAAAGATTGCTGGGCACGGTGGCTCACGCCTGTCATCCCAGCACTTTGGGAGGCCGAGGCGGGCGGATTGCCTGACTTCAGGAGTTCGAGACCAGCCTGGGCAACACGGTGAAACCCGGTCTCTACTAAAAATACAATACCACACATGCTTAACAGACACACCCACAAGACACACTGAAGACACAACATCTATATACAACACATATGTATATACACAATGCCACACACAATCAACAGACACACACACAACACACAGTCAAGACACATCTATAGAGAACACACATGTATACACACAACAGACACACACAAACACACAATCAAGAAACAACATCTATCCACAACACCCATGTTTATACACAATACCACACATGCTTAACAGACACACACGCAAGACACAATATCTATACAGAACACAAATGTATTTACACAATACCACACACGGGATCAACAGACACTAATACGCAACACACATTCAATAGACAAATGCACAAACACATCATATATACAAGACACACACATCTATACACAACACAACACACTCAACAGACACACAAACAACAGACACACACACAACATAACATGCTCAACAGACACAACTCACAAGAGACACATGCACAAACACATCATATATACAAGACACACACATCTATATACAACACAACAGACACACACATACACAATGTACAACAGACACACACACAACATGACACGTTCAACAGACACACAACACACAAGAGACACACGCACAAACACATCATATATACAAGACACACACATCTGTACACAACACAACACACTCAACAGACACACACAACGCACAGCAGACACACACACAACATGACACGCTCAACAGACACACAGCACACAAGAGACACACGCACAAACACATCATATATACAAGACACACACATCTATACACAACACACTCAACAGACACACACATACACAACACACAGCAGACACACACACAACATAACACGCTCAACAGACACACAACACACAAGAGACACGCACAAACACATCATATATACAAGACACACACATCTATACACAACACAACACACTCAACAGACACACATACACAATGTACAACAGACACACACACAACATGACACTGTCAACAGACACACAACACACAAGAGACATGCACAAACACATCATATATACAAGACACACACATCTATACACAACACACTCAACAGACACACACATACACAACACACAGCAGACACACACACAACATAACACGCTCAACAGACACACAACACACAAGAGACACGCACAAACACGTCATATATACAAGACACACACATCTATACACAACACAACAGACTCAACAGACACACACATACACAATGTACAACAGACACACACAACATAACAAGCTCAACAGACACACAACACACAAGAGACATGCACAAACACATCATATATACAAGACACACACATCTATACACAACACACTCAACAGACACACACATACACAATGTACAACAGACACACACACAACATGACACTCTCAACAGACACACAACACACAAGAGACACACCCACAAACACATCATATATACAAGACACACACACACATCTATACACAACACACTCAACAGACACACACATACACAACATACAACAAACACACACACAACACGCTCCACAGACACACAACACAGAAGAGACACACGCACAAACACATCATAAGCACAACACACGCACTCAAGGCACACATGGACACACAACATAGTTTAATGTAGGTTTCCTGCCGCTTTACAACTGAAAAAATAAGACTGAGGCAGGAGGGCTCATTGCAGAAGTTAACTCATGCTCTGAGATTTAATTTTTCAAGGAAAAAATGACCATTTCTACATAGAAGCACCGATTTGCAACATCCATCACGGGGACCTTTGTTTGCTTCCCCCTTTATGGGAAAATTACTTGGATACCGCTCTTGTTCTAACCCACTTTGGCCCTTGGCTGGTCCGAGGTGCAAAGACAAATTACTTTGGGATAAACCTGGGGTTTGCAGCAAAGTGCGAGCAGCATGTGTGTAGGGCTGGATGCACCCACTGCTTAGCAGTCATGGGCTCACCCCCGAATGTGGGGAGGCCAGACGTGGGGGCCGGTTCCTGCCGCCACTAATTAGCATGGGTTTTATGGCCGGTCGTTAAAAACGCCGGGTCAAACAGTTGCAAAGTTATGAAACAGCCACACACGCTAAAGACCTGGGCTTTGCAGAGGTATGAATGTTTCGCTGTGTTGCCAACTTCTCCTGAACTTTGGCGTCCTCATGGGAAAAAAAACAACCTTGGAACAGGGGAGGGAGCTGTGTAAACGGTCTCCCCCTCTACACTCTGCCTTTTTCCTGGATTGAAGCAGGAAAAGGAGTCTTATCTCCAGACACCCAAGTCAACCTCAGCAAAATTAACTCTGTCTCTTCCGAGACGTTGTCACGATGATTTTTCCGTGATGACAGTAAGAGTCAGAAAATGTACCACCTTGATAAAGATATATTTATCATTAGGTGCTTCTTGGGCCAGCTAGGAGATGATTGGCATTCATTCACTTTTGTGTTTTCACCCAGAAACCCACATTGATACTGGGCTTTGGAACTGTCCTCTGATTGCAAATTCCTGTCTTCCTAAGACAGTGTGGAGGGTTCCATGGCTCCGTGTGTACGTAGGTGGTCAGGTCAGCGGGCCAACGTGCCGAAGCTACAACAAATGATACGTATAAATTATTGGAGCACTACGGGAATGGCAATTTGACTTTTTATGAGCCTGTAACGACGTCCCTAGAGAAGAGTGTGTGTGTGTGTGTGTGTGAAATTCTGGAAAGGATTTTGCATTTTCATAGCTTTGGCACCACTGACTTTAAAAGGGGCTGCTCTAGGTTTTGAATTTCTCCAGTCATCAATAAGAGCCATTTTGGTGGGTTTTTTTTTTTCTTCTTTTTTTAATGTCTGGCTTGTGCAGGAAATATAAAGATTCTAATCCTTGTTGAGGTGGGGGTCTTCAAAGAATGAGACTTTGGGATGTAAAACGGAGCTTACCCGTCTACATCTTGGGCATGGCAGTTTGGGCCCCTATTTCAAGGGTGTGGGCACAAAACCACAAGCTCCTCTGAGCTCATATCGCTGCTGAAGGGTTGACAGAGTAAGCGGGTCCCGGACACTGTGGCAATTTAACCCAGACTCAGAAAAGCAGGCAGAGATGAGACGGTCAGCTGCAAGCACCCTTTCTTCCCGTAGGCTGGTGGGCTGAGACGCTGCGTCTCTTCCTGCCTAAACCTGTTCTGGATGTTTTCACCACAAACTGGCATCTGCAATGTAACGGGATGGAAAACGGGCTGTGTGGGGAATTGCATTTGCCCTGCTTGGGGGTGTCTCTCTTGAGGCCGTGAGCCCTGACTCCTTACTCTCTGATCCATGAGGGTGGACTCGGGAGGCAAGGGGATGAGGCAGATACAAGAAGGGAACGGAGAGACGAGCCCTTGGAAGAAGCAAAAGGTTTAGATATTGTAAAGGTTTCCTGGGGATGTTGTCACAAAATGCCACAAACCAGGGGATCAAACAAGAAAAATTTAATCTCTCCACGTCCTGAACTGTGGTCCTCCTAAAAACTGTATATACATCCTCAGTCTTATAGCCTGTGAATGGGACCTTATTTGGAAATAGGGTTTCTGCAGATGCAGTTAGTTAAGGATCTCAGCAGGAGATCATCCTGAAGTAAGGTGGATCCTAAATGCAATGACAGGTGTCTTTCTAAGAGACAGAAGAGGAGACACAGACACGGAGGAGAAGGCGACGTGGAGATGGAGGAGACACAGGGAGGACTTCTGGACTCCAGGAAGGCCAGTATTGGGTCCACTATGATTGTGTTCAGTTCCTTCTGGAGGCTCTAGGGGAGGCTCCTTCTGCCTCTCACACCTCCTGGGGGCTCCAGGCGTCCCTGGGCTTGTGGCCGCATCACTCCAGTCTCTGCCTCCGTCTCCACGTAGCCTTCTCCTCTGTGTCTGTGTCTCCTCTTCTGTCTTTTAGAAAAACACCCATCATTGGATTTAGGGGCCACTCTACTCCAGGATGATCTCATCTCCAGATCCTTAACTTATTACATCTGCAAATACTCTGTTTTCAAGAAGGGTTTCATTCACCGGTTCTATGAGTCAGAACATAAACATGTTTCTTAGGGATCACCATTCAATCTACTAAAATTTTGTTCAGTTCCTTCTGGAGGCTCCAGGACAGGATCCTTCCTGCCTCTCCCAGCCCCTGGGGGCTCCAGGTGGCCCTGGGCTTGTGGCCCCATCACTACTCCCCTCACTCTCCTCCCTTCTCCTCCCCTTCCCCTCTCCCCTCCCCTTTCCCCTCCTCTCCCCTCCCCTTCCCCTTCCCTTTCCCCTCCCCTCCCCTTCCCCATCCACTCCCCTTCCCTCCTTTCCCCTCCCCTCCCCTCCTTTCCCCTCCTCTCCCCTCCCCTTTGCTTTCCCCTTCCCTTTCCCCTCCCCTTCCCTTCCTTTGCTTTCCTTTCCTTTTTTCTTCTCTTCCTTTTGAGACAAGGTCTCACTTTGTCACCCAGGCTGGAATACACTGGTTTAATCACAGTTCACTACAGCCCCTGCCTCCCAGGCTCAAGTGATCCTCCCACCTCAGGCTCCTGAGTGTCTGGGACCACAGGCATGTACCACCTTGCCTGGTCAGCACGGCAAGACTTCAACTCTATAAAAAATACAAAAGTTAGCGCGGCATGGTGGTGCGTGCCTGTGGTCCCAGCTGTTCAAGAGGCTGAGGCAGGAGGATCGCTTGAGCCTGGGAGGTGGAGGTTGCAGTGACTCGAGATCACTGAGTGAGGCCTCATCTCCAAAAAAAAAAAGAAAGAAATATATATATTATATATAAAATATATATAAATTTTATGCATATAATATTTATATATAAATTTATGTATATAATATTTATATATAAATTTTATGTATATAATATTTATATATAAAATATATATAAATTTTATGTATATATTTATATATAAATATATATAAATTTTATGTATATATTTATATATAAATATATATAAATTTTATGTATATATTTATATATAAATATATATAAATTTTATGTATATATTTATATATAAATATATATAAATTTTATGTATATATTTATATATAAATATATATAAATTTTATGTATATATTTATATATAAATATATATAAATTTTATGTATATATTTATATATAAATATATATAAATTTTATGTATATATTTATATATAAATATATATAAATTTTATGTATATATTTATATATAAATATATATAAATTTTATGTATATATTTCTATGTAAAATATATATAAATTTTATGTATATATTTCTATGTAAAATATATATAAATATTATGTATATAATATTTATATATAAAATATATATAAATATTATGTATATAATATTTATATATGAAATATATATAAATTTTATGTATATAATATTTATATGAAATATATATAAATTTTATGTATATAATATTTATATATAAAATATATATAAATTTTATGTATCTATTTATATATAAAGTATATATAAATTTTATGTATCTATAAAATATATATAAATTTTATGTATCTATATATAAAATATATATAAATTTTATGTATCTATTTATATACAAAATATATATAAATTTTATGTATCTATTTATATATAAAATATATATAAATTTTATGTATCTATTTATATATAATATGTATAAATTTTATGTATATAATATTTATTTATTTATAATATATTATATAAATATTATATATAATATATATTTGGATAGTTTTGTTTATTTATTTATTAGTTTATTTATTTTTTGGAGTCTCGCTCTGTCACCCAGGCTGGAGTGCAATGGTGCAATCTTGGTTCACTGCAACCTCCGCCTCCCAAGCTCAAGCAATCCTCCTTCCTCAGCCTCCCGAGTAGCTGGGATTACAGGTGCCCGCCACCACCAGCAACTTGGGAGGCTGAGGCAGGAGAATCGCTTGACCCTGGGAGGCGGAGGTTGCAGTGAACCGAGATTGCACCATTGCACTCCAGCCTGGACAACAGAGCCAGACTCTGTCTAAAAAAAAAAAAAGAAAAGAAAAAGAAAAAAAACCTGCACGTTGCTGGACGAGGAAGGGCCTTTTTTCAAAAAGTTACACTTTTTTTTCCTATACTTTACTTCTTTGCTGTCATTAGCTATAGAACTTGAAAGAGCAGGAACTCTAATTGTCTTTCCTCTGTAGGGCACAGAGTCCTGTCTCGACCTCGTGGTGCTGCCAAAGAAAACGCCGGGTTGCATTCCACGTTCTTCATTTTCCTTTTCCTGCTCACTTAACCAAATTATATTCAATGAGTTGTGGGAGGAATATTGACATCAATGGGCCGCGTCACACAATTTCTGGTGAATATTGGAGAAGTCTGTCAAAATCAATCCCATTGTACGAAACTGAACGTAATCGCTTACAAAGAAAATGAGGCATTTCCAGTGAAATCAGCCTCCCTTTACCCAGGAACATGTCCATAGTTAAGAGGTCTCTGTTTTAGCTTTTTTTTTTTTTTAATCTTACCTAATTAGTTTTTTTTTTAATCACCCGTGCAACCGAGTCTCCAGACTGCATAATTGATGAGATGCAGGAGCCAGTGTCAGAAATCAAATGTCGTAAATTAAAAATAACAAGTTTGAGACGAGTGATTCAATTAAAAATCCAGAAAACATTGGATTCTGCATAATTGAGAGTTTGCATAGAGACACCTCCTGTCATCCGTATCACGTTGCACCCGAGGATTGGATTGGGGCTGTCACGGGTATTTCAATCAACTCGGTTAAAAACAAAAAAAAATTAGAAAACAAAGATGATATTTATTATTAACTTCCCGTGTTCAAAAACCACACGGAGACGTCTTTAGATGGACTGCTTTGTAGGATCAAGGTTTATTTTAAGGGGACATTGCAGACACAAGAGGCCTGGCTGGCTGGGATGGAGGGAGGGTCCCCCTGGGACTCTTGGACCGTTTTCCAAGTAGGTGAGGCTGCCAGGAGGAGGGGGCTGCACAGAGCTAACTGGGACCCTCCAAGACAGACCCTGAGAAACCTCACTGGGTCCTCTCTCTCTCCTTTTTTTTTGAGACAGAGTTTCACTCTTGTTTCCCAGGCTGGACTGCAATGGTGCAATCTTGGCTTTGCAACCTCCGTCTCCCAGGTTCCAGTGATTCTCCTGCCTCAGCCTCCCTAGTAGCTGGGATGACAGGCACTCGCCACCGCGCCTGGCTAAGTTTTTGTATTTTTAGTAGAGACAGAGTTTCACCATGTTAGCCAGGCTGGTCTCGAACTCCTGACCTCTGGTGATCCGCAGGCATTGGCCTCCCAAAGTGTTGGGATTACAGGCGTGAGCCACTGCAGCCGGATCACTGGGTCCTCTCTTATTTGCCCCATCTCAGCCCTGCAGTTTATCTTAATACTGCTAAGGACAAATCCACTCTCCATTTCCAATGTTTTATCCGTAGAATGACAATTCGCCTTTCTTTTATTTTTGCTTATTTATTTATTTTTTGAGACAGAGTCTGGCTCTTTTTTTTTTTTTTAATTACAGGAGTCTCGTTCTGTTCCCCAGGCAGGAGTGCAGTGGCACGATTCTGGCTCACCACAACCTCCGCCTCCCAAGTTCAAGCGATTCTCCTGCCTCAGCCTCCCAAGTAGCTGGGATTACAGGTGCCCGCCACCACACCCAGCTAATTATTTGTATTTTTAGTAGTGATGGGGTCTCACTATGTTGACCAGGCTGGTCTCAGACTCCTGACCTCAGGTGATCCACCTGCCTCAGCCTCCCAAAGTGCTGGCATTACAGGCGTGAGCCACTGTGCCCGGCCCCAGACTCCCTTGTCTTGGGGCCACCCAGTACCCAGTTCAGCCTAAGAAGGACCCAGGAACAACATATCTGCAGATAACCATAGAGTCAGCTAGGATCCATGCCACCATTAAATACATAGAGGGCCTAGGTGTGGTGGCTCAGGCCTGTAATCTCAGCACTCCGGGAGGCTGAGGTGGGTGGATCACTTGACATCAGCAATTCGAGATCAGGGTGACCAACAGGATGAACCTCTGTCTCTACTAAATACAAAATATCAGCCAGACGTGGTGGCAGGTGCCTGTAGTCCCAGGTACTTGGGAGGCTGAGGCAGGAGAATCCCTTCAACCTGGGAGGTGGAGGTTGCAGTGAGCCGAGATGGCACCATTGCACTCCAGCCTGGGTGACAAAAGCAAAAATTCTGTCTCAACACACACACACACACAGACACACAGACCCACACACACAGACACACACAGACACACACACACAGACACACAGACACACACACAGACACACACAGACACATACACACAGACACACACACACACAGACACACACACAAACACACAGACACAGACACACAGACACACACAGACACACATACAGACACACACAGACACACACACACACAGACGCACACACACACACAGACACACACACAGACACACACACACACAGACACACAGACACACACACACACACACAGACACACACACACAGACACACACACACAGACACACAGACACACAGACAGACACACACAGACACACACACACACACAGGCACACACAGACACACACACAGACACACACACACACACACACGGTGAGACTAGGAATGAACCCTGATTCATATGCCACTGCACCTTGGAGGTCCTGGCTCCTCCAGCTTCCCTCTGTGTGCCTCAGTTTCTTCTCCAGCCAATTGCCTAAGACGTGGCTCAGTGAACGGGGATATTGAACCGGTCCCTGCAAACTCCATAAAATTAACCAGGGAAGAAGGGAGAGGAAGAAACGAAAATAGGCCAAGCCTGCAGCACCCTCAGTGTTCATCATGAAATCAGCTTTCTTTTTTTCTTTCTTTTTTTTTTCGGAGACACAGTGTCACTCTGTTGCCCAGGCTGGAGTGCAATGGCGTGATCTGGGCTCACTACAACCTCCGCCTCCCAGGTTCAAGTGATTCTTCTACCTCAGCCTCCGGAGTAGCTGAGACTGCAGGCATGTGCCAGCACGCCCACCTAATTTCTGTATTTTCAGTAGACATGGGGTTTCACCATGTTGGCCAGGCTGGTCTGGAACACCTGACCTCAGGTGATCCACCCACCTTGGCCTCCCAACAGCTTTCTTTTTGACCTGCTTCCTCATGGCTGTTTGGTGCTGATTGTCCCAGAGTCATGTAGATCCTAGCTTATGGTCCCCTTTCCCTGCTCTATAGATGACAACTTAAGCATCAGGAAACATTAAGTTTTTCCTTTGAGGGAGTCTTCCAGGTCCTGCAGGCATGCCAGCTACTGACACCATAAACATCTAATATTTATAACAGCATAAAAATATGATACTGACACCAGCTGGGCTGAAGGACCCCACAGGAGTTGACTCACCAAAGACTTCAGTTTCCCTATCCAGATGGCTTCATCCCCCTTACCCCAGCCAATCAATGACCCCAATTTTCCAGCCCCTCACCCTTCATGATCCCTTTAAAAACTCCAGCCGAGAACTCCTCAGGGAGACAGACTTCAGGGTCTCCTCCCATCTCTTCGCTCTGCACCTTGCAAGCATTGAGCTCTTTCTCTGCTGCAAAGCCTGCTGTCTTGGTGTCCTGGTCTGTTCATGATCCCTTTTAAAACTCCAGCCTGGCTGGGTGTGGTGGCTCACATCTGTAATCCCAGCACTTTGGGAGGCTGAGGCAGGCAGATCACGAGGTCAGGAGTTCGAGACCAACCTGGCCAACATGGTGAAACCCTGTCTCTACTAAAAATACCAAAAAAATTAGCCAGGTGTGGTGACGTGTGCCTGTAGTCCCAGCTACATGGGAGGCTGAGGCAGGAGAACTGCTTGAATCTGGGAGGCAGAGGTTGCAGTCAGCTGAGATCGCGCCACTGCACTCCAGCCTGGGTGACAGAGCCAAACTCTGTCTCAGGAAAAAAAGAAAACAAAAAACAAAACAAAAAAAAAACTCCAGCCCAGAACTCCTCAGGGAGACAGACTTCAGGGTCTCCTCCCATCTCCTCGCCCTGCACCTTGTAAGCATTGAGCTCTTTCTCTGTTGCAAACCCTGCTGTCTTGGTGTCTTGGTCTGTTACTCTGCAGTGAGCATTCACACCTGGTAGTCTTGTAACAGTACAAGGATACCTAAGTCCATACAGGTGGGGATCAAGCCATCCTTGCCCATTGGCTTCACTGTGGGGCTGTAAACTCACATTCATGTAAGGTTTCCCGATGAGTGAATTCTGTATTCCCATAAACATTCACATTCCTAGTGTGAGAATAGTAGAGTTTAGCTGGGCTCACCTGTCTACCAGGTGTGGAGGCACCATTTGTTGTTGCATATGATGGAGTTCAAGGCTCAACTTCCCCAGCATCCCACAGTCTGACCTCACTGGGACCCTTCATGAAACTGTGACTCAGTCTCTTCTTCTCGATGATGAAATGCTTTGCACAATTCAGTTCACCATTTTAAAGCACCTGGAATGTATGAGGCACTCTGCAAACACTAATTTGGTAAACTTAGATTTCAGAGGGAGAATACCTGGCGTGGCATATATCACTGTTTATTTATGGTCTATTTTATTTCTCTCAGTGAGATTTTGCAGTTATCTGACTAGACATCATATATAACTGTCAGATTTTTTTCTTTAATATTATATTTTTATCCTATTATAAATATTAGATGTTTATGCTATTATACTATGTTTAAATATATTTTATGCTATTATAAATAAATTAATTGATGATATTAATAAATTGATGATATTATAAATAAATATAAGTTTTACATTACAATATGCTATTCTATATTATATATAATAAGTGTATATAAATTTTGTACAAACATTTATATGTAATATAAATTATATTATAGATAATTATATTATAAAGTTTATAAATATATAGTAAATATATAATATAGTAATATATAATAAAGTTTATAGATCTTTATATATAATAAAGTTTATAGATCTATAAACTTTATTATAGATAAAGTGTATAGATTAGTTTATAGATCTATAAATTTTATTATATATAAACTTTATTATATATAAAGTTTATAGATCTATAAACTATAAACTAAAAACGATATATAACCTATTATCTATAATATAGTGTATATATAGTGTATATATAGTGTATATTATAGATAATATAATGTATATATAGTGTATATTATAGATAATATAATGTATATATAATAAAACTTTTATTATATATAAAATACACTTTTATTATATATAAAATAAAATTTTTATTGTATATACATAGTAAACTTTTATTATATATATAAAAAATAAACTTTTATTTTAAGTTCAGGGGTACATGTGCAGGTTTGTTGCGTAAGTAAACTTCGGTCATGGCGGTTTCTTGTACAGATTATTTTATCGCCCAGGTACTAGGTTTAGTACCTATTAATTATTTTTTCTGATCTTTTCTCCCTGGCTTTTGCTATCATTTTATGCAAAACATAAATGGTATTTTATCCTACATTATGTGAATATAACTGTTATTATATGTGTTTACAAAATTAAGTCTTTGTTGCCAGCATATATAACTGCAAGCTCATCAAGCTTGTTAATCTTTTTGTTCAAAGTATGCCTTTGGTTTATATGCTTGTTTTTAGTTACTGAGAAAAGTATGTTCAAATCTCTTACTACGACTGTGTATATTTTACATTTTCTTTTAGTAATTTCAAATTTTGCTTTATATATGTTCTAGCTGTGGTTTTAGATGCATACCTATTTAGAATGTTTATATTTCTTGATTAATAAAACATTTTAAATTAGGATTATTACTCTTTATCACTAGTTAAGACTTTATCTTAAAATGATCTTTAATTTTTTTATTTTTATTCTTTTCTGTTTAATTTTTATTTTATTTATTTATTTTTTTGAGATGGAGTTTTTACTCTTGCTGGCCAGTCTGGAGTGCAATGGTGCAGTCTCAGCTCACTGCAACCTCCATCTCCCGGGTTCAAGAGGTTCTCCTGCCTCAACCTCCCAAGTAGCTGAGACTACAAGCACATGCCACCATGCCCAGCTAATTTTTGTCTTTTCAGTAGAGACGGGGTTTTTTCACGTTGGCCAGGCTGGCCTCAAACTCCTGACCTCAGGTGATCTGCCTGCCTCGGCCTCCTAAAGTGCTGAGATTACAGGCAGGAGCCACCACGCCCGGCCTTAGCTGTGGTTTTTATTAATCTGATGATCTTGTGACTAGAACTTCTAGTTCATTTCCATTTAATAAAATTATTGATATATATGTTAATATCTACCAGCTTATTAGCAGCTTTTGCTTTCTGCTGGTCCTATCCATTTTACATATTTTTTTCTGTCTTATCTTTTTTTTTCCCCCCTCAAGACAGAGTCTTGTTCTGTCACCCAGGCTGGAGTGCAGAGGAGATCTTGGCTCATTGCAACTTCCAACTCCCGGGTTCGAGCGATTCTCCTGCCTCAGTCTCCCGAGTAGCTGGGATTACAGGCGCCCGCCACCACGCCTGGCTAATTTTTGTATTTTTAGTAGAGATGGGGTTTCACCGTGTTAGTCAGGGTGGTCTCGATCTCCTGACCTCATGATCCACCCACCTCGGCCTCCGAAAATGCTGAGATTACAGGGGTGAGTCACTGCGCCTGGCCTTAGCTTTCGTTTTTATTAATGTGACAATCTTGTGACTAGAACCTCTAGTTTATTTCCATTTAATAAAATTATTGATACATATGTTAATATCTACCAGCTTATTAGCAGCTTTTGCTTTCTGCTGGTCCTATCCTTTTTACATATATTTTTTGTCTTATCTTCTTTTAGTGTATTTAAGTTTTTTGTTTCCTAGTATATTTCTTCTTTTAGTGTATTTAAAGTTTTTGTTTTCTAGTATATTTCTTCTTTTAGTGTATTTAAGGGTTTTGTTTTCTAGTACATATCTTCTTTTAGTGTATTTAAGTTTTTGGTTTTTAGTATATTTCTTCTTTTAGTGTATTTAGGATTTTTGTTTTCTAGTATGTATCTTGTTTTAGTGTATTTAAGATTTTTGTTTTCTAGTATGTATCTTCTTTTAGTGTATTTAAGGGTTTTGTTTTCTAGTATATATCTTCTTTTAGGATATTTACGGTTATTGTTCTCTAGTATATTTCTTCTTTTAGTGTATTTACGGTTTTTGTTTTCTAGTATATTTCTTCTTTTAGTGTATTTAAGGTTTTCGTTTTCTAGTATGTATCTTCTTTTAGTATATTTAAGGGTTTTGTTTTCTAGCATGTATCTTCTTTTAGTATATTTAAGGGTTTTGTTTTCTAGTATGTATCTTCTTTTAGTGTATTTAAGGGTTTTGTTTTCTAGTATGTATCTTCTTTTAGTGTATTTAAGGTTTTTGTTTTCTAGTATATATCTTCTTTTAGTGTATTTAAGGTTTTTGTTTTCTAGTATATATCTTCTTTTAGGATATTTACGGTTATTGTTCTCTAGTATATTTCTTCTTTTAGTGTATTTACGGTTTTTGTTTTCTAGTATATTTCTTCTTTTAGTGTATTTAAGGTTTTCGTTTTCTAGTATGTATCTTCTTTTAGTATATTTAAGGGTTTTGTTTTCTAGCATGTATCTTCTTTTAGTATATTTAAGGGTTTTGTTTTCTAGTATGTATCTTCTTTTAGTGTATTTAAGGGTTTTGTTTTCTAGTATGTATCTTCTTTTAGTGTATTTAAGGGTTTTGTTTTCTAGTATATATCTTCTTTTAGTGTATTTAAGGTTTTTGTTTTCTAGTATGTATCTTCTTTTAGTGTATTTAAGGGTTTTGTTTTCTAGTATATTCTTTTAGTGTATTTAAGGTTGTTGTTTCCTAGTATATATCTTCTTTTAGTGTATTTAAGGTTTTTGTTTTCTAGTATATTTCTTCTTTTAGTGTATTTAAGGTTATTGTTTTCTAGTATGTATCTTCTTTTAGCGTATTTAAGGGTTTTGTTTTCTAGTATGTATCTTCTTTTAGTGTATTTAAGGTTTTTGTTTCTTCATCTATATCTTCTTTTAGTGTATTTACGGTTTTTGTTTTCCAGTATATTTCTTCTTTTAGTGTATTTACAGTTTTTGTTTTCCAGTATATTTCTTCTTTTAGTGCATTTACGGTTTTTGTTTTCTAGTATAATTACTCTCTTCACCAGCACCATTAACTTGAAAGTAATATACCCTTTAACTAGCCTGAGGAGGTTATCGTAAACATCACAGCACACCCCTGGGTTTTCAAAGTCTAATTCTCACTACTTTTACTCCTCTTTTCTGACAAAGCAGAAATACCTTGGAACATTTAAATTCATTGCACTAGGCCGGGCACCATGGCTCACGCCTGTAATCCCAGCAGTTTGGGAGGTGGAGGTGGGTGGATCACCTGGGGTTGAGAGTTTGGGATGAGCCTGACCATCACGGAGAAACCTCGTCTCTACTAAAAATACAAAATTAGCTGGGCGTGGTGGCTCACACCTGTAATCCCAGCACTTTGGGAGGCCGAGGCGGGTGGATCACCTGAGGTTGAGAGTTTGAGACCATCCTGACCAACATGGAGAAACCCCATGTCTAGTAAAAATACAAAATTATCTCGGTGTGGTGGTACATGCCTTTAATCCCAGCTACTCGAGAGGCTGAGGCAGGAGAATCACTTGAACCCAGGAGGCAGAGGCTGCAGTGAGCTGAGATTGTGCCATTGCATTCTAGCCTGGGGGACAAGAGTAAAACTTTGTCTCAAAAAAATAATAAAAATAAAAATAATACCTTGGAACATCTAAATTCATGCACTTCCTGCTGATTCAGATATCACCATTGTCATGTATTTTAATTCTCCGTGTGTTTTAAATCCCTGAAGATATGATGGTTTTATAATGTCAATATGTATTTACAATTACTCACATTATCTTGAGTTCTCACCGCTGTTGAGTCCTTCCTGAATTTTCATGTCACGTTGGGGTCAGCTTCTCTTCTGCCTTTGGAGTCCCTCTTTAATATTCCCTTTAGGCACAGGCTGTCAATAGTATATTTTCCCAACTTTTGCTTTTGGAAGAAGGCTTTGCTTCAACCCAGTGGAGAGCATATGTGAGGCTGTTGTTTATTAATCAAATATTTTCCTGTTTTTTTTTTGAGACGGAGTCTCACTCTGTCACCCAGTTGCTTCAACCCCACAGCGAGCATATGTGAGGCTGTTGTTTATTAATTGAATATTTCCCCCTTTTTCTTTTGAGACAGAGTCTCACTCTGTCACCCAGGCTGGAGTGCAGTGGCGCGATCTTGGCTCACTGCAACCTCCGCCTCCTGGTTTCAAGCGATTCTCCTGCCTCAGCCTCCCAAGTAGCTGGGACTACAGGCGCCGCCACCACACCCAGCTAATTTTTTGTGTTTTTAGTAGAGACGGAATTTCACCCTGCTGGCCAGGCTGGTCTCGATCTCCTGACCTTGTGATCCACCTGCCTCAGCCTCCCAAAGTCCTGCAATGACAGGTGTGAGCCACCGTGCCCAGCCTTCCTCTCCTTTTTTTTTTTTTTTTTCCGAAAGAAACACGGAGTTGGAGACAGACTTCTTAGCATTGAAGGGAGAGATCTGATGAAGAGAAATGGGGCCACATTGAGGCACTGTCCTGGGAGGAGCTGTGATTTTTACGTCTGTTGGTGTTCGGGGAAAGGCGTGGACCAGGCTGGTAGCCAGTGGGCTAAGGGTGAGGCTCCCACCTCACAGGGAGGTGGAGAGAAAGACATGGAGACAGAGAGACAGAGACAGAGAGGCAGAAACAGAGACAGACACACGAGAGAGAGGGAGACAGAGATGAAGAGACAGAAACACACAGAGAGACAGTGATGGAAAGAGGAGACACAGAAACGGAGGGACAGATACAGAGACAAAGACAGACAGAGAGACACTGAGAGAGACACAGAGAGAGAAAGAGAGACAGACATACACATAGAAAGAGGGAGAGAGGCTGGGTGCGGTGGCTCCCGCTTGTCATCCCAGCATTTTGGGAGGCTGAGGCGGGCGGATCACGAGGTCAGGAGATCGAGACCATCCTGGCTAACACGGTGAAACCCCGTCTCTACTAAAAATACAAAAAATTAGCCGGGCGTGGTGGCGGGTGCCTGAAGTCCCAGCTACTCGGGAGGCTGAGGCAGGAGAATGGCGTGAACCCGGGAGGCGGAGCTTGCAGTGAGCCGAGATCCCGCCAATGCACTCCAGCCTGGGCGACAGCACAGGGATCCGTTTCAAAAAAAAAGAAAAAAAGAAAAAAAAGAGGGAGAGAGACACACAGAGAGAGAGTCAAAGAAGAAGAGAGAGAAAGAGACTTAGAGAGAGGGGAGAGAAACAGAGACAGAAAGGGAGGGAGAGACAGAGACAGAGATAGATAGGAAGAGAGACAGAGAGACATACAGAGAGAAAGAAACAAAGACAGAGAGATGGAGGAAAGAGAGAGAGAGGGAGAGATAGAGAAAGAGGGAGGGAGAGACAGAGAGACACACAGAGAAAGAAACAAAGACAGAGAGACAGAGGGAGAGAGAGAGAGGGAGAGATAGAGAGAGACAGAGAGGGAGGGACAGACAGAAAGAGAATAGAAAGAAAAGAAGAGACGAAGAGAGAGAGAGAAAGAGAGAGAGAGAGACAGAGAGAGAGAACAGAAAGAAGAGACAGAGAGAAAGAAAGAGGGAGAGACCAAGAGACAGAGGGAGGAGAAAGAGATGCAGACAGAGAGATAGAGGAAGAGACAGAGAGAGGGAGACAGAGAGAGAAAGAGGGAGGAAGAGATACAGACAGAAACAGAGACAGAAAAGGAGAGAGAGAGAGACAGAGATGAAAAGACAGAGAGAGATGGAGGCCTGGCTACAGCAGACAAGACCTCCAGGCACGTGCCCTGAGCCCACACAAACTCTCACAGATACGAGGGCCCCAGCTCTGCAGGGTGTGAGCAGCTCTTCCGGAGATGGACGGCCCCATGGTGTTGCAGGTGCCTGGGTCCCAGGACAGCCACGGGCTCCTTCCCCTGTTTCTGATTTCACATCGAGCCCTGCTGTGTGGATGGGAGCCTCATGCGCTCCAAGACACAGGAGAATCTGAGCTACTCGGCCTCAGCCTTCTCCCCTTTCACACTCATAAGACTGGAGTGAGCAGCCCCACAGCCCTCTTTGATAACCAGCAACGGAAATTTTAGCAGATCGTTTCGAGGTGTAGACACTCTTGCAAATCATAACCCTGGTCAAATATTTCCTGGAAACTCAAGAGGCCTGCGGGCGTCTCTCAGACACGCCCACTGCATCCCTTACTTCTGCTTAATCTTTCTTTGATGTGTGATGACGTACAGGGTGGATCCTTGACAATCCTTACGTTTCCTCCCGAAACACAGTCAAAGCGTGAACCAGGTTTACACCGTACCGGGATCTCAAGTTTCCCTTCAGACAGGAGGAAGGCGCCAGTTAACAGCCAACAAAATGATAATGACAAGAAAAGTATCTGGAATTTCTGCTGTCTGTGAAGTTGGGGCGTCCTGGAGGAAACATGAAAGGCAGAAAACGCAGGCATAGCAAGATCTGTTTTCTCACTGCAGTGAGGGAAGGCTGAGGTGCCTATGGAGTTGGTGAGTCTTTTTTTTTCTTTTTTGAGACGGAGTCTCGCTCTGTCGCCCAGGCTGGAGTGCAATGGCGCGATCTCAGCTCACTGCAACCTCTACCTCCCGGGTTCAAGTGATTCTCCTGCCTCAGCCTCCTGAGTAGCTGGGATTACAGGTGTGCATCACCACACCCAGCTAATTGTTTGTATTTTTAGTAGAGATGGGGTTTCACCATGTTAGCCGAGCTGGTCTTGAACTCCTGACCTCAGGTGATCCACCCGCCTCGGCCTCCCAGATTTCTGAGATTACAGACATGAACCAAGTGAGTCGGTGAGTCATTTTTATTCTTTTTTTTGAGACGGAGTCTCGCTCTGTCGCCCAGGCTGGAGTGCAGTGGCGCGATCTCAGCTCACTGCAAGCTCTGCCTCCCGGGTTCACGCCGTTCTCCTGCCTCAGCCTCCCGAGTAGCTGGGACTATAGGAGCCCGCCACCACGCCCAGCTAATTTTTTTGTATTTTTAGTAGAGACGGGGTTTCACCGTGTTAGCCAGGATGGTCTCGATCTCCTGACCTCGTGATCCGCCCACCTCGGCCTCCCAAGGCACCACCTCCCACGTTCAAGCGATTCTCCTGCTTCAGCCTCCCGAGTAGCTGGGACTACAGGCGTGCACCACCACACCCAGCTAATTGTTTGTATTTTTAGTAGAGACGGGGTTTCACCATGTTAGCCGGGCTGGTCTTGAGCTCCTGACCTCAGGTGATCCACCCACCTCGACCTCCCAAATTTCTGAGATTACAGATGTGAGCTACCATGCCCGGCCAAAATTTTTTTTTTTTTTTTTGAGATGCAGTCTCACTGTTGTTGGCCCAGGCGGGAGTGCAGTGGCATGATCTCAGCTCAACTGCAACCTCTGCCTCCTCCCGGGTTCAAGCGATTCTCCTGCCTCAGCCTCCAGAGTAGCTGGCATTACAGGCACCTGCCACCACGCCCAGCTAATTTTTTGTAATTTTAGTAGAGACAGGGTTTCTCCATGTTGGTCAAGCTGATCTCCAACTCCTGACCTCAGGTGATCCACCCACCTCGGCCTCCCAAAGTGCTGGGATTACAGGCGTGAGCCACCGTGCCCGGCCCTGAATTTCTATTGTTTAAGCTGCCCAGTTTTTGGTTAGTATGTTATGGCATCCCCAAGACTCCACCAGGTTTCTTCTGTCTTTGAAGTGTGAGTTCACACAAAGCAAACTCCAGAGTTAGATTGATGTCTATCCGTTTTATTTTATTTATTTATTTATTTTTGAGATGGAGTCTTGCTGGAGCCCAGGCGTGAGCCACTGCGTGTGGCCAATTGTATGACATTTTTCTCATAGCAATTCAGATGAACTAAGACATACAGTCATCACCCCTTTTCCACAAAAGTGCTTCGTGAGAAGCATAAAGACTCATGTAGACACTCTGCTGTGGGCGACCACAAGCCTTTGCCTCAGGAATCCGTTTCCACTGACATAGAAGAACAGGTTCTCAGGAGGTGACACAGTGAAGCCTGAACCCAGATAACAGACAGACGCCATCACAGTCCATCAGATAATTGCTTGGAAATGCAGGTTCTCAATTCCAAAACTATGCCAACTCTAAGAGTGGATGCAACTCCCAAAACACAGCATCAGACAAACTTCAAAGCGAGCAACTGTGCCCACCGACAAGTAGAACAGTGTTAATTAGTGACGATGCTCTTTAATCTATAAATAATTAAGTGATCACGCAGCTCCCCAGACAGGTGTTAAAAAAATAAAAATAAAACATAACATACATACGTTATTTCACAGACCGCGGTCGATGGCCGGGGCAGAGTCTACGCATTACTTTGGGATCCTGTTTGACATTCAACAAAGAGAGATGACTTGGGAAAGTGAAGGATGGTTCTCAGAAAACAAAAAAAAAGACACATTTTATGGAGGTCACCTTAAACTTTAGAAGGTTTGGGGTGAAAAATAGGTAAGTTGTTTAGTTTCTAGGTACTGCAATTTGAGCAGGTGCGAGATTATCTCATTACACAGACTAACCACAGAAAACAAGTACTTTGAATTTATGAAACACTGGAGAAGAAGGTCTTTTAAGAAAAAAACAGGCCGGGTGCGGTGGCTCATGCCTGTAATCCCAGCACTTTGGGAGGCCGAGGCAGGTGGATCACCTGAGGTCAGGAGTTCGAGACCAGCCTGGCCAACATGGTGAAAACCTGTCTCTACTAAAAATACAAAAATTAGCTGGGTGCAGCTGCACATGCCTGTAATTCCAGCTACTCTGGAGGCTGAGGCAGGAGAATTGCTTGAACCCGGGAGGCGGAGGTTGCAGTGAGCCAAGATCTCACCACTGCACTCCAGCCTGGGCAACAGAGCAAAACTCCATCTCAAAAAAAAAAAGAAAAAAAAAAATTGGGAGGCCAAGACAGGCGAATTACCTGAGGTTGGGAGTTTGAGACCAGCCTGAACAACATGGAAAAACCCCGTCTCTACTAAAAATACAAAATTAGCCAGGCGTGGTGGTGCACGCCTGTCATCCCAGCTACTGGGGAGGCTGAGGAAGGAGAATTGCTTAAACCCAGGAGGCGGAGGTTGCAGTGAGCTGAAATCTCTCCACTGCACTCCAGCCTGGGTGACAGAGCAAGACTCCGTCTCAAAAAAAAAAATTGCTTTTAGTAGATATAATCATTTGATCTAATAATTTGTAAAAATTTATCATGTGGAATTTCTGTTACATACATGACAGCAAGCATGTACAATTATCACATATATTTTAAACACATGTGCTTTTTCATAGGACAAGAGGAAAATGCAATCTCACCTTTTCTGAATAATCACAAAATCTGAAGCAGAGGTCTCAATTTTAGGGGCATTTACTTTTTTTTTTTTTTTTTTTTTGAGACGGAGTCTCGCTCTGTTGCCCAGGCTGGAGTGCAGTGGCACGATCTCAGCATACTGAAAGCTCTGCCTCCCGGGTTCACGCCATTCTCCTGCCTCAGCCTCCCGAGTAGCTGGGACTACAGGCGCCCACCACCACGCCCAGCTAATTTTTGTATTTTTACTAGAGACGGGGTTTCACCATGTTAGCCAGGATGGTCTCGATCTCCTGACCTCGTGATCTGCCCACCTCAGCCTCCCAAAGTGCTGGGATTACAGGCATGAGCCACCGTGCCCGGCCGGAATCAGGCAACTTTAGAATAAGGTTTCCAAGTGATGACAATCTGTGCTATACACAGAAGAGAAGGCAGAGTTGGCGTATGAATCACTACAGCGCTTGAGGACACCCTCTCCACGTTGGCTGATATCACCTCATTGCTTTAAACATCCTTTGCGTTCCCTGCGTCAAAGACAACCTACGTTCTGCCCTGAGTTTCTTCCTTGGAGACAGAAAAGACTCGATGACTGATAACTTTCCCTTGAGGAAAACTTCCCAGCCACAGTCCTTGACTGTGTGTTTACCTTGAGGTCTGAGAGGCTATGATGAGGGTTTGGTTCACTGCAGGGGGAATGGTAGCCTTCCACTGTGTGGTAATTCCAGAGCCACACAATGGTGTGACTCATGCCGTGGGTATTTTAAGTCATGGGACTCCTTCCCATATGAGACTTTTGAAAGGGGGTGTGCTTGTTACAGCATTAACGGATACTCTTGGAGCTCACTGTTACACTTCAGTGGGCTCCCGACACTGCCTCACGATTTGCTTTTAGACGGAGCCTCTGATGTTTCCAGGCTGCCCCAGAAGCTTGTCTCTGCACCTGGCCTGGGTCCTCCTTCCTCTGTTTGACTCCTCAAGTTCCTTTTTTTTTTTTTTTTTTTTTTTTGAGACAGAGTCTCTGTTGCCCAGGTTGGAGTGCAGTGGTGTGATCTTGGCTCACTGCCACCTCCACCTCCTGGGTTCAAGTGATTCTCCTGCCTCCACCTCCCAAGTAGCTGGGATTACAGGCACACACTACCACACCTGGCTAACTTTTGTATTTTTAGTAGAGACGGGGTTTTGCCATGTTAGCCAGGCTGGTCTTGAACCCCTGATCTCAAGTGATCCTCCAGCCTCGGCCTCCCAGAGGGTTGGGATTACAGGCTTGAGCCACCGTGCCCAGCAGGTTCTAAATCCACAAAATGGCTCTGAAAAGAACAAGAAGAGACACAGACAGCACCACATACCTATGGTTCTTCATGGAGCCCTTCCTGTCAAGTGTAAGGAGCAAAGAAGTAAAGTTTGTTCAGCCTTAATCTCGACCAGAGGTAATCGTGCCCCCGCCAGTGGCATTGGGCCATGTTTGGCGATACCGTTGGTTGTCATGACAGAAGGACGAAAGTTATTGACCTCTGCGGGGTTGAGACCGGAGATGTTGCTAAACATTCTGCAAAGCACAAGGTAGCTATGCAACAAATAACCATCCCGTCCTGTTATGAACGGAATGCTGTGTTCACCCCAAATTTATGGGTTGAAGATCTAATCACCAGAGTGATGATATTAGAAGGTGGGGCTTTGGGGAGGTAATTAGGGTTAGATGAGGTTATGATAGTTGGGTCCTCGTGATAGAATTACTGCCCTTATAAGAAGAGACCAGGGTGGTGTGTTTTCTCTCTCTCTCGCTCATGCAAGCCAGGAACCCAACTACACTGGCTTTCCAACCTCTGACTTCCAGTCTCCCAAATTGTGAGAAATAAATGTCAGTGGTTGAAGCCTCCCAGTCTGTGGTATTTTGTTATAGCAGCACGTGCTGACAGAGATGCTGCCAGTGTGAATGGTGCTGAAATGAGGAAGCCCTGAGCTAGATTCTTCTGCAGGGTCTTCAGCTGTGAGAAGACCTTGGGATAGGTGCAGGGCGAAGACCAAAACTTAGACACCCTCACCTCAAAAGAAGTCAGGGGAACATAATACAATGGGGTCAGCAGCTTATGGGTAGAAACTAGAGAATCCCTGGGGCCCCTCATGATTCTCTGGTGGTCCTCATTAGTGGTTTGTTGGAGAACAGAAGTATTCGTATTTAACAATGGAAGGCTGGCCCTACTCAGCAGGCAAAGATGCTATCAAACCCAATGAATCTGAAGCTGCAGGATACAGGAGCTGGGTATAAAAGTGAGGGGGGGAGGGGTATCAAAAATATCAGCCACTGCCTCCTGTCTAGACAGTGAAGCAAGGAGAGTTGTCTGCTTCAATTCCTTTCTTGCATCTGGGCTAATAAATCTCAACTTGTTTTCTTTTTACAGATGGATAGTAAATAGTCATCATTCATCAAAATGAAGGGCTTCCCTATTAGAGATTGGGTGCACCAGAGGCTGAATGCACTCATAGACCTTGGGTTATAAGGATGGTCTTAAAATGGGTCAGGGGAGGCATAGAGTCATGGGGCTGAGTCTTCGTGATGTCATCTCTTCCCTGTGAAAACGTTTGTACACTTTTTTTTTTTTTTTTGCCACTAGCCAATGTGCATTATACAGGCTTCAAAGCCACCCTTTAAGACATGCGGGATCTCCCAGTGTATGCCAATGGTGGGCATTCCATCCTGGGGTGTGGGGATTTCTGTGTTGAATGATAGTGCAGCATGGTAGAGCATCTAGGCCCACTCTGTTGGATTCTATCTTCTGGAGTCCCCTGGAATCCCCTTAACACCCATTTCCGAGATTAAGCAAGAAGAAAAGATGTGGAGAGAGGGACTGCTGCTGCCTTGCACCTCTAGTCATCAGAGAGCTGTTTACTGCAAGACTTCCAGTCACTTGGCGTGGGTTTCAAGAACAAATAGATCCATTTAGAGAAATAAATCATATCACTATAATCAAACGCCCAGTTTGGGTGATGAGACAGTAGTTTACATAAGAGATGATTGATAGCAGCCTGAAAGCTTCCCTGATTAATAAGGATCTTCATTTGTGCTTTTCAATGAGAAAGTCTTTAAATTAATTAAAGAGGCTTTAGGAGGGGAAGGAGTGCTTGCCAGCTTTAGAACGCTTTGATTTTTCTATCCATATTCTCCGTAAGACACATTATTGCAAATTTGTTTTTGTAAACACCCACTCTTTATGCCATAAATATTCAACCCTCGTTTGTGCGTTTACATCCGGCAAGTGGTAGAGGGAGCCCCAGAGGCTCTTTCTCTCCTCATTAAGGAGCTCAAGTGGAAGCAGGAGCCATTTGTCATTGTCTAAAGTGGGAAGACCCTGAAATGAGTACTGCTTTCATGAGGAACCTGCTAGAAAGATCAAACAGGCTTTGAACAAGCACATAGGGAGGGCAGCAGGTCTGCAGCTCCTGTGTGTCCAATATAGACAGAATTCCATGTCAAATTAAAGACACATCAGTTTCCCTTGTGTAATGGAATCATTGCCTTTTCTGACAGTGTTGGTGTTGACCAGGTTGGCCATGGACCAGGATGGGGTAAGAGTTGAGGGGGTTATGGATAGACGGGGAGAGATGATGTCACTAAGGACGGGTGTTTTGGGAGGACCCACATGACCAAATGTACACTGAGTGAGGGGGCTACTCACCTCACCAACCTCCAATCTTATTCCCGACTTATTTTCCTTCATATCATCTGTTACCAGGGAATAAACTTTAAATTTTACCACTTACTGTTGTTCTTTACCAACAGATGAGATGAATGAGCTCAAGCATGCTCCTGTTTTGTTCAGCATGATATTTTCCTCTTGTAGATACTCCATAAATTGTACTCAATAAATGCCCAGTCAACATTTTTGAATTATTTAACGAATGAGCAGGTAGAAATGCAAAATAGTGACTGAGGGTGGTGACCCCAAGGTAATCCAAGGAGAAGAGGTTTCTGCAAGGTTTTCAGATGTGGTATTGTTGAAAAGGCAAGACTGGGTTGGGCCCCAGAGTGACTAGTATGCTGTGCCATGAAATTTAGGATTTATATCGAGGCCAGAAATGGCAAATACTTTTTGAGTTGTGGGTGAGCTCTGAGCACTTGCCATCTATAGTGATGGGGGTGGTTGGCAAAAGCCATGTGAGATCTCACTGGATCCAATGCGTAAAAGGATAGCTTGGGGTTAATAATGAGGGGGCTTCGGCCAGGCACAGTGGCTCACACCTGTAATCCCAGCACTTTGGGAGGCTGAGCAGGCGGATCACAAGGTCAGGAGATCAAGGCCATCCTGGCTAAGACAGTGAAACCCTGTCTTTACTAAAAATACAAAAAAATTAGCCGGGGGTGGTGGCGGGCACCTGTAGTCCCAGCTACTCGGGAGGCTGAGGCAGGAGAATGGCATGAACCTGGGAGGCGGAGCTTGCAGTGAGCTGAGATCGAGCCACTGCACTCCAGCCTGGGTGACAGAGCGAGACTCTGTTTCAAAAAAAAAAATAAATAAATAATGGGAGGGCTTCCCCCATCTTTACTTTAGAGACATGGGGGATTTTCAGGTAAGGTGTTAGGATATAAAAGTGATGTCCTCTTCTCCAGGGCAGAGGCTAAAATAGGGAGAGATGGGGAAGGAAATCCTTGGGGGAGGCCCAGGCATTAGTCCAACCAGCAGCACTAAGGGCCAGAACCAGAACATGTTACTTGGCCTGAGTGTGACTTCTGGTGTAAGAAAAACAGACTCTGAAGGTCTTTGTGAAACTTTAGTTTCTCCTTCTAGAGAAGTGAGTGTTTATTTTACAGATGCAAAGGGTAATCACATTAATTCCGAGGCAGTTTTCCAAAGTATTATAATGATCCCGACAAGAAAATGGCATTTCAGTTCAAATGTTACTGAGTGCCAGGGAAACGGCTAGATACCCAGGCTGTGGAACTGGGTTGGATGCAGGACTCAGGATCCAGAGAGAAGGAAGGCAGCATCACAAGTCAGCCACCCATAAATGCAATGTTATAACAGTCCCAATTTCTTATTGAGGTTTGTTCCAATCAACAGCAACTGAAACACAACTCAGACTAAGTTAGGCAGAGAAAGACAATTGTTGACCTAATGTAACTGTGAGATCCTATGATGGAGCTGACCTCAGGATTCCCAAGGACTTAAGAAATCTCTAGATAGATAGATAGAGAGATAGATAGATAGATAGATAGATGATAGATAGATAGATAGATAGATAGATAGATACATACATACATACATACATACATAGATACATAGAGACATAGACAAATAGATAGAGATAAAAAGATAGAGATAGAATAAATAGATGATAGATAAATACATAGGATAGATAGATAACTAGATAGCTAGATGATAGGTAATATATATAGATATGTAGATACTTAATAGATACATAAAATAGGTAGATAGATAATTAGGATGGATAGATACATAATTGATAGACAACTAGGACAGATAGATACATGATAGATACATTGATACACAGGATAGATAAATGATAGGTAGATAGATAAGATGGATAGATACATAATAGATACATAGGATGGATAGATAGATTAGATATGATAGATGATAGGTAGAGAGATACAGATAGATAGATAGATAGATGATAGATACATAGATAGAATAAGATGGATGATAAATAGATACATAGACAGACAGACAGATAGATAGATAGATAGATGATAGAGATAGGATAGAAAGATAAGATAGATGATGGGTAGATGGATAGATATATCAACAGGATAGATGATAGATGATAGATAGATAGATAAATAGATAGATAGATAGATGGAATAAATATCATGTAACTGCATAAACAAATGTATGGAAATAAGCAAATAATCATGACTTAAATAAGATGGAAGTTTGTTTCTCTCTGATATGATAGGAGGCCAGAACAAGGGGTCCAGGTTGCCGTACAGATTCAAGATGTCAGGCATCCTCCATGTTGTTGCTCTACCATTTTAGCATGTGACTTTCTATTCATGGTTCAATATGATGATGTGGTCTCCAGCCATCACATCTCCATTGCAGCTAGCAGCAAATGGAGAGGGAAGAGTTCACATTCACCTTTTTAAGAAATTAAAGAGATTTTTATGGTCTTAATACATTCCTACTTACTTCTCATGAGCTCAAAGTTCTTCATACAGTCACACAGAGCTGCAAGGGAAAAATAGCCTCAAAAAGTAGAGGTGGACAGCTTCTCAGGGATCCCCCAAGTTCTGGTCACTCTCTTAACTCTCTGCTTCTCTCTGTATTCCAGACTAGATTCTCTTGGAAAAAGTCTTGGAACATAGGATGGAAAAAAAATCCAGCTGCTGCAGCTATAGATTCACAGTCTGAGCTTCTCCCACCACCCTCTCAGTCTTTGCTGATCGAATTCAGGGGAAAGGTTAACTAGCCTGTCTTGCACCATATGTCTATCTCTGGTATAATCTCTGCACCTGAGAAAGGCAGGATTTTCAGAGCAGATAATTTTTTTGTTAAACTTGAAAAGATGAATCAGATGTTACAATGACTCAAGGCTGGGCAGGCAAAGTCAGAGAACTAGGAAATTGATGGTGGAGTCAGAGATTGAGGTGCTGGGTGTGATGTGGTGAAGTGCAGACAGAGAGGCCACATCTTTCCATGTGTGAATTTATGAAAGATCTCAGACACTTAGGTAAGGATCCTGAACTGTTCTCTGCAGTTGATGAGAAACCACCAAAATTCTGTGACCGGTCATGTCAACATTTATGCTTATACATATTAAATAGGTCTAAATGTGTTTAGACCTATTACCTTGGAACCCATGCGTAGGATGGATCAGAAGGAATGGCACTGAATGTGGAAGCCTGGAGCCTCTGGCATGGGATGGATGATGGTAATGGAATCTTTGAACCTGGAGCATGGAATGGGAAGGAAGAAGTGAGAAGGCATTCAAAGTCACCAGTGAGACTGGGCACCATGGCTCACACCTGTAATCCCAGCACTTTGAGATGCCAAGACAGGCAGATCACTTGAGCTCAGGAGTTCAAGACCAGCCTGGGCAACATGGTGAGACCCCACCTCTATTAAAAATAAAAAAATAGACAGGAGTAGTGGTGTGTGCCTGTGGTCCTAGCTACTAGGGAAGCTGAGGTGGGAGGATCACTTAAGCCCAGGTGGTGGAGGTTACAGTGAGCTGAGATTGTGCCACTGCACTCCAGCCCAGGTGACAGTGAGACATTGTCTCAAAGAAACAAACAAATTAAAATAACACACACACACACACACACAAACAAAAAAACAAAAATACAAAAACAAACATACAAAAACAACAACAAAAAACAGTCACCACAGAAGCAAACTGTTGTGTCTCTTTGATGTTGAGGGAAGAATCAAATGTGACTTCAGAGCTCTAACCTGAAAAGTTGAGTGGGAAACAAACTCCCAATAAAAGAACATAAATTATGTCTGGGGGAGAAAAGAAGACAAAGTTGAGTTCAGCCTTTGCTTTATTGATTCTTCTTCTGAAGGGGGTTCTTCCAAAACAAAGAGTCACGTTTAGCCTTTGCTGGTTCTTCTCCTCTTCCCAAAGGGGTTCTTCTAAATGTTGGGCTGAACTAGGGCTCAAACATAAGCTTCCTTCTCTCTCCGGGGGATCTCACGCAGCTCCAAGACTTTACACATCCACTCAAAACCCTAAATTCCTATCTCTGGATTTAACATCTTTTCTCTACTTCAGATTCATACATGTAACTGTATCCTCAACTTCTCAGCTCAGGAAAATGATTAGGGTTTTCAAGTTAACCCATCCCAAACCATCTGGACAGGCTTCACTGGATTCACCACCATCCCTGAGAAGTGTTTTGGCAGAAGATTTTGGAAACTTTGAACTCTTCTTTCTCTCATCTCCCCCTTATACAATTCATTGGCAAGTCTCTTGAATGACCTCAAACATTTGTCAAAATGGATCAGATTTTCCTGCCTTTGCTTTCTTCACCCTGATGCATGACATATGTCATCTGGATCATGGCCACATCCTTTTGATTGATCTCTTGGCTTCTGTCCTGGTTTCTGCTTTGATCCTGGAATTATTCTTAAGCAGAGAAATCTTTTAAAAATGGAGATGATTTTTAGCTTGTGGCCCTCATCCGTTGCTATTGACTAAATAGCAAAGTTTCCCAAAATTTGTATGTTGAAGGCCTAACCCCTACTGGTCATGTCCCTCCAAAATGCACCATACTGAAGCCCTAATCCCCAATGGGATGATATTAGGAAGTGAAGTCTCTGGAGGTGATGAGGTTTAGATGAGGTCATGAGGATGGGACCTTCATGATGGAATTAGTATGCTTATAAAAGAGCAAGAGACACAAAAGCTCTCTCTCTCTCTTTCTCTCTCTGAAGGCACCATCTGTGAACCAGCAAGAGAACCCCCTCCAGACAATAAACCTGCCATGCCTCGATCTCGGACTTTCCTGTCTCCAGAACTGTGAGAAATCAGTGGCTGTTACTTAAGCCACCCAGTCTATGATTTTTGTTATGGCAACCTGAGCTGACTAAGACATCCCTCATGCCACTCAAAACCCTCCAATAATTTCACATCAAAGTCAGAATACAATCTGACTACTTCCCTATGGCTTCTTTGTAACTCTGTCCCTGGCCACTTGCTCCAAATGGGACTCTGTGGTCCCAATAAAAGAACGTAAATTATGTCTGGGGAAGAAAAGAAAACAAAGTTGAGTTCAGCCTTGGCTTTATTGATTCTTCTTCTGTAGGGGGTTCTTCTAAAACAAGGAGTTACATTTAGCCTTTGCTGGTTCTTCTTTGCTACCTCCTTGGGCGTTCCCCCAGTCATGCCAAATTCATTCCTGCTGCAGACCTCCAGCACATTACTCCTTCTGTGAGTGTCCTGTGGCCGCCATCACCAATGATCATGTTCGTATTGGCTTAAAGCAACACAAATGTATTGTCTTACAGGTGTTGTAGGTTTGAAGCCCACTCTGGGTCTCACTGGCCTAAAACCAAAGTGTCAGCAAAACTTCCTTCTTGATGCAAGTTCTGGGGAAGAATCAGTTTCTTTGCCATTTCGTGCTTCTAGAGGAATGTTTCTAGACTATTCCTTGGCTCCTGGACCCTTCCTTGAGCATCAAAGCCAGTACTGCAGCATCTTCTAATCTTTCTGTGACTCTGACCTTTGCTTTTGTCCTAACATCACCTCCTCTGGCTCTGGCATTCCTGCCTGCCTCTTACAAAGATCCTGTGATGATCTTAGACCCACCTGGATAATTCAGGGTCATATCATCTCACGATTCTTAAACTAATCACATCTGCAAAATCTTCTTAGCCATGACAGGTTTTTACAGATTTCTGGAATTAAGATGTGGATTTTTTTTTGAGATGGGGCAGGGGGTGCTTACTTTGTCAACCACATGGGGATTAGGATGTAGATATCCTTGGGGCCATTAATCTGTCTACTACCTAGTATTAGGACATGGATGTCTTTGGGACCATTATTCTCTGTACCACATGAGGATTAGGACATGGGCATCTTTGGGACCATTATTCTGTCTGCCACATGGGATTAGGATGTGAAGATCTTTGGGAACATTATTCTTTTTACCACATGGGATTAGAAAGTGCACATTGTTGGGGCTATTACTGTGTCTACCAAACAGGGATTACAGAATGGACATCTTCAGGGACATGATTCCGTCTACCACATGAGAATGATGACATAGACATCTTTGAAGCCATTATTTACTTTGTCTACCACATAAGGATGAGGACGTGGATATCTTTGGCACTATCATGCTGTCGACTACACGAAGATAAGGATGTGGGCATCTTTAGGGCCATTATGCTGTCTACCACATGGGGATTAGGATGTTGGTAACATCTTTAGGGTCATTATTCATCTCCCACATGGGGATTAGGACATGGATATCTTTGGGGCCATTATTCTGTCTACCCCTAGATAATTAGAACTTGGACATCTTTGGTGAAATCACTTTGTCTTCGTCGTTTCTTATTCTTAGAATTCTCCTAGTAACAAGCTGCTTCTTCTTCCTCAACTTCTTCTTCCTCAGCATTCCTATGGGGCCTCCAACACTCACCAGGCAGCTCCCTGACTGCATTACCCAAGATTGTATTTGGCCAAGATTCGCTGCTTTCTCTTGGTACCTCCAAGCAGGATGGAAGATTTAGAGGGCAGAGTCTTTGTTACTCTTTCTTATTCTAATTGTTTATTCTTATTTATTGATGTGTCTCCAGCTTTCAAGGCAGACTCTCACCCATTAGGTCTTCTATATACAATTAAATTTACCTAGTAAGTATTTCCTTCTTACTTAAAGCTTTTTAAAAGTAAATTTCAAAATTGCTATATCACGTTACAAATTCACATGCCACCTGTGAAGAGTACATTTGCAAAATAAATGATGTCTTGAGACGAAATGAATTTTCATTGAAAATTTTAGAGATTTTTTATTTTTATTTTTATTTTTAGACAGAGTCTCACTCTGTCACCTGGGCTGGAGTGCAGTGGCATGATCTTAGCTCACCGCAACCTCCACCTCCCGGATTCAAGCAATTCTCTGCCTCAGCCTCCCGAGTAGATGGGATTACAGGCACCCACCAACTTGGCCGGCTAATTTTTGTATTTTTAGTAGAGACGTTTTCACCTTCTTGGCCAGGCTGGTCTTGAACTCCTGACCTCAGGTAATCCACCCACCTCGGCCTCCCAAAGTGCTGGGATTACAGATGTGAGCCACCGTGCCCGGCCGAGACTCTTTTTAATACATGCTTTGGTTCTAATAAAATTCCCCCTTGAGCTGTTTGGACAGATGACAGGGAAGAAATCATTTACAATTCTCTTAATAAAACCCCTTTGAATAATAACCCATTTCCCCCCAAAATAGAAAAGGGAACTATTTCACCCAGTTCTTTGAGGGAACTGAATAAATAGTAAATGAAGTTCTGTCTGTACAGGAAGCATGGGTACTTGGCATTACATCTAGAAAAGTAAAGACATGAATGTTTTCTTCCAAATGAATGACATGTTTAAAAACCATCATCACCACCCTCTCTGTGATTGCAGGTTTTGAGTGCATTTTAACCATTGGGTGCTAGAAGCAAATTTCCATGTGAGCACACCCTCTTTCTTCTTCTCCTCTCGCTCCTCCCGCGCCTCCTCCTCCTTCTTTTCTCCTTCTCCTTCTCTTCTTCTCCTTCTTCTCCCTCTTCTCCCTCTTCCTCTTCTTCCTCCTCTCCTTCTCCTTCTTCCTTTTCCCCTTCCCCATCCCCTTCCGCTTCCCCTTCCCCTTCCTCCTCCTTCTCCTCCTCCTCCTCCTCCTGCTCCTCCTCCTCCTCCTCTTCTTCTTCTTCTCCTTCTTCACTTCAAGTTCTGGGGTACATTTGCAGAACATGCAGGTTTGTTACATAGGTATACATGTGCCATGGCGGTTTGCTGCACCCATCAACCCATCACCTAGGTTTTAAGCCCTGCATGCATTATGTATTTGTAATACATATTGTAAAACATTTGTAATGCTGTCCCTCCCCTTTCCCCCAACCCCCAGACAGGCCCCGGTGTGTGATGTTCCCCTCCCTGTGTCCATGTGTTCTCATTGTTCAACTCCCTCTTATGAGTGAGAACATAGGGTGTTTGGTTTTCTGTTCCTGTGTTAGTTTACTGAGAATGATGGCTTCCAGCTTCATCCATGTCTCTGCAAAGGACATGAACGCATCCTTTTTTATGGCTGCATAGTATTCCATGGTGTCTATGTGCCACATTTTCTTTATCCAGTCTATCACTGATGGGCATTTGGGTTGGTTCCAAGTCTTTGCTGTTGTAAATAGGAGCACATCCTCCTGATTCAAAAATGAGATCATCGTCCACTGTTCTGTTCAGGACTATGGAAAGGTCCCAGGCTGCTAAGACAATCTCGAATTCTCTCAACACCCCACAGCTTGTCAATACTGGAGGTATTCTGGTGATTTTTTTTGAGCGGGGGGGGAAGTGGGTATTTATATATCACAAGGTTTCTTGATTACAAAAGCAGTCAGCTGGCTGGGCACGGTGGCTCATGCCTGTAATCCCAGCACTTTGGGAGGCCAAGACGGGTGGATCAAGAGGTCAGGAGATCGAGACCAGCCTGGCCAACATGCTGAAACCCTGTCTCTACTAAAAATACAAAAATTAGCCGGGCATGGTGGTGTGTGCCTGTAATCCCAACTAGTTGGGAGGCTGAGGCAGGAGAATTGCTTAAACCCAGGAGGTGGAGGTTGCAGTGATCAGAGATCGCTCCAGCCTGGGTGACAGAGTGAGACTCCATCTCCAAAAAAAAAAAAAAAAGCAAAATAACAAAAAAACAGTCAGCTCTACAAGTGTAAGAAGGAAGGAACCACGCCATGTGATAGTCACTCGGATGACCATTGGCTCTGAAGGAAGAAAAACACTCACCTCTCTACCTGCCTGCTCTCTCTCCCCATTCCTGTTACATAGATTAGTTCTTACCTCCCCAGGTACCCTGGAGGGTCAGGGTCTTCCCTTCTTCCATTTAAATAAAACAATATGAGAAAACTGCTTGACAGGTGGTTCCAAGCATCAGTGGAGTGAAGAAACAATATTCTTCGTGATGAGGGTAACACCAGGAAAAAAAATCAGTGTCTTTTGTCCATATGTTCTCACCATTTAGCTCTCACTTTTATTTTTAATTAATTAATTTTTTTTTGAGACAGAGTCTCACTCTGTCACCCAGGCTGGAGGGCAGTGGCACGATCTCGGCTCACTGCAGACTCCGCCTCCTGGGTTCAAGCGATTCTCCTGCCTCAGTCTCCAGAGTAGCAGGGATTACAGGTGTCCACCACCACGCCCGGCTAACTTTCGTAATTTTAGTAGAGACGGAGTTTCATCACGTTGGTCAGGCTGGTCTAGAACTCCTGTCCTCAAGTGATCTGCCCACCTCGGCCTCCCAAACTGCTGGGATTACAGGTGTGAGCCACTGTGCCCGGCCGGTAACTGTCTTTCATGATAGAATCTTTATTTTTAAATTTATTTATTTATTTTGAGACAGAGTCCCACTCTGCCACCCAGGATGGAGTACAGTGGCATGATCTCAGCTCACTGCAACCTTCACCACCCAGGTTCAAGTGATTCTCCTGCCTCAGCGCCCCCCGAGTGTCTAGGATTACAGGCACGCGCCACCAGGCCCAGCTAATTTTTGTATTTTTAGTAGAAATGAGGTTTCATCATGTTGGCCAGGCTGGTCTCAAGCTCCTGACCTTAAGTGATCCACCCACCTTGGCCTCCCAATCTGATTGAATTACAAGTGTGAGCCACCACGCCCGGCTGGCTCCCACTTTTAAATGAAAACATGTGGTATTTAGTTTTCTGTTCCTGCATTGGTTTGCTAAGCGTAATGGCCTCCAGCTTCATCTGTGTTCCTGCAAAGGATATGAGCTCATCCTTTTTTATGGCTGCATAGTATTCTACACATATGTGGCACATTTTCTTTAAGGGTGCAGGTTGGAAGAAGGGAAAGGGTCAGAAAAAATAACTTACTGGGTACAAACTTAGTACCTGGGTGACAAAATAATCTGTACAACAAACTCCTATGACATGAGTTTACCTATATAACAAACCCACACAGGTAACCCTGGACCTAAAATAAAAGTGTTTTTGTTTTTTGTTTGTTTGTTTTTGTTGTGTTTGTTTGTTTGTTTGAGACGGAGTCTCTGCCTCTGTCGCTCAGGCCAGAGTACAGTGGTGCAATCTTGGCTCACTGCAACCTCCACCTCCCAGAAAAAGAAAGCAAACACGGCATGCAGCATCAGCTTTCTAGAAGACGCTGGAGCTTCTGGTGGGTGGACCATGCTGGAGCTTCTGGTGGGTGGACCATGCTGAGCTTCTGGTGGGTGGACCATGCTGGAGCTTCTGGTGAGTAAATCATGCTGGAGCTTCTGGTGGGTGGACTATGCTGGAGCTTCTGGTGGGTAAACCATGCTGAGCTTCTGGTGGGTGGACCATGCTGGAGCTTCTGGTGGGTGGACCATGCTGAGCTTCTGGTGGGTGGACCATGCTGGAGCTTCTGGTGAGTAAATCATGCTGGAGCTTCTGGTGGGTGGACCATGCTGGACCTTCTGGTGGGTAAACCATGCTGGAGCTTCTGGTGGCTAAATAATGCTGGAGCTTCCGGTGGGTGGACCATGCTGGAGCTTCTGGTGGGTAAACCATGCTGAGCTTCTGGTGGGTGGACCATGCTGGACCTTCTGGTGGGTGGACCATGCTGGACCTTCTGGTGGGTGGACCATGCTGGGGCTTCTGGTGGCTAAATAATGCTGGAGCTTCTGGTGGGTGGACCATGATGGAGCTTCTGGTGGGTGGACCATGCTGAAGCTTCTGGTGGGTAAATCATGCTGAAGCCTCTGGTGGGTAAATCATGCTGGAGCTTCTGGTGGGTGGACCATGCTGGAGCTTCTGGTGGGTGGACCATGGTGGAGCTTCTGGTGGGTGGACCATGGTGGAGCTTCTGGTGAGTAAACCATGGTGGGAGCTTCTGGGGGGTAAATTATGCTGGAGCTTCTGGTGGGTGGACCATAATGGAGCTTCTGATGGGTGGACCATGCTGGAGCTTCTGGTGGATGGACCATGCTGGAGCTTCTGGTGGGTAAATCATGCTGAAGCCTCTGGTGGGTAAATCATGCTGGAGCTTCTGGTGGGTGGACCATAGTGGAGCTTCTGATGGGTGGACCATGGTGGAGCTTCTGGTAGGTGGACCATGGTGGAGTTTCTGGGGGGTAAATTATGCTGGAGCTTCTGGTGGGTGGACCATAGTGGAGCTTCTGGTGGGTAAATTATGCTGGAGCTTCTGGTGGGTGGATCATGGTGGAGCTTCTGGTGGGTGGACCATGCTGGAGCTTCTGGTGGGTGGACCATGTTGGAGCTTCTGGTGGGTGGGCCATGCTGGAACTTCTGGTGGGTAAATTATGCTGGAGCTTCTGGTGGGTGGATCATGGTGGAGCTTCTGGTGGGTGGACCATGTTGGAGCTTCTGGTGGGTGGGCCATGCTGGAACTTCTGGTGGGTAAATCATGCTGGAGCCTCTGGTGGGTGGGGTATCCACACACCTATGGGTGCCCATTGATAGTGGGGACTTCACCCCATGTTCCAGAAACCTGCAAGGAGGCCACGTGCCCCGTACATTCTTTCCGGTGACTTAATACATCCACAGCACGCTGTGCATTTCCCCAAAAATGACATCGGCCAATTACACTTTCAAATCAAATGCCTTCCTGATGGGCGAAACTGGAAATGTGAAAACACTTTAATTCTCGGATAATGTAATGGTTTGCAGCTGGGGCTCTTCAGGGAGCCCACGACTCGTTCACGTTGCTCCCTTCCAAGAAATGCTTGCAGTATGTGTCTTATTTAATAACGATTTAAACACGGAAAATAAATGCTTTCCTCTTAGGCGTCCACCTGTCTATCACCCAGAGTCTGGGAGGACGGCCCTTCTTTTCAATGGCATTCGCCAAGCAAGTCTCCGTGAATCATTGACAAAATCCTCTAATGGTTTCCTTCTTTTTTTTTTTTAAACACTTAAGCTTTTTTTTTTTAGAACAGTTCATTTGTCCCTAGAAAGCTGCATATATATTTGTACATAATAATGTTGGAATTTAATTTATTTATTTATTTTTTGAGACCAAATCTCGCCCTTGTCGCCCAGGCTGGAGTGCAGTGGTGAGATCTCGGCTCACGGCAACCTCCGTCTCCCAGGTTCAAGCGATTCTCCTGCCTCAGCCTCCCAAGTAGCTGGATTGACAGGCACCCGCCACCACACCCGGCTAATTTTTTGTATTTTTTTTTTAAATAGAGATGGGGTTTCACCATGTTAGCCAGGATGCTCTGGATCTCCTGACCTTGTGATCCACCGGCCTCGGCCTCCCAAAGTGCTGGGATGACAGGCGTGAGCCACCGCGCCTGGCCTATTTATTTATTTTTGAGACAGAGTCTCGCTCTCTCGCCAAGGCTAGATTGCAATGGCGTAATCTTGGCTCACTGCAACCTCTGCCTCCCGGGTTCAAGCGATTCTCCTGCCTCAGCCTCCCGAGTAGCTGGGATGACAGGCATCCATCACCACGCCCGGCTAATTTTTGTATATTTAGTAGAGATGGGGTTTCACCACGCTGGGCAGGCTGGTCTCGAACTCCTGACCTCAGGTAATCCGCCCTCAGGGCACCCTCCGGACTTTTAAATAGCAGAATCCCCCTCAAAAAGCACCAGCCAATGTCTCTATAACTGGCCCACAGGGTGTCTTTGGGATGATTTTAAAACCCAGCACAACGAAGGGCCGGGCGCGGTGGCTCACGCCTGTCATCCCGGCACTTTGAGAGCCCAAGGTGGGTGGATCATCTGAGGTCAGGAGTTCGAGAGCAGCCTGACCAACATGGTGAAACCCCGCCTCTACTAAAAATACAAAAATTAGCCGGGCGTGGTGGCAGGTGCCTGTAATCCCAGCTACTCGGGAGGCTGAGGCGGGAGAATCGCTTGAACCCGGGAGGCAGAGGTTGCGGTGAGTCAAGATTGTGCCACTGCACTCCAGCCTGGGCGAGACAGTGAGACTGCGTCTCAAAAATAAATAAATAACAATAAAAAATAAATAAACACAGCGGAGATGCCACAAGCCCACCAAGACTACGCCGTTCCTCCTCGGGGAACACATGGGCAGAGGCTGAACCGGGAAGGCCCCCAGCCATTGCCGGGTGAGTAATTTCCGAGCGTGCAATTATAAAGAACCGGAGTGCAACAGCTCCCCAAGGCACCCCCGGATTCCCGCAGTGTGCCCATAATTGCAGCCAGACAGTAACCTCGCTGTGGCCTGTGTCCCAGCCCTAACCCCGCACCCCGCTTGGCGCTCCCACATATGGGACAATTTTCCAAGCTGATTGCTGGAAACTGATGAAGGGAAGTTATGTGGCCTCTTGTGACGGGCGGTCCCACAGCTGCTCTGGTCGGAAAGAGAGAGAGAGAGGAGAGAGAGAGAGACAGAGATGAGGGGGGAGAGAGAGAGAGACAGAGAGAGAGAGAGGGGAGAGAGACAGAGAGTGGAGAGAGGCAGAGGGAGAGAGAGGGAGAGGGGAGAGAGAGAGAGACAGAGAGAGGGGAGAGAGAGAGAGGGGAGAGAGACAGAGACAGAGAGAGAGAGAGAGGGGAGACAGAGAGACAGAGATGGGGGGAGAGAGAGAGAGACAGAGAGGAGACAGAGAGAAAGGGGAGAGAGAGAGGGGAGAGAGAGAGAGACAGACAGAGAGAGAGAGAGAGAGGGGAGAGAGACAGAGAGTGGAGAGAGGCGGGGGGAGAGAGAGGTAGAGGGGAGAGAGAGAGAGACAGAGAGATAGAGAGGGGAGGGGGGGAGAGAGAGAGACAAAGGGGGGGGAGAGAGAGACAGAGACAGGGAGGGGGAGAGAGAGAGACAGAGAGAGACAGAGAGGGGAGAGAGAGAGACAGAGAGAGGGGAGAGAGGCGGGGGGAGAGAGAGAGACAGAGACAGAGAGTGGAGAGAGGTGGGGGGAGAGACAGGGAGAGGGGAGAGAGAGAGAGACAGAGAGAGACAGAGAGGGGGGAGAGAGAGAGACAGAGAGGGGGGAGAGTGAGATGGGGGAGAGAGAGACAGAGAGAGAGAGGGGAGAGAGAGAGAGATGGGGGGAGAGAGAGACAGAGAGATAGAGAGGGGAGACAGAGAGGAGAGAGATAGAGACAGAGAGAGAGAGAGGGGGGGGAGAGAGAGGAGAGAGAGAGGAGAGAGATAGAGACGGGGGGGAGAGAGAGAGAGAGAGAGAGAGAGGGGGGAGAGAGAGAGAGCGAGCTCACCGGGAAGATATTTTCTCTCTGCTCCAATTCCAGGTCATCTTTTGGAAGAAAAGGGATCACGCTGGTGGTTTTGCGGAAGGTCGCTGCCAGAGCTGAGGAAGAGGAAGATGTCACTTTGGCAACTCATTGTGGAGTTCCCCAAAAATCAGGGAGGGGGGAGCTGGCGTCAGGGACGGAGGAGAGGGGGAAGCACCAGCCACCCCCACAGGGAAGGATCTCTCCTCTCTTCCTCGCCATCTGCCCCACCGTGACCCCATCCTTTGACTTTGTCTTTGCAGAGGGGCATCCTGCCTTTGTCCACAGCTGTTTCTCTCTCTCTTTTTTTGAGAGAGAATCTTGCTCTGTCACCCAGACTAGAGTGCAATGGAGCAATCATAGCTCACTGCAACCTTAAGCTCCTGGACTCAAGCCATCCTCCCCTCAGCCTCCCAAGTAGCCAGGACCACAGGAGCAGACCGCCATGCCCTGTTAATTTTTAAACATGTTTTGGAGAGATGGGGTCTCACTATGTTGCCCAGAGCACCACCATGTCCCATTAATTTTTAAAAAAATGTGTAGAGATGGAGTCTTGCTATGTTGCCCAGGCTGGCCTCAAACCCAGAGCACCACCGTGCCTCATTAATTTTTTTAAAAAATTCGTAGAGATGGGGTCTTGCTATGTTGCCCAGGCTGGTCTCAAACTCCTGAGCTCAAGCGATCCTCCCATCCCAGCCTCCCAAGTAGCTGGGATCACAGGAGCAGACCATGTCCCATTCATTAAAAAAAAATACTGGGGCCGGACAAGGTGGCTCACACCAGTAATCCCAGCCCTGTAATCCCAGAACTTTGGGAGGCCGAGGCAGGTGGATCATGAGGTCAGGAGATCGAGACCATCCTGGCTAACACGGTGAAACCCCGTCTCTACTAAAAATACAAACAATTAGCTGGGCGTGGTGGCGGGCGCCTGTAGTCCCAGCTACTCGGGAGGCTGAGGCAGGAGAATGGCGTGAACCCAGGAGACGGAGCTTGCAGTGAGCCGAGATCGCGCCTCTGCACTCCAGCCTGGGCGACAGAGCGAACTCCATCTCAAAAAAAAAGAAAAAGGAAATTTGGAGAGATGGGGCCTCACTATATTGCCCAGGCTGGTCTCAAACTCCTGGGCTCCAGCGATCCTCTTACCTTTATTTTATGGAGAGAAATATGCAATTTTTACATAGCGCTTTTGTTTTAAAATGCAGCTTGATCCTCAGACAATGAGAGGCAGGCATTTTACAGAAGAGACATCAGCACTTTCTAGAAGGTGGGTGATTGCTCAGTGAACCTATTCAGAGAATAAGTTGCAAAACCGAGGGAATGGCAACTTCTGAGCCTAAATTCAAGGGTTGGCCGGGCGCAGTGACTCACGTCTGTCATCCCAGCACTTTGGGAGGCCGAGGCGGGCGGATCACCTGAGGTCAGGAGTTCGAGACCAGCCTGACCAACAAGGTGAAAACCCATCTGTACTAAAAATACCAAAATTAGCCAGGCGTGGTGGTGGGTGCCTGTCGTCCCAGCTACTCAGGAGGTTGAGGCATGAGAATCACGTGAAGCTGGGAGGTGGAGGTTGCAGTGAGCTGAGATTGTGCCACTACACTCCAGCCTGGGAGACACAGCGAGACTCCATCTCCAATACATACATACATACATACATAAAATTAAGAGTTGTTCAGCCATGTTGTCCCTGGTCCCCAAACTCTTAACTTTTTGCGTTTCATAGAAAGTGCTAGGATTTACAAGGATGCCACTAGCCTCGCCAGCCCACTAAGATGAAAGTGAGATGCCGCCTGTTATGGTCATCGGAGCACCTTGCCACCCTCCTCAATGGGCACCGGTGAGGAGGGTGACGGGTGCTTGGAGTTCCTGTGGGTCCTGGGATTCCAAGCTGTCACAGCGATAACCCAGAGTCGATGGTTTCCTGAGGAGTTTGGCAAGCCTCAGCCCTTAGGTTCATTCCTCAACATTCGTAAAGCAAAACAGACTTTTCAAATCGTGTTTAAAACAATTAGCGTGTTTACCCAAACAAAGGTTAAGCATGCAAAGGAAAAGCGTCTGTAAATGCGATCAAGCATTGCAGCTTTTACAGTTTTCCAGGAATCCTTCAAAGCTCATCTTCTTCTTCTTCTTTTTTTTTTTTTTTTTTTTTTTTTTTTGAGATGGAGTCTCGCTCTGTCGCCCAGGCTGGAGCACAATGACGTGATCTCAGCTCACCGCAAGCTCCGCCTCCCTGGTTCAAGCAGTTCTTCTGCCTCAGCCTCTTGAGTAGCTGGGATTACAGGCGCCTGCTACCTGTAATCCCCGGCTAATTACCCCGGCTAATTGTTTGTATCTTTAGTAAAGATGGGGTTTCACCATGTTGGCCAGGCTGGTGTGGAACTCCTGATCTCAGGCGATCCACCTGCCTCGGCCTCCCAGAGTGCTGGGATTACAGACGTGAGGCACCGCGCCCGGCCTCAAAGCTCATCTTCTAAGGCATGCAGAAACTCAGTCAGCTCCACAGATCTGAGGTCTAAATGAGCAGGGCAACCTTGTTGCCCCAAGCCCCAGATTGACATAGAAGTTGGGAACAGCCAAGCAGAGAATCTCAGGATCTCCATGGAGGCTAAGAACCTTTCACTGGAGATTCAACTTTTGCAACAAGCAGTGCTGGGTTACATAAGTGCCTAATTAAGACCCTTGGAACTAATTATATAGGACAGAGAGGAGGTGATGGTGAAGACGTGAGACTCTAAGCTGTGATGATACTTACCACGTGAGAGGATCAAGGCTCACCGATGAACTCCTGGTAGTAGAGAGAGGATATGCAGATAGAGAGACAGCTAGCTAGACAGATGATAGATGACAGATAGATCATTGATACATAGATTATAGATTCAATAGATAAATATACAGATAGAGAATACATTAGATAGATGAATGCATAGATGGATGAATGGATAGACAGATATATCAATAGATAGGTAGACAGATAGCTAATTGGTACATAGATTATAGATTCAATAGATAAATACATAGATAGATAATACATTAGATAGATGAATGGATAGATAGATGGATGAATGGATAGACACAGACATAGATAGATAGATAGATAGATAGATAGATAGATAGATAGATAGATAGATAGATGGTCTTCATGTAAAAACAAGGTGTTTCTTCCTTCTGGAAGATTCATCAGGAAGGCACCATCTTGGAGGCAAAGAACAGCCCTCATCAGGGCTGTTTATCTATCCACCTACCTATCTATCAATAGATGGATAGGTAGGTGGATAGATACATAGATGATTGATTGATAGATAGATGATAGGTAGATGATAGATGACGAATATATAGATAGGTGATAGATGATAGATAGATGACAGATGATTGATAGAAAGATGACAGATGTTAGATACATAGATGATAGATAGATAGATTGATGATAGGTAGATGATAGATGATGAATATATAGATAGATGATAGATGATTGATATATAGATGATAGATGATTGATAGATGATAGACGTTAGATAGATATATAGATACATAGATAGATAGATAGTAGATAGATCAATTTTTTTTGTTTGTATTTTAGTAGAGATGGGGTTTCACCGTGTTAGCCAGGATGGTCTCGATCTCCCGACCTCGTGATCCACCCGCCTCGGCCTCCCAAAGTGCTGGGATTACAGGTGTGAGCCACCGCGCCCGGCCCTTTACAATCCTTTTTAACTCACTTCTAAAAGAAACCATCTCAACTGCTTTTACACATCTGCAGCTGAGACGAGTGTGTGGCACAGGTTTCCCCGCTGACCCGGGGAAGGGATCAAGTTGCTAAGTGTCCACTTTGCAACATCCAGTGTCTACCAGGTACTGTGAGGCAGAAGCTCAAACCCATGCGTGACTTTTCCTTGGTTTCTTTAAAAATAAACCTCTGTTCAAAAATAAACTTAACACGTTTTTCTGGAGTAGCCTGAACCTGTTCCCAATTTCTTGTCCAAACAATGAAAAATACACAAGTGCATTATTTTAAGGGTGACTCTAGCTGACCTTTCCAGGGGGAAAAACACAGCACCCGCCTGGAGCCTGAAGCGTGTTCGGAGCGTTTGATGGCGTTTGATGTTAAGGCAGGGGCCACCTGGGTCGGCCTGTCATTGAATGACGTTTTCACACCAGTCCCCAAAGCAGGAGATCTGGAAAATCTGACATCCAAGGTTTTAGATCTTGGCTTAGAAAAATAGACATTCCAAGATGCCTGAAGTGTTTAAGTGGCTATTGCTAATTGGATAGTGTTGACTGTGGAGGTAATAGATCCCAAATTGAAATGGGAGATTAGATGATTAGACGTATTCTCCAGACGCTTACAAAAACAATTATGTGTGTGCGTGTGTGTGTGGAAAGAGAGATAGAAAGGTGTATTGATAGACCGGGCGCGGTGGTTCACGCTGCTAATCCCAGCACTTTGGGAGGCTGAGGCGGGCAGATCACCTGAGGTCAGGAGTTCAAGACCAGCCTGGCCAACATGATGAAAACCCGTCTCTACTAAAAATACAAAAATCAGCTGGGCGTGGTGGTCTGTAAAAAATTGGCTGGGCCTGTAGTCCCGGCTACTCGGGAGGCTGAGGCAAGAGAATCACTTAAACCCGGGAGGTGGAGGTTGCAGTGAACTGAGATCGTGCCACTGCACTCTAGCTTGGGCGACAGAATAAGACTCTGTCTCAAAAAAAGAAAAAAAGGATATATAGACAATAGACATATTATATTGCAGATAGAAAGAAATAAACTAGATAGGTTAAACTAGATAGAAATAGATAACTGTTAGAACAAGATAGATGGTAGATAGATAATTAATAGAAAAGATAAATTAGGACAATTAAAGCAATGATAGACCTAGGTAAATACATAAATGATAGATAGATAACAGATATATTATTAATACATAGGAATAGATGAGTTAGATTACATAAATGATAGAGATAGGTAGATAAATATATGACAGATATATAGAGAGATAACTAGATAGATGCATAGATGATAGCTAAATAGGCAGATAGTAGAGAGATGATAGATATGCAGATAGATAGATAGATACAGGGATAGATGATAGGTAGACAGATAATTGATACATAGATTATAGATTTGATAGATAAATACATATATAGATATATGGATGGATAATAGATGATGGATATATAATCGAGTATAGATAATAGAGAGATGATAGGTAGATAGATAGACAGCTAGCTAGCTAGACGGATAGATGATAGGTAGATGATTGTTACATAGATTATAGATTCAATAGATAGATAAATAGATAACACATTAGATGGATAGATGAATAGATAGATAGATACAGGGACAGATGATAGGTAGACAGATAATTGATACACATATTATAGATTCAATAGATAAATACATATATAGATAGATGGATAGATGGATCAATAATAGATAGATGATGGATGTATAGTAGACGATAGATAGTAGAGAGATGATAGGTAGATAGACAGCTAGCTAGCTAGATGGATAGATGATAGGTAGATAACTGATACATAGATTATAGATTCAATAGATAGATAGATAATGCATTAGATGGATAGATAGATGAATAGATAGACAGATAAATAGGTAGGTGGATAGATAGATGGCTACAGGGATAGATGATAGCTAGATAGATAATTGATACATAGGTTATAGATTCAATAGATAAATACATAGATTACATAATACCTTAGATGGATAGATAGATAGATAGGTAGATAGGTAAGTGGATAGACAGCTACAGGGATAGATGATAGCTAGATAGATAATTGATACATAGGTTATAGATTCAATAGATAAATACATAGGTTACATAATACCTTAGATGGATAGATAGATAGATAGGTAGATAGGTAAGTGGATAGACAGCTACAGGGATAGATGATAAGTAGATAGATAATTGATACACAGGTTATAGATTCAATAGATAAATACATGTATAGATAGATGAATGGATGGATGGATGCATAGATGGATGGATGATAGAGAGATGATGGATATATACTAGATGATAGATAGTAGAGAGATGATAGGTAGATAGCTAGCTAGCCAGACAGATAGATGATAGGTAGATAATTGATACATAGATTATAGATTCAATAGGTAAATACGTAGATAGATAATACATTAGATGGATGGATAGATAGATGTATAGATACATAGGTGGATAGAGAGATAGCTACAGGGATAGATCATGATAGGTAGATAGACAATTGATACATAGATTATAGATTCAATAGATAAATACACATATAGATAGATGGATAGATGGATGGATGGATGATAGATGATGGATATATAGTAGATGATAGATGATTGATAGGTAGATGATAGATGTTAGATAGATTATATACAAATAGATCAATAGGTCGATAGATGATAAATGGGTAATAGATAGATAGAAACTCCCCAGTCTACCTAAGATATTTTCTGTTATTTTATAAGACATAACCCTCATGAGTTCTTTTGTATCTGCTGCTGCTGTTATTCTGAAAACAGTCTTAAGTTTTGGAGTTTCAGGTACAAGAGGACCCTGCAGATATCCGCCACCTGCTTTTCCCTCCCTTCCTGGGGAGGTTTGGTTCTGCCTCACACGCACTCACTCCTACATCCCTGTGGGTGTCAGAGCCGCCCCCTCCTTGTCTGCAAAGAAGGAGGCAGGGTACCTGCTCTGGGGACCCCCTCCATTCTTGGGGCACTCAGTGTGCAAGTCAGCCTGGCCTTCTCCTTCACAGACAAGTGGCATTGTCACAAGAGAGCATGGGCCCTGCTTCCCTCTTCTCAGAAACGAGGAGAACCTCTGGTGGACATGACTTTTGGGGGCTCATGGGGTCGGTGCGAGGTGGGTGTCTGGGGCTGAGCTGGGATCCGGCTCTCAGGACCCTGTTTACAGTTCAGGTTGTCTGTGCCCGAGCAGATCCTGGGCTGTTGAATCATGGTAGACAAACTGCAGAATGATCTTTTGGGGTGAAACCTCAGGCTCTGTTCACTCACCGGCGTCGTCAAACCACACCTGCAAACAGCTGGCGAACTATTCCCTAAGCACGGAAATCCTCATGGTTACCTGGGGTCGTTCTGAGCCCTGCAGGTGTCCAGGGAGAGAGTCATAAGGTATTTCTTGTGGCAGGGGTTGGGGGCCCTCTCCGGCATTCTCAGGGCTGTCCCCCAGGACCTGGAATCAAGCAGAAGAGAGAAGCACATAACGTAGAGAAGGCTTCCTCTCCGTGAGCCCGTGGAGTCCGGCCCTGGCGGAAAATAAACTTCTTAATACGATTGAGATCAACAGACCGGGCTTTTCTCTGTGATACATTTAAGCAAATTGAATGTAATTACCTCAATTGAATTCAGAGCAAGGCCTGCCGTGACCTTCCGCTGAAGCGTTCTGCCCGCTTGGGGAGCAGGCCGGGGCACACATGACATCATTTGGACAATTTGCACATATTTATACAATTTGTCATGATTCTGTGTGTACAGGCTGGAGGCTGAGAGGTTTGCCTCCAGCACCGCTGTGAAATCAGGCCTGTGAGAATCACGTGCTGGACATACCTCTTGTGTGTGCTGTTTACTTCGAATTCAAGTGTACCTGGTCACTAGTGGGGGGAGTGGGGTGGACGTGTGTGTGTGTGTGTGTGTGTGTGTGTGTGCCGGGCAGAAGATGCAAATCCGTTGATACAAATCAACAAGCAATGTTATGATATAAGGGAGGGAAATAAAGCCAGCAGGTGCTATAATACACGTCAAAAAAAAAATCTGTTCTATGCTTATGCCACTGTAAGACAACAGACAGCTGTGTAGAGGTGTGGCTTCAGCGACTGCTGAGGAAGGGTTATGTGCAGGTACAGCCGTGGGATGTCAAAGGTGTCTGTATTCTGACCTCAGGCACTGAGGTCCTGCCCGCAAATGGCGTGGTGATGTGGGGATATATTCAAAGGAAGGCAGAGAGGTGTCTGGATGGTCTGTTTTGATGCAGCATATGATGCAGGCAGCCTGAACTGAGAAAAGGAGGTTTCCAGATTTCCAAAGACACACTGAGTTGGCTGACATGTATCAGGGAGAAAAGCTCATTCAGGGATCTCCGCTGTATTATGAAGTTTCGTTTCTCCTGGCGTGCGGGTCCACAGCAGCCTTGTGGAGGGGAAATTCCTCCCAGCCTGCGTGTCATAGACTGAGCTACAGGCTTAGGGTCCTCAGGCTGCCCAGGGATGCTGAAGGTCCACAGGCCAACTGCAGGGACAGGGATTCCCCAAATGAACAAGAGGGTTCCGGTGCTCAGGAAATAGATTAGTACCTCCGGGCAGGTGTGGCTTCACGACCGTAAGGAAATGGAGGCAAAGAGTTGCTGGGTATGTAGAACTTTTATTTCTTGCACATTTATTCAGAGACACAGCATATGCATTTTTGTTGGAAGTACGTCTCATGCAATATTGCTGTTGATCTCGAAGTCAAGTGTAGGTGGGCACGCATCTGTTCTGCTGTTCACCTTGAAGTCAAGTGTACCTGAGCACGCATCCGTGCTGCTGTTTACCTTGAATTCAGGTGTACCTGAGCAGGCATCTGTTCTGCTGTTTATGTAGAATTCAAGTGTACCTGGGCACGCATGCATACTGCTGTTCACCTCGAATTCAAGTGTACCTGAGCACACATCTGTTCTGCTATTTATCTCGAATTCAAGTGTACCTGAGCACACATCCATACTGCTGTTTATGTAGAATTCAAGTGTACCTGGGCACACATCCATACTGCTGTTTACCTGGAATTCAAGTGTACCTGAGCACACATCTGTTCTGGTGTTCATCTCCAAGTCAAATGTACCTGAGCACACATCTGTTCTGCTGTTTATCTTGAGTTAAAGTAGAGCTGAGCACGCATCTGTTCTACTATTTATCTCGAATTCAAGTGTACCTGAGCACACACCTGTTCTGCTATTCATCTCGAATTCAAGTGTACCTGAGCACACATCCATACTGCTGTTTACCTGGAATTCAAGTGTACCTGAGCACACATCTGTTCTGGTGTTCATCTCCAAGTCAAATGTACCTGAGCACACATCTGTTCTGCTGTTTATCTTGAGTTAAAGTAGAGCTGAGCACGCATCTGTCCTACTATTTATCTCGAATTCAAGTGTACCTGAGCACACACCTGTTCTGCTATTCATCTCGAATTCAAGTGTACCTGGGCACACATCCATACTGCTGTTTACCTGGAATTCAAGTGTACCTGAGCACACATCTGTTCTGGTGTTCATCTCCAAGTCAAATGTACCTGAGCACACATCTGTTCTGCTGTTTATCTTGAATTAAAGTGTAGCTGAGCACACATCTGTTCTACCATTTATCTCGAATTCAAGTGTACCTGAGCACACATCTGTTCTGCTGTTTATCTTGAGTTAAAGTGGAGCTGAGCAGGCATCTGTTCTACCATTTATCTTGAATTCAAGTGTACCTGAGCATACATCTGTTCTGCTGTTTATCTCCAACTCAAATATACCTGGGCACACATCTGTTCTGCTGTTTATCTTGAGTTAAAGTGTAGCTGAGCACGCATCTGTTCTACTATTTATCTCGAATTCAAGTGTACCTGAGCACACATCTGTTCTGCTGTTTATCTCCAACTCAAATGTACCTGAGCACGCATCTGTTCTACCATTTATCTCGAATTCAAGTGTACCTGAGCACACATCTGTTCTGCTGTTTATCTTGAGTTAAAGTGGAGCTGAGCAGGCATCTGTTCTACTATTTATCTCGAATTCAAGTGTACCTGAGCACACATCTGTTCTGCTGTTTATCTCCAACTCAAATGTACCTGAGCACGCATCTGTTCTGCTATTTATCTTGAATTAAAGTGTAGCTGAGCACGCATCTGTTCTATTTATCTCGAATTCAAGTGTATCTGAGCACACATCTGTTCTGCTGTTTATGTAGAATTCAAGTGTACCTGGGCTGCTTTTTACTTCGAATTCAAGTGTACCTGGGCACGCATGCATACTGCTGTTCACTTCGAATTCAAGTGTACCTGAGCACACATCTGTTCTGCTGTTCATCTCCAAGTCAAATGTACCTGAGCACACATCTGTTCTGCTGTTTATCTTGAGTTAAAGTAGAGCTGAGCACGCATCTGTTCTACCATTTATCTCGAATTCAAGTGTACCTGAGCACGCATCTGTTCTGCTGTTTATCTTGAATTAAAGTGTAGCTGAGCACACATCTGTTCTACCATTTATCTCGAATTCAAGTGTACCTGAGCACACATCTGTTCTGGTGTTCATCTCCAAGTCAAATGTACCTGAGCAAGCATCTGTTCTGCTGTTTATCTTGAATTAAAGTGTAGCTGAGCACACATCTGTTCTACCATTTATCTCGAATTCAAGTGTACCTGAGCACACATCTGTTCTGCTGTTTATCTTGAATTAAAGTGTAGCTGAGCACACATCTGTTCTACCATTTATCTCGAATTCAAGTGTACCTGAGCATACATCTGTTCTGCTGTTTATCTCCAACTCAAATATACCTGGGCACACATCTGTTCTGCTGTTTATCTTGAGTTAAAGTGTAGCTGAGCACGCATCTGTTCTACTATTTATCTCGAATTCAAGTGTACCTGAGCATACATCTGTTCTGGTGTTCATCTCCAACTCAAATGTACCTGAGCACGCATCTGTTCTGCTATTTATCTTGAATTAAAGTGTAGCTGAGCACGCATCTGTTCTATTTATCTCGAATTCAAGTGTATCTGAGCACACATCTGTTCTGCTGTTTATGTAGAATTCAAGTGTACCTGGGCTGCTTTTTACTTCGAATTCAAGTGTACCTGGGCACGCATGCATACTGCTGTTCACTTCGAATTCAAGTGTACCTGAGCACACATCTGTTCTGCTGTTCATCTCCAAGTCAAATGTACCTGAGCACACATCTGTTCTGCTGTTTATCTTGAGTTAAAGTAGAGCTGAGCACGCATCTGTTCTACCATTTATCTCGAATTCAAGTGTACCTGAGCACGCATCTGTTCTGCTGTTTATCTTGAATTAAAGTGTAGCTGAGCACACATCTGTTCTACCATTTATCTCGAATTCAAGTGTACCTGAGCACACATCTGTTCTGGTGTTCATCTCCAAGTCAAATGTACCTGAGCAAGCATCTGTTCTGCTGTTTATCTTGAATTAAAGTGTAGCTGAGCACACATCTGTTCTACCATTTATCTCGAATTCAAGTGTACCTGAGCACACATCTGTTCTGCTGTTTATCTTGAATTAAAGTGTAGCTGAGCACACATCTGTTCTACCATTTATCTCGAATTCAAGTGTACCTGAGCATACATCTGTTCTGCTGTTTATCTCCAACTCAAATATACCTGGGCACACATCTGTTCTGCTGTTTATCTTGAGTTAAAGTGTAGCTGAGCACGCATCTGTTCTACTATTTATCTCGAATTCAAGTGTACCTGAGCATACATCTGTTCTGGTGTTCATCTCCAACTCAAATGTACCTGAGCACGCATCTGTTCTGCTATTTATCTTGAATTAAAGTGTAGCTGAGCATGCATCTGTTCTATTTATCTCGAATTCAAGTGTATCTGAGCACACATCTGTTCTGCTGTTTATGTAGAATTCAAGTGTACCTGGGCTGCTTTTTACTTCGAATTCAGGTGTACCTGGGCACGCATGCAAACTGCTGTTCACTTCGAATTCAAGTGTACCTGAGCACACATCTGTTCTGCTGTTCATCTCCAAGTCAAATGTACCTGAGCACGCATCTGTTCTACCATTTATCTCAAATCCAAGTGTACCTGAGCACACTTCTGTTCTGCTGTCCACCTCGAATTCAAGTGTACCTGAGCACGCATCTGTTCTGCTGTTTATCTTGAATTAAAGTGTAGCTGAGCACACATCTGTTCTACCATTTATCTCGAATTCAAGCGTACCTGGGCATATGCATCTGTTCTGCTGTTCATCTCCAACTCAAATGTACCTGAGCTGCATCTGTTCTGCTGTTTACCTCGAATTCAAGTGTACCTGGGTAAGCATGCCGTACTTTGATTGGTTAACTAGAGCGATTTGTAAAGCAAACTATCATCATTTTCCCCAAGTTGTAACCCTTGGCAAATCATATCCCCCCAGTTTCAACTTTGTTCAAATGGAAGCTAAGAAATTCCACACGATGTATATATTCCTGGTAAAGTTTGCCCAGTACCTGAGCCAGTACCTAAGGAGGTAAAAGCAGACAGTAGAGGGTTGGGGTGCAGACAGATTTGGGTGACCCAGACCAAATCTGATCTCCTGGAACCGAGAAATCCCACAGAGAAAGGACAAATTGGCCTGTTTGGGGCTGGCGTGCTGCGGGATCCCAGATGCCACTCAACGGCCGCCCCATTGCACTGGAAACCTCAGAATACGTTTGTGAACTCACTACAAACCAGATGAGGCATGACGGAAGTAAAGTCTGGGAGTCAGAGGCTGGCCATGGCCTAGAGCCAGGTGTCAGGCAGCCTTGCAGGCCCCGAGGACCGTTGTTCCAATTAGAGCCCGGGATGACCTCATGCCGAGGGTATGGCCCGAATATTAAAAATTCCTGCGGCAGAAGAACGTGAGAGGTCTGGTGTGAGGGGACCGGGGAGGGGTGCAAACATGTTTCATTTTATTTCAACACTCGGCCCCAGCCCGCACGGCGGTAAGAGAGGAAATTGCCGGCTCCCTGCCTCATGTTCTGCTGATTGGCAGACAGATTTACAGCACATGGAAGAAACAATTAGGACAGAGGCTCCACCGACTACAAAGCAAGGAAATAAATTCCTGTAATGAGACGGGCAAATGCACAAGGTACGAATGATCTATGGGCTCGTGTCTAGGGTATAAAATGTCAAAATGCCCGGGGGTCTTGCTGAGTGGTTCTCAGTGACAGATGGTGCACAGATTCCCAAATCTCCTTGGGTTTTTTTTTTTTTTTTTTTTGGTTTTGCTTTGAGAAGAAGTTTCACTCTTGTCGCCCAGGCTGGAGTGCAATGGCGCAATCTCGGCTCACTGCAACCTCCGCCTCCCGTGTTCAAGTGATTCTCCTGCCTCAGCCTCCCGAGTAGCTGGAATTACAGGCACCCACCACCACGCCTGACTAATTTTTGTATTTTTAGTAGAGACTGGGTTTTGCCATGTTGGCCAAGCTGGTCTGGAACTCCTGACCTCAGGTGATCCGCCTGCCTCAGCCTCCCACAGTGCTGAGATTACAGGTGCAAGCCACCGTGCCCGGCCAATCTGTTTAACTTTTCTATTATCTCTCTCTCTCTCTCTCTCTTATTTATTTGTTTATTTATTTATTTTGAGACGAAGTTTTGCTCTTGTTGCCCAGGCTGGAGTGCAGTGGTGCGATCTCGACTCAATGCAACCTCCGCCTTCTGGGTTCAAGCGATTCTCCTGCCTCAGCCTCCCAAGTAGCTGGGATTACAGGCACCCACCACCACTCCTGGCTAATTTTGTATTTTTAGTAGAGACGGGGTTTCACCATGTTGGCCAGACTGGTCTCAAACTCCTGACCTCAACTGATCCACCTGCCTCAGCCTCCCAAAGTGCTAGGATTACAGGCATGAGCCACCGTGCCCAGCCAATCTGTTTAATCTTTCTATCATCTCTCTCCCTCTCTCTCTTTTATTTATCTATTTATTTATTTATTTTGAGATGGAGTTTTGCTCTGTCACCCAGGCTGGAGTGCAGTGGCATGATCTTGGCTCACTGCAGCCTCCCCCTCCCGGGTTCAAGCAATTCTCCTGCCTCAGCCTCCCCAGTAGCTGGGATTACAGGTGCCTGCCACCTCACCCAGCTAATTTTTATATTTTTAGTAGAGACGAGGTTTCACCATGTTGATTAGGCTGGTCTTGAACTCCTGACCTCAGATGGTCCACCCGCCTTGGTCTCCCAAAGTGCTGGGATTATACGCGTGAGCTACTGTGCATGGCCAGTCTGTTTAATCTTTCTATCATCTCTCTCTCTCTTATTTATTTATTTATTTATTTATTTATTTATTTAGAGATGGAGTCTTGCTCTGTCACCCAGGCTGGAGTGCAGTGGTGTGATCTCAGCTCACTGCAACCTCTGCCTCCCGGGTTCAAGCGATTCTCCTGCCTCAGCCTCCTGAGTAGCTAGGATTACAGGCACCCATCACCACACCTGGCTAATTTTTTGTATTTTAGTAGAGACAGGGTTTCACCATCTTGCCCAGGCTGGTGGCAAACTCCTGAGCTCAGGCAATCTGCCTGCCTCGGCCTCCCAAAGTGCTGGGATTACAGGCGTGAGTCCCCGTGCCGGGCCAATCTGTCTAATCTATCTATCTATCTATCTATCTATCTATCATCTATCTATCATCTATCAATTTCTAGTTTATCCATCATCTATCAATTGTCTATCTATCTATCTATCTATCTTCTATCTCTCTAATTTATTATCCATTTATCTACCTATTTCATCTATCTATCTATGTATGTATCTATTATCTATCTCTAATTTATTTATCATCCATATATCTATCATCTGTCCTCTCATCTCTGTTTATCATCTACCTGTTTATCCATCATCTGTCTCTAATTTATTTACTACCTGTTCATGTATCCCATCTATCGTTTCTATCTATCATCTATGTATGTATGTATCTATCATCTATCTCTAATTTATTTATTATCTCTATCTATCTATCTATCTATCTATCTATCTATCTTCTATCTCTCTAATTTATTATCCATTTATCTACCTATTTCATCTATCTATCTATGTATGTATCTATTATCTATCTCTAATTTATTTATTATCTCTATCTATCTATCTATCTATCTATCTTCATCATCATCATCATCATCATATCATCATTTATGTATCTATCATCCAGGCAGGGCAGGAGAGGAGAAGAATGAATTATCTCATATAACCCTGAAAAACATGGGACCATATTTCTACCACTTCTCAGAACTAAGTGTAACACAGGCTTTTTCAGCCCTGGCACAGCTGACATTTGGGGCTGGAGGCCCTGGGATCCACCACGCAGGTGCTAGGGCCACCTCCTCCCCAGTTGTGAAAACCAAAGATGTCTCCAGACATTGTCCAGTGTCCCCTGGGGGACAAAATTATTCCTGGTTGCAAACCACTTCCATAGACAGACAGATAGACAGATAGATGATAGATTAGATAGACAGATAGATAGATAGATAGATAGATAGATAGGCAGACAGACAGACAGATAGATGATGGATAAACTAGAAATTGATAGAGGATAGATAGATAGATAGATAGACAGACAGACAGATAGATGATGGATAAACTAGAAATTGATAGAGGATAGATAGATAGATAGATAGACAGACAGACAGATAGACAGATAGATGATGGATAAACTAGAAATTGATAGAGGATAGATAGATAGATAGATAGACAGACAGACAGATAGATGATGGATAAACTAGAAATTGATAGAGGATAGATAGATAGATAGATAGACAGACAGACAGATAGATGATGGATAAACTAGAAATTCATAGAGGATAGATAGATAGATAGACAGACAGACAGATAGATGATGGATAAACTAGAAATTGATAGAGGATAGATAGATAGATGATAGATAGATAGATAGATAGATTAGATATTCAGATAGTTGATAGATTAGATAGATGATAGATAGATAGATGATTGATAGATAGATAAATGATGGATAAACTAGAAATTGATAGATGATAGATAGATGATAGATTAGATAGATAGATAGATAGATAGATAGATAGATGATGGATAAACTAGAAACTGATAGATGATAGATAGATAGATAGATAAATAGATAGATAGATAGATTAGATAGATAGATGATGGATAAACCATAAATTGATAGATAGATGATGGATAGATAGATAGATATTATTTGCTTATTGTTGTTATTACTATTATTATTATTTTCTTGAGACAGAGTCTTGCTCTCTCACCCAGGCTGGAGTGCAGTGGTGCAATCTCAGCTCACTGCAACCTCCGCCTCCCAAGTTCAAGCGATTCTCCTGCCTCAGCCTCCCAAGTATCTGGGATCACAGGCATGCACCACCACACCCAGCTAATTTTTTGTATTTTTAGTAGAAACGGGGTTTCACCATGTTGGCCAGGCTGGTCTCAAACGCCTGACCCCAGGTGATCTGCCCTCCTGGGCCTCCCAAAGTGCTGGCATTACATGCGTGAGCCACCGCGCCTGGCCCCAGGTTTGCTTTGGAATGTCAAAGATGAATTTCTACACTTGGTTTGTTTGAGCCAGAACTGAAACAAGGTCACCTTGTTATATTTACTGATTTTTCTCAAGTATCTCTTTAAAATGAGACCTGAGACAAATATATATAATTATATATATACTTTATATTACTTTATTATATATAATTATACATTAATTATAATATATTATTAATATATCATATATAATATATATTTATATTATGTTATATAAATATGTATGAATTATATATTTAAATATACAATTTAAATAATATTAAACAATATTTAATATAACATCTTATATTATATATCAATATATAATGTAATACTATATAATAATTATTAATATTAATAATTATTGATATTCATTAATTATTAATAATACAATCGTTGTTAATATAATAAATATTATATATTACATTATATAATATGTGATGAATATTATATATTACATTATATAATATGTGATAAATATTATATATTATATTATATAATATGTGATAAATATGATATATTATATTATATGTGAGAAATATTATATATTATATTATATTATATGTGAGAAATATTATATATTATATTATATATGTGATAAATATTATATATTATATTATAATGTGAGAAATATTATATATTATATTATATAATATGTGAGAAATATTATATATTATATTATATAATATGTGATAAATATTATATATTATATTATATAATATGTGAGAAATATTATATATTATATTATATTATATGTGATAAATATTATATATTATATAATATAATATGTGAGAAATATTATATATTATATTATATAATATGTGAGAAATATATATTATATTATATTATGTGATAAATATTATATATTATATTCTATGTGATAAATATTATATATTATATTATATATGTGATAAATATTATATATTATATTATATATGTGATAAATATTATATAATATAATATTAATATATAATATATATTTATGATATGTTAATTATAATATAATTTTATAATAAATATAGGTTATATTGTTATGTTATTTTATATATTTTTCTATGTAAAAAATGCACTGAGGTGAGCTTCACACAACATAAAATTAACCATTTTTAAAAGGAACGACCTTTCCTGTATTTGTAGTGTTGTTCAACGATCACCTGTATATAGTTTTTTTGTTTTGAGATGGAGTTTTGCTCTGATCCCCAGGCTGGAGTGCATTGGTGCCATCTCAGCTCACCACAACCTCCGCCTCCCAGGTTCAAGCAATTCTCCTGCCTCAGCCTCCCGAGTAGCTGGGATTACAGGCGCCACCACGCCCGGCTAATTTTTGTATTTTCAGTAGAGACGGGGTTTCACCATGTTGGCCAGGATGGTCTCGAACTCCTGACCTCAGGTGATCCACTCGCCTCGGCCTCCCAAAGTGCTGGGAGTACAGGCCTGAGACACCGCACCTGGTCACCGTATCCATTCTTTAATAAAATTTCTTAATAGAATTTGATTAGATCAAGCCACACTTCACAACTCCATGCAGCCCCTACGCCTCCAGGCCTGAAGGAGTTAACGCTAATTCTTTTTATGTTGGAGATTACCATTTTATTACCAGTGCTTTGTGAAAGTGCCATTATCATAAAATTGAAAAACGCCATCAAATTCTCTCCACGTGAAGAGCGGAGGCTTTTAGACGGGAGCGATTCTGACGACGATGGGTAGCAATTACCCTCTGACGATCCTCTGCATGGAGGATTAAAAATAATAATTAAAGTAACGAGGCGTGAGTGGGATTTAAGGAACTCTCACCGTACTTAATTTGTTTTTGTAGGGAATTATTTAAATCTTCTTCCCGGGCCCTCATGCCTCCCATTTTTGTTTGGAAAAGGCACGTGCATTAATGGTTTTTAGAAGTGTACGTGGTGGAGCTGGTAATTAATAATACGATTTTTTTTTTTTTTTTTGGTTTTTTTTGAGACAGAGTTTCACTCTGTCACCCAGGCTGGAGTGCGGTGGCTCGATCTCAGCTCACTGTAAACTGCACCTCCCGGGTTCAAGTGATTCTCCGGCCTCAGCCTCCTAAGTAGCTGGGACTATAGGCACCCACCACCATTCCCAGCTAATTTTTGTATTTTTAGTAGAGATGGGATTTCACTGTGTTAGCGAGGATGGTCTCGATCTCCTGACCTTGTGATCCACCTGCCTCGGCCTCCCAAAGTGCTGGGATGACAGACGTGAGCCACTGCGCCCGGCCTTGTTTTTTTTTTTGTTTTGTTTTTTGTTTTTTATTTGTTTGTGTTTTTTTGTTTTGTTTTTGGGTTTTTTTTTTGAGACAGAGTTTCACTCTTGTCATCCAGGCTGGAGTGCAGTGGCGTGATCTCAGCTCACTGCAAACTCCACCTCCCGGGCTCAGGCGATTCTCCTGCCTCAGTCTCCCGAGTAGCTGGGGTTATAGGCACCTGCCACCGCGCCCGGCTAATTTTTGTATTTTTAGTAGAGACAGGGTTTCACCATGTTGGCCAGGATGGTCTTGAACTCCTGACATCAGGTGACCCACCCACCTCAGCCTCCCACAGTGGGGGGATGACAGCAAAGACGTGAGCCACTGTGCCCAGCAAATAATGTGCTTTAAAAACAAAAGAAAACAAAAAGAAAGCTAATGCTGTTTTCTGTCTTAGGAGTGTTTGAGAAGCAGTTGACGGGCTAGCTGCTAATATCCTTGTATTCCCTCTGTCCCTCCGGGAAAGACATCCCGCATGGTGGAAAGGCTGATACATCTAGCCTTAATGATGTAAGCATAATTAATTATAAATGCTGATACATCTAGCATTAATTACGTCACCATCTTCCACCGTCTAGTACCCATATGTGGGTGTGTCTATGTTCATCACAGACATGGGTGCTGTGATATCATCCTCTTGCCTCTCTCTGTGAAAGCTCCTGGCATCCTCACCCAAATTTCTTTCCTGGTTTTATTTTCCAATCTTGACGATGTCACTCAGCACAGATGGCCGTCTTTAGAAATAGCAGACGACCAGCTGGGTGCGGTGGCTCTCACGGCCGTAATCTCTGCACTTTGGGAGGCCGAGGCAGGCGGATCACGAGGTCAGGAGATCGAGACCATCCTGGCTAACACGGTGAAACCCTGTCTCTACTAAAAATACAAAAATAAATAAATAAATAAAATAATAGCTGGGCGTGGTGGCTCACGTCTCAAATCCCAGCACTTTGGGAGGTCAAGCAGTGAGGATTGCTTAAGGCCAGGAGTTTGAGACCAGTCTGGGAAACATAGTGAGAGTCTGTCTCTACAAAACACACACACACACACACACACACACAGACACCTGTAGTCCCGGGTACTCAGTAGGCTGAGGCAGGAGGATTGCTTGATCCCAGGAGTTCGAGGCTGCAGTGAGCTGAGATTGCACCACTGCACTCCAGCCTGGGCAACAGAGCAAGACTCCATCTCTAAAAAAAAAAAAAAAGACAGCCTGGCCAACATGGTGAAACCCCGTCTCTACTAAATATACAAAAAAAAATTAGCCAGGCGCGGTGGCAAATGCCTGTAATCCCAGCTACTCAGGAGGCCCAGGCAGGAGGATTGCTTGAACCCGGGAGGTGGAGGTTGCAGTGAGCCAAGATTGCGCCACTGCACTCCAGCCTGGGCAACAGAGCAAGACTCCATCTCAAAAAAAAAATAAAAATAAAAATAAAAATAAAAAGATCAGCCTAGCCAACATGGTGAAACCCCGTCTTTACTAAATACACAAAAAAATTAGCTGGGCGTGGTGGCACACGCCTGTAATCCCAGGTACTCAGTAGGCTGAGGCAGGAGGATTGCTTGACCCCCAGGAGTTCGAGGCTGCAGTGAGCCAAGATTGCACCACTGCACTCCAGCCTGGGCAACAGAGCGAGACTCCATCTCAAAAAAAAAAAAGAAAAGAAAAGAAAGAACTCCAGCCTGGGCAACAGAGCGAGACTCTATCTCTAAAAAAAAAAAAAGACCAGCCTGGCCAACATGGTGAAACCCCGTCTCTACTAAATATACAAAAAAGTTAGCCAGGCGCACTGGCAAATGGCTGTAATCCCAGCTACTCAGGAGGCCCAGGCAGGAGGATCGCTTGAACCCGGGAGGTGGAGGTTGCAGTGAGCCAAGATTGCGCCACTGCACTCCAGCCTGGGCAACAGAGCAAGACTCCATCTCAAAAGAAATAATAAAAATAAGAATAAAAAGACAAGCGTAGCCAACATGGTGAAACCCCGTCTCTACTAAATACACAAAAAAATTAGCCGGGCGTGGTGGCACACGCCTGTAATCCCAGGTACTCAGTAGGCTGAAGCAGGAGAATTGCTTGAACCCGGGAGGTGGAGGTTGCAGTGAGCCAAGATTGCACCATTGCACTCCAGCCTGGGCGACAGAGTGAGACTGTCTCAAAAATAAAAAAGACCAGCCTGGCTAACATAGTGAAACCCCGTCTCTACTAAATATACAAAAAAAATTAGCCAGGTGCAGTGGCAAATGCCTGTAATCCCAGCTACTCGGGAGGCCCAGGCAGGAGGATCGCTTGAACCCGGGAGGTGGAGGTTGCAGCGAGCCAAGATTGCACCAGCGCACTGCAGCCTGGGCGACAGAGTGAGACTGTGTCTCAAAAACAGACAAAAAAAGAGTGTCTTAGGCGTGTCTTAGTGGGATGATTTCGTGTCTTGATGAGAGGTTTCACTCCCTCATGGGTCTTCCCCTCCCCATGAGCCCTCCGGGGCCCCTAAGAGCAAAGTGTTGACAAGCACGTCTTAGGAGGTCCACCCTGTTGAAATGGACTTTCACTTTTACACCAAGTGCCTCAACATGAAGGTTTTCTTTCAACACAGCAATCCCACTGAAAGAGCTGGGAGAAGGTTGAACTGAGGGAGCGTGGAGAAAACCCACCTCAAATAATCAACAGCGGGTGGGGGTGCAGTATCCTTAAGCGTTTCTCTCTGCAGGTCTCGTAGCTGATTAAACCGAGGGAAAAATCCATGCATTCTGGTCTAGAAGGACAGGAGGCCGCTTGCGTGCCCACCTGTTAGAGGCCGGAAAATCAAGCCCCAGAGACTTAGGGGTGATACAAATAGAATCTACAAGCTTCAACGGCCTCATCTGGCAACTGTGAATTAAAAGCAGGGTTGAGAGAGAAATTCCTTGGCACTCAGCATGATTTAACTTCTTTCCATGGGTTCCAGAGTATTTCTAAGTGGCACTGTTCATATAAAAGGCCCTAATCAGCCAGGCACGGTGGCTCATGCCTATAATCCCAGCATTTTGGGAGGCCGAGGTGGGTGGATCACTTGAGGTCAGGAGTTCGAGACCAGCCTGGCCAGCATGGCACAAAACCCCATCTCTACTAAAATTACAAAAATTAGCCAGGTGTGGTGGCACATGCCTGTCAACCCAGCTACTCGGGAGGCTGAGGCAGGAGAATCGCTTGAACCTGGGAGGCGGAGGTTGCAGTGAGCTGAGATCGTGCCACTGTACTGCAGCCTGGGCGACAGACAGAGTGAGACTCCGTTTCAAAAAAGGAAAAAAAGCAAAGGGCAGAGTGGACTTGGTTGGTGCTCCATGGTATGACGACCCAATTAAGCACATTTTCTCAGAAAACCCACAACATCACTAATGCAATTCAAAGTTTGTTAAAAGTGCAATGACTGTTTCCCCAGTCGGCTCTGTGTTCTTTCTTTCTTCCTTCCTTCCTTTCTTCCTCCCTTCCTTCCTTCCTCTTCTTCTTCCTTTCTTTCTTTCTTTCTTTCTTTTTCTTTCTTTCTCTTGCTCTTACTTTCTTCTTTCCTTTCTTCCTTCTTTCTTTATCTCTCTTTCTTTCTTTCTTTCATTTTCTTTCTTTCTTTCTTTCTCCTTCCTCCCTCCCTTCCTTTATTTCTCCTTCCTTCCTTTCTTTCTCCTTCCTTCCTTTCTTTCTTTCTCTGTCTTTCTTTCTTCTTTCTTCCTTCCTTTCTTCCTCTCTTTCCTTTCTCTCTTTCTCTCTCCTCTTCTTTCTTTCTTTCTTTCCCTTCCTTCCTTCTTTCCTTCCCTCCCTCACTCCTTTCTTTCTTTCTCTCTTATCTTTCTCTTTCTTTCTTTCTTTCTTTCTTCTTTCTTTCTTCTTCTTCCTTCCTTTCTTCCCTTCTTCCTCTTTCCTTTCTCTCTCTCTCTCTCTGTCTTTTCTTTCTTTCTTTCTTTCTTTCTTTATTTTCTTTCTTTCTTTCTCTTTATTTTTTTGAGATACAGTCTCTCTCTGTCACCCAGGCGGCAGTGCAGCAGTGTGATCTCGGCTCACTGCAGCCTCCGCCTCCCGTGTCCAGTGACTTTCCTGCCTCAGCCTCCTGAGTAGCTGGGACTATAGGCGCCCACCACCACGCCCGGCTAATTTTTGTGTTTTTTAGTAGAGATGGGGTTTCTCCATATTGGCCAGGCTGGTCTCAAACTCCTGATCTCAGGTGATCCACCAGCCTCAGCCTCCCAAAGTGCTGGGATGACAGGCATGAGCCACCGTGCCCAGCCAGTAGTTATTTTTTTAATTCATCCCCTGATTCGTAATATTTATGGCTCCGTACAAAGCAATGTGGGCTTGGCTGGTAAGAAGGAGGCTGGCGTGATTTTATGTCACCTTCTGAGCACTCACCTCTCAACAGGGAGAATTTTTCACTGTTAACCAAGCAGGTCTATTTTCAGAAATATGTAAACTGTGCCTTGCAAACATTGAGGAGCAGTTACCGCTTAGCAGTTAATCAATGGATTTAAGATCAGGTCTTATAGGCCGAAGGATACCGTGTAATAAATGACTGTTGGTGTTGATTAAATAGCGAGACTCAGCCGAGGCATTTAATCAATCTCCGAAGCCGTTTACCGGGAGCCCGTAAAAGAGAAAATAGAAAATAGACTGGATGGCAAGTCATAATGTTGTAATCAGAATGGATCTATTTTACACACGAGACAAATTCACAGAAAATAATTTGCAGACGGTCCCATTGTTGTGTCCAGGTTCAGTCGGTGCTGGGAGTCGCTGGGGCAAAAGGAAGACTTTTCTCAACGACTCAGCAGGAGATTGACTTTGATTTCACTGAAGTCAGCCCCGTAGCTAAGGCTGCAGACAAATCAGGAGCAACTACAGGTGAGAACCCTCTTTGGGAACGTGATCCCCAATCTCACCGTCGCGGGGTGACATCACCACCACCCGTGACACCGTCAGTGTCCAAACAAGAGCAAAAGGACATTCGCAGTGCAGAAGTAAAAGATGACGCTGGCCAGGTGCGGTGGCTCACGTCTGTGATTGCAACACTTTGGGAATTCGAGGCTGCAGAGGATTACTTGAAGCCAGGAGTTCGAGACCAGCCTGGGCAACATGGGAAGATCCCCATCTCTACACACACACACACACACACACACACACAACACTTGAGCCCAGGAGGTTGAGGCTGCTGTGAGCTGTGATCGTGCCACTGCACTCCAGACTGGACAGCAGAGTGAGATGAGACCCCATATGAGGTGGGAAAAGGGACCTTCTCTGAGGAACCTGCACCCTCTCCCAACCCCAGGATGGAAATCAAGGAAAATCATGAGTTCCTTCAAGGAAAATTCCAGGCACCTCACTAGCCCTGAACAGTCACTGGACAACTTGATAAGCAAGAAGGTTACAGTAGCTTAAAACAATAGTCGGCCGGGCACAGTGGCTCAGGCCTGTCATCCCAGCACTTTAGGAGGCCGAGGTGGGCGGATCACCTGAGGTCGAGTTCAAGACCAGCCTGACCAACATGGAGAAACCCCGTCTCTACTGAAAATCCTAAAATTAGCCTGGTGTGGTGGCGGGCGCCTGCAGTCTCAGCTACTTGGGACGCTGAGGCAGGAGAATCGCTTGAACCTGGGAGGCAGAGGTTGTGGTGAGCTGAGATTGTGCCACTGTACTCCAGCCTGGGTGACAAGAATGAAACTCCATCTCAAAAGAAACAAAGAAAGAAAGGAAGAAAGAAAGAAGGAAGGAAGGAAGGAAGGAAGGAAGGAAGGAAGGAAGGAAGGAAGGAAGGAAGGAAAGCAAAGAAAGAAAGGAAGGAAGGAAGGAAGGAAGAAAGAAAGAAAGAAAGAGAAAGAAGGAAGGAAGGGAAGGAAGGAAGATTGAAAGAAAGAAAGAAAGAAAGAAAGAAAGAAAGAAAAGAAAGAGGAGGAGAAGGGAGGGAGGGAGGGAAGGCAGGCAGGCAGGCAGGCATCTTAGCATACGTCCCTAAGTTGTTTTTCAGAACCCAGAACCTTCGCCAGTTGGCTCCCCCAACACACAGGCCCCTGACTGTCCTTCTTTGCTCAAAATTTCTTCCTGAGGGACCTGCAGAAAGTGACACCAACGAGCTACGGCTGACATTTTTTTCTGCTGACCCCAAATTTTTACACAACGCTTCACGTCCTTAGCCAATTGCAAATCAGGAAAGCTTGGACTTCCCCTATGACCTGTAAGCTTTGAGATGTCCCTCTGCCTTGAAAATCCCATACGTGGGAGCCCCTGGTGAGGTCAGGAGTAAAGCATGGGGTGCCCAATTCTCCTGCAAAAAAAAAAAAAACACCCTCCTTTCTCTCACTGCAAATCCCAGTGTGGATGATGGGCTTTGCTGTGTCCCGTGGGAGGACCCAAGAAAGTTCTGGAACAGAAACAGGACTTTGAGGAGATGCCTCAAAGCTAAACAAGATAATGAGGGTGCTGTCCCAATAGAATAAGGTTGGTGACCTCCTAAGAAAGAGGAAGAAATCTCTCTCTCTCTGTGTCTCTTCTCTCTCGATACCTCTCCATCTCTCTTCTCATCTCCTCTCTCTCTCTCTTTTTCTCTTTCTCTCTTTCTTGGTACCTCTCTCTCTCCATCTCTGTCTCTCCTCTCCTCTCTTCTCCTCTCCCTCTGTCTCTCTGTCTCTCTCTGTCTCTCTTTCTCCTTATTTTCTCCTCTCTCTTGATACCATGCTCTCTCTCTCTTCTTCTTCTTTTCTCCTCCCTCTCTCTCTTTCTCCTTCTTTTCTCCTCTCTCTCTCATTCTTGGTATCTCTCTCTCCTCTCCTCTCTTCTCCTCTCTCTCTCTATTTTCTTCTCTCTCTCTTTCTCAGTGCCTCTCTCTCTCCTCTCTTCTTCTCTGTCTCTTTCTCTCCCTCTCCTTTTTGGTACCCCTCCCCTCTCGTCTTCTCTCTTCTCTCTCTGTCTCTCCCTCTTACTCTTTATTTTCTCCTCTGTCTCTCTCCTTCTCAGTCTCTCTTTCTCCTCTCAACTCTCTCTCTCTTTCTCTCTATTTTCTCCTCTCTCTCTTTCTCTGTACTTCTCTCTCTTCTCCTCTCCTCTCTTCTCCTCTCTCTCTTTCTTTCTCTCCCCCTCCTTCTTGGTACCCCCCTCCTCCTCTCTTCTCTTCTCTCTCTGTCCATCTGTCTCTCTTTCTTTTTATTTTCTCCTCTCTCCCTCTCTTTCTCGGTATCTGTCTCTCTCTGTGTCTCCTCTCGTCTCTTCTCCTCTTTGTTTCTCTCTCTCTCTGTTTCTCGGTACCTCTCTCCCTCTATCTCCTCTCCTCTCTTCTCTCTGTCTCTCTCTCTTTCTCTGTGTGCAGGAGTTCTTTCTCTCTCTCTTGCTCGCTCTCGCTTTCTCTGTATTTTCTCCTCTATCCGTTTCTGAGTACCTCTCTCTTTCCCCTCTGCTTTCTCTTTCTCTCTTTCTCTTTCTCTGTACCCCCTTCTCTCTCTCCTCTCCTCTGTTGTCTCTCTCTCTTTCTCTGTGTGCAGGAGTTATTTCTCTCTCTCTCACTCTCTCTCTCTCTTTCTCTGTATTTTCTCCTCTATCTGTTTCTCAGAACCTCTCTCTTTCCCCTCTCCTCTCTCTTTCTTTCTCTCTGTCTTTCTCTTTCTCTGTACCCCCCCTTCCTCTCTCTCTCTCTCTCTCTCTGTCTGTCTGTCTGCAGGAGCATATATCAGGGAAATGCCCTGTGAGGACAGAGAAGGAAGGCAGCTGTCTGCACCCTGGAAGGAGCAAGGGAACCTTCTCCAAAACCCACCCATGCCAGCGACTCCCTGATTCTGGACTTGGAGCTTCTAGAACTGTGAGAAAACAAATGTCTCTTTTGGAGGCTGCACATTCTGAGCTGTTTTGCAATAACCAGCCCGAGCTGATGAACTGTGCTTTGTAGACTCAGGTAGATAAGGATCCACCGAACATTCCCTCCTAGCTTGGAACAAAACTGCCAAGTGCCTTATGTTGTCGACCCATCGCCACGGCCCTGGAAGGTTCCAAAGCTGTGAGGAAAAGCTCATTTCTGTAAAAGCGTCTTCACTCCTTTTAGAGGAAGCTGCTAACAGACTTGGCGGTGGCGCCTGATGTAATAAACTGCGTTCAAACAGCTGGGCGTTCAGGAGCAGGGTTAATGAGGAACATGTCTTGGCCACTGTTTCTACTTAATTAGGCCTTTTTCGTACCAATAGGACTATTTTTTATGACAGTCGACTCCAAGTGTCCCCAAACATTATAAACTGATTATGTGTGCTCTGTTACAAGATTTTTTAGTACCATAGAGCCTAAAGTATAATAATAATAATAATAATAATAATAATAATGATAATAAAAAGAAAAAAAAAGAATTATATGCAGTACCAAGATTCTTTCTGATAGCCCTTGGGTTAAATAATAGTTTTTGCATTTGCTAGTTGTGTGACTTTCTGTACAGCACTTAACTTCTTTTGGCCTCAGTTTCTGCTTTAGAAAATGAGCATCCTATTATTCAAATAAAATGTTAAATATTAATCTTAAAAAAAAATAAAATAAAATAATAAAAAAATAAATAAATATGAACCATCTGAGTACAATCACCCACTCCTCTAGGAGGCCTCAATGGCTGCTTAACCGAACTCATTTATTTTTATTTTTATTTATTTATTTTTGAGACAGAGTCTCGCTCTGTTGCCCAGGCTGGTGTGATCTCAGCTCACCGCAACCTCCGCCTCCCGGGTTCAAGAGATTCTGCTGCCTCAGCCTCCCGAGTAGCTGGGATGACAGGTGCCCATCACCACGCTCGGCTCATTTTTGTATTTTTAGCGGAGACGGGGTTTCGCCATGTTGGTCAGGCTGGTCTGGAACCCCTGACCTCAGGTGATCCGCCCGCCTCGGCCTCCCAAAGTGCTGGGATGACAGGCGTGAGCCACCGCGCCCGGCCCCAAACTTGTTTCTTTATTCCGTCTCAGTATTCAGAAAACGTCCTTTAAGCCTTGGAGCGATTTAAGAGCAAAACGGAGCCCCTCCTTTTGAGACAGAAGGATCTGGGCGTCAAGAAGGGTCTGTAGCTTCTCCGTGGGATCCTGTGGAGTTTGGAGTGCGCTGTCCAAGCTCTCACTGCAGAGAGCACAGGGTGTTCGCTGGTGTGGGAGGCTTAGGGCCTTTGCGGGTTTAGAGAGTCTCGGGCGGCCCAAGTAATATTCACTCACAGAGTCAGCAGCCCTGACCACCCGCTGGCATGGGTGGCTTTTGTGAAGGGCTCCCTTCCTCCTTCCAGGGTGGAGACAGCCACCTTCTCCCTCTGTCCTCTCGGGGCCTTTCCCAGGTGCATGCTCCTGCAGAGAGAGAAAGAGAGAGAGACACAGAAAGAAAGAAGAACAGAGGAGAAGAGACAGAGGGGGTGTACAGAGAAAGAGAGCGAGAAACAAAGACAGAGATGAGGGGGAAAGAGAGAGACAGAAAGAAACAGAGAGAGGAGAAGAGATGAGAAGAGAGAGAGACAGAGAGAGAAAGAGAAAGGTACCGAGAAAGAGAGGGAAGTAGGAGAAAATGAAGAGAAAGAGAGAGACAGAGAGAAAGAAGAAGAGAGGAGAAGAGAAGAGAGGTTTACAGAGAAACAGAGAGAGAGACAGAGAGAGGAAAGAGGGAGATACTGAGAAAGAGATAGAGGAGAGAGGAAAGAGAGAGGTACTGAGAAAGAGAGAGAGGAGAAAATAAAGAGAAAGAGAGACAGAGACAGAGATGAAAGGAGAGGGGATAGAGGGAGAGAGGTACCAAGAAACGGAGAGAGAGAGAGGCAGAGAGAAAGAAGAAGAGAGGAGAGAGAGGGGATGTACCGAGAAAGAGAGAGAGGGAAAGAAAGAAAGAGACGAGAAGGGAAAGAGAGCAGCACTGAGAAAGACAGAGAGGAGAAAATAAAGAGACAGAGAGAGAGAAAGAGAGAAATGAGAGCAGAGGAGATAGAGGGAGAGAAGTACCAAGAAAGAGAGAGAGAGAGAGAGAAGAAGAGAGGAGAGGAGAGAGAGGGAGTGTACAGAGAGAGAGTAGAGGGGAAAGAGAGAGGTACTGAGAAACACAGAGAGGAGAAAACACAGAGAGAGAGAGAGAGAGACAGAGAGAGAAGACAGGAGAGGAGATAGAGGGAGAGAGGTACCGAGAAAGAGAGAGAGGGAGAGAGACAGAGACAGAGAGAAAGAAGAGAGGAGAGGAAACAGAGGGGGGTGTATAGAGAAAGAGAGAGAAAGAAAGAAAGAGAGAGAGGAGGGGGGAAAGAGAGAGGTACTGAGACACAGAGAGAGCAGAAAATACAGAGAAAGAGAGAGAGAGACAGAGAGAGAAGAGAGGAGAGGGGATAGAAGTACAGAGGTACCAAGAAAGAGAGACAGAGACACATAGATAGATACACACATAGGTAGACAGATAGATTGATACATAGATAGATACATAGATAGATACATAGATAGATAGATAGATAGATACATACATACATACATACACACACACATAGATACATAGATACATACATACATAGATACATAGATAGATAGATACCTAGATACATAGATAGATAGACAGATTCATACATACATACATACATAGAGACATATATACATAGATACATACACACATACATACATACATACATGCATACATACATAGATACATAGACAGATAGATAAATACATAGATAGATACATGGATAGATACATAGATGATAGATACATAGATACACACATACATAGACAGATACATAGATAGATACACAGATAGATAGATACATAGATACATAGATACATAGATAGACAGATAGAGAGATAGATGATAGATAGATAGATAGATAGATAGATAGGTAGACACATACATACATACATACATACATACATACACAGATAGATAGATAGATACATAGACAGATACACAGTAAGATGGTAGATAGATAGGTAGATAGATAGATAATAGATACATACATACACACATACATACATAGATACATAGATAGATACACAGATAGTTAGATGATAGATAGATACATAGATAGATACACAGTTAGATGATAGATAGATAGATAGATAGATAGATACATACATACATACATACATATGCACACACATTCATACATAGATACACAGATACATAGATACATAGATAGATACACAGTTAGATGATAGATAGGTAGATAGATAGATAGACAGATAGATAGATGATAGATAGATAGATACATACATACATACACAGATAGATACATAGATATATAGATACACAGATAGATGATAGATAGATAGATAGATACATAGATAGATACATAGATACATAGATAGATAGATATATACATATGTACATACATACATACATAGATACACAGATAGATACATAGATACACAGATAGATGATAGATAGATACATACATACATAGATATATACATATGTACATACATACATACATAGATACACAGATAGATACATAGTTACATAGATAGATACACAGTTAGATGATAGATAGATAGATAGGTAGATAGATGATAGATAGATAGATACATACACACATAGATACACAGATAGATACATAGATACATAGGTAGATACACAGATAGATGATAGATAGATAGATAGATAGATAGATAGATAGATAGATAGATAGATACATACATACATACATAGATAGATTTTATTAGTTCTGTTCCTCTAGAGAACCCTGATTAATACAGGTAGAAACGGGTGAGGTAGTGTGAGTGCCTCACTCAAGTGAAGGTGCCCTGTCCACAGCAAGGTAGGAAGAGGCTGTGGGCATCACAGACCACAGACCAGGTGTGAGATCTGGCAGCCAAGGACTTCAAGGCAGATACAACCAGCTTCATGCGGTATCTGCCAATGGGAAGGGGTACGATGAGGCAAGGTTGCCACCCGGAACAGAGACCCACGTCCACAAAACAGGGACAAAATTGGGAAAAGCCAGCAGTGACGTGATTGAAAGCAACGTTTTTATCGCTCTGGCAGATGTGATTTAAACGGGGGTGCGATGAGAATACGTTCAAAGAAATCATTTTATTCAGGAGTAGGATGCGAGGGAGGACTCTTGGGCATTTGGATGTCGACACAGAGAGGAAGAAATCTTTTCAGGGGACACTTTGAAATGAGACTTCTTAATAATTCAAGGGGCAAAGGCGTTCCAAGCTGTACCTGGAAACTCTTTTAATCCAAACGACAGCCTACAGTAAAGAAGGGTTTCCAGCCTGTTATCTGATGTGCCACCGAATATGCATTTAAAGTAGAAATTTGGAGGCTGGTCCTCTTGAAATGCGGTGCAAACGATGCCCCCAATTTTTATATTAGACGCACAGAGAGACATTTATGAGGCAGTCTCGCCAACATAAGATATTAGAGAAAAAATTGGAATGAGCAGTGTAGGATATTTCCCTCAACAAGGTTGCAAGCAAAGATGGATGTATTTGAAAATAAGAAATTTATGAAATACTGTTGCAAAGCTCATGTTTGCAAGGCGTCTGCACCCACAACAGGGTCTCGAGACAAAGAGAGTAAGTCTCAGCACCAAGCCCTGCTCATGTTGTTTGGAATGGCACCATTGGCTTTCTTTGTGTTTCTGTTTTGTATTATAGTGTATGATGGCTCTCTGGCCTCTCTGGGTCTCTCAGGGAACCAAGTGTCCACTGTGCCCAAGAAGGAAAAAGGAAAAAGGTGGACTGGACCTTCTCTGTCCTCTCTAGACCTCTGGATAACATGTGTCCCTCCAGGGTCCCAAGGGGTGAGCAAAGTCAATATTTCACAATCTTCAAACCAGGCTGGATTCCATGAGTCCCTCAAGGGTCCCAAAGGGTGAGCAAAGTCAATGTTTTCCAATCTTCAAACCAGGCCGGATACCACGAGTCCCTCAAGGGTCCCAAGGGGTGAGCAAAGTCAATATTTCACAATCTTCAAACCAGGCCGGATACCACGGGTCCCTCAACCGTCCCAAGGGGTGAACAAAGTCAATGTCTTCTGATCTTCAAACCAGGCCGAATTCCACGAGTCCCTCAAGGGTCCCAAGGAGTGAGCACAGTCCATGTTTCACAATTTTCAAACCAGACCAGAAACCAGGAGTCTCTCAAGGATCCCAAGGGGTGAGCAAAGTCAATGTTTTCCAATCTTCAAACCAGACCAGATTCCACGAGTCCCTCAGAGGTCCCAAGGGTGGAGCACAGTCAATGTTTCACAATCTTCAAACCAGGCTGGATACCACGGGTCCCTCAAGGGTCCCAAGGGGTGAGCAAAGTCAGTGTTTTCCAATCTTCAAACCAGGCCGGATACCACGAGTCCCTCAAGGGTCCCAAGGGGTGAGCAAAGTCAATATTTCACAATCTTCAAACCAGGCCGGATACCACGGGTCCCTCAACCGTCCCAAGGGGTGAACAAAGTCAATGTCTTCTGATCTTCAAACCAGGCCGAATTCCACGAGTCCCTCAAGGGTCCCAAGGAGTGAGCACAGTCCATGTTTCACAATTTTCAAACCAGACCAGAAACCAGGAGTCTCTCAAGGATCCCAAGGGGTGAGCAAAGTCAATGTTTTCCAATCTTCAAACCAGACCAGATTCCACGAGTCCCTCAGAGGTCCTAAGGGTGGAGCACAGTCAATGTTTCACAATCTTCAAACCAGGCTGGATACCACGGGTCCCTCAAGGGTCCCAAGGGGTGAGCAAAGTCAGTGTTTTCCAATCTTCAAACCAGACCAGATACCACGGGTCCCTCAAGGGTCCCAAGGACTGAGCATAGTCAATGTTTTCCAGTCTTCAAGCCAGAAGATGCCGCCATATTCATCGGCCAATTGTCTTGGACTCAACACAGCATCTTCCTTAATAACCTTTCCCTCTCTCCATCTAAAACAAAGGAATCCATGGCCTTCAACCACGGATCCTCCTTCCCCAGAGTGACCTCTCTACATTGGAGTGTCTGTCTTGGTGTCCAGCCCAGAGATAATGGTCCTGTGGGAATTTAGCTGAAATCTCATAGCAAGGAGAGTGAATGTGGAGACCTTGGTCCCTTCCTGATTCCTCCAAGAAAATGGCAGAGGGTGAGGCTTCCAAGAGGAAGAAGTGACCTCATGCATCTACCCTTTTCTCCTTCAAGATGAACATGCTCAAGCAATGATAGTCTGGAATGTCTTGGGATTGTTTTGTTGGAAGGAGCATTAGAGGTGGAAGCTCTCTCAAAACAAAGAGGAACATGACTCAGAAGAACAAAGCAAGTCCCTCAAAGACACGTGTGTGTCTTGGCTCTGAGCCTAGCATCTTTGCCTCCACCCTGACCTGTGTTGAGACCCTTTGAGACTTTTCTTTTCTTTTCTTTTCTTTCTTTTTTTTTTTTTTTTGAGATGGAATCTCACTCTGTCATCCAGGCTGGAGTGCACTGGTGTGATCTCAGCTCACTGCAACCTCCACCTCCCAGGTTCAAGAGATTCTCCTGCCTCAGCCTCCTGAGTAGCTGGGATTACAGGCACCCACCACCACACCCAGCTAATTTTTGTATTTTTAGTACAGATGGGGTTTCACCATCTTTGCCAGGCTGGTATTGAACTCCTGACCTCGTGATCCACCCACCTCAGCCTCCCAAAGTGCTGGGATTACAGGCATGAGCCATGGTGCCCAGCCTGAGTCTTTTTTTTAGTTTTGTAAGGTTTTAAATAGACTGACAGGTACAGAGAGCAATGGGGCAAAGACCAGTCAATTCAGCACCCAACAGGAATGGAAGATTTAAGGCTCAGTCTTTTTTTTTTTTTTTTTTTGAGATGGAGTCTCACTCTGTCACCCAGGCTTGAGTGCAGTGGTGTGATCATAGCTCACTGCAACCTCCACCTCCCGAGTTCAAGCAATTCTCCTGCCTCAGCCTTCCAAGAAGCTGGGATTACAGCATCCACCAACGTGCCCGGCTAATTTTTGTATTTTTAGTAGAGACGGGGATTTACCATGTTGGTCAGGCTGGTCTTGAACTCCTAACCTGATGTGGTCCATCCGCCTCGGCCTCCCAAAGTGCTGGGATTACAGGCGTGAGCCACCTTGCCCAGTCAGGTTCATCCTTTTTTAACAGACAGAAACACGGCTCTGGTTCTCCCTGGAAACCTCCTAGTCACTACAGACCCTCCTTCCCCAGAGCGACCTCTCTATATTGGAACGTTTTTCCCGCATCTCCATTCTTAACACTTTCAAGGCTGATATATCAATAAGCAACATTCAGGATTGCTTTGTGTGTGTCATAAAAGCCACACGGATGAGAAAGAAACTAGTCTAAAAGCAATGGCTCGCGCCTGTAATCCCAGCACTTTGTGAGGCCGAGGCAAGTGGATCATGAGGTCAGGAGTTTGAGACCAGCCTGACCAACATGGTGAAACCCCGTCTCTACTAAAAATACACAAATTAACTGGGTGTGGTGGCGGGCACCTGTAATCCCAGCTACTCGGGAAGCAGAGGCAGGAGAATGGCTTGAAACCAGAAGGCAGAGGTAGCAGTGAGGCAAGATCGTGCGCCAGCCTGGGTGACAGAGCAAGACTCTGTCTCTAAATAAATAAATAGCCACGTGCTACAGGATTCCAATAATAGAATATGGTAGAAGAGGTCAAACTATGGAGATGGTGAAAAGATGTGCAGTTGCAAAGAGTGAGGATGGAGCGATGGATAGGAGGGGAGTGGAGGCTTTTCAGGGTAGTGAAAGTATTCTGTGGAATCTTACAGTGGTGGATCTGTGGCATTATATCTTTGTTCAAACCCACAGACCAGCTGTCTTCAGCCTTTTTGACATCAGGAACCAGTTTTGTGGAGGAGAATTTTTCCACGGATTGGTGCTGGGATGGTTTTGGAAGGATTCAGGTGCATTACATTGATTGTGCAATGCTGAGGTGCAGTGGTATGATCATAGCTCACTGCAGCCTCCACCTCCTGGGCTCAAGTGATCCTCCTGCCTCAGCCTCCCAAGGAGCTGAGACTACAGGCATGCACAACCATGCCTGCCTGGTTAAATTTTTTATTTTTGTAGAGATGGGATCTTGCTCTGTTGTGCAGGCTGGAGTGCAGTGGTATGATCAGGGCTCACTGCAGCCTCCACCGCCTGGGCTCAAGTGATCCTCCCTCAGCTTCCCAAGGAGCTGAGACAAGAACCGTGCACCACCATGCCCAGCTAGTTTTTAGGTTTTTTTGTAGAGAAGGGGTCTTGCTATGTTGTTCAGGCTGGTCCCAAAATCCTGGGCTCAAGTGATCTTTATTTTAATCCTTATTTTTAGTTATTATTAAGTCCAATGTGTCTAGCACTATACCCTAGAAAGGATCCTTTCCAAAATAGTGGAATTAATATCTCAGAACACATTGCCTAGTAAAATAGACACTTGAATAGACAAGAAAACTTTCTTGCTTTCTTTCTTTTCTTTCTTTCTTTCTTCTTTCTTTGTCTTTCTCTTTCTTCTTTCTCTTTCTTCTTTCTCTCTCTCTTTCTCTCTCTTCTTTCTTCTTTATCTCTTCTTTCTCTCTCTTCCTTTCTCTCTCTTTCTCTCCTCTTTCTTTCTTTTTCTTTCTTTCTTTTCTTTTTCTGTCTCTCTCTCTTTTTTTTTCTTGAGACGGAGCACATCCAGGCTAGAGTGCTGTGGCACGATCTCAGCTCACTGCAATCTCTGCCTCCTGGGTTCAAGCAATACTCCTGTCTCAGCCTCCCAAGTAGCTGGGATTACAGGCAGACATGGCCAGCTCACTTATGTATTTTTAGTAGAGACAGGGTTTCACCATGTTGGCCAGGCTGGTCTCTAACTCCTGAGCTCAGGTGATCCACCCGCCTCGGCCTCCCAAAGTGCTGGGATTACAGGCGTGAACCACCGCACCCAGCCAGTTTTAGGTTTTTAAAACAAGCCTACAGCTGAGTGCAGCAGCTGACATCCACAATCCCAGCACTTTGGGAGGCCAAGGCGGGAGGATCATTTGAGTCCAGGAGTTTGAGACCAGCCTGGACAACATGGCAAGACCCCATCTCTAAAAATATAAAATTAGCCGGGCATGGTGTCATGTGCCTGTGATCCCAGCTACGCAGGAGGCTGAGGTATGAGGACTGCTTGAGTCCAGGAGTTTGAGGCTGCATTGAGCTGTGATGGCACCACTGCATTCTAGCCTGGGCAACAGAGCAAGACCCTGTCTCTTAAGAAACAAACCAAAAAAAATCCATTTAAGGTACATTGCACTTGTCTCCAAAATGCAAAGGGAGGTGAAGTCTGCATACTGACCTGGTTCCCCTATATTCATTCTAAACATTTTTGTTAAGCATCTACATCCCTGCCAAGAATTTTAATTGTCCTAGAAATTACACATGGTAACTTAAGGTTATAAAATCTTAGTAAAATTAAAACGTAGATCCCTCTTCAGGAAAAAGAAACAGAAATCTCACTCAACTCTCAGGCACGGATATTATTGAAAAAGCAAACCACATAGTTGTATGTAATATTCTAAATAAGAACCATCTGCCTATAATAAAGCTAAAATAAGACAGAGCTCAGATAAAACAGAATATTCCTTTATTAAAAAAAATGGTTGCAAGAAAAGTTTGCATGTCTAAACACCTCCCAAAATACTTGCTTTATAATAGTTAATATCTTTTGTATTATACCACGTTGGAGAAAGTTGCAGGCATTAAAATTCAGCACATTAATTTTCTCTCCCTGAAAGCCTTCTGGCCAATTATAGACAAGCTCACAGGGCCGACAGGTGGGTAAATTCACTTAGTCTCCCTATGTAGGTATTTCTGCTTTCTCTAATACACCATGTGGTATTGATACTATTGATCTCATGTTATTAGATATATTAAAACTCCAAAACTACTTGGAAAATATAATCATTCTGCAAGTTTTCAGAAACTTAAGAACTTGAAAACCAACAGTAACCCACCCTTGTACATTTGGCAAAATTTAATTCTCAGTTAAGAATAAGATTGTCTCTCGTTTTCCCCAGAAAAGCTCACAGAAACGTCTGCCTGTTTCTAGTAACAACTGGTAAACACGACCTTAAAAAATCATTCCTAGAAGCAGCAATTAAAGGGACAGTATTGTCTGGGATAACATTTCTTCTGGGAAAAACAAAAAACAAAAAACAAAAAACAATGCTCTAGGAAATCTTTGAAATATCTCCAAAGAGTTGATTGATCCATATGCTGGGAGTTAATAATTTCTGTGATGTAAAGTTATTGTGGCATTGCATCTGTCCGTCACAAATTAAGAGGAAATTGTAAACCCTCCCAAAATAGAGGAGGGGCTGCTAAAATCAATTCCTGATTTTCTTCTGTTTCTCTCACATTCAAACTTCAATGAACAAAGTCTCGGGGCTTTGAAAAGTCAAATTGAACACAATCCAATTAGGATGAATTTGGACTTTCATTTGTGGTTCAGAGCTGTGTTTCTATGACCGGGTTTATGAACCCAGAGAGCTCGTACAAATTAACCTTAATTACACAGTGTTTGGGGTAACCATTTAAACAGCAACCTTGTCAATGGGCTTCATGTTTGCCAATGTGCCAATGGTAAGAGGGGGCAGAGGGTTGTGTCCAGAGTCTGATCTCTCCTTTGGCATCCTCAAGCAAAAGGGTGCTGGTCACAACTGCAGCTTTCTTAGGGGAGCCACCTGGTTTCTGAAGAGGGCTGGCACAGTATGCTCTGGTGACCTTCGGGGGTTGGGGGGAGAGACTCCTCTTCACATCTGTTTTAGGTGCCTCTACAGCCTCCTACCCTGGGGTCATTCACCTCCCTGCCCTTCCCAAGATGCTGAAGAACCCATCCATGTGCCCTCTGCTCTGAGACCGTGATGAAGAGTTCTGTTTAATGCAGCAAACATATTGTCATCCGTTCATCCATTAATGCACTGATCAATCAATTCATTGATCTATCCATCCACTCATCTCTTTACCCACACATCCACTCATCCACTTATTTATGTGTCCAGCCACCTATTCACCCATCCACCTACCCATCCATCCATAGACTCATCCACCCATCCATCCACTCATCCATCTATCCATCCACCCATCTGTCCATCCACCCAGTCATCTACCCTCCCATCCATCTGTCCATCCATTAATCCACCCATCTATCTACCATTCCATTCATCCATCCATCCATCCATTCATCCATCCACCCTCCCATCTATCTGTCCATCCATTTATCTACCATTTCATCCATCCATTCATCCACCCACCCATCCACCCACCCATCCATCCATTCATCCACTCTCCCATCTATCTGTCCATCCATCCATCCACCCTCCCATCCATTCATCTACTTACACATTTATCTATCCACCCATCCACTCATTCATCCATCTTTCCACCCATCCATCTATCCATTCATCCATACACCCATTCATCCACACACACACCCATATATTCATTCACTGTCCCATTTATTCATCCATTTATTCATCCATCCACTCACCCACCCATTCACCCTCCCATCCATCCTTCAATCCCCTCATCCATCCATTCATTCTGCCAACCAGCCACCTACCCATCTATCCACCCATCCATCCATTCATCAATCCATCTATCCATCTGTCCATCCATTCATCCATCCATCCATCCATTCATCCACCCTCCCATTCATTCATCCATCCATCTACCTAGCATTCCATCCATCCATCCATCTGTCCATCCATCCATCTATCCACCCATCCATCCATTCATCCACCTTCCCATCTATTCACCCATCCATCTATCTATCATTCCATCCACCCATCCTTCCACCCTCCCATCTATCTGTCCATCCATTTATCTACCATTTCATCCATCCATTCATCCACCCACCCATCCACCCACCCATCCATCCATTCATCCACTCTCCCATCTATCTGTCCATCCATCCATCCACCCTCCCATCCATTCATCTACTTACACATTTATCTATCCACCCATCCACTCATTCATCCATCTTTCCACCCATCCATCTATCCATTCATCCATCCACCCATTCATCCACCTACATACCCACACATTCATTCACCCTCCCATTTATTCATCCATTCATTAATCCATCCACCCACCAATTCACCCTCCCATCCATACATCCATCCCCTCATCCATCCATTCATCCAGCCAGCCAGCCATCTACCCATCTGTCCATCCATCCATCCATCCACCCATTCATTCATCCATCCATCAATCCATCCATCATCCATCCATCCTTCCTTCACTCACTGAGAGATGAACGAAACATACCCCTCTGCCCAAGAAGAGCTCACTGTCCCCTGGGGAAGCTGATTATCATGGAGGTGTGTGGGCAAAGTGAATGATGCTAACAAGGTCATTGGACACAGAGGAGCAGCCCCAGAAGCTGTGTGGGAGAGGGAGAATCATGAAGCCATAACCCAGTTTGAGCCACTTAAAGAGGACTTCTGCAACATAATCACGCGATAACAGGTAACTTCCAGTGGGCGTCCCTTACAGTATCCCCATCAGGGAGGTACTATTTGGAATTTTACAAGATTGATTTAAAATAAACCTAAGGAAACACTGCACAAGCAACCAACAAACAGGTGTCTCCTTGCTTTCAATGCAGCTAAGGTGTCCTTGAGCCACAATGAGGATGCCCTGCCTTTATATTCAGCTGTAGGCAGCATGTGACGATGGAAGCCATCCATCTTTCCATCAATTCATGCATCCGTCTATCTACCATTCCATCCATGCATCCATCCATTCATCCATCCATGCATCCATGCATCCATCCATCCATGCATCCATCCATCCATGCATCCATCCATCCATCTACCATTCCATCCATGCATCCATGCATCCATCCATCCATCTATCTACCATTCCATCCATGCATCCATCCATCCATGAATCCATGCATCCATCCATCCATCTATCTACCATCCCATCCATGGATCCATCCATGCATCCATCCGTGCATCCATGCATCCATCCATCCATTCATCCATCTATCTATCTATCATTCCGTCTATGCATCCATCCATGCATCCATGCATCCATGCGTCCATCCATCCATTCATCCATCCATCTATCTACCATTCCATCCATGCATCCATCCATCCATTAATCCATGCATCCATCCATCCATCCATCCATCTATCTATCCATCTATCTACCATTCCATCCATGGATCCATCCATGCATCCATCCATCCATTCATCCATCCATTCATCCATCCATCCATCCATTCATCCATCCATCTACCATTCCATCTATCTACCATTCCATTCATGCATCCATCCATGCATCCATCCATTCATCCATCCATTCATCCATCCATCCATCCATTCATCCATCCATCTACCATTCCATCTATCTATCTACCATTCCATTCATGCATCCATCCATGCATCCATTCATCCATCCATCTACCATTCCATCTATCTATCTACCATTCCATTCATGCATCCATCCATGCATCCATCCATCCATTCATCCATCCATCCATCCATTCATCCATCCATCTACCATTCCATCTATCTATCTACCATTCCATTCATGCATCCATCCAAGCATCCATCCATTCATTCATCCATCCATCCATCTACCATTCCATCCATCTGTCTACCATTCCATCCATGCATCCATCCATGCATCCATCCATGAATCCATGCATCCATCCATCCATCTTGGCTTTATCCCGCCAAGACTCTACAGAGACACCCCTCTGTAGAGTGGGTAAAGAGAAACTAACTTCTCCCTGGGGCTTTCCCAAGAGGTATGGCCAGAGTGCAGACACATCAGTTATGCAGTCAATGCTGAGTGAGTTGACTCAGTCAGCTCTGAGTGAGGGGCCACGTAGTCAACACCATGCGGTCAGCCCTGAGTAGGGAGTAAGAGGGAGGGCCCCTTGAGGACAAAACATTAAGCATTGTGCACATCTTGACATCTCTCTGAAGTATGGCTTTACCCAGGATGACCTGACACCAGGACATTCTGCTCCCAGTTGCCATATTGGTGTCATAGAAAGGGAATCAGTTAAAATCATGAACATTCCAGGTGTCTGCTTTTATTCTAAGAACATAGCACTCCATTTGAAAAGAAACAAGTCCTCCACCTTTCTGTTCTGGGAGCCTTTAACTCTGGAGATCTTCCTTTGCACATATACTGGTGGGCTTGCTTCTGTCCTTTTCTGGGTATCTCCACACGGTCGCCCTTGGAGAGACCAAACGCCTGGCAGCTGATGTAGTTTCCTGTTGGGTCACAGAGTCTTCCTCCCCAAGAGAGCAGTCACCCCTCTCCTGACAGCTCAGAGCTGCTGACCAGCTCACACGGGTCTCTCCTGAATTCATTGCCCTCCCTTCCATCATTTATCTCTCCAAGCCGTGCTGTATTTTAATGTACTTTTTCAAGCAGTTTATGATATCTGATGCTTTCATAGCCTCTGTCAAGAGTATCAAACTGTGCTCCCCTCTTTGAGTTGTTAATAAAACTACAGTACAATAGTGCATGGGTATGAGAGGTCTGCCGACCTTCCCCATGACTTACCAACCTGACACTAAATCATTAACGATTATTCCACCACCTTTGAGTTTCTAGACAGTTGCTGTATAATGATCCTTCCCTTCCTACCTGTTTCTGGTTTCTTGATGAGATGGTTATCTGGGGCTTTGTCAGGTCCTAATGGAATTCAACCGGACTGGATTCACGTTTTCCTTCCTGGCACTGGCTCCGTTGATTTTCTCGTCATGAAATGAATTAATTGCTTTGACAGGATTCAGGTGAAAATTCCAAACATATGGCTTATTATTTAATAATGGTTTCACCGAAGGCTCTATTAAGTCACCGGAATGTAGTCAGGTTTAGATGAGCCTCTAAATCTTCGATTTGGAAACTAAATGGTGCTAATCTTTCGAGTGAGAAAATACACCAGACCTGTCAACTTCGAAGTTTAAAAATAATACCCAGGCAGACCCAATTGGTGAGCGGGTCTAATGGGTATTGATTGATTATGTCCTGTTTCCATCCACTTCCCATTGTGTCTTAGAGGCATTTTACTTCTGGGAGTGGGTGATGGAAGAGAGGCTCTTTCTACTGAACGCTGCATGGTAGTGGAGACAAAAGAGAGTTTAGGGCCAGGCGGGGTGGCTCACGCCTGCAATCCCAGTACTTTGGGAGGCTGAGGCAGGTAGATCAGAAGGTCAGCAGTTTGAGACCAGCCTGGCCAACATGGTGAAATCCCATCTCTACTAAAAATACAAAAATTAGCCGGGTGTGGTGGCGGGCACCTGTAGCCCCAGCTACTTGGTATTTTGTATTGGTATTTGTATTTTTAGCCACGATGGTTTGCTGCACCTATCAACCCATCATTGGGTTTTAAGCCCCACATGCATTAGGTATTTGTCCTAATGCTTTCCCTGTGCTTGCCCCCCAACCCCCCAACAAGCCCCAGTGTGTGATATTTCCCTCCCTGTGTCCATGTGTTCTTATTGCTCAACTCCCACTTATGAGTGAGAACATGGGGTGTTTGGTTTTCTGTTCTTGTAATAGTTTACTGAGAATGATGCTTTCCAGCTTCATCCACGTCCTTGCAAAGGACATGAACTCATCCTTTTCTACGGCTGCATAGTATTCCATGGTGTCTATGTGCCACATTTTCTTTCTCCAGTCTTTCACTGATGGGCATTTGGGTTGGTTCCAAGTCTTTGCTATTGCAAACAGTGTTACGGTAAACATATGTGTGCATGTGTCTTTATAGTAGAATGACTTATAATCCTTTGGATATATACCTGGTAATGGGATTGCTGGCTCAAATGTTATTTTTGGTTCTAGATCCTTGAGGAATTGCCACATTGTCTTCCACAATGGTTGAACTAATTTACACTCACACCAACAGTGTAAAAGCGTTCCTATTTGTCCACATCCTCTCCAGCATCTGTTGTTTCCTGACTTTTAGTGAAGCTGGAAACCATCATTCCCAGTAATGGGATTGCTGGGTCCAATGTTATTTCTGGTTCTAGATCCTTGAGGAATCGCCACACTGTGTTCCACAATGGTTGAACTAATTGACACTCTTACCAACAGTGTAAAAGCGTTCCTATTTCTCCACATCCTCTCCAGCATCTGTTGTTTCCACTCAGCAACTTTTTGATTCAGGTTCTCTTTTGAAAAGTTGCCAGCAGAGAAACTAGGACTTACCCCTGGTGCCCTTTGATCTTTGCAGATTCCTCCCCTATTTGGAGGACAAACACTGGCAAGGTCAGAAAACTCCCACACCTCTGTGACAGCAGGGACGTTAGCGTTTAGACAAAAGATTGTCTATTTATGGTGCAGTGGAAAGAAACCTCATGCATGTAGGGGTGTCTCTGTGTAGGAATAAAAGGAGCTCAGTCTAAATAGAGCATGACTTCTGCATCCTGGGAAACAGCCTCGGCTCTCTGTTTCCTTCGAAGGCGACCGTCGTCTTTGTAATCCCAGCCGCAGCACCTGAGTTTCCTTTCTGTCATCGAGAACCCTGAAATAACCCCAGTCTTAAGTCCTTGAGTCCTGGTCTCTTGTTATTAATCAGAGAAGCTTTGCAACGCACCTGCTTGGCTACGAAGACACGCGGGCTGGCCATGGGAAGACGCCTGAGGAATTCCAAGGAATAGACATTCTGGTGGATGCTACATTCATGCCCTGCTCCAGTGTTAATATTTTGGGATGAATCTTGTAATGAGGAGTGATTCCAGTAACGTAGAGGAGTGTTCATAGCAGCTGCATACAACGACCCTCTCTGTTTCTCTTTAGGGAGCAGAGCTGTTACTTCCCATTCCCAGCCATGTCAGTCCCATAACCAGAGACGTTCCAGTATTTTACCTGCCACACACTTTCAGGGAATGAGCTGTGTTTATGTGCATAGGATGTCTGCGAGCTTTTGGAAGAACCCTAATGGACAAAGGGCCAACTAAATCCTCTTCCACCTTGCTTATTTTTGTGCCTGAAATGGATGAGGCAGGTCTTTCTTCTGTATCTAGTTTTTGACCCAAATCCTTCTGAATGCAATGCAGTCTCTCTTTAGCGAGCAGAGCTGTTACTTCCCATTCCCAGCCGTTTCAGTCCCATAAGCAGAGACGTTCCAGTATTTTACCTGCCACACACTTCCAGGGAATGAGCTGTGTTTATGTGCATAGGATGTCCGCGAGCTTTTGGAAGAACCCTAATGGACAAAGGGCCAACTAAATCCTCTTTCACGTTGCTTATTTTTGTGCCTGAAATGGATGAGGCAGGTCTTTCTTCTGTATCTAGTTTTTGACCCAAATCCTTCTGAATGCAACGCTCTCTTTACACAGAACCCCCCACCCTTCTCTCTTCCCCTCCCCGACCCAGTTTGAGTTCTAACGATATGGAATAAACAGCACCGTTTACAAACATGCCTTTTTAATTGAGGGAAAATCTGTGGCAATCAGGCTCCAGTGCTCAGTCAGGCTATTGCCTCCTTCCTCTATAAACTCGGCTGAAAATAAATTTTATTCAGACATGTGCATGGTCCTTCCCCTTCCCACCCATTCAGTGCCTCAAAAATACATACAGAGGAAATGAAGCCATATGAAAATGAACTCTTCTATATGAAATATTTTCCCCCTGCTTCTGGGATGTCTCTCGGTTGTGCGGAGCGTGGCCCAGCCTGCCGGCCGCATGGTAAGCGAGCTATGCAGGCTCATGAATTCTCACATAATTTTCCTCTGCTACAAATGCACCTAGATGACAGATCAACAATCTGAATTAAACCTTTCCTTATAGTCCTACCGATTTTTTTTTTTTTTAACCCACTGCTGGCCAATAAAATGATTGTTCCTGTACAAAAAAGAAAAGGAAAAAGAAAAAAGCACTTCTATTCAAAATAAAATGCAGGCATGGTTTACCAGAACATTTTTATCACGCTTTGAAGACCCATCGAAGAAAAAAGATTCCACGACTACACGTTTGTTAGATGGTCTAGCAAAAAAGAAGCAATTTGCCAATGTAAAGTTTTGTGTTTCTGAGATGCTTTTTCTGGCTGCGGTTTGAGTATTATTTTCACTGAAGATGCGCGCAAAATAATTGCATTTCAGCCATAAAGAACTTTAACACACACTCTAAATATTAGAATCCCTTAGGATGTTTAGGGGAGTTTATTTTTGGTTTCCGTCGTTAAACAAAGCCCCACGCTCTGCTCTGCCACAATTTGGACTTGATTAGTTAAAAATAGCCTGGAAACGTTTCGGAAGAAATTAACATAGCAACTGTCACCTCCTCCTCATGTACCCTTCAATATTGTCTAACGTGTACCTTTGTAGATTTCGTCCCCAGATAAATTAGAAGAGTCATCATCAATAAAAAATGTATGGAAGATGCAAATCCCGAGATGAAAATCATTTACCATTTTTGTAAGTTTAGAACCGAGGGAGAGAAAAGAGCAGTATCTGGTTGCTTCAGAAGTTTTTCTGTTGCAGGGAAGTAGGGGGCACAGGGGATTTGGAAAAACGACACCCCAGACTATTTCCAGTCTATGCCCCAGTGGGTGCAGCTGCTGGGGTATTTTCTCTTCCTGGTGTCATTGCAGGGGACACTGGAGCGATCTTGCTAGCTGACCTCCACGAGGAAGAGCATAGGTTTTAAAGACGAAACAAAACAAGCAGGATTTCTAAGGGAGTTGCCGCCTGTGCCTTAATTTCACCAGGCAGGGAAGACTGGTTAGAATTAAAACATTATCTCAAGATAAACGCACAGCTAGCTTTTTTCATCTACTTGTGCACCTGCTAGGGGCTTGAGCTTGCAAATGCTGCAAATGCCAGGTTGTATTTATGCAACTGCCGCCTCCTCCCAAGCCTTTCCGAAGCTGACCTGTCCTGTGTTCAGCCCCGCTGTCTATGCTATTAGACAGACGAGGGACATTTTTCCGTAATAAGCCCTCAGACAGCACCGGATACTGTATCCTGAACTCTCCCAACTTGGGGATCCTGGAGGAATGTTTTTAATGGATGCGGCTTGCCTATGCATGGCTAACTCAAGACTTTAAAATGGCTTTTTATTTATTTATTTATTTATTTATTTTGAGACAGACTCTGGCTCTGTCACCCAGCTGGAGTGCAGTGACATGATCTTGACTCACTGCAACCTTCGCCTGCTGGGTTCAAGCAATTGTCCTGCCTCAGCCTCCTGAGTAGCTGGGATTACAGGCACCTGCCACCATGCCTGGCTTATTTTGGTATTTTTAGTAGAGAGGCGATTTCGTCATTTTGGCCAGGATGGTATCGAACTACTGACCTCGTGATCTGCCCGCCTCGGCCTCCCAAAGTGCTGGGATTACAGGAGTGAGCCACTGTACCCAGACATTTTTTTTTTCTTTTTGGGACAGAGTCTTGCTCTGTCACCCAGGCTGGAGTGCAGAGGCACAATCTCAGCTCACTGCAACCTCCGCCTCCCGGATTCAATCGATCCTCCTGCCTCAGCCTCCAGAGTAGCTGGGATTACATACATCTGCCACCACGGCTGACTAATCTTTGCATTATTAGTATACACAGGGTTTCGTCATTTTGACCAGGGTGGTTTCCAACTCCTGACCTCAGGCAATCTGCGCACCTCGGCCTCCCAAAGTGCTGGGATTACAGGCATGAGCCACTGCACCTGGCCGTATGTGTGCATTTTGTAAGCAGTTAACATGCATAAAAACACGCTACCACTTGATTACATTGTCGTCTTTTTTAGGTGATCAGAACACCTGAGGTCTGGAGTTCGAGACAAGCCTGACCAACATGGTGAAACCGCTGTCTCTACTAAAAATACAAAAATTAGCCGGGTGTGGTGGCGCATGCTTGTCATCCCAGCTACTCGGGAGACTGAGGCTAGAGAATCGCTTGAACCCGGGAGGTGGAGGTTGTGGTGAGCCAAGATCCCTCCATTGCACTCCAGCCTGGGCAACAAGAGCGAAACTTCATCTCAAAAAAAAAAGTATCCCTAATTCCATTTCTCCACATCTGTGGCCGTGGAGTGACTGAGTACAGGCAGATGATGCTCGAGAAACGGGCCTGTTGTTTATAGCAAAACGGACTCTGCCATTTGCTTAAGTGTCTGTGTCTATCCAATGTGAGGATCCTGTACCTTCTCTGTACTTGCAGAAGCAGCATACACTACAGAGGTCAATTATGCTGACGAACTAAATTAGGAAAGAGATGAAATATTCTAAAGGCTCAGCAATTCCAGAAAGATGTGATGGGCCAGGCACGGTGGCTCACGCCTGTAATCCCAGCATTTTGGGAGGCAGGGGTGGGTGGATCACTTGAGGCCAGGAGTTCAAGACCAGCCTGGTCAACATGGTGAAACCCCGTCTGTACTAAAAATACAAAAATTAGCCAGGCTTGGTGGTGCATGCCTGTAATCCCATGTACTGCGGAGGCTGAGGCAGGAGAATTGCTTGAATCCAGGAGGCGGAGGTTGTGGTGAGCCGAGATCACACCACTGCACTCCAGCCTGGGTGACAGAGCAAGACTCTGTCTCAAAAAAAAAAAGAAACAAAAACAGAAAAAGTGGGTTGCTGACTTGCCTTGAACACCTCTTTTACATAAGCGGTTTGATGTTAATGGCTGTTTAAAAGCAATGTTTAAAAATCAAGCAATTGCCAAATTTACTGTTTTAACTTTTCTTAATATGCCATATATATAAAAGCAGTGTTTAAAATCACGTAATTGCCAAATTTACTGTTTTAACTTTTCTTTTTAATATGCCATATATATGTATGTATTTTTTTTTTTTTTTTTTTTTTTGGTGTTGGAAGTTCTGACCCACTCTCATTCCTTTGATTGATTAAAAGAGACAGAGATTTGGTCGGGGGCGGTGGCTCATGCCTGCAATCCCAGCACTTTGGGAGGCTGAGGCAGGCGGATCACGAGGTCAGGAGAACGAGACCATCCTGGCTAACACAGTGAAACCCCGTCTCTACTAAAAATACAAAAAATTAGCTGGGCGTAGGGGCGGGTGCCTGTAATCACAGCTACGCAAGAGCCTGGGGCAGGAGAATCGCTTGAACCCGGGAGGTGGAGGTTGCAGTGAGCTGAGATCATGCCACTGCACTCCAGCCTGGGTGACAGAGGGAGACTCCATGTCAAAAAAAAGAAAAGTGGGTCACTGACTTGCCTCAAACACCTCTTTTGCATAAGCAGTTTGATGTTAATGGCTCTTTAAAAGCAATGTTTAAAAATCACATAATTGCCATATTTACTGTTTTAGCTTTTCTTTTTAATATGCCATCTTTTTTTGAAGTAAGAAGTTCTGACCCACTCTTTTTCGTTTGGTTGATTAAAAGACAGAGAGATTTTTTTTCTTTTCTTTTGTTTTTTATTATTATGCTTTAAGTTCTGGGGTACATGTGCAGAATGTGCAGGTTTGTTACACAGGTATACACGCGCCAAGGTGGTTTGCTGCACCCATCAACCCATCATCTACATTAGGTGTTTGTCCTAATGCTCTCCCTCCCCTAGACCCCCAGCCCCCGACAGGCCCCGGTGTGTGATGTTTCCCTCCCTGTGTCCATGTGTTCTCATTGTTCAACTCCCACTTATGAGTGAGAACATGCGGTGTTTGGTTTTCTGTTCTTGTGTGAGTTTGCTGAGAATGATGGTTTCCAGCTTCATCCCTGTCCCTGCAAAGGACGTGAACTCATCATCAAAGAGAGATTTTTAAGGCTGTGAAGACTTTCCCCTCTTACATCAGGGCACATTGCATTAACAAGATACAACCCAGGCTCACAGACACCGCAGGACGTCTCCTGAATTTCTGCTCGTTTCTTCTTTTTTTTTTTTTTTTAAACTGGTCATGAAGCTCCTTCAGGCACCCTGAAACGTCATTCATCGGACAGGACATTAGAGCTGCAGTAGAGACTAACAAGGTTTTGCTTTCATTTTGGCAGAAAAAGGTCTGTGTCTGTCTGTCTGGTCATGGAGTCGGGGCTTCAAAGAGCCTCTGCCGCACTGGTCTTTGAAGTCACCACTTAGTGGATTAGTTTGCAAAACCTGCTGTAATAAATGATCATTAAAACAACAGAGACTTAGCATCTCCCTCTCCTAGAGACCAGAAGTCTAAGAGGAAGGTGTCTCAGGGCTGAGCTCCCTCTGGAGGTTCTAGGGGAAGATCCTTCCTGCCTCTCCCAGTTCCTGGGGGCTCCAGGTATCCCTGGGCTTGTGGCTGCATCACTCCAGTCTCTTCCTCCGTCTCCACGTGGCCTCCTCCTCTGTGTCTGTGTCTGTCTCTCCTCTTCTGTCTCTTAGAAGGACGCTTGTCATTAGATTTAGGGTCTACCCAGATAATTCAGAATGATTATCTCGATATCCTACATTTAACTATATCTCCAAAGACTGCTTTTCCAAATAAGGTCCCATTCACAGGTTCTGGGGATTAGGACACGAACACCTCTTTAGGGGGGACCACAGTTCAATCCACTCCAGGTGTATCCAGTTCCCTCTGGAGGCTCTAGGGGAGGGTCCTTCGTGCCTCTCCCAGCTCCTGGGGGCTCCAGGCGTCCCTGGACTTGTGGCCACATCACTCCAGTCTCTGCCTCCGTCTCCACGTGGCCTTCTCCTCTGTGTCTGTGTCTCCTCTTCTGTCTCTTAGAAGGACACCTGTCATTGCATTTAGGACCCACCCTACTCCAGGATGATCTCATTGCCAGATCCTTAATTACATCTGCGAAGAACCTTTTTCCAAATGAGGTCCCATTTCCAGGTTCCTGGGCTTAGGACGTGGACAGATCTTTCAGACGTCACCATCCAACCCAATGCAGTTGTGTTTGGTTCCTTCTTGATGCTCTAGAGAAGGATCCTTCCTGCCTTTCCCAGCTCCTGGGGGCTCCAGGCATTCCTGGGCTTGTGGCCACATCACTGCAGTCTCTGCCTGCATCTCCACGTGGCCTTCTCCTCTGTGTCTGTGTCTCCTCTTCTGTCTTTTGTGTTTTTTTTGGTGGGGGGAGGTGGGGGATGGAGTCTCGATGTATTGCCCAGGCTGGAGTGCAATGGGGTGATCTCGGCTCACTGCAACCTCCGCCTCCCAGGTTCAAGCAATTCTCTGCCTCAGCCTCCCAAGTAGCTGGAATTACAGACACCCGCCACCATGCCCAGCTAATTTTTGTGGGTTTTTTAGTAGAGACGGGGTTGTTGGCCAGGCTGGTCTTGAACTCCTGACCTCAGGTCATCCACCCTCTTCAGCCTCCCAAATATCTTGTTTCTTAAAAGGTATCTTCGGGCTGGGCGCGGTGGCTCACGCCTGTAATCCCAGCACTTTCGGAGGCCGAGGTGAGCCGATCACAAGGTCAGGAGATCGAGACCATCTTGGCTAACACGGAAAAACCCCGTCTCTACTAAAAACACAAAAAATGAGCCGGGCGTGGTGGCGGGCGCCAGTAGTCCCAGCTACTCGGGAGGCTGAGGTAGGAGAATGGCGTGAACCCGGGAGGTGGAGCTTGCAGTGAGCTGAAATTGCACCACTGCACTCCAGCCTGGGTGACAGAGCAAGACTCTGTCTCAAGGAAAAAAAAAAAAAAAAAAAAGGTATCTTTGTCTCTTCAAGATCTATGTGCACTGTTTGCAAGAAAGTCTGAAAGAAAGTACTGCCTCTAAGCACTGCAAAGCATTTTGGCTGCCAGAAAGATGCTCTCAGCCCTGAGGGTTGCAACTGCTGAGGGTAGAGCTCTCCCAGGCCTTGCTGATGTGAGCTGTGCCAGAGACCTCCCTGAGCTCACCTGCGTGGTGGGGCTGGTTTCTTCCTCTGCTCTGTCTCTCTGTGTGTGTGGGTCCTGCCAGTCCTGGTGAACCCTGGAATCTGTCCAGAGGTGGCAGGTAGGTGCATGACGCTCCTTGGAGAATATGCAGCCACCACTCAAAGCCCCTGCTTTATGCACTCTAAGTAATAGGTCCAGGGGGCCTATAACCTGGTTTTATGGGGCTGTGGAGTCATCCTGTAAATCTCACACGCCGTCCTGGCTGGCAGTCACTCCCCAGCCTTCATTTCCCTTCCCTCCCCTGCGTCCCGAGTAAACTTTTTCCATCGTTCTCCTTGCAACGTTTCTGACCTGTTGGCAAACTCGTGGGCGGTGGCGCGGGGCCCCCGTGTGAAGAGCTCGAGGTGGTTTCTTGCCAACAGAAATGCTGAGAATGTTGGGGAAACATAAGCCGGCTGAAGTGAACGTGAGTTCTAAAGAAAGATGTTCAGCTTTTCACCTGCACGGGATCCTAGGCCTGTGGCCACCTGGGCAGAGACGGAGAAGGAGGAGGAGGCGAGTTTATAAGACCTCACGGCTGTTTCTCCCGGGTGCTCTCAAAAGGTGTTGGGAAAGCAGGTGTTCAAATGAGAATCTGTGAGTGGGTTTTCACAACGGCTGAAACGTGGAAATGGTGCAAGGCTGAGCATTAAGATATCTGTCTGGTTTTGTTGGGCGTTCAGCTCACAGACAAAAGAGGCATCACTATATATATACACATATATATTTTATATATATTTATATAAATTTGTATATTATATAATGTATATAATTTTATATATTAGATATATATTATATATTATATATATTATTTCACACCAACAATGCTGCAACTCTGAATTTAAAAAACAAAAACACCTTTAAACATTTTTCTTTAGTTTCAATTAAATTAATTAGGAAAAGTAAGTCAGTGCAAATTACGGGTTTATCATGTGTGTGATTAAGGGGCGGGGGCTGGACATAAAACAAGTTGATTGCTTGTATTCTAAACAATGGGCATTTTGTTAAATTTCCATCATTTCAGAACTGATTACATCTGAAAAGGTAACAGGAAATTCTCCAGACAGGTACTGCCCCTCCAACGTACTCCTTTATGGACTAAACCTTAATTTGACATCTTTTGTAAATAAACCTGCATTTGACGTCTTTTGCAAATAATCCTGCATTTGACGTCTTTTGCAAATAGTCCTGCACTTGACGTCTTTTGAAAATAAACCTGCATTTGTTGTCTTTTTGCAAATCATCCTGCATTTGACATCTTCTGTGAATAAACCTGCATTTGATGTCTTTTGCAAATAACCCTGCATTTGATGTCCTTTGCAAATAAACTTGCATTGGACGCATTTTGCAAATCATCCTGCATTTGACGTGTTTTGCAAATCATCCTGCATTTGATGTCCTTTGCAAATAAACCTGCATTGGACGCATTTTGCAAATCATCCTGCATTTGATGTGTTTTGCAAATAAACCTGCATTTGACGTCTTTTGCAAATCATCCTGCATTTGACGTCTTTTGCAAATAATCCTGCATTTGACGTCTTTTGCAAATGGTCCTGCATTTGACGTCTTTTGCAAATGGTCCTGCATTTGACGTCTTCTGCAAATAAACCTGCATTTGACTTCTTTTGAAAATAAACCTGCATTTGATGTCTTTTGCAAATCATCCTGCATTTGACATCTTTTGCAAATAATCCTACATTTCACGTACTTTGCAAGTAACCCTGCATTTGATGCATTTTGCAAATAATCCTGCATTTGACGCATTTTGCAAATCCTCCTGCATTTGACGTCTTTTGTAAATAAACCTTCCTTTGACATCTTTTGCAAAAGACCTGCATTTGACCTATTTTGCAAATAATCCTGCATTTGATGTCTTTTGCAAATAAACCAGCATTTGACGTCTTTTGCACATTCGTTTGTGCGTGTGTGTCTGTGCGTGTGGAGAACAAAATGGTATGATACCCACAGAACGTAAGCAGAAATGCGGAAGAATTAAAAGGGGAAACTTACATAAGCTCACTCAAAATCCCACATATATTTCAAAGCGTGAAAGAGGTCCAGGTTAGGAGAACAGCGCTCTACTACAGGAGTCCACTCAGAGAGGCAGATTTGCTGTGGTTCATTCCAGCTTGCAAGGCCGGAGGCAAGAGGAGTTGCAGATTGCAGGGATTTAAAAGCGTTCTATTTATTTTTTATTTTTTTCTTTGTGGCTCTGCAGGACAAGACATACGCACAGAATGCCACAGCTTTGCTCAGAGAGAACCAATTTATGAGGAAACTGTTGCCTCACAGGCCTGGCCCAACGCTCATGAACGCTCCCAAATGCCACAGCCTTTTCTACTTTCTTTTTTTTTTTTTTTTTTTTGAGATGGAGTCTCACTTTGTTGCCCAGGCTGCAGTGCAGTGGCACGATCTTGGCTCACTGCAACCTCCACCTCCCGGGTTCAAGCAATTCTTCTGCCTCAGCCTCCCGAGTAGCTGGGATTACAGGCACCTGCCACCACACCCGGCTAATTTTTGTATTTTTAGTAGAGACGGGGTTTCACCATGTTGGCCAGGCTGGTCTTGAACTCCTGACCTCAGGTGATCCACCCACCTCAGCCTCCCAAAGTGCTGGGATGAGAGGCGTGAGCCACCGCGCCCGGCCGCCTTTTCTACTTTCAATTTGATAACCGGTGAATAATACTTCGCAGTAATGAGCCCAGAGGGAATGAGTGGTGGCCGGCCACATGTTATTAGAACCTGTCACCCAGCGCAGTTACTCACCTGGGATGTGGGCAGTGATACTCAACTCAGATCTGAGCCAGCGCAGGTGACTCCGAGGGACCTGGGTGGCTGGAGTCTGGTTTAGACTCAGGAGTCCCTTCCAGGTCCACGCTGTGAAAACAGCGAGTGTCGAAAGCAGACCACTCAGGTAAGTAAGAAATTGCAGGATGACACTGAGTTCTCTGTGGTTTCCTGAATGTCCTTACAGAAACTGGGGTGAGAGGCCGGGCGAGGTGGCTCACGCCTGTCATCCCAGCACTTTGGGAGGCTGAGGCAGGAGGGCCATCTGAGGTCAGGAGTTCGAGACCAGCCTGGCCAACATGGTGAAAACCCCCTGTCTACTAAAAATAGCAAAAATAATTAGCCAGGCATGGTGGTGGGTTCCTGTCATCCTAGCACTTTGGGAGGCTGAGGCAGGAGGGTCACCTGAGGTCAGGAGTTCGAGACCAGCCTGGCCAACATGTTGAAAACCCCCTGTCTACTAAAAATAGAAAAAATAATTAGCCGGGCATGGTGGTGGGTGCCTGTCATCCCAGCTACTCGGGAGGCTGAGGCAGGAGAATTGCTTGAACCCGGGAGGTGGAGGTTGCAGTGAGCTGAGATTATGCCCCTGTAGTCCACCGTGGGTGACAGGGCAAGATTCTGTCTCCAAAAAAAAAAAAAAGGCCAGGCACAGTGGCTCCCGCCTGTCATCCCAGCACTTTGGGAGGCTGAGGCGGGCAGATCACCTGAGGCCAGGAGTTTGAGACCAGCCTGGCCAACATCGTGAAACCCTGTCTCTACTAAAGATACAAAAAATTAGTAGGGCACGGTGGTGAGTGCCTGTAATCCCAGCTACTCAGGAGGCTGAGGCAGGAGAATCGCTTGAACCCAGGAGGCAGAGGTTGCAGTGAGTCCAGATCGCACCCCTGCACTCCAGCCTGGATGACAGAGCAAGATTCTGTCTCCAAAAAACAAAAAAAAAAGGCCAGGCAAGGTGGCTCACGCCTGTAATCCCAGCACTTTGGGAGGCCGAGGCAGGTGGATCACCAGAGGTCAGGAGTTCCAGACCAGTGTGGCCAACATGGTGAAACCCCGTCTCTACTAAAGATACAAAAAATTAGCGTGGCATGGTGGTGGGCGCCTGTAATCCCAGCTACTCAGGAGGCTGAGGCAGAAGAATCGCTTGAACCCGGGAGGCGGAGGTTGCAGTGAGCTGAGATCACGCCACTGTACTCCAGCCAGGGCAACAGAACAAGACTCTGTCTCACAAAAAATAAAAATAAAAAAATGGGGTGAGGTGGCCCAGCCGTTCACTATACTTTCTCCCCTGGTGTGAACCATCCGTTTCCAGAATGTGGGTCTCAGACAGTGGACACAGGTTCTGGTTGTGCTCCCAAAAAGTCACTGGTGTCCAGCGACTTGGGACTATAAGGCCTTTGAACGTCTGAACACCCTCAGTTCTCCTTCATATTCTCCAGCTCCCCTGCATGGAGATGTGGGCCTTTTAGGGTCCTTTCCTCCCTTTTAGGGCCTCTGTGCTAGCCTTCCGTTGTCAAGAACAATTGCCAAAAGGAGGTACCCAGCTCTAACCCTGCAGAACAGACAGAGAGCCCAGTAGCCTGGCAGAACAGACAGAGAGCCCAGTAGCCTGGCAGAACAGACAGAGAGCCCAGTAGCCTGGCAGCCAGAGAGGCTTTCTCTAAAACAGGCATCCCTGGCAGGCTCATTGAAATGGGAAGATTCATTATCCCGTTTCCATTTAATTGTTATTTTGCCGGCAGAAAAGCCTGGAGTTTCTCTGAAAGGCAGCGATGGTGTTGTCCTTTTAGATTCCCCGGGGAATAATCTTAAAAAATTGCCCGCCCAGCTTCCCGAGTGCCCAGCATTTGCCTTCACATTAACTTACTCTATAAAGTACGGATGTTGCAGAGGGGAGGGCGTCCAAGCCCCTGGCTTCCCGGAGAAATTGGTAAGGGTTGTCTGCAGCTCCCCAGCCTTAAAAATACTTGACAAGTTGACATCCTCACTGCTAAGTGGGGCTGATGGAGCCTCGTCAACCCCAGGACCCACTGATCAGCTGTGGCAGGAATCATACTCACAGCCTTAAGCGAAGTGATGAGTTGGATTTGCTTCCAGCAGGGTGAAAGCAATTGGATTTCACTTGTTCTCGATGTGTACGGCAAGAGGAAAGTGGGGGACTGACTCACAGAACCCGTGTTCCCTCCGTTTGCAGCTGAGTCATCTCTGAAATACATTGCAAATTGTTTAAACCTTAAAAACACAGAGGTGTGAATGTGCCTCCTGATGGCACCGGGTTTTGATAAGATGATAGGCTGTGGCGATGGATTTCAGATGTGAGTTCCTGTGCTTGCCAAAATGCTGGCCAAAAGATGAAGGTAATTGCTAGCGTTGTTGCCCTTGCCAATAATCCATCTCTTTCTCTCTCTCTCTCTCTCCTCTCTCCTCTCTCTCTCTCTCTCTCTCTCTCATTTTTTCTTTTTTATTTTGCTTCAAGAATCTGGTTGCCTTAATGAGAATCTTTGCCCTGCTAAGCTGACCTTTCACGTCTGGAACAAAACACAGAAGCTCCGCCTCAGCCAGAGTGATGGGGAGCTGCATGGACCTGAAAGCTCTCGGTGGCCAAACCAGAAATGATTTTTGACAGGACCAGGCTGAATTCCCTAAGTACATTCACAGCCACCCGCCCCTCTCCTCTCCCCCTCTTTTTTTTTTTATTTTAATGGTCCAAAATTGGCTGTTTAATATCTGAGCATGCCAGAGTCTTGGAGGATGCCAGAAATGGAAGGTTTGTGCCTGGGGTCGTAGGAAGGTCCCTATCAGGTGAGGCAGCGTGATGCCAGTCCCCAGTGAGCAAGGAGGCAGCAGCCCTGTCCAGTGTATGAGCGTGACCTTGGGGATCTGTGTAGATAGAAATTTCCAAAAGGATTTAAGCAGGTTAGGTTCCCACCTCATCACCCTGTTTCACCGCAGACACTCCATGAATAAAAAAGAGATTAAAAATGTGTCTTTCGGCCGGGTGCAGTGGCTCACGCCTGTAATCCCAGCACTTTGGGAGGCTGAGGTGGGCGGATCACTTGAGGTCAGGAGTTCAAGACCAGCCTGGCCAACATGACGAAACCCCATCTCTACTGAAAATACAAAAATTAGCCGGGCGTGGTGGCGGGCACCTGTAGTCCCAGCTACTCGGGAGGCTGAGGCAGGAGAATGGTGTGAACCCGGGAGGTGGAGGTTGCAGTGAGCCAAGGTCATGCCACTGCACTCCAGCCTGGACCACAGAGTGAGACTCCATCAAAGAAAAAAAAGTGGGGGAAGTAAGGAAGGAAGGGAGGAAGGAAGGGAGGGAGGGAGGAAGGATGGAAGGGAGGGAGGGAGAAAGGGAAGGAGGGAGGGAAGGAAGAAAGGAAGGGAAGGAGGGAGGAAGAGAAGGAGGGAAGGAGGGAGGGAAGGAAGGAAGGAAAGGGAAGGAAGGAAGGGTGGGAGGGAAGGAAAGAATGAGAGAGTGAGAGAAGGAAGGAAGGAAAGAAAGAAGGAAGGAAGGGAAGGAAAGAAGGAAGGGAGGGAGGGAGGGAGGGAAGAAAGGAAGGAAGGAAGGAAGGAAGGAAGGAATTACAGGAAGGATTTAAGCAGGTTAGGTTCCCACCCTCTGACCCTGTTTCACCACAGACACTCCATAAATAAAAGAGAGATTAAACCTGTGTCTTTTGCAATGCAGCCTGTTGACAAAAATGAGGAATGGGATTTGGAGCTCCATGTCAGCTGCAATGGCCACACGGGAAATCCTAGGAGGCTGCTCTGGAAACAGAGGGGCTGTTCCAGGTGACGCCAAACTAGCACAGACAAGGCTCAGAAGAGACGCCTGTGACAGATATGGAAGACACCTTCAGAAAGGGCAAAATTCAGCCACCTAAGCACAATAGAGGCCAAACAGACGGCTGTCATGGAATCAGGCAGTGTCCCACAGCCCAATACATGCCGACATTGTAACACAACCTTTACCTGAGAAAATGCCCAGGTTCACCGCCCGGGGAAGCAAGCTACACTTTACAAAGAAATATCTAGTGAACACAACAGGACACATCTAACCTACACTGTAAAATAGAAATAACGAGTCTCCTGCATCTGGGGATCCACCTACACTCTACACTAGACACACCCAGTGTCCTCCATCTGGGGGATACACCAACACTCTACAGTAGATACACTGAATGTCCTGCATCTGGGGATCCACCTACACTCTGCAATAGACACACTCAATGTCCTCCATCTGGGGGATCCACCTACACTCTACAATAAACCAACTCAATGTCCTCCATCTGTGGATCCACCTACACTCTACAATAGACACACTCAATGTGCTCCATCTGGGGCTCCATCTACACTCTACAATAGACACACTCAATGTGCTCCATCTGCGGATCCACCTACACTCTACAATAGACACACTCAATGTCCTCCATCTGGGGCTCCACCTACACTCTACAATAAACCAACTCAATGTGCTCCATCTGGGGATCCACTTACACTCTGCAATAGACACACTCAATGTCCTCCATCTGGGGCTCCATCTACACTCTACAATAAACCAACTCAATGTGCTCCATCTGGGGATCCACTTACACTCTGCAATAGACACACTCAATGTCCTCCATCTGGGGCTCCATCTACACTCTACAATAAACCAACTCAATGTGCTCCATCTGGGGATCCACTTACACTCTGCAATAGACACACTCAATGTGCTCCATCTGCGGATCCACCTACACTCTACAATAGACACACTCAATGTGCTCCATCTGGGGCTCCATCTACACTCTACAATAAACCAACTCAATGTGATCCATCTGTGGATCCACCTACACTCTACAATAGACACACTCAATGTCCTCCATCTGGGGATCCACCTACACTCTGCAATAAACACACTCAATGTCCTCCATCTGGGGATCCACCTACACTCTACAATAGACACACTCAATGTCCTCCATCTGGGGGATCCATCTACACTCTACAAAAACCAACTCAATGTCCTCCATCTGGGACTCCATCTACACTCTACAATAAACCAACTCAAAGTGTTCCATCTGGGGATCCACCTACACTCTGCAATAGACACACTCAATGTCCTCCATCTGGGGGATCCACCTACACTCTACAATAAACCAACTCAAAGTGTTCCATCTGGGGATCCACCTACACTCTGCAATAGACACACTCAATGTCCTCCATCTGGGGCTCCACCTACACTCTACAATAAACCAACTCAATGTGCTCCATCTGGGGATCCACCTACACTCTGCAATAGACACACTCAATGTCCTCCATCTGGGGGATCCACCTACACTCTACAATAAACCAACTCAAAGTGTTCCATCTGGGGATCCACCTACACTCTGCAATAGACACACTCAATGTCCTCCGTCTGGGGCTCCACCTACACTCTACAATAGAAACACTCAGCGTCCTCCATCTGGGGATCCATCTATACTCTACAATAGACACACCCATATGGGGATCCACCTACACTCTATTGTAGATCCACAATCTACAATAGACACACTCAGCGTCCTCCATCAGGGGATCCACCGACACTGTACAATAGAGATACCCAGTAACCACCATCTTGGCACCCACCTACACTCTACAATAGAGATAGATTCCCAGTGTCCCCTATTTTGGGAACCTACCTGCACTCTGCAATTAATATGCACATCAACTTTCTGGGGTTTCTCCCTACAATCTGGGATAGACCTATTCATCGTTCACTGTCCTTGAGTAGCTGAGGGTCGTTGCTCAGGCATTTTTAAGACCATTAAGGAAAGTTGGTCTTAATCTAAGGCATCTTTGGAAAGAAAGTTGCTCTTAATCTAAGTCGTTTTTGGAAGGAAGATTGGTCTTAATCTAAGACATTTTTGGAAGAAAAGTTGGTCTTAATCTAAGGCATTTTTGGAAGGAAGGTTGGTCTTAATCGAAGGCATCTTTGGAAGGAAGGTTGGTTTTAATCAAAGGCATTTTTGGAAGAAAGGTTGGTCTTAATCGAAGGCATCTTTGGAAGGAAGGTTGGTCTTAATCGAAGGCATTTTTGGAAGGAAGGTTGGTCTTAATCTTGTGTCCACCTGCAGCCTGTTATGTTTTATTCTTGTGTTTTCTCTCACTTTTTTGCCTAGCAGAAGCACAGCCATAAAGCTGTGTCCATGAGATATTCTGTAGAGTCTGGAATAATCCCTCCTTTCCACGTCTTGTCTCGCCATGGAGTGCCGCAGAGTTCTGGGATGTGGAAGGTGCCGTCCCCTGCCTGACACGGTGCTGCCCAGCTGCCTCCTCATCCTGGTGGCTTCCCAAACTCCCCGGGCCTGCTGGAGGAAACACCTGTGCTGAAGACCCGGAGGCCCTTCCCTCTAAACCCTGACTCCGGGGTCAGTGACGCCAACAGGTGTTTTTTCTCAGAATCGCCTTCTTGTCTGAATTGAGCCCCGGGATCAGAAGGCCAAGGGGCCAGGGGTCAGACGCAGCCATGCAGGGCTCCCCGGGGGCCAGGGCTTACCAGGTGGTTAATATTATCAGAGCTCATTTGCTGAAGCTGGACTGGCGTGTTCTTGGCGGTCCCAAATAAATTTAACGAGAGCGACTTTCAAAGCCCACCTATTAGGGCCGTCTGTTCAATGGACAGGAGGGTTAACCGTAATTCGAGGAGGCAGCTTGGCCCTCTCCAAATAGGAACACATGGACTGTGTGGCTTGGCCCCATTTGTGGTAATTTTAAAGTCTCATTTCCATTTGTAAGAAACATAACTACTTACATATGGAAAGAATGAATAAGAGAAGTCATTAAAATTTCTCTAATTTAGGAAAAAAATTTTAAAAAAAAAGTAATGAAGTAATATCTTTACCAGGGCAGGCAGAAATGTAAATTAGACATTAGAAGAAAAACCTATTAACAGGATGGCTGGATGGCTGCGTTGCTTGCCTGTTTTTTTTTAATCTAATGAATTTATGAATTGCTAGTTGTGGGGTCACAGATTTTGTTAATTTCCTATGTGTTTAGCTCTGCAGTAAGAAGGGAGGGTTTGCTTATGAACCACGGATGCTAACTCCATTAGCCGGGCGGTCGCTAATCAGAACACAAATGGTAATACATACGGTCCAGCATTAAAAAAAAAAAAAAAAAAAAAAAAGACAGAAAAACACATGAATTATTTCAAGTTGGAGTTTTTCCAACTTCTGTCCGTTGTCCCTGCAGGTCATCCGAAAATTTAAACATCAGTGAGTAAGAGATGACCTGGCTAGGTAGCTGCCTGATTATAAAATATATGTGAAAGCTTTCTCTCTTTTTTAACAGAGTCTTGTCAACCAGGCTGGAGCGCAATGGTGAGATCTCGGCTCACTGCAACCTCCGCCTCCCTAGTTCGAGCGATTTTCCTGCCTCAGCCTCCCAAGGACCTGGGATTACAAGCACCTGCCACCGTGTCCAGCTCATTTTTGTATTTTTAATACAAACGGGATTTCCCCATGTTGGCCAGGCTGGTCTCGAACTCCTGACCTTAAGTGATCCGCCTGCCTCCACCTCCCAAAGTGCTGGGATGACAGGCTTAAGCCACCGTGGCTAGCCAAAAAAAAATTTTTTTAAATGGACTCTTGCTCTGTTGTCTAGGCTGGAGTGCAATAGTGCAATCATGACTCGCTAAAGCCTCAACCTCCCAGGCTCAGGTGGTCCTCCCTCCTCAGCCTCCCGAGTAGCTGAAACTATAAGCATACACAACCACATCTGAGTAGTTTTTAGGTTTTTTGTACAGACAGGGTTTCACCATGTTTCCCAGGCTGGTCTCCAACTCTTGAGCTCAAGCCATCTGCAGGTCTTGGACTCCTGAAGAGCTGGAATTACAGGCATGAGCCACCGTGGCCAGCCTTAAAATGTTTTGTTGCCAGGCCGGGCACTGTGGCTCATGCCTATAATACCAGAACTTTGGGAGGTCGAGGCGGGTGGATCACCTGAGGTCAGGAGTTCGAGATCGGCCTGACCAACATGGAGAAATCCCATCTCTACTAAAAATACAAAAATTAGCTGGGTTTGATGGTGGGTGCCTGTAATCCCAGCTACTCGGGAGGCTGAGGCAGGAGAATCACTTGAACCCAGGAGGCAGAGGCTGCAGTGAGCTGAGATTGTGCCACCAAACCCAGCTAATTTGTTTGTTTGTTTGTTTGTATTTTTAGTAGAGACGGAGTTTCACTATGTTGCCAAGGCTGGTCTTGAGCGCCTGACCTTGTGATCCACCTGCCTCAGCCTCCCAAAGTGCTGAGATGACACATGTGAACCACTGCGCCCAGCCCAGCCCAGCCCCTCTTCTTCTGAGGTGTCTTAGTCGATTTCAGACTGCCATCCCAGAACCGTAGACTGGGTGGCTTAAAAACAACAGACATTGATTCTCCCACAGTCCTGGAGGCTGGAAGTCTGAGATCCAGGTGTGGGAAGGGTTGGTTTCTCCTAAGGCCTCTCTCTTTGGCTTGTAGACACTGTCTTCTCCCTGTGTCCTCACAGCGTCGTCCATCTGTGTGTGTCTGTGTCCTCACCTCCTCTTCTTATGAGGTGTCTTAGTCCATTTCAGGCTGCTATCACAGAATACCATAGACTGGGTGGCTTAGAAACAACAGACATTGATTCTCCCACAGTCCTGGAGGCTGGAAGTCTGAGATTAAGGTGTGGGCAAGGCTGATTCTTCCTGGGGCCTCTCTCCTGGGCTTGCCGACACCGTAGTCTCCCTGTGTCCTCACAGTGTCATCCCTCTGTGTGTGTGTGTGTCCTCATCTCCTCTTCTTATGGGATGTCTTAGTCCATGTCAGGCTGCCATCACAGATCACCATTAGACTGGGTGGCTTAGGAACAACAGACATTGATTCTCCCACAGTCCTGGAGGCTGGAGGTCAGACATCAAGGTGTTGGCAGGGCTGGTTCCTCCTGAGGACCCTCTCCTGGGCTTGTAGACACTGTCTTCTCCCTGAGTCCTCACGTGGTCCTCCCTCTGTGTGTGTCTGTGTCCTCATCTCCTCTTCTTATGAGATGTCTTAGTCCATCTCAGGCTTCCATCACAGAATACCATTAGACTGGGTGGCTTAGAAACAACAGACATTGATTCTCCCACAGTCCTGGAGGCTGGAGGTCAGTCATCAAGGTGTTGGCAGGGCTGGTTCCTCCTGAGGACCCTCTCCTGGGCTTGTAGACACTATCTTCTCCCTGAGTCCTCACGTGGTCCTCCCTCTGTGTGTGTCTGTGTCCTCATCTCCTCTTCTTATAAGTACTTCAGCCTGGGCAACAAGAGCGAAACTCCGTCTCAAAAAAAAAAAAAAAAAAATGTTTTGTTACCATCTTCTTCCCGGAACTGAGAAGGCTACAGAAGTGCTGGTCCTGAAACAATGTCCATTTCTCTGCTCAATTCTTCTGGGACATCATCCCAGTGGATTGAGACCAAGTAAACAAATGATAATCCTGGAGAGCAGGTGTGTGCAGTTTTAAGAGGAGGCAGAGAGAGAAGGAAGTCATCATTTGCCCCAACCCCTCCAGGTATCTTCATCCTACTGTAATCAAGTGGAAATGAGTAAGAAGGAACCATGTCTGGGCCGGGCGCGGTGGCTCACGGCTGTAATCCCAGCATCTTAGGAGGCCGAGGCAGGCTCATCACAAGGTCTAGAGTTTCAGACCATCCTGGGCAACATGGTAAAACCCAGTCTCTACTAAAAATACAAAAACTAGCCGAGTGTGGTGGTGCACACCTGTAGTCCCAGCTACTTGGGAGGCTGAGGCAGAAGAATCAGTTGAACCCAGGAGGTGGAGGTTGCAGTGAGCCAAGATTGTGCCACTGCACTCCAGCCTGGCAACAGAGTGAGACTCCATCTAAATAGGAAAAAAAAAAAAAAAAAATTAATCAGATCTTGTGAGAACTCACTCAGTATCACAAGAACAGCATGCGGGTAACTGTCCCTATGATTAAATTACCTCCCAATAGGTCCCTCTCATGACACATAAGAAGTATGGGAACCACAATTCATGATGAGGTTTTGGGGTTGGAGGACACAGCCAAACCATATCAAACAGCTGTATTTTTGCTCCAAAAGAATTGACATGAGAATCTTGAAGAAATACCTGGATTCCCATACTCGCTGGTGAATTATCCACAATAGCCAAGACATGGACCAAACCAAGCGACCACGAATGGATGAATGGATAAAGAAATTGGGAGAATTATCCACAATAGCCAAGACAGGGACCAAACCAAGTGACCATGAATGGATGGATGGATAAAGAAATTGGGAGAATTATCCACAACAGCCAAGACAGGGACCAAACCGAGAGACCATGAATGGATGACTGGATAAAGAAATTGGAAGAATTATCCACAATAGCCAAGACACACAACCAAACCAAGTGACCATGAATGGATAAAGAAACTGGGAGAATTATCCACAATAGCCAAGACATGCAACCAAACCAAGTGACCACGAATGGATGAATGGATAAAGAAATTGGGAGAATTATCCACAATAACCAAGACATGCAACCAAACCAAGCGACCACGAATGGATGAATGGATAAAGAAATTGGGAGAATTATCCACAATAACCAAGACACGGACAAACCAAGCGACCATAAATGGACGAATGGATAAAGAAATTGGGAGAATTATCCACAATAGCCAAGACAGGGACCAAACTGAGAGACCATGAATGGATGACTGGATAAAGAAATTGGAAGAATTATCCACAATAGCCAAGACATGCAACCAAACCAAGTGACCATGAATGGATAAAGAAACTGGGAGACTTATCCACAATAGCCAAGACATGCAACCAAACCAAGTGACCATGAATGGATGAATGGATAAAGAAATTGGAAGAATTATCCACAATAGCCAAGACAGGGACCAAACCAAGAGACCATGAATGGATGACTGGATAAAGAAATTGGGAGAATTAGCCACAATAGCCAAGACACACAACCAAACCAAGCGACCATGAATGGAGGCATGGATAAAGAAATTGGGATATCAATAATATACACTCATTGGAATATTACTCAGCCTTGAAAAAGAAGAAAATCTTGCCATTTGCAACAACACAGGTGAACCTAGAGGACGTTATGTTTCGTGAGATAAGCCAGGCACAGAAACACAAATACTTCAGGATCTCCCTTATATGAGGAATCTAAAATAGTCAAACTCACAGAAGCAGAGAGTAGAACTCATACCATGTCTTCTGTGGATTGATTTTGGCCAAGAAGAACAATGCATTCATGTGAAACATGTATATTCTTCTGCAGATGTGACACAAAGGCCTCTGCTGTGTGAAGACTGGAAGCAGCTTCCTGTCTTCATCCTCCAAGCCAAGAGATATTCCTCATATCTTCCTCATAGCGGTGCCGCATCATGAAACCACAGAAAAGAAGAGACACTTCTGAGCTCTGGACGTGCTTTCCGCACTCCCACAAAAGCTGACCACAGGTTTCATCTGTCTTTTTCCTTTCCTTTTTTCATATTTTATTTTTCATTGACCAATAAAAATTGCATGTATTTAATATGCAATCATTGTACCCCATAATATATGACATATAGAATATACAAAATATATAAATTTAAATTATATATAATACATATATTTATATATCTATTTATATGTAAAATAAAATATATATACTATTGTACCTCATAATATATGTATAATATATCAATACATATATTTTAAATATATTTACATATGAATGCATGTTTGTTATATGTATTGATTTATTATATTAAAATAAAATAAATACATATCATTGTACCCATTATATATTTATGTATGCTATATTATACGTATAAATATACATATTTAAAGATATATATTTAACTATATATTATATATTACATAGCAATCGTATATATTATATATAATACATAACATATTATATATTATATTTATTAATTATATATTCTATAATTATACATATACTGTATACTATACACTATATTATATATTATATAGTAACTATACATGTGATATATGATATTATTATAATGTTTTATTATAATATATTACATAACATTATAAAATATATTATTATATATTATGTTTTATTATAACATATTATATAACATTATAAAATATAATATATTATTATATATTATGTTTTGGTATAATATATTATATAACATTATAAAATATAATATATTATTATATATAAAATGTAATATATTACAATATATTATAATTACATATTATATGATAATTATACATGTTATATATTATAATTAATAATAAAATAATACAGCATGTAATGTATCATATATTACATAATATATAATATATAAATATGCATTTACATATACATATTTATGTATTTATATGTATTAAATGTATAATAAAATAAATGTATATTATTATACTCTATTATGTATACACACACACATATATATACCCTATTATATACATATATGTATAATGAATAGAAATTAGGATCCATAATGTATATATTATGGGGTACAATGTGACGTTTGACATATAGGCTTATATACATTTCACATTTTTAAATCTCTAAAAGAGTCGATTTTCAACGTTCTCTCCAAGCCCATGTTTAATGCGGCTGTTAAAGCGCCAGCCAACATTTAGGACGTCCCCGGCTGCACACATCTCCTTACCCTCCATGCCGAGGCACCATCATCTCCCCAGCTGGGTTCTTGGCATTTTGCACAACAATGTGCCGTGCCTAGGCCCCCAAATCCCTGGCACCCTATAAATGCATTCAACAAGGCTGGGCGCGGTGGCTCACGCCCGTAATCCCAGCACTATGGGAGGCCAAGTCGGGTGGATGACCTGAGGTCAGGAGTTCGAGACCAGCCTGACCAACATGGTGAAACCCTATCTCCACTGAAAATACAAAAATTAGCCGGGCGTGGTGGCACAGGCTTGTAATCCCAGCTACTTGGGAGGCTGAGGCAGGAGAATCGCTAGAACTCGGGAGGTGGAGGTTGCGGTGAGCCGAGATCGTGCCATTGCACTCCAGCCTGGGCAACAAGAGCGAAACTCTGTCTCAAAATAAATACGTAGATGATTCATAGATAGATAGATAGATAGATACCTTCAAGGTCCTTTCAGTTGGCACCATATCCGTGTCCTGTAAAACACCCAACATCTCACAGCCAAGCCCGACTTCTTGTTGCCTGGGCAACAAGAGGGAAATTCCATCTCAAAATAAATAAATAAATAAATAAATAAATAAATAATAAATAAATAAATTCGATGTCCCCTCAGTTGGCACCATACCCTTGTCCTGTAAAATTCCAACATCCCACAGCCAAACCCGACTTCTTAGGATGGATAATTTCTTAGCATAAGAAATCTTATCCTAATTTCTTAGGAGAAGAAATCTGTCTTAGGATAAGAAATATGAGGACGGACAGAGAAAACGCAAACACATTGCAAGAAGAAATGCTCCAGGCCCAGATTCTTGGGCGTCTGGCTATCTTCCTGAGCCCCCCAAATGCGTTCTTCGTAACCTAAGAGAGCTCTGGAAACAGTGGGGTTTGTATATGTGGGGTTTGCCCGTCTCCTAGGGCAGGTGGTAAAAGGAGATTGTCCTAAGCAGTGGTTTATGGGGCTCCGGGGGGGTGTGAACGGCCTCAGAGCGCCATTTAGACAAGCGCAAACATAAAAGTGAGAGGTTGCTGGAAACGTTTAAAGAAGCGGGAAGAGGCGGCCGGGGGAGCCGGGGGCCTGATCCAGCACCTTGGCCCTCTCAATTTTTACGTCCCGACCACACTGGGTGTGGATGGAAATAGCTGGGTGGGTTTGTGTGAATTAAAACATTTATAGAGCCCTACGCTCCTGTTACCTCTTAGGCGACTTATTAAAGTACAGTTAGTGTAAACACGGGGGTCGTAAACCTGCAGGGCTCAAGCACCAATTAAAATAATAAAAACAAGGGGCCGCCGCAAACTGAGGGGTCTTTGGCTCGGGCTGCAAAGGGGAGGAGGAGGGAGGCCAAACCAGGCTCCGTGGGAGGGGAACCCGGAGGATTCCAGCTCCACCAAGAAACACACAGGTCACATCGAAAGAAACAGTGCAATGGGGATTCTGGAAAGAAAAAGGCTACCTTGACAGCAGAGATTTCAAACCTGGAGATGCATCCCCAGATATGGGGCAGTTGAAGATTAAACAGCTGTTGGGAGGTGAATCCTGGGTTCCATAAACATGTAGAATTGCTGCAGACCCAGTGCAACAAAATGGATCAGGTACAATGGGGACGTCACCAAACTGCTCAGCCGCTGGTTTTGGGATGCAAGAGGGGCTATGCCTTCCCCCCTGGTGCTGGGATGGAGAAAGAGCCACGTCTACACCCGAACTCCCTGGGATTGAGATGGAGAAGAGGCAGTGTCCACATCCTCACCGCCTGTGGCTGGCGTTATGGAGAAGGGGCCCTGTCCACACCCTCCTCCCTGGGGCTGGGATGATGGAGGAGGAGGAAGGGGCCGTGTCCACATTCTCCCCTCTGGGGCTGGGATGGAGGAACTGGCTCTCTCATGACCCCCTCATTCCTCTCCCATCCTCCTGTAGCCACCTTTGCAAAAATTATAACTGAAGAAATTATGACAGCCAAAGAGATCAGACCTAACCAGCCGCCCCCGCCACCTTCTTTCTAACCTCGAAACTGTCTTTATTCACTCCTGGGCGTAGTAGCCTCAGAAGGAATTTAGTTGATAGTTGAAACTCTGAAACAAAACTGACAATAGCCCTTTTCCGGGAGGGCAGGGACGGGGTGGAGGGGGGAAACTTCTTGCTTGGGGACCAGCCTGCCTTGGCAGGACTAATAAATTAGCTGCAAGATTAGGAATTATGATTGAAGGACCAGGCAGCCTCTGGCTCCAAGAGTCTGAACCTCCCACAAATAGCTCCTGGGGATAACATCATTGTTGCAGAACCTAAGATCAGTGTTTGAGATATTTTGCAGACGCTGGATTCCAATGCAGCCGATGACACAGCACAGAGCGGTAATCTGGCTCAACCAGATCTCAGCCATCCCACGTAGGAACAGAAGACAGCATGAACTCACTTCGGCCTCCTACGAGTTCATCCTCAACCTGACCAACCAGCACTCCCTACTTCCTGAGCCCCCACCCACCAAATCATCCTTAAAAACTCCAATCCCTGGCCAGGTGCGGTGACTCACGCCTGTCATCCCAGCACTTTGGGAGGCCGAGGCGGGCGGATCACAGGGTCAGGAGTTTGAGACCAGCCTGACCAACATGGTGAAACCCCTTCTCTACTAAAAATACAAAAATCAGCCGGATGTGGTGGCGTGCGTCTGTTATCCCAGCTACTCGGGAGGTCGAGGCAGGAGAATCGCTTGAACCAGGAGGTGGAGGTTACAGTGAGCTGAGATTGTACCACTGCCCTCCAGCCTGGCGACTCTGTCTCAAAAAAATAAAATGAAATAAAAATAAAAACTTCAATCCCCAAATTATCAGGGAGACTGATTTGAGTAATAATGAAACTCTGGTCTCCCACACAGCCGGCTCTGCGTGAATTACCCTTTCTCCACTACAATCTGCCTGTCCTTTCTTCCCATAACCAGTCTAGAACCCTACGCTCTCTGTGATTCTAAATTTCCTTCCTTTTTTTCCAGGTCTTCCTCCTAGCTCTGCTTTCTGGCTGTAATGATGGTAGATATCTCAGCCTGGCCGTCATCTTCCTTGGCAGTTTGAACATGGCATGTAGCTTTTGAGTTTTCCCAACACTGATTGTATCATCTGAGAACCCTGTGCTGTGGGCGTGGATGCCGTCGTGTGCTGGGTGCACGTGATTTTTCAGGTGTGTTTGTTATACCCGAGCGAGTTAGAGAAAACGCCACACTGTGAGACGAACTAAGAGTCCTTTATTTAAGCCGGCGGCCAAAGAGACGGCTAACGCTCAAAAGTCTCTCGGCCCCGAGGAAGGGGCTCGATTAACTTTTATACCTTGGTTTAGGAAGGAGAGGGGAGCTCAAATGCAATAATTCTACAGAAGTAAAAACATGCAAGAATCAAAAGAAGCAAATGGTTACAGAGAGATAAACAATTTGAAAGACAAATGGTTACAAAAAAAGCAACGGAACCAGGTGCGGGGTTCTAAATCCTTCATAAGGGTTAGATATGGATGCTATGCTGGACACAGACTCAAGGTTTTCTGTTGTTATCCTTTTTGAGCAAAATCCTGGGAACTTCATACATTGTTTGTTCCAGTACCTTATCAGTTAATTGAGCTCCTTTGAAATGCTGAGGATCTGCTAACACAGGTTAACTCCTTGAGGAAGGGGGTTTGGTAAGGAGCCCTTAGTGTCTTGTAAATCAAGGGGCCAAATGGGGTGCGTCCGGCTTTCCCAGCTGAGAGAGAGTCTGTTCTCATGGGAAACAAGGCTAGGTAATTAAAGAGACAAAAAGGGAAAATCTAAAAATAGGATTAGTAAAAAAACAAGGTTAGGCATTACACGTTGCTGTTTGATGGACCCATCTCGTCCTCGGAGGAGCCTTTGATGATGTGTCCTGGGTTTGAGTTGCAGCCTGGGATGGCCCTCCTGGACCTCCAGTGACCCTACCAAGGAAACCTCGTTGAGTGTGTCTGATGGGACGTACGTGTGGACCCAACAGAAGCGTCCCAACAGCTGTGTTTCTTGTTGGAAAGACCGGCGTAGCTGTGTCTGGGGTCAAAGCAACATCTATTTTTTTTTTTTTTTTTTTTTCAGATGGAGTCTCGCCCTATCTCCCAGGCTGGAGTGCAGTGGCACAATCTCAGCTCACTGCAACCTCCTCCTCCCGGCTTCAAGCAATTCTCCTGCCTCAGCGTCCCAAGGAGCTGGGAGTACAGGTACCCGACACCATGCCCGGCTAATGTTTGTATTTTCAGTAGAGACGAGGTTTCACCGTGTTGGCCAGGCTGGTCTCGAACTCCTGACCTCAAGTGTTCCACCCTCCTCGGCCTCCCAAAGTGCTGGGATGACAGGCGTGAGCCATCTCACCTGGCCCAAAGCAACATCTTAAAACCAATTTTCCACCGCCCACTTCCTGGGATCCTCTTTGAGAAGAACTTACTTCCTTCTCAAATTCGTGAGTGTTTTGCCCGATATTCACCCATGTGTTTCCGATTCGTTTGCAGTTAACCTGGAGGGACTTGTGTGAGTCTATTTTTCCCCCTAATACAGATTTGAGGATCCTACGGAATTCCGGCGATGTATGGCAGGTGCTCGGGGCCAGATCCTGAAGCCTCCAGATGTCGGATGTTATAACCCCACAGCCTGCCTTGTTATTTCAGTGCAGGTGGAGTTAGAGGGGCTGTCCTGGTTTACCCTCTGTGGACAGCATTCTCTTCCCCTTGTCTTGATAGGAGGCAGCCAGATGCCTAGGCAGTAAGGGGCAGGTCCCCGGTGAAACCCCACCTTCAAGTCAAAAACAGCCTGAGGACCGAAAGACCAGCCTGCTGGTCCAGAATGAAACTGGCCACCCAGAGTGACAACTTCTGTTCCTGTTTGCCCGCCCTTTCCCAATTGATTCTTTCTGAATAATTTTTTAATTAAATTAAATTAAATTAGTTAATTATTTATTTCTGAGACTCTGTCGCCCATAATTAATTAATTTATTTATTTATTTATTTATTTCTGAGACAGAGTCTCGGTCTGTCGCCCAGACTGGAGTGCAGTGGTGCGATCTCAGCTCACTGCAACCTCTGCCTCCCAGGTTCAAGCAAGTGTCCTGCCTCAGCCTCCAGAGTAGCTGGGATTACAGGTGCCGGCCGCCACGCCGGGGTAATTTCGGCATTTTTTAGTAGAGATGGGGTTTCTCCATGCTGGTCAGGCTGGTAACTCCTGACTTCAGGTGATCTACCCGCCTCTGCCTCCCAAAGTGTTGGAATGGCAGGCGTGAGCCACCACACCCAGCCTGAATAATGCCTTTTAATCAATCAAATGTTCCTGTTTCCGATACTACCTATGGCCTGCCCCTGCCCCATGCTGAGTCATATTATGGAGACTTTCCCAACTTCGGGTCAGAGGACCACCCCCTCTTCCCCTCTCTGAGGAAAGCTGTCTCATCACGTAATAAAACTCTCCACTTTGCTCACTCTTCAATTGTCAGCGTGTCCTCATTCTTCTTGGACGCTGGACAACAACTCGGGAACCGAGATTTCACCGTTGCAATACAACCTGGGCGACAAGAGCGACCAAGGCAGGCAGATCACGAGGTCAGGAGATCGAGACCATCCTGGTTAACACAGTGAAATCTCGGCTCACTGAGACCTCTGCCTTCTGGGTTTAAGCCATTGTCCTGCCTCAGCCTCCCAAGTAGCTGGGATTACAGGTGTGCGTAAGCCTAGCTCTGGTGGGGCATCACCGTCTGGAGGTCCCTGGCTTGCAAAGTGACCAAGAACTAAATCCTCCATCATTTCCACCCTCCAAACCCCAGAAAAAGAGCCTGCAACCACTCAACAGCACAGCCAATAGCTGCGAACAAGAAGTTCAGGAACCATGGCCAAAACGTTCAGGAACCTTGGCCAAAAGCCTTGGCCAAAAGTTCACAAAAGTGGAGTTTAACTAAGAAGTTGATTCTCACAATGCTTTTCCCATTAACTGGTGCATGAAATGAATTTCTTGTTTCAATAGAAACACTGCATTTTTCATTAGAGAAAATAAGCCAGAGACAAAGACGTATGCCTATAATCCCAACACTTTGAGAGGCTGAAATGGGAGGATTTCTTGAATCCAGGAGTTCGAGACCAGCCTGGGCAACATAGCAAGACTCTGTATTTACAAAGAATACAAAAATTAGGCCGGGTGCAGTGGCTTACGCCTGTAATCCCAGCACTTTGGGAGGCGGATGCGGGTGGATCACAAGGTCAAGAGATCGAGACCATCCTGGCTAACATGGTGAAACCCCGATCTCTACTAAAAATACAAAAAATTAGCTAGGCGTGGTGGCGGGCACCTGTAGTCCCAGCTACTCCAGAGGCTGAGGCAGGAGAATGGTGTGAACCCGGGAGGCGGAGCTTGCACTGAGCCGAGATCGCGCCACTGCACTCCAGCCTGGGTGACACAGCGAGACTCCGTCTCGAACAGAAAAAAATAAATAAATAAAAATAAAAATAAAGGCAAATCCTAGGCCCCTATCTGCTGCTCTTTCTATGCGACTATTTTTCCAAAAGCATTTTCAACATGAGTCTGGGCAGTTGGGGGTGGGTAAACTTTCACGTTTGGTTCAATATAAAATCCTAGGATTAAAATTATTGCCTTCAATGACCTCAAGTGATTCGTTCATACTCTTCTCACTGAGATGACTCTGGACGCCTCCTCTCAGTAACAGCCCTGGAGTCTGATGTTTTCAAGTCTGTATTGACAGATCTGATCCTTTACAGCCAGCGGATGTCACAGTCCTGTCGCTATTAGCTAAAATGGAAGCAAAATATCCCTAAAACAAGCAAGACATCTCTAATATGAAAGCATAACCCCTTTGCTATCACAGCCAGAGCTCTATACTGGAAATCACAAGGCTCACAAGGTATGGGGTCTCGTTCCGTCCCTGCAGTAACAATGCTGTGTGACGTTTGTTTCATCACAACCTCTCTGAACCCCAGGGCCTTTTTTGTTTTGTTTTGTTTTTTGTTTTTTGACAGAGTTTTTGCTCTTGTCGCCCAGGTTGTATTGCATTGGTGAAATCTCGGCTCACTGAGACCTCTGCCTCCTGGGTTCAAGCGATTCTCCTGCCTCAGCCTCCCAAGTAGCTGGGATTACAGGTGTGCACCACCACGCCAGGCTAATATATATATATATATTTTTGAGATAGAGTCTGGCTGTCTCGCTCAGGCTGGAGTGCAGTGGCACAATCTCGGCTCACTGCAAGCTCTGCCTCCCCAATTCACACCATTCTCCTGCCTCAGCCTCCCGAGTAGCCGGGACTACAGGCGCCTGCCACCAAGCCTGGCTAATTTTTTGTATTTTTAGTAGAGACGGGGTTTCACTGTGTTAGTCAGGATGGTGTCCTAATTTTGTAGTATTAATAGAGACAGGGTTTCACTATGTTGGTCAGTCTGGTCTCGAACTCCTGACCTCAGGTGATCCGCCGGCCTCGGCCTCCCAAAGTACTGGGATTACAGGCGTGAGCCATTGCACCCGGCCAGGAAATCTAATTTATTTATTTATTTATTTTATTATTATTTTTTTTGAGACGGAGTCTCACTCTATTGCCCAGGCTGGAGTGCAGTGGCGCAATCTCAGTTCACTGCAACCTCCACCTCCCAGGTTCAAGCGATTCTTGTACCTCAGCCTCCCGAGTTGCTGGGATTACAGGTATGTGCCACCACGCCTGGCTAATTTTTTGTATTTTTAGTAGAGATGGGGTTTCACCATGTTGGCCAGGCTGGTCTTGAACTCCTGACCTCAGGTGATCCATCCACCTCGGCCTCCCAAAGTGCTGGGATTACAGGTGTGAGGAAATCTAATTTCTAAGACAGGGCTGTGGTTGGAGACTCGTCTAGTGACTGCATGGGGCTTAGGTCTTGAGTGAGCAGCTTGTATTGTGTCAACATTCTCCTCCCTCAGAAAGGGGGTGTGGATGCTTTGAGAGGGTACATGTGCGTTTTTGCTCTCGATAAAGTGTTCTACTCTCTACCCTCTGCAAATCTACCTAGGGAAGACACACCACTATCTCTAGCAGTAGAGACCAAAGACCTTCGCGTATACAGCAAGTCCCATACCCACCGCTGCCTTAGGAAGACACATGCTCCCCCCATAAGGAGCTTCTCGTAGAAGGAAAGATGGACCTGTTACCGGAAAGTGGTCTCGATCCGGATCCCAAGAGAGGGTTCCTGGATCCGGTGCAAGAAGGAATTCAGGGCGGGTCCACAGTGCAAAGCAAAAGTAAGTTTATCACAAAAGTAAAGTGGCGAAAATACAGCTACCCCATAGCAAACGGGTTTGTTGAAATGGTAGCCAACGATAGTGAGGGAACGGATGAATTCACTGCAGCTAAATCCAACTAAGGAGGACTCAGCTTCTGTATCTAGGTATCAACAACCGTCTGATTGATCCAACATGCCCAGTTTCCAGAGCATTTAAGATTATTAAGAAGGCCGGGCGCGGTGGCTCACACCTGTAATCCCAGCACTTTGGGAGGCTGAGGCAGGCAGATCACGAGGTCAGGAAATCGAGACCATCCTGGCTAACACGGTGAAACCCCATCTCTACTAAAAATACAAAAAATTAGCCGGGCGCGGTGGCGGGTGCCTGTAGTCCCAGCTACTCGGGAGGCTGACGCAGGAGAATGGCGTGAACCCGGGAGGCGGAGGTTGAAGTGACCCGAGATCGCGCCACTGCACTCCAGCCTGGGCGACAGAGCGAGACTCCGCCTCAAAAAAAAAAAAAAAAGATTATTAAGAAAGCAAAGTCCTGAAAGTACTGAAGGGATGGGTTCTTGTGGAACGAGAGACTTGGAAAATAAAAAGACAGAGAGACAAAGTATAGAGAAAGAAAAATGGGCCCAGGGGACCGGCGTTCAGCATACGGAGGACCCACGCCAGCACCGGCCTCTGAGTTCCCTTAGTACTTACTGATCATTATCGGGCGTTTCCCAGAGAGGGGGATGTGGCAGGATAATAGGACAATAGTGGAGAGAAGGTCAGCAGGAAAACTTGTGAACAAATGTCTCTGCATCATAAACAAGGTAAAGAAAAAAGTGCTGTGCTTTTGATGTGTATCTACATAAACATCTCAATGCCTTAAAGAGCAGTGTTGCTGCCAGCATGTCCCACCTCGAGCCCTAAGGCAGTTTTCTCCTATCTTAGTACATGGAATATACAATTCGGCTTTACATCGAGACATTCCATTGCCCGGGGACGAGCAGGAGACAGATGCCTTCCTCTTATCTCAACTGCAAAGAGGCCTTCCTTCCTCTTTCACTAATCCTACTCCACAGACAGAATAAGTGGTTCCCAAAAGTAAGAGGAGGAACGCGTCCTCGCTAGGTACAATATTCATTTATATATATGATTAAAAAAAAGATCATGGGCAAGCCGGGCGTGGTGGCTCACGCCTGTAATCCCAGCACTTTGGGAGGCCGAGGCGGGTGGATCACCTGAGGTCGGGAGTTCGAGACCAGCTTGACCAACATGGAGAAACCCCATCTCTACTAAAAATACACAAATTAGCCAGGCACGGTGGTGCACGCCTGTAGTCCCAACTATTCAGGAGACTGAGGCAGGAGAATCACTTGAACCCCGGAGGCAGAGGTTGCAGTGAGCCGAGATCGCACCATTGCACTCCAGCCTGGGCGACAGAGCAAGACTCCATCTCAAAAAAGAAAAAAGAAAGAGAGACATCATGGGGAGATGTGCTGGTCTACAAGGATTTGTGATAAAGGATTAGTTTTCTTAATTACTCTCTCTCTGTATATATTTTTTGAGACAGGATCTCAATCTGTCACTCAGGCTGGAGTGCAGTGGCACGATCTCAGCTCACTGCAACCTCCGCCTCCCAGGTTTAACTGATCCTCCCACCTCAGCCTCCTGAGTGGGATTACAGTCACACACCACCACGCCTGGTTAATTTTTGTATTTTTAGTACAGACGGGGTTTCACCATGTTGGCCAGGCCTGTCTTGAACTCCTGACCTCAGATAGCTGCCCACCTTGGCCTCCCAAAGTGCTGGGATTACAAGCATGAGCCACAGCGCCCGGCCCTACACCTCCCTTTTAATTCATATACGGGTGGGCTTGCAATATACTTCCAGGCCAAAGTTTGAACTCAAAACTTGCATTTTCAGATGTTACTTTGAAGCGTTTGAATAACAACGAATGCTTGGCAGCTCCAATACCATTATTTACTCTACCTTTATTTCATTATTAATGTGCTATTCTCAGTGTATTAACATGAAGCGTTCGCTGCGGTCAGAGATGGAGATTTTATTATTTATATGTAACAAATGTATTCATTAATAATTGACTGAATTACACAGACAGCACACAAATAAATATAGCAAATTATTAATTTATAACTCATTGGGGGGATTTATAAAATTCCAGTAAATAGAGTCTTTAATCAACTATAGACTTTTAAAAAAAACCAGTTTATATTAGGATTCAGATCTTGTTTATCTTCCTTAGTTGCATATTTCTATATTTGCATATTAGCAGATATAAGCTACATTTAAAGATAGTATACATATATTTCTTTTTCTTTTGTAGAGGTGAAGTCTCTCTATGTTGCCCAGGCTGGTCTCAAATTCCTGGTCTCAAGTGATCCTCCTGCCTTGGCCTCCCAAAGTGCTGGGATTATAGGCATGAGCCACCATACCAGGCTAGTATACATATTTTGTTAAAATAATATAAATAATATAATATAGTATAATATAATATAATATGTAGGAGATATCGCTCAGAAAACAGGTTTACTGAAAATGTAGGCAAAGATAGTGAGTAAATTAATGAATTCACTATGGCTAAATCCACTAAGTAGGACTCAGCTTGTATATCTAGGTTTCATCAACCATTTGGTTGATCTCAAATGCCCAGCTTCCAAGTCTAGCCATTGCTGAGGGTGTATAAGTTATATTGAACTTGAAGTTGACAGAGTGCAAATTATTTTGCATGCATTTTACAGCAAGGACCCCGCCTCAATTTTTTTTTTTTTTTTGCATGATGAGAATTGAAATAAAGACATTTATATAGGAGTTAAGAAGAAATCACTTAGGCAGATGGTAAGGATATGGAAGTCCTTAGTAAGGCTTTTCTCTTTAATGAAAAGCAGCCCCAAATCATTTTCTAACAAAGAGCAGTCTGTAAAATTGAGCTGCATTCGAGCTGCAGACATAGACAAGCCAGCTGGGAGCTTGTACGGGTGAATGCCGGCAAAACCTACGGACTAGACACGTTCAAGATGGCGGCCCCATCTTCCCGGCAGGAACTACGGACTAGACACCTTCAAGATGGCGGCTCCATCTTCCCGGCAGGAACTAGGGACTAGACACCTTCAAGATGGCGGCTCCATCTTCCCGGCAGGAACTAGGGGCTAGACACCTTCAAGATGGCGGCTTCATCTTCCCGGCAGGAACTAGGGGCTAGACACCTTCAAGATGGCGGCTCCATCTTCCCTCCTCTTTGTCAACCACATGTACAGTAAGAAAAGCCGACAAGATGGCGCCGATCAACTGGAAATGCCATTTGATTAAGATGAGGGTGGGGCGACCGGCCTTCCCCACGCACTCTGTGGATGTCATACCTGATCGAACCAAACTTTGAGCCCTACGTAAATTAAACACGGCCTTCACCAGCCTGCCTATAAAGTCTGCAGAGGTCAGGTGCCTCCCCCCTTTTTGGCTCTCTTTCTCTCTCTGTCTCTCTCTCTCTTTCCCTCCCCCTCCCTCCTTCCTTCCCTCCCTCTCCCTCCCTTCCTCCTTCCCTCCCTTCCTCTCCCTCCCTTCCCCTCCCCCTCCCCCTTTCTCTCTCTGTCTCTGTCTCTCTCTGTCTGTCTCTCTGTCTCTCTCTCTTGCAAGGAGCTGCTCTCCTCCTTTCTTCTGTTGGGACGTGTGTGTCTGTCTTTCTGTCTCTCTCTGTCCCTCTGTCTCTCTCTCTGTCCCTCTGTCTCTCTCTGTGTCTCTCGGTCTGTCTCTCTCTCCCTCTCTGTCCATCTCTCTCTCTGTCTGTTTCTCTCTCTGTGTCTCTCTCTCTCTCACAAAGAGCTGGTCTCCTCTCTCCTTTCTTCTGTTTGGACGTGTGCGTGTCTGTCTGTCTATCTGTCTCTCTCTCTCTCTCTGTCCCTCTGTCTCTCTGTATATCTCTCGGTCTGTCTCCCTTTCTGTCTCTCTCTCTCTCTCTCTCTGTCTCTGTCTCTCTCTCTCTCTCTCTTGCAAGGAGCTGCTCTCCTCCTTTCTTCTGTTGGGACGTGTGTGTCTGTCTTTCTGTCTCTCTCTGTCCCTCTGTCTCTCTCTCTGTCCCTCTGTCTCTCTCTGTGTCTCTCGGTCTGTCTCTCTCTCCCTCTCTGTCCATCTCTCTCTCTGTCTGTTTCTCTCTCTGTGTGTCTCTCTCTCTCACAAAGAGCTGGTCTCCTCTCTCCTTTCTTCTGTTTGGACGTGTGTGTGTCTGTCTGTCTATCTGTCTCTCTCTCTCTCTCTGTCCCTCTGTCTCTCTGTATATCTCTCGGTCTGTCTCCCTTTCTGTCTCTCTCTCTCTCTGTCTCTGTCTCTCTCTCTCTCTCGCAAGGAGCTGCTCTCCTCTCTGCTTTTTTCTGTTCAGACCTGTGTGTGTGTGTCTGTCTGTCTGTCTCTCTCTGTCCCTCTGTCTCTCTCTCTGTCCCTCTGTCTCTCTCTCTGTCTCTCTCTTTTTCTATCGCAAGGAGCTGTTCTCCTCTCTTCTTCTGTTTGGACCTCTCTGCTTGTGTGTGTCTGTGTGTATGTGTGTCTTCCCCTCTCTCTCTCTCTCCAGGAGCTGCTGTCCTCTCTCGTTTCCTCTGTTCGGACCTCTGTGTGTGTGTGTGTGTGTGTGTGTGTCTCTCTCTCTGTCCCTGTGTGTGTCTGTCTCTCTGTTTCTCTCTCTGTGTCTCTCTCTGTATTTCTGTGTGTGTGTGTGTGTCTGTCTCTCTGTCTCTGTCTGTCTCTGTCTCCCTCTCTCTCTCTTTCCCTCGCAAGGAGCTGCTCTCCTCTCTTTTCTCCTGTTCGGACTTCTGTGTGTGTGTTGTCTGTCTCTCTATCTCTGTCTGTCTGACAGTCTCTCTCTGTCTCTGTCTCTCTCTATCTGTCTGTCTCTGTCTCTCTCAAAAGGAGCTGCTCTCCTCTCTCCTTTCTTCTGTCCATTAAACTTTTCACTCTTTAACCCATCCACATCTGTCATCTGTCCCTGTCCTCAATTCTTTCTCAGCATGAGACAACGAACTCCAGGGTATATACCCCAGACAACGTAGCTGTTTCCAACACCAGGAGTCTTAGCTAGAAAAAGTGAGTGTATGTAATCGTCAGCATCTGCTACTGCTGACAGAATAAAACAAATTATGCCAAGATATTTAAAGAGGTTTATTCTGAACCTATATGAGCACCTGTGCTCCAGGGTTACATGGTCTCAAGAGATCCTGAGAAGGTGTGTTGAGGAGGTCTGGTTACAGTTCCATTTTTATTTATTTATTTATTTATTTATTTTTTAATTGAGATGGAGTCTCACTCTGTCATCCAGGCTGGAGTGCAATGGCATGATCTCGGCTCACTGCAACGTCTGCCTCCAGGGTTCAAGCGATTCCCCTGCCTCAGCCTCCTGAGTAGCTGGGATTACAGGCCCCCGCCACCACATCTGGGCATTTTTATATTTAGTAGAAAAGGTCAGGCTGGTCTTGAACTGAACTCAGTTGATTTGCCAGCCTCGGCCTCCCAAAGTGCTGGGATTACAGGTGTGAGCCACCGCGCCCGACCTACAGTTCTATTGTATATATTTCAGGGAGACAGGAATTGTAGGTAAAATCATAAATCAATACATAGAAGGTATACCTTGTTTTGGCCCTAAAGATGAAACATCTCAAAGTGGGTTCCTATGAGTCATAGGTGGGCTTTAGGGATTCTTTAGTTGGCAATTATGTTTTATGTATAAAACATAAAAATGTAAGGCTGGGCATGGTGGCTCACGCCTGTAATCCCAGCACTTTGGGAGGCTGAGGCGGGTGCATCATCTGAGGTCAAGAGTTTGAAACCAGCCTGGCCAATATGGTGAAACCCCGTCTCTACTAAAAATACAAAAATTAGCTGGGCCTGTAATCCCAGCTACTTGGGAAGCTGGGGCAGGAGAATCACTTGAATCCAGGAGGCGGAGGTTGCAGTGAGCTGAGATTGTGCCATCACACTCCAGCCTAGGTGACAGAGTGAGGAAAGAAAAGAAAGAAAGGAAGGAAGGAAGAAAGAAAGAAAGACAAAAAGGAAAGAATGAAAGAAAGAAAGAAAAAGAAAAGGAAGGAAGGAGAGGAAGGAAAAAGAGAGAAAGGAAGAGAAACAAAGGAAAGAAAGAAAAAACAAAGAGGGAAGGAAAGGAAGGGTAGGGAAGAGAAGCGAGAAGGGAAAGAAAGGAAGAAAGAAAAAGAAAGAAAGACAAAAAGAAAAGGAAGAAAGAAAGAAAAAGAAAGGAAGAAAGAAAAAGAAAGAAAGAAAGGAGAGGAAGGAAAAATAAAGAGAAAGAAAGGAAAGAAAGAGAGGGAAGGAAGGGAAGGGTAAGGAAGAGAAGGGAGAGGGGAAAGAAAAGAAGAAAGGAATGAAGGAAAGAGAAAGAGGGAAGGAAAGAAAGAGAAAGAAAGAGAGAGAAGGAAGGAAGGAAAGAAGAAGGAAAAGGAAGGAAAGAAGGAAATATTTTGTAGACGCAGCGATATGGTTTGGCTGTGTCCCCACCCAAATCTCAAATTGCAGCTCCCAAAATTCCCACGTGTCATCGCACTTACCCAGTGGGAGGTAACTGAATCACAGGGGCAGGTCTTTCCCTTGCTGTTCACATGATAGTGAAGATGTCTCACGAGATCGGATGGTTTTATAGAGGGCAGTTCCCCTGCACACACTGCCATGATTGTGAAGCCCTCCTCAGCCATATGGAAATGTGAGTCCATTAAACCTCTTTCCTTTATCTTTTACCCAGTATCAGGCCGGGCGCGGTGACTCATGCCTGTCGTCCCAGCACATTGAGAGCCCGAGGCAGGAGGATCACCTGAGGTCGGGAGTTCAAGACCACCCTGCCCAACATGGAGAAACCCTGTCTGTACTAAAAATACAAAATTAGCTGGGCGTGGGGGCACGTGCCTGTAATCCCAGCTACTCGGGAGGCTGAGGCAGGAGGATCACTTGAACCTGGGAGGCGGAGGTTGCAGTGAGCAGTGATGGCAGCATTGCACTCCAGCTTGGGTGACAAGAGCGAAACTCCGTCTCAATCAATCAATCAATCAATAACCCAGTTTCAGGTATGTCTTTGTTAGCAGCCTGAGACAGAGTTATGTATACAGAGTCTTGCTATGTTGCCCAGGCTGGTCTCGAACTTCTGGGGTAAGTAATGCTATCACCTCAACCTCTCAAAGTGGTGGGATTACAGGCGTGAGCCGCCACGCCCAGCCTCCATGAGTCTGATTTTAACCCATCTCTTTTGTATTTCTCAGTCCTTGTCCACACATCTCATCACACACGTGCGCAGCAAACAGACACGCAGTGTGAACTCAGGCACAGCTCTCCAAGAGAACTCTAGTCAACACGTCGTCCGTGGGACATCGGCTGTATTTCTGTTTCTTTCCTTCTTTTCTGTCTCTTTCTCCTATTTCCCAAAACTCCGTTGTGTTTCTGATTTGTTTACATCGCTTTCGGCAAAAGGAAAACACAATGGTAAGTGGGGTTTATAAATCTATCTTCGTTATCAAGGGAAGATTGAAACGGCATGGAGGCAAATGAAATTAACCGTGCATGGGACACGCCATCGACAAAACACTGATAAGTGCAGAAAGACTGTTTAGAAGGAAACATATGTCCAAAAAAAAAAAGAAAAAAAAAGGATCTTAATCATGGTTTAAGCTTATCTGATGGATTTCAACAGAAACACATCAAGTCTAATTGAATGTTTACATGCACTTTTGATGGTTTCTGCATTCTGTGTGATGAGATAACGTTTAAAAAAACGTTGAAACGCAAAGAACTCAAGGATTCTTCTAAAGGGAGAGTGGAGTTTACTACATTCAACATGGATGGCTTCTCTTCTGTATTTCAACAGGGTTATCATCTGCGAATTTGGAGATTCTCTGAGAGCTTCACGGCATCCTGGGTGTCAAACTCTTTGAAAATTCATACTTTAAACTATCTGACAACATAGGATTGCGTTTTGGCATTCTCTAGGTCTACTGAGAGAGGTTCTGGAATGCAATTTAACTTTAAATGCCTGCCTATCATCTATCTATCTATCTAACATCTATCTGTCTTTCAATCATCTATCCATTCATCTCATCTATCTACCTACCTATCTATCTATCTATTCATCCATCTCATCTATCTATCCATCCATCCATCCATTCATCCTTCCATGTATCCATCTATGTATCTATCTGTGTATCTATCTATCTATCTATCTATGTATCTATCTATCATCTATATCTATCTATCTATCTACCTATCTATCTATGTATCTATCTATCTAGTCATCCATCTCATCTATCTTCCTATCTATCTATGTATCATCTATCTACTTACCTATTATCTATCATCTGTCAATCAATCTATCTATAGATCCAGCATCTATCTACCTTATCTGTTATCTATCTATCGTGTGTCCATCTATCTACTATCACCTATCAATCTGTCATCTACCATCTGTTTATCTACCCATCTCATCATCTGTCTATCAACTACCCATCCATCTTGATCTATCTATCTATCTATCTATCTATCTTTTTTTTTAGACAGAGTCTCGCTCTGTCGCCCAGGCTGGAGTGCAATGGCGCAATCTTGGCTCACTACAAGCTCCACCTCCCAGGTTCACGCCATTCTCCTGCCTCAGCCTCCCGAGTAGCTGGGTCTACAGGCGCCCACCACCGTGCCCAGCTAATTTTTTGTATTTTTAGTAGAGACGGGGTTTCACTGTGGTCTCGATCTCCTGACCTCGTGATCCGCCCACCTCGGCCTCCCAAAGTGCTAGGATTACAGGCGTGAGCTACCGCGCCCGGCCCTATCTATCTATCTGTCTATCTATCATCTATCCATCCATCACATCTCTTTATCTACCCATTCATCTTATCTATTTGTCTATTTACCTATAATCGGTCTATCCATTTCATCTATCTATCTATCTATCTATCTATCTACCAACCTATCATCTATCTATCCATTCATCTATGTATATCTATCTATCTATCCATCTATGTGTCTATCTATGTATCTATTATCTATCTATCCACTATCACTAATCTATCATCTATATATCCACCTATATCATCTATCATCTCTCCAGTCATGTCATCTATCATCCATCTATGTATCTATGTATGTGTCTATCTATCTATCTATCTATCTATCTATCATCTATCTATCTATCATGAACCCAAAATATCTGAGACAGGTGTCAATCAATTTAGCAAGTTTATTTTGCCAAGGTTAAAGACACACCCATGAGACGGCCTCAGGAGGTCCTGACGAGAAGTGTTCAAGGTGGTTGAGGCACGGCTTGGTTGTATACATTTTAGAGAGACATGAGACATCAATCAATATGTGATATTGTAAGCTGTGCATTGGTTTGGTCCGGAAAGGTGAGACAGCTGAAAGTGAGGAGGGGGCTTATAGGTGATAGGTAGGAATTCCCTTGTGGACAGATTGTGAGGGACATATGTGATCTTTGTATCTCTGTAGCGATCTTATTTACGAATAAAATAGGAGGCAGGTTTGCCTGATGCAGTTTCCATATTGACTTTTTCCTTTGGCTTAGTGATTTCGGGGTCCTAAGATTTATTTTTCTTCCTATCAATCAATCTATCTATCCATCCATCCATCTATTCATCCTTCCATCTATCCGATTATGTATGTATGTATGTATGTATGTATGTATATATGTATGTATCTATCTATCTGTCTGTCCATCCATCCATCTATTCATGTATGTATGTATGTATCTATCTATCTATCTATCATCTATCTATCTATCTATCATCTATCTATCTATCTGTCTGTCTGTCTGTCTATCCATCCATCTATTCATGTATGTATGCATGTATCCATCCATCCATCTATTCATCTATGTATGTATGTATGTATGTATCTATCTATCCATCCATCCATCCATCCATGTATGTATGTATGTATGTATCTATCTATCCATCCATCTATCCATCTATGTATCTATGTATGTCTCTGTCCATCCATCCATCCATCTATTCATGTATGTATATATCTATCCATCCATCCATCCAGCCAGCTATCCATCTATGTATGTATGTGTGCATCTATCTATCTATCTATCCATCCATCTATCCATCTATGTATGTATGTATGTATGTGTCTGTCCATCCATCCATCCATCTATTCATGTATGTATGTATCTATCCATCCATCCATTTATTCATCTATGTATGTATGTATGTATGTATCATCCATCCATCCATCTATCCATGTATGTATATATGTATCCATCCATCTATCCATCTGTGTATGTATGTATGTATCCATCCATCCATCCATCCATCTATCCATGTATGTATATGCGTATGTATGTATGTATCTATCCATCTATGTGTGTATGTATGTCTGTCTATCCATCCATCCATCCATCCATCTATCCATGTATGTATATGCGTATGTATGTATGTATCTATCCATCTATGTATGTATGTGTCTGTCTATCCATCCATCCATCCATCCATCTATCCATGTATGTATATGCGTATGTATGTATGTATCTATCCATCTATGTATGTATGTATGTGTCTGTCTATCCATCCATCCATCCATCCATCTATCCATGTATGTATATGCGTATGTATGTATGTATCTACCCATCTATGTATGTATGTATGTGTCTGTCTATCCATCCATCCATCCATCCATCTATCCATGTATTTATGTATCTATCCTTCCATCCATGTATGTATGTATATATTTATCTATCCATCATCTACCATCTATTTATCTGTCTCATCTATCTTTCTATTTATCGTGTATGTATCAATCATCTATCCACCCATCTCTATCCTCCCCCTGTGTATGTACTTGCGTACTTACCTATCTATGGCAACCAGAGATATTTTACCGCCAGGAGATATTTTGCAAATATCTGGTGACAATTTTGGTTGTCACAACTGGGGAGGGGGTGGTCCTGGCACCTGGTGGGTGAAGCCCAGGGTCTCTGCTCAACACCATACAGTGCCCAGGACAGCCCCACCACAGAGAATCCTCCATCCCCAAATGTCAGCAGAGCCTGGGCTGAGAGACCCTGAAATAGACAAGCATTAACTTCTCTCAGCTCTAGATTTGATAACTCTACAAAATGTCTGTTCCCTGCCACCTTCTCTGATTTTTCACTATTACAGTTCCCCCAAATAGAACGCTGTAACTAACCACAATCACAAATACACTCAGAGCTAAAGCCGCATGGCCCCTATTGGAGGAAAAACAGGACCCAAGAAACAATTCCTGGCATCCAGCTGACCCTCACAGGTTTTGCTAGGACATTCAGAAGTCACTGTGGCTGTCCCCAGGGGCCCAGAGTCATTGTGAGAAGCTCAGAGAAGCTGGGGACCCCGCGGATGGCAGCTGGGCATGGGGTCCTGCCTTTGTGCAAAAGTCTTTTAAATTCAAATCTCCCTCCATCCCCTGGGCTGTAAAATCCCTCCTCCTGCCAGTAACACAGCTCTCCCTGGATTTACAGCTGCAATGTTTACCACCAGCCTGCTGAGCTCAGAGCTTAGAGCCAGGCTTACCCTTTCAGAGCGAGTTTTCTTTTTTATTTTATTTTATTTTATTATTATTACGCTTTAAGTTCTAGGGTACATGTGCACAATGTGCAGGTTAGTTACGTATACATGTGCCATGCTGGTGTGCTGCACCCATTAACTCGTCATTTAGCATTAGGTATATCTCCTAATGCTATCCCTCCCCCCTCCCCCCACCCCTCAACAGTCCCCGGTGTGATATTCCCCTTCCTGTGTCCATGTGTTCTCATTGTTCAATTCCCACCTATGAGTGAGAACATGCGGTGTTTGGTTTTTTGTTCTTGCGATAGTTTACTGAGAATGATGATTTCCAATTTCATCCATGTCCCTACAAAGGACATGAACTCATCATTTTTTATGGCTGCATAGTATTCCATGGTGTGTATGTGCCACCGAGTTTTCACGAGGCCAGTCTACTTTCCAAGCAGAGACTCTAAGAATGTCTTCTAAGCTGTGCCGTAACTGTCCAAGTGGTTCTTCCTGCCTGCTGAATAAAGACTCACAGCATTGCTGTAGACAAAGAATTTAAGAGACACAAGGCCGGCCATGCCATGCGGGAGGTGGAGTACCTACTCAAAGCTCAGAGATAGGGGTTTTTCAAACGCAGTGTTGTTACCAGAAAGGGGTCTTGATCCAGACCCCAAGAGAGATTCCTGGTTCTTGCACAAGAAACATTCAGGGTGAGGCCATAGAGTAAAGTGAGAGCAAGTTTATGAAGAAAGTAGAGGGGCCAGGCGTGGTGGCTTGAGCCTGTAATCCTAGCACTTTGGAAGTCCGAGGCAGGTGGATCACCTTAGGTCAGGAGTTCGAGACCAGCCTGGCCAACATGGTGAAACCCTGTCTCTACTAAAAATACAAAAATTAGCTGGTCGTGGTGGGTGCCTGTCATCCCAGCTACTTGGGAGGCTGAGGCAGGAGAATCGCTTGGATCAGAAAGGTGGAGGTTGCAGTGAGCGGAGACCTTGTCACTGTACTCCAGCCCGGGTGACAGAGCAAGACTGTCCCCAAAAAAAGAGAAAAAAGGAAAAGAAATAGTGAAAATTTTTAAAAATAGCATAAAATGGAAATGTGAAATATAAAACATATAAATATGAATATATATAAATACAAATAATATAACATAAATGCATATAACAATACATATAATATAAATATAATTTAATTATACTTTTATTTATATTTTATTTTAATTGTATGTTAAACTTATAAAATATAATATAATAAATACGTAGAAATATAGATACCTATATACATATAATGTACATATAATATAATTTTAACTTTATTTATATTTTAATTTTAATTATCTTATAAAATATAGTAAATACCTATAAATACATAGAAATACAAATACATGTATACATATAATATAATGTAAATACATATAACAAATATAATTTTAATTGTATTTATATTTTATTTTAATTATATTTTAATTATCTCATAAAATATAATATAATAAATACCTATAATATATACATATAAATATAAATACATATATACATATAATATAATGTAAATACATGTAATAAATATAATTTTAATTTTATTTATATTTTATTTTAATTATATTTTAATTATCTCATCAAATATAATATAATAAATACCTATAATATATACATAGAAGTATAAATACATATTATATACATATAGTATAATGTAAATACATATAATAAATATAATTTTAATTTTATTTATATTTTATTTTAATTATATTTTAATTATCTTATAAAACAATAAATACATATAATATAAATACAGAAATATAAATACATGTATACACATAATATAATGTGAATACATATAATTTTAATTTTATTTATATTTTATTTTAATTATATTTTAATTATCTTATAATATATAATAAATAAATATAGACATAAATATAAATACATGTATATAATAATGTAAATACATATAAGCATATAATTTACTTTTAATTTTATTTGTATTTTATTTTAGTTATATTTTAATTATCTTATAAAATATAAATACATGTAATATAAATACATATATACATATAATATAATGTAAATACATAATAAATACAATTTAATTTTAATGTTATTTATATTTTACTTTGTATTTCAATTATTTTATAAAATATAATACATATGCATATAAATATAAGTACATATCAGTATAAAAATGGCTGTGATCATTGCAAGGAAATATCAAATGCCCAGGAGTAAAGTCAATAATAAACACCCTGAGTGACTAGAGAGGCAACTGCCGATCTTGCAGGCACGTGAAAGAATCCTTTGAGTAGAGAAGGCGGGAAATGCAAATGAAAAACATCTTGAGGTCCCCAAAATCACAAAACTAAAGGGAAAATGGAAGCTGGAAACCGAGGAGGGTAAAGCTGCCTCCCGTTCTATTCAAAGTCACCTCTGAGCTGGAGGCCCCCTCGCTGCTTTCAGTTGTCTCTACCTCTGTTGACAGAACTAATATACCTCTTCTATATATATTGATGGAGACCTTATATCTCCCTAAAGTTTATGAAGCCAAGCTGTGGCCCATCCACTTTGGCCCCATGTCACTAGGACCTCCTGAGGCTGTGTTATGGGTGCACGTCCTCAACTTTGGCAAAATAAACTTTCTAAATGAACTGAGACCTGTCTCGGATATGGTGAAACCCCGTCTGTACTAAAAATTCAAAAATTAGCTGGTTGTGGTGGGCGCCTGTCATCCCAGCTACTCGGGAGGCTGAGGCAGCAGAATCGCCTGGATCAGAAAGGCGGAGGTTGCAGTGAGCCGAGACCTTGTCACTATACTCCAGTCTCGGTGACAGAGCTGTCACCTGTGGTGTAACGGTCCAAGTGGTTCTCCCTGCCTGCTCAGGAAGCTCAGGAAGGGTACTCAGGAAGCAAATGAAAGAAGGCTTTGGCCAGGTGCGGTGGCTCATGCCTGTAATCCCATCACTTTGGGAGGCTGAGCAGGCGGATTACCTGAGGTCAGGAGTTCGAGACCAGCCTGGCCAACATGGCGAAACCCCGTCTCTACTAAAAATATAAAAATTAGCCAGGCATGGTGGCAGGCGCCTATAATCCCAGCACTTTGGGAGGCCAAGGCGGGCGGATCACCTGAGGTCAGGAGTTCGAGACCAGCCTGGTCAACATGGCGAAACCCTGTCTCTACTAAAAATACAAAAATTAGCCGGGCATGGTGCCTCACACCTGTAATCCCAGCACTTTGGGAGGCTGAGGCGGGCGGATCACCTGAAGTCAAGAGTTTGAGACCAGCCTGGCCAACGTGGTGAAACCCTGTCTCTACTAAAAATACAAATATTAGCTGAGAGCAGTGGTGGACATATGTAGTCACAGCTACTCGGGAGGCTGAGACAGGAGAATTGCTTGAATCCTGGAGGCAGAGGTTGCAGTGAGCTGAGATGACGCCATTCATTGCACTCCAGCCTGGGCGACACAGCGAGACCCCACCTCAAAAAAAAAAAAAAAAGAAAAAAAAAAGTAGAGAAGACTGTGGTCCCGTGGGATGTATAGATTTCATTTTGTAAATATATCAGTATTTCCCAAATTAAAATACAGCCTTAATCCCAGCAGAAAGTTTCTTTTTCAGGTCTGGAAATCAGTACACTGATTTCCAAATGTTTCTGTAGAAACATTAGCCTGGCTAACATGGTGAAACCCCATCTCTACTAACAATACAAAATATTGGTTGGGCGTGGTGGCAGGTGCTTGTAATCACAGCTACTCGGGAGGCTGAGGCAGGAGAATCACTGGAACCCGGGAGGCGGAGGTTGCAGTGAGCCGAGATCGCGCCACTGCACTCCAGCCTGGGCGACAGACCGAGACTCTGTCTCAAAAAAATAAATAAATAAATAAATAAATAAAATAAAATAAAATAAGAATCCCCTGTCCCTTCCTTTTGTGGTTCAAGACACCAGGTGTGACGTTTGCAATGCAACAGAACCAGGTATAACTGGTGATTCTTTCCATATCCTGGTCATGGAGGTCTTCATACCTCAGAAGGAAAAGTTATCTTTATTTATTTATTTCCTAAAGTTCTCTTTATTGATTTATTTATTTTCCAAATTTCTCTTGATTTATTTATTTATTTCCTAAAAACCAGCGAAAATCAGGTCTCAGCAAGAACAGACAAGAAACTCCTTTATAAAGATAATAATCAATGAAAGCTGTAAGGCAGCATCCCGTAAACAGACAGACAGATCAGTAACGAGAAGTAACACAAAGGGCCGGGCACGGTGGCTCACGCCTGTAATCCCAGCACTTTGGGAGGCTGAGGCGGGCGGATCACGAGGTCAAGAGATCGAGACCATCGTGGCTAATGTGGTGAAACCCCGTCTCTACCAAAAATACAAAAAATTAGCTGGGTGTGCTGGCGTGCACCTGTCATCCCAGCTACTCAGGAGGCTGAGGCAGGAGATTTGCTTTTACCCGAGAGGCGGAGGTTGCGGTGAACTGAGATTGCACCACTGCACTCCAGCCTGGGCCACAGAGCGAGACTCCGTCTCAGAAAATAAAATAAAATAATAATAATAAGTAACTCACTGAGAGTTTACAACGTGACAGAGGTGGTTTTTCAAATTTATTCCATTAAAAAAAATCCAAGATTTCTGTGTGTCCCAAAATATATACAAAATTAAAGGGAAGTTCAGAGACCACATGGAAAATACATTCTAAACCAAAGCATCATTAGTACACATGCGGCTGTTTCAAATCAAACATGAAGTTTCCCCCAGTGAAAAAGTCAAACGGTACAAGATAAATGGCCGGAATCAAAAGAACACGTTCGATTTCAATAAAGATTACAGAAATACTTTCTTTAAAACAAGGAGACCCCACTTGAATTTTCTACATTGCATAAGGCTTTTGTGCCCTGAAGGTCCTCCAGAGGCCGCACACAACAAGAACATTTTTTGCTGGGAGACGATTTTGTTGAAAACTCAGAAGCTTTGAAAATGTCCATTGTCTTGGCTGGGCGCAGTGGCTCACACCTGTCATCCCAGCACTTTGGGAGGCCGAGGTGGGCGGATCACCTGAAGTCAGGAGTTCGAGACCAGCCTGGTCAACATGGTGAAACCCCATCTGTACTAACAATACAAAAATTAGCTGGGTGTGGTGTCAGGCGCCTGTAGTCCCAGCTACTCAGGAGGCTGAGGCAGGAGAATCTCTTAGAACCCGGGAGGTGGAGGTTGCGCTGAGCCGAGATCGGGCCATTGCACTCCAGCCTGGGTGAGAAGAGGGAGACTGTCTCAAAAATATATATATAATACAAATAAATAAATAAAAATAAAATAGGCTGGGCGCAGTAGCTCACGCCTGTAATCCCAGCACTTTGGGAGGCCGAGGCAGGTGCATCACCTGAGGTCAGGAGTTTGAGACCAGCCTGGCCAACATGGTGAAACCCCGTCTCTACTAACAATACAAAAATTAGCTGGGTGTGGTGTCAGACGCTTGTAATCCCAGCTACTCAGACGGCTGAGGCAGGAGAATCTCTTAGATTCTCCAACCGGGAGGTGGAGGTTGCGGTGAGCGGGGATCAAGCCACTGCACTCCAGCCTGGGTGTGAAGAAGGAGACTGTCTCAAGAAAAAATAATATAATAAAATAAACAAATAAATAATAAAATAGGCCAGGCGCAGTAGCTCACACCTGTAATCCCAGCACTTTGGGAGGCCGAGGTGGGCAGATCACCTGAGGTCAGGAGTTTGAGAGCAGCCTGGCCAACACAGTGAAACCTTGTCTCTACTAAAAATACAAAAATTAGCTGGGCGTGGTGGTGCACATCTGTAGTCTCAACTACTGGGGAGGCTGAAGGAGAAGAATCGCTTGAAGCCGGGAGGCAGAGGTTGCAGCGGGCCGAGATTGCACCACTGCACTCCAGCCTGGGCGACAAGAGTGAAAAAACAGAAAGAAAAGAAAAGAAAAGAAAATGCCCATCCCATTGGATCCAGGCATTGCATTTTTCACTAAGTGTTACAAAGTCAAAACGAGCAAGGAGAAATCACAGCAAAAAGAAAATTACACAGTGCAAACATGCCCAAAATGAGAAGCATGTCTGTGTGGAAGGAGAGAAGAAGAGAAGATCTGTGGGGAAGAATTTTGTCTTTTTTATTGTGTACTTTAGAGATTTTCTACATATATGGGTGAAAAATAGATATATGTAAAAATAGAATATGTGAAAAATGGAATAAAATCACATATATGAAAAATAGAATTAAAAATGACGGGCTGAGTGTGGTGGTTCACGCTGGTAATCCCAGCACTTTGGGAGACTGAGGCGGGGAGATAGCTTGAGCCTAGGAGTTTGAGGCCAGCCTGGGCAACAAATAATACAAAATAATACTCTCTACAAATAATACAAAAAAATCCATCCTCCTGCCTCAGCCTCCCAAGTAGCTGGGACTACAGGAGTGTGGAGTCCCAGCTACTTGGGTGTGGTGGCCCACACCAATGGTCCCGGCTAATTGGGAGGCTGAGGCAGGAGGATTGTTTGAGCCCAGGAGGTGGAGGCTGCAGTGAGCTGTGGTCATGTCACTGCACTCCAGCCTGGGTGACAGAGCGAGACTCTGTCTTTGAAATAAAACAGCAGGCCAGGCGCGGTGGCTCATGCCTGTAATCCCAGCAATTTGGGAGGCCGAGGCAGGTGGATCATTCGAGGTCAGGAGTTCGAGACCAGCCTGGCCAACATGGCGAAACCCCATCTCTACTAAAAACACAAAATTACCGGGCGTGGTGTCACACACCTGTAATCCCAGCTACTCAGGAGGCTGAGGCAGGAGAATCGCTTGAACCTGGGAGGCGGAGGTTGCAGTGAGGCAAGATCATGCCACTGCACACCTGCCTGGTCTCCAGAGCGAGACTCCCTCTCAAAAAAAGTTGCAGCGAGAGAGAAGGGACAGACAGAGGATCCAGGAGAACGAACGCATGGGGAAGAGAGAATGGAAGAAAGAGGCTCAAGCTCACACCCTGGAGAAGGAGAGGAGCAGGCTTGGCCACCCAGAACCGTATCCACAGTGCAGAGAATGCTGTAGTTACAAGATACGAATAGGAATGTCTTGATCTGCTTACCTCAGTGAACATGGCAATGCATAGTTATCCTATTTATTTATTAATTATTATCATTATTATTTTGAGACAGAGTCTTACCCTGTCACCCAGGCTCGAGTGCAGTGGTGCCATCTCTGCTCACTGCAACCTCCGCCTCCCGGGTTTAAGCGATTCTCCTGCCTCAGCCTCCCGAGTAGCTGGGATTACAGGCACCCGCCACCACACCTGGCTAATTTTTGTATTTTTAGTAGAGACAGGGTTTCACCATGTTGGCCAGGCTGGTCTCGAACTCCTGACCTCAGGGGATCCGCCCGCCTCGGCCTCCCAAAGTGCTGGGATGACAGATGTGAGCCACCGCGCCCGGCCAGTTATTCCATTTAAATAAACAATTAAGTGTGCAGCAGTGGATGACTTCAGCAATGAGTTAGAAGAGGACCGAGAGACCGAGAGGAGGTGAAGGAGATTTCATTCCAATTCCTCGTCCAGCCTGGCTGTCCGGCCTCCCCGCGTCCCTCAGAAGACGATGCTGAAATCCCGTTGTGTCTATGGTGATGGCAGATGGGGAACAGCCAGATTCTCAAGGCGTCCCCGGCCACATCTGTTCCCGTTTTCTCCTCGGCCAGGCCATACCAGCAAGAGCGGAAATGCAGTTTTAATAACACGGCCCCCCCAACCTATTTCTGAAGGCAGTTTGCGGGGTGACCTCAGTGTGGATTGTAAATATAGAATTCATATGTGCTGGGCTTCCTGACTGTAATTACCTATCAAAAGGTTCAGGGTTTCAATGAAATTCTTTATGAAGCATCAAATGGTCTCACGGCGGAATCTCACCCCCACCTCTCCCTCTCTATACATTCCTGGGACAGAGAATTGATTCTCACGTTTCATACACAGGACAGACAAGCGTATTTGGTATTTTAATCCCATCCCAAGATGTTTGTGTGGAATTAATTTTCCTCATGGAATATTTCCTTTCTCCTCATGTGCCGGAGGAGAACAGCTACCCACTAGTCTCCAGGCAGTGTGGCAGGAGGAGAGAGAAGGGCTGGCTCTGCAAAATCCTTCATCTTGGCTGGGTGCGGGGGCTCACATCTGTCATCCCAGCACTTTGGGAGGGTGAGACGGGCGGATCACCCGAGGTCAGGAGTTCGAGAGCAGCCTGGCCAACATGGTGAAACACCATCTCTGTTAAAAATACAAAAAATTAGCCAGGAGTGGTGGCAGGTGCCTGTAATCACAGCTACTTGGGAGGCTGAGGCAGGAGAATCCCTGGAACCCGAGAGGAGGAGGTTGCAGTGAGATGAGATCATGCCACTGCACTCCAGCCTGGGAGACAGGGCGAGACTCTGTCTCAAAAAATAAAATAAAATAAAGTAAACTAAAGTAAAGTAAAATAAAATAAAATAAAATAAAATAAAACAATAAAATAAAATAAAGTAAAATAAAGTAAAATAAAATAAAATAAAAAGAATCCACTGTCCCTTCCTTTTGTGGTTCAAGACACTGGGTGTGACGTTTGCAATGCAACAGAAGCAGGTAGAACTGGTGATTCTTTGCACGTTGTAGTCATGCAGGTCTTCATACCTCAGAAGGAAAAGTTCTCCTTATTTATTTATTTTTTTTGAGAAGGAGTCTCGCTCTCTCAACCAGGCTGGAGTGCAGTGGCGCGATCTCGGCTCACTGCAAGCTCTGCCTCCTGGGTTGACGCCATTCTCCTGCCTCAGCCTCCGGAGTAGCTGGGACCACAGGTGCCCGCCACCACGCCCGGCTAATTTTTGTATTTTTACTAGAGACAGGGTTTCACTATGTTGGTCAGGCTGGTCTCGAACTCCTGACCTCAAGTGATCCGCCCATCTCCGCCTCCCAAAGTGCTGGGATGACAGGCGTGAGACACTGCGCCCGGCCCTGAGAAGGAAAACTCTCTTTATTTATTTATTTATGTATTTATTTATTTATTGAGAGGGAGTCTCTCTCTGTCACCCAGGCTGGAGTGCAATGGCACAATCTCAGCCCACTGCAACCTCTGCCTCCCGGGTTCAAGTGATTCTCAGGCATCAGTCTCCCAAGTAGCTTGTCCACCACCACAGCTGGCTAATTTTTGTATTTTTACTAGAGACAGGGTTTCACTATGTTGGTGAGGCCGGTCTCGAACTTCTGACCTCAAGTGATCTGCCCGCCTCGGCCTCCCAAAGTGCTGGGATTACAGGCATGAGACACAGCTCCCGGCCCTCAGAAGGAAAAGCTCTCTTTGTTTGTTTGTTTATTTATTGAGAGAGAGTCTCTCTCTGTCGCCCAGGCTGGAGTGCAATGGTGCGATCTCGGCTCACTGCAAGCTCCGCTGTCTGGGTTCAAGTGATTCTCCTGTGTCAGCCTCCCGAGTAGCTGGGACTACAGGAACCTGCCACCACGCCCGGCTAATTTTTGTATTTTTACTGCTGACGGGGTTTCACTATGTTGGTCAGGCTGGTCTCGAACTCCTGACCTCAAGTGATCCGCCCGCCGCGGCCTCCCAAAATGCTGGGATGACAGGCGTGAGCCACCGCGCCCGACCCTCAGAAGGAAAAGCTCTCTTTATTTATTTATTTATTTATTTATTTATTTATTTATTTATTTATTATTTTTTAGAGGGTTTCTTTAATTTTCTCTTCTCCTGTCATAAATTCTTCCAGGAAACCTTTCCTCGCTCTAGGTCCTTTCCCAGAATGTCTAATTCTACTCTAGACACGGGGAAAGGGTACTGTGTCTGCCTTCTGTGGTTTCCTCTTGGTGAGTAAATTGCCATTTGACAGCTCATTGCGGTCACGTGTCTCTCTAGCCAAGTCAGAAGGATTTCTTGAGCCTGGGAGTTCTAGACCAGCCTGGGCGACATAGCGAGACTCCCATCTCTTAAAAAAAAAATTATAAAATAAATTATCCATGGCTGGGAGTGGTGGCTGACGCCTGTCATCCCAGCACTTTGGGAGGCCGAGGCACGGGGATCACCTGAGGTCAGGAGTTCGAGACCATCCTGGCCAACATGGTGAAACCCCGTCTCTACTAAAAATACAAAAACTAAGGCCGGGCACAGTGGCTCACGCCTGTAATCCCAGCACTTTGGGAGGCTGAGGCGGGTGGATCACAAGGTCAGGAGATCGAGACCATCTTGGCTAACACGGTGAAACCCCGTCTCTACTTAAAAAAAAAATACAAAAAATAAGCTGGGCGTGGTGGCGGGCGCCTGTAATCCCAGCTACTCGGGAGGCTGAGGCACAAGAATCACTTGAACTGAAGAGGCGGAGGTTGCAGTGAGCTGAGATTGCACCACCGCACTCCAGCCTGGGCAACAAGAGCAAAACTCCATCTCAAAAATAAAATAAGATAAAATAAGAGATAAGATGAAATAATAAAATAAAATAGCACATGCTTATGATCCTAATGACTAGAGAGACTGAAGCAAAAGGATCACTTGATCCCAGGAGTTCAAGACCAGCCTGGGTAACATAGTGAGGCCCTGTGTCTGCAAACAATTTTTTTTAAATAAAGATAAATGGGCCGGGCGCGGTGGCTCACGCCTGTAATCCCAGCACTTTGGGAGGCCAAGGCAGGCGGATCACGAGGTCAGGAGATCGAGACCATCCTGGCCAACATGGTGAAACCCCGTCTCTACTAAAAATACAAAAATTACCTGGGCGTGGTGATGGGCACCTGTAATGCCAGCTTCTTGGGCGGCTGAGGCAGGAGAATCGCTTGAACCAGGGAGTCAGAGGTTGCAGTGAGCCAAGATCGCACCACTGCACTCCAGCCTGGGCAACAGAGTGAAACTCCATCTCAAAACTAAACTAAACTAAACTAGCCAAGTGTGGGAGTCTGAGGCAGGAGGATCACTTGAGCCCAGGGGTTCAAGACCAGCCTGGGCAACATAGTGGGACCCTCTGTCTACAAAAGAATTTTTAAAAATAAAGATAAATTAGCTAAGCATGGTGGCACATGTCTGTAATCCCACTGCACTCCAGCCTGGGCAATAAGAGTAAGACTCTGTCTCAAAAAATAATAATAGTACTAATAATACATTTAAATAAAGATAAATTAGCTAAGCATGGTGTCACATGTCTGTAGTCGCAGCTACTCGGGAGGCTGAGGCACCACTGCACTCTAGCCTGGGCAATAAGAGCAAGACTCTGTCTCAAAAAATAATAATAGTACTAATAATACATTTAAATGAAGATAAATTAGCTAAGCATGGTGTCACATGTCTGTAGTCGCAGCTACTCGGGAGGCTGAGGCACCACTGCACTCTAGCCTGGGCAACAAGAGCAAGACTCTGTCTCAAAAAATAATAGTAAAATAATATATTTAAATAAAGATGAATTAGCTAAGCATGGTGTCACATGTCTGTAGTCCCAGCTACTCGGGAGACTGAGGCAGGAGAATCGTTTGAACCAAGGAGTCAGAGGTTGCAGTGAGCCAAGATTGCACCACTGCACTCCAGTCTGGGCAACAAGAGCAAGACTCTATCTCAAAAAATAATAATAGTAGTAATAATAAAGTTGAATAAATAAAGATAAATTAGCTAAGCATGGTGTCACACGTCTGTAGTCCCAGCTACTCGGGAGGCTGAGGCACCACTGCACTCCAGCCTGGTGACAGTGAGACTCTGTCTCAAAAAAAAAAAAACTTTAGGCCGGGCGCGATGGCTCACACCTGTAAATCCCAGCACTTTGGGAGGCCGAGGTGGGCGGATCACAAGGTCAGGAGTTCGAGACCATCCTGGCCAACATGGTGAAACTCTGTCTCTACTAAAAATACAATAAATTAGCCAGGCATGGTGGCGGGCATCTGTAGTCCCAGCTACTCGGGAGGCTGAGGCAGAAGAATCGCTTGAACCCAGGAGGCGGAGGTTGCAGTGAGCTGAGATTGCACCACTGCACTCCAGCCTGGCGACAGCGTGACAGTCCGTCTCAAAAAAAAAAAAAAAAAACTTAAAAAAAAAAACCAAACAGCCCCTTAATGCTGGTATTCCTGGCTGATGCCAGGAGAAGCTGCCGAGTGTGACATCCTCCCAGCTGGCTGGCGGACACCGTCTAGTTTACATATTCAGAGAGAGCATTTCAGCCACCTCTGTTTTCTCTGCCGTCAGATACATGACTGGAGGTAGCTTCTGAAAGTCCTCAGCCGTAACGATCCGGCAAAAGCTCATTAACAGAGACGGAACGGATCATCACTCGCTTACTTATCGGGTACAAATTGAAATCTTCAGAGGCCTGGCTGGTTCATTAGCAAATCAGGCTACGTCACCCAGCATCCGTAGCACAACAATTAATAGATTCCTCAGTTATTTGATGCGTGCATTTTGTGTGTGTATGTGTGTGTGTGTGTGTGTGGTTGGAGCTGGGGGGAACGAGGCCCTGTCCAGAACTTTAGCCATTGTGGTATCTGACTAGGATCGACCGTTCAATGTCAAATGAAATCTGATGCATCCTAATGGCAGCTGGAGTCACTGGCCTAAGGACCCCCCGGTTACGTCACCTGCCCCGTCGTACGTAGACATCTGCTGTTTTTCTGTTTGTTCGTTCATTTGTTTGTTTGTTTTTGAGATGGAGTTTCACTCTTGTTGCCCAGGCTGCAGTGCAACGGCACAATCTCGGCTCACTGCAACCTCCACCTCCCGGGTTCAAGCAGTTCTCCTGCCTCAGCCTCCCAAATAGCTGGGATTACAGACACCCGCCACCACGCCCAGCTAATTTTTGCATTTTTAGTAGACACACGGTTTCACCATGTTGATCAGGCTGGTCTCGAAGTCCTGACCTCAGGCGATCTGCCCGCCTCAGCCTCCCAAAGTGGTGGGATGACAGGCGTGAGCCACCTTGCCTGGCCGGACGTCCACTCTTAAATACAGGTGGACTTTCCAGGTTGACCCTTCTGGCTGGTGGACTTACAGGTGCAGCAAATCCCATTATTTCATTCCTTTCATTGCTTAACTCTCCTATTGAGTTCTCAGAGTCCATTATATCATTCTCATGCCTTTGCGTCCTCATAGCGTAGCTCCTACTTATAAGTGAGAACATAATGATGATTGATTTTCCATTCCTGAGTTACTTCACTTAGAATCATGGCCTCCAGCTCCATCCAGGTTGCTGCAAACGCCGTCATTTCATTCCTCCTTATGGCTGAGTAGTATTTGGGGTAGATACCAAACTTCCAAGTATCTTAGTCACTTTCAGGGCTGGGACTAGAGTGAGGCATTCATCTAGGGCAATAGATTTATTTCATTATTATTATCATTATTATTATTATTATTATCTGAGACGGAGTCTCGCTCTTGTTCCCCAGGCTGGAGTGCAGTGGCGCGATCTCAGCTCACTGCTACCTCCGCCTCCTGGGTTCAAGCGATTTTCCTGCCTCAGCCTCCTGAGTAGCTGGGATTACAGGCACCTGCCACCACCCCCAGCTAATTTTTGCATTTCTAATACAGATGGGGTTTCACCTTGTTGGCCAGGATGGTCTCGAACTCCTGACCTCAGGTGATCCCCCGCCCTTGGCCTCCCAAAGTGTTGAGATTACAGGCGTGAGCCCGTGTCTGGCCGGGCACCAGATTCAAAACCTGAGTCACTGAGACAAGTAATAATTTATGGCAATGATTTTGAAAAATCCAGAAGAATGCCACGAGTCTGCAATGAACACAGTAGCCACACCTTAAAGAAACAGGTGCAGGTAAAGACAGGTAGAAGTGGCTGGCTGCAGTGGCTCACACCTGTAATCAAGGCACGAGGATCGCTTGAGCCCAGGAGTTTGAGACCAGCCTGGCCAACATAGCAAGACCCCATCTCTGCAAAAACTGTGACACATTAAGTGGGCATGACGGCATGACCCTGTAATCGGAGCTACTTGGGAGGTTGAGGTGGGAGGAGGGCTTGAGTCACACTGAACTGTGACTGAGCCTCTGCACTCCAGCCTGGGTGACAGGGACCCTGTTGTCTAAAAACAAAAATCAAGAGAAATCCAACAACGGTGTGATGAAGACAATGGCAACATTTTATAAGTAGATGGATGCGTGTACATACAGACAGGGTAACTTACTGACACCTACGTGAGCTTAAAGAGCGAAAAATAGGCCGGGCGCGGAGGCTCACGCCTGTCATCCCAGCACTTTGGGAGGCTGAGGCGGGCGGATCACGAGGTCAGGAGATCGAGACCATCCGGGGTAACACGGTGAAACCCCGTCTCTACTAAAAATACAAAAAAATTAGCCGGGCGTGGTGGCGGGTGCCTGTAGTCCCAGCTACTCGGGAGGCTGAGGCAGGAGAATGGCGTGAACCTGGGAGGCAGAGCTTGCAGTGAGCCGAGATCGCGCCACTGCACTCCAGCCTGGACGACGGAGCGAGACTCTGTCCAAAAAAAGAAAGAGAGAAAGAGAGAAAGAAAGAAAGAAAGAAAGAAAAAAAGAAAGAAAGAAAGAAAGAAAGGAAGGAAGGAAGGAAGGAAGGAAGGAAGGAAGGAAGGAAGGAGAAAAAAAGAAAGAAAGAAAGAGAGAGGGAAAAATACCGTGATCGTCCTTTTTGTTTGTTTTTTTGAGATGGAGTCTCACTCTGTCCCCCAGGCTAGAATACAGTGGCGTGATCTCGACTCACTGCAACCTCCACCTCCCAGGTTCAAGCGATTCTCCTGCCTCAGCCTCCCGAGTAGCTGGGATTACAGGCACCTGTCACCACACCCAGCTAATTTTTGTATTTGTAGTAGAGGCGGGGTTTCACCATGTTGGCCAGGCTGGTCTCGAACTCCTGACCTCAAGTGATCCTCCCACCTTGGATTCCCAAAGTGCCGGGATTACAGGCATGAGCCACCGCGCCTGGCCAGTGCTGCTTTTTATAATGACAAAACAGGTGCCTGTCCCACCTCACAACTCAGCCCTTGGGTAGGGGTTGAGCCCCAAGTAGCTTCATTCACAGCTGTCAGAGTCATAACGAAATGTTTCTTATTTTAGAAGCACATTCTCTGGTTTTCTTTTCTGTTTTTCTTTTTTAACACACAAACATATTTTTAATATAGTTCTAAGAGAAGAAAAAGTAGGTCATAAAACTGTAATATGTTTTCCTAATATTTTATTTATTTTTCATTATTACTATTTTTTAGATTTGCCAGAATGTCGAAAAGAACCTTTATTACTTTCTATAATTGCCTCTTATGCTTTCTTACCAGATGCCTTTGGAGCAGGAGCCTCTGTGGCAGGTATTTCTTCTATTTTAGGACTGGGGCCTTTTTTGTTGTTGTTTTGTTTTGTTGAGAGGGAGTCTTGCTCTGTCCCCCAGGCTGGAGTGCAGTGGCGCGATCTCGGCTCACCGCAACCTCCACCTCCCAGGTTCAAGCGATTCTCCTGCCTCAACCTCCCGAGTAGCTGGGATTACAGGCACCTGCCACCACGCCTGGCTGATTTTTGTATTTTTAGTAGAGACGGGATTTCACCGTGTTAGCCAGGCTGGTCTTGAACCCCTGACCTCGTGATCCACCCACCTCGGCCTCCCAAAGTGCTGGGATTACAGGCATGAGCCAGTGCGCCTGGCCGGAGCTGAAGCTTTTTGACCCTTCTGAGCTTTTGGAGCAGGTGCCTCTGTGGATGTAACCATCTTCTCACTCTATTATTGGCAGGTGTTTCTTCTATTTTAGGAGCTGGAGTTTTTGAGTCCTCTGAACTTTTGGAGCAGGCGCTGCCTTCTGGCCTGTGGTTTTCTGGGAAAGAATCTTCTGGGCCTTCTTACGCACAGCGGTCATCTTTTTTGCTGGAACTTTAGCAGCAGCAGCTGCAGCAGCAGCAGGTGCTTTTTTGGAAGAAGCTTTCAGGATAGCTGCCTTTTGAAGCTTCTTAACTTTATTCTTGATGATTCTGTTCCTCATTTTCTTTGCCTTCATAACTGTAAAACGATCCATATCTGTCATCTTGGCTTTTTGGAGAAGCTTTCAGGACAGCTGCCTTTCGAAGCTTTCTTTTTTTTTTTTGAGATGGAGTCTTGCTCTGTTGCCCAGGCTGGAGTGCAATGGCACAATCTCAGCTCACTGCAACCTCCACCTCCCGGGTTCAACCGATTCTTGTGTCTCAACCTCCCCAGTAGCTGGGATTACAGGTGCCTGCCACCACACCCGGCTAATTTTTGTATTTTTAGTAGAGATGCGGTTTCACCATATTGGTCAGGCTGGTCTTGAACTCCTGACCTGGTGATCCGCCCGCCTCAGCCTCCCAAAGTGCTGGGATTACAGGGGTGAGCCACCGCTCCCAGCCTGTACCGCATTTTCTTTATCCACTCGTTGCTGGATGGGTCTTGGGGCTGGTTCCATGATTTTGCAGTTGCAAACGGTGCTGCTATAAATGTGCCTGTGCAAGTGTCTTTTCCACATAACGACTGCTTTTCCTTTGGTAGATACCCAGTCGTGAAATTGCTGGACGTAATGGTACTTCTATTCTCATTATTTTAAGGAGTGTCCGTGAGCTCTCCTGTCCTAGCATATTTTTAAGTGCAGGAGACAATATTGCTGGCTGTAGGCATGGCACTGTACAGCAGATCTTTAGAACGTAAGGATGTCTGGCCGGGCGCAGTGGCTCACACCTGTAATCTCAGCACTTTGGGAGGCCGAGGCGAGCGGATCAAGAGGTCAGGAAATCAAGATCATCCTGGTTAACATGGTGAAATCCCGTCTGTACTAAAAATACAAAAATTAGCCGGGTGTGGTGGCAGGTGCCTGTAGTCTCAGCTATTCAGGAGGCTGAGGCAGGAGAATGGTGTGAACCCAGGAGGCGGAGGTTGTAGTGAGCCAAGATTGCACCACTGCACTCCAGCCTGGGCAACAGAGCGAGACTCCATCTCAAAAAAAGAAAAAATAAATAAGAATTAGCTGGGCATGGTGGTGGGTGCCTGTAATCCCAGGTACTTGGGAGGCTGAGGCAGGAGAATCGCTTGAACCCGGGAGGTGGAGGTTGCAGTAAGCTGAGATTGTGCCACTGCACTCCAGCCTGGGTGACAAAGCGAGACTCCATCTCAAAATAATAATAATAATAATACTGATAAAATAAAAAATAAAAAAGAACATAAAGACATCCTCAGGGAAGCATGCATCTCCTCTGCCCTGTAGTTTGAGCTACTGACTGACAATCCCTTCTCCTTGCAAATGCTCAACACAGAATTGCTGAGGCCGTTGGAACATCACAGAGCCCTCCCTCCATGCTTCATGAATCTTGCCTCTTTCTGTTTTTTTTTTTACTTTTTGTAGAGATAGCGGAGGGGGGAATCTCACCATATTGCCCAGGCTGGTCTCGAACTTCTGGCCTCAAGCCATCCTCCTGCCTCAGCCTCACAAAGTACTCACAGGCATGACTCGCCGCCACGTGGATGAATCGTGCGTCTTTTTACCTGCAACCATGTCCATCAACCCTCGTCGGTGTTCGTCAATATTATCAAACATTATTATTGTTATTATTAAATATGAAATAATAATTATTAAATATTAATTAAATATTTAATTTATATTTAGTAATATTATATATAATATATTATATATTACATAATATATATTATATATAATATTATATATAATATATTATATATATTACATAATATATATTATATATAATATTATATATAATATATTATATATATTACATAATATATATTATATATAATATATAATATATATAATATTATATATAATATATAATATATTTTATATATAATATTATATAATATATAATATATATTTTATATATAATATTATATAATATTATTTTATATATAATATTATATAATATATAATATATATTTTATATATAATATTATATAATATATAATATATATTTTATATATAATATTATATATAATATATATTATATATTATATAATATATATATTATATATAATATATTATATAACTATTAAGTGATGTTAAATAAATTAAATATTGATTAAATATTTAATTTATATTTAATCAATATTTAATCAATATTTCTATTGATTTATATTTCTATTTTATATTGCATATATTGCAATATGCATATAGATGCATATCTATTGCATAGATATATATGCATAGCTATATATGCATATACAAATATATGGATATATGCAAATATATGGATATATAGATATATGCATGTTTATATTTTAATTAAATATTTAATTAATATCTAATAATAATCACGAATATTTAATATTAATAATTAAATACTAATTATTAAATGTTTAATTAAAATATAGGTATATGCATATATATTAAATGTTGTTCAATATTTTCAACATCTCACAACTTTCACAGGCGATCCAGCCATATGTTGTGATGTCAGGGGACCCCCCCCCAAGTATCCCTCTCTCTCATTGCCAAGTGCCCACACAGAGGTGACCCGGGGACCCCCACTTTCACAGGCCTGAATTGTGACGGAGTCTGAAGCATTCGCCATTGGTGGGGCACGCTCAGGTGATCAGTGGGACGTGAGTGTGGAAGGTGGGACAGCCAGGAGACAGACGATGTCTCCTGTAACACAGCATGAGCACAGGAGAAAAGAAAGAAAGAAAAGAAAGAAAAGAAAGAAAGAAAGATGACACCACAGCCTGGGCACGGTGGCGCACGCCTGTAATCCCAGCACTTTGGGAGGCGAGGCAGGTGGATCACCTGAGGTCAGGAGTTCAAGACCAGCCTGACCAACATGGTGAAACCCCATCTCTACTAAAAATACAAAAATTAGCCAGGCATGGTGGAGGGTGCCTGTAGTCCCAGCTACTCGGGAGGCTGAAGCAGGAGAATCGCTTGAACCCGGGAGGCAGAGGTTGCAGTGAGCTAGGTATGGTGGCAGGTGCCTGTAATCCCAGCTACTCGGGAGGCTGAGGCAGGAGAATCGCTCGGACCCGGGAGGTGGAGGTTGCAGTGAGCTGAGCTCGTGCTACTGCCCTCCAGCCTGGGCGACAAGAGCAAAACTCCATCTCTAAAATATATGATCAAAAAATAATAATAATAAAATAAAATATATGATCAACACAATGTAAATTAGACAATTTATAGTCATACAGCATCCATTGCGACCTCACCCACAGTGGGAGAGAAAAATTAAAAAAAAAAAAAAACAGTTTTAGGACGATCCCCATGAAATTGTCAAAACCAGCCGTCTTCTAAATATCTGACTGGGGCTGTCAGAAAACAGACTTCAGAGAAGAATACAAATCATTGTTTCCAGCCGTAATAACAGAGTTCAAAGCTGAGAGGATATGAAAAATTCATCGTGTGTCTACTTGAAACGAGGGATGTAAATTATGCCACTTTGTCTATATTTGTACAATATGTTCTCGTTGGCAAATACGGGATCCGTTCATTGTTTCGTTAAATACCTGACAATTCTGTAACAGTTGCAAAGATGGGTGCTTAAATCAGCGTTTCCCACTCTAGGACGGCAAGAAAACAAAAATAAAGAAACAAAACAGGGTCAGAGAGAATGAGAGCCGGGGGAACCTTTATCTAAATCAGTTGCTTGGACCGGGTGTGCGGTGGCTCAGGCCTGTCATCCCAGCACTTTGTGAGGCTGAGACGGACGGATCACCTGAGGTTGGGAGTTCAAGACCAGCCTGGCCAACATGGTGAAACCTCGTCTCTACTAAAAATACAAAAATTAGCCAGGCGTGGTGGCAGGTGCCTGCAATCCCAGTTGCTTGGGAGACTGAGGCATGAGGATAGCTTGAACGCGGGAGGTGGAGCTTGCAGTGAGCTGAGATCGGGCCAGTGCACTCCAGCCTGGGCGAACAGAATGAGATTCTGTCTCAAAAAAAAAAAAGAATTTCTTGAATTCATTCTCGAGGTCGGGGTATGTGATGCGAAGCTCTCCTAAATGCTGAGAAGATGCAAACAGCGTTTTGGTGCATGTCTGTTATCCCAGCTACATGGGAGGCTGAGATGGGAGAACTGCTTGAGCCCATGAGGTTGAGGCTGCAGTGAGCTGAGATTGCACCAGTGCACTCCAGCCTGGGTAACAGAGGGAGACCCTGTCTCAAAAAAAGAAAAAAAGACATGGAAATAACATTTGATGAAGAAGATGAGGAAAGCCCACACTTTAGCTTTCAAACTGCTCCAATTTTTTTTTTTTTTTTTTGAGATAAAGTCTTGCTCTGTTGCCCAGGCTGGAGTGCAGTGGCGTGATCTCAGCTCACTGCAACCTCTGCCTCCCGGGTTCAAGCAGTTCTTCTGCCTCAGCCTCCCGAGTAGATGGGATTACAGGCGCCTGCCACCACGCCCAGCAAATTTTTGTTTTTTTGGTCGAGACCAGGTTTAGCCATGTTGGCCAGGCTGGTCTCGAACTCCTGACCTCAGGTGATCCACCCGCCTCGGCCTCCCAAAGTGCTGGGATTACAGGCATGAGCCACCGCGCCCAGTGCAATTTTTCCAAATTCTTAAGTCACATGAACCCCAGATGCAAGTACTCATACCTCAGACAAGGCAAGAAATTATGATTTTTCCTGCTGACTAAGAAATTCTCATAGCAAAGTCTCCCTTGAATAATATAGCCTGGTTATTCCAGTTTGCATATCTTTTGTTTTTTTGAGACGGTGTCTCACTCTGTCACCCAGGCTGGAGTGCCGTGGCTTGATCTCGGCTTGCTGCAAGCTCCGCCTCGTAAATACTATTCTCAGGCTTCAGCCTCCTGAGTAGCTGGCATTACAGGTGCCCGTCACCACACCCGGCTAATTTTTGCTTTTTTTTTTGTTTTTTGTTTTTTGTTTTTAGTACAGACCAGGTTTTACCATGCTGGCCACGTTGGTCTCAAACTCCTGACCTCAAGTAATCTGCCTGCTTCGGCCTCCCAAAGTGCTGGGATTACAGGTGTGAGCCACCGTGCCCAGCCTCCAGTTTGCATATCTTGCTGAGAGGTTTAATTAGCTGAATGAGCCCAATTTGATAATGCAGGTGGGCAATATTGCTTTCCTGCTGCACACAGGGTCATAGATGAAATGACATCTATCCTCGGTATTCAAAGCAGTTGAATACATTCTGGTTTGCAATTTTGACTGATTTGGTAAGAGGTAGGGGCTGAAGAATCTCAATCCAGTTTTTTAGGTTAGTGTTTTGTTTCGTTTCTTTTTGAGACTGAGTCTTGCTCTGTTGCCCAGGCTGGAGTGCAGTAGTGCAATCTCAGCTCACTGCAGCCTCCACCTTCTGGGCTCAAGCCGTCCTCCTTCCTCAGCCTCCCAAGTAGCTGGAACTATAGGCATACATACCACATCCAGATAATTTTTTTTTTTTTCTTGGTACAGACGGGGTTTCACCATGTTGCCCAGGCTGGTCTCAAACTCCTGACCTCAAGTGATCCACCCGCCTCGGCCTCCCAAAGTGCTGAGATTACAGGCGTGAGTCACTGCACCTGGCCACATTTTTTCTTTTCCTTTTTTTAAATAACAGCACAATTGCACAGCTCATGAGTGCTACAGAAAACACACGTTAAATGCTTTCCACCAAATTTTGACTTTTTATTGCGGTTAAAAATAAACAAGTACCAGAAAATCAGATCTTTTTGTAAAATGTTAAGCACGCATTATGGTTAATGTACACAGGGTAATTGAATTTGATTCGAGTTCATTTACTCTTGCCAAATCAAGCCCCACCGAACAGGTTTTAGTTGTTGTTAGAGACTCAGCTTTGAAATGTCCATTTATCTCTTCCTTTCAACTTCTGGATGTGTTGAAGTGGGGAAAATCCTGTGAGTATAATTTACATGTTACTGCTGCTTTCCACGCTAAGGAGTGCCTGATGACTTCTTTATATGGCGCATCTGAAAGCAAACTCTGAAATGAGGCCGGGCGCCGTGGCTCACGCCTGTCATCCCAGCACTTTGGGAGACCGAGGAGGGCGGATCGCCTGAGGTCAGGAGTTGGAGACCAGCCTGGCCAACATGGTGAAACTCCGTCTCTACTAATAATACAAACACTAGCCTGGCGTGGTGGCGGGCGCCTGTCATCCCAGCTACTTGGGAGGCTGAGGCAGCAGAATCACTTGAACCCGGGAGGCCGAGGTTGCAGTGAGCTGAGATTGCGCCACTGCCCTCCAGCCTGGGCGACAGCGAGACTCTGTCTCAAAAAATAAAAATAGTCACTCATGAGCATCGCCTTATTTTCCATTGTTACTGGTTATTGACAAATTCAGGGAAATACTGGTTTTATAATTTTACGGTTGCTAGAAGTTGCGTCTCACTTTATTTGATGATTTGGTGGTCTTGTGTTCTTTTAATTTATTCTGGGTTAATTCTCTATGTCTATTCTTTCTTCAACTTCACATTTTGATCTCTGCACAATTTTCTGCAATTTGTTTTTTATTTTTTGGTTTTTTTGTTCTTTCACGCCCCCTATCGTCTTCTTGGGCCCTTCGCCATATTAGTCGTGTTTTATTTTGTCTTTTCTATATCATTCTTTGTTTCATTTCTATTTTTCTATCCTCTATTTCTCTCTCTCTCTTTTTTCTTTTGAAACAGCGTCTCGCTCTGTCACCCAGGCTGGAGTGCAATGGTGTGATCTTGGCTCACTACAACCTCCGCCTCCTGGGTTCAAGCGATTCTCCTGCCTCAGCCTCCCGAGTAGCTGGAATTACAGGCACCTGCCACCACGCCTGGCTAATTTTTGTAGTTTTAGTAAAGACGCAGTGTCACCATGTTGGCCAGGATGGTCTCGAACTTCTAACCTCAGGTGATCCATCTGCCTCGGCCTCCCAAACTACGGGTATTTTGTTGCTGTTGTTTTTGAGATGGAGTCTCGCTCTGTCGCCCAGGCTGGAGTGCAGTGGCGCGATCTCGGCTCACTGCAACTTCCATCTCCCAGGTTCAACTGATTTGTTTGCCTCGGCATGCCGAGTAGCTGGGATTACAGGCATGCGCTAGCATGCCTGGCTAATTTTTCTATTTTTTAGTAGAGACAGGGTTTCACCATGTTGGCCAGGCTGATCTCGAACTCCTGATCTCTGGTGATCTGCCTACCTCAGCCTCCCAAAGTGCTGGGATTACAGCCGTGAGCCACCGCACCCAGCCAAAAAGATATCTTAAAAGATCTCAGCATCTCACCTCACTGTAACCTCCACCTCCCGGGTTCAAGTAATCCTCCTGCCTCAGCCTCCCAAGTAGCTGGGATTACAGGCGTGCACCACCACGACCGACTAATTTTTGTATTTTTAGTAGAGACGGGGTTTCACCGTGTTGGCCAGGCTGGTCTCGAACTCCTGATCTCATGTAATCCACCTGCCTCGGCTTCCCAAAGTGCTGAAATTACAGGTGTGAGCACCACGCCCAGCAAAGCTTTTTCTAACTCGATAGCTTGAGAGCTTGCTTTCCTCTTGTTTTTGTGAAGTGCTGAACCCCAGGATTACTTTCTAAAAGATTCTGCTGTTCCCTACACCATTCTTTTTCATTATGGCAAAATACGTATAATGTCATATGCACCATTTTAACTGTTTTTCTTCTTCTTGAGACCACTCTTTTGTGTCTTGTTGTGGTTGTTGTTTTCTTGTGTTTTTTAGAGACAGGATCTTCTCTTTTTTTTTGAGATGGAGTCTTCCTCTGTCACCCAGGCTGGAGTGCAGTGGTGCGATCTCGGCTCACTGCAAGCTCCGCCTCCCAGGTTCACGCCATTCTCCTGCCTCAGCCTCCCAAGTAGCTGGGACTACAGGCGCCCACCATCACGCCTGGCTAATTTTTTGTATTTTTAGTAGGGACGGAGTTTCACCGTATTAGCCAGGATGGTCTCGATCTCCTGACCTCGTGATCCGCCCGCCTTGGCCTCCCAAAATGCTGGGATTACAGGCGTGAGCCACCGCACCTGGCCAAGACAGGATCTTGTCTTTTTGCCCAAGCTGGAGGGCAGTGGCGTGATCACACCTCACTGCAGCCTCCACTTCCTGGGCTAAACGGATCCTCCAACCTCAGCCTCCCAAGTAGCTGGGAATCCAGGTGTGAGCTGCTGTACCCCGCTGAGAACAACTTCTTGCATTTTTAAAATTTAATTCTGTGCAATGTTCGTTGTTGCCAACCAAATGTACCCTTTTCCACAAAAGAAAGCATTTTTTTTTCCTGTGTATAGCAATAAAATTTTTTAAGATCGTGGTAGAGCGCACATAATATAATCTCTGCCATTTTAGCCATTGTAAATAAGAGTACAATTTGTCCGGGCATGGTGGTTCACACCTGTAATCCCAGCACTTTGGGAGGCTGAGGCAGGCTGATCAGGAGGTCAGGAGATTGAGACCATCCTGGCCCACATCGTGAAACCCTGTCTTTACTAAAATACAAAAAATTAGCCGGGCACGGTGGTGCGCACCTGTAGTCTCAGCTACTCGGGAGGCTGAGGTAGGGACATTGCTTGAACCCAGGAGGTGGAGGTTGCGGTGGGCCAAGATCGCGCCACTTCACTCCAGCCTGGGGAACAAGAGCAAGACTCCATCTCAAAAAAAAAAAAAGAAAAAAAATTAAATATTCTGCAATGTTCATTGTTGCCAACCGAATGTACCCCTTTCCTCAAAAGAAAGCTTCTTTTCCTGTCTATAGCAATATATACTTTTTAAAAATTGTGGTAGAGCACACATAATATAATCTCTGCAATTTTTGCCATTTTAAAGAGTATAATTTGGCCGGGCGCGGTGGCTCATGCCTGTAATCTCAGCACTTTGGGAGGGCAAGGCGGGTGGATCACCTGAGGTTGGGAGTTCAAGACCAGCCTGGTCAACATGGCAAAACCCTGTCTCTACTAATAATACAAAAATTAGCCGGGTGTGGTGGTGTGTGCCTGTAATCCCAGCACTCTGGGAGGCCGAGGTGGGTGGATCACATGAGGTCAGGAGTTCAGGACCAGCCTGGCCAAAATGGCAAAACCCCGTCTCTACTAATAATACAAAATTTAGCCAGGCGTAGTGGCACATGCCTGTAATCCCAGGTACTCGGAAGGCTGAGGCAGGAGAATCACTTGAACCCGGGAGGCAGAGGTTGCAGTAAACTGAGATTGCGCCACTGCACTCCAGCCTGGGCAACAAGAGTGAGACTCTATCTCAAAAAAAAGAAAAAAAATTAAATATTGTGCAATGTTCATTGTTGCCAACTGAATGTACCCTTTTCCTCAAAAGAAAGCTTCTTTTCCTGTCCATAGCAATATATATATTTTTTAATTGTGAGGGAGCACACATAATATAATCTCTACTATTTTAGCCATTTTAAAGAGTACAATTCAGCCAGGCATGGTGGCTCATGCCTGTAATCCCAGCACTTTGGGAGGGCAAGGCGGGTGGATCACCTGAGGTTGGGAGTTCAAGACCAGCCTGGTCAACATGGCAAAACCCCGTCTCTACTAATAATACAAAAATTAGCCGGGTGTGGTGGTGCGTGCCGGTAATCCCAGCACTTTGGGAGGCCGAGGTGGGTGGATCACCAGAGATCAGAAGTTCGAGATCAGCCTGGCCAACATGGTGAAATCCTGTCTCTACTAAAAATACAAAAAATTAGCTGGGCCTGGTGGGAGGTGCCTGTACTCCCAGCTACTCAGGAGGCTGAGGAAGGAGAATCACTTGAACCCGGGAGGCGGAGGTTGCAGAGAGCTGAGATCGCGCCATTGCACTCCAGCCTGGGGAACAAGATCAAAACTCTATACCCCTCAAAAAAAAATAGTACATTCAAATAATTGTGCAACCATTGTCACTAACCACCTCCAGAATGTTTTCATCTTCCCAAACAGAAACTCTCTCCCCATGAAACACGAATTCCCCATTTCACCCCCCAGCCTCTGCCACCCATAGTTCTAGTTTCTGTCTCTATGAAATCTTTGCCTGTTCCAGACATTTTAGATAAGTGGAGTCATACACTATGGGGTCTTTCCTGTCTGGCTTCTCTCACTGGGCCTGATGTCCTCAAGGTTCACCCATGCCACAGCCTGCGTCTGACCCTCATTCCTTTTCCTGGCTGTATAGTATTCCATTGTGGGTCTCTTCTCTCACTGGGCCTGAGATCTTCCAGGTTCATTCACACTGCAGCCTGCATCTGACCCTCATTCCTTTTCTGGCTGTATAGTATTCCATTGTGTGTCTCTTCTCCCACCGGGCCTGATGTCTTCAAGTTTCACCCATGCCGCAGCCTGTGTCTGACCCTCATCCCTTTTCCTGGCTGTATAGTATTCCATTGTGTGTCTCTCCTCTCACTGGGCCTGAGGTCTTCAAGGTTCACCCATGCCGCAGCCTGCGTCTGACCCTCATCCCTTTTCCTGGCTGTATAGTATTCCATTGTGTGTCTCTCCTCTCACTGGGCCTGATGTCTTCAAGGTTCACCCATGCCACAGCCTGCGTCTGACCCTCATTCCTTTTCCTGGCTGTATAGTATTCCATTGTGTGTCTCTTCTCTCACTGGGCCTGATGTCTTCAAGGTTCACCCATGCCGCAGCCTGCGTCTGACCCTCATCCCTTTTCCTGGCTGTATAGTATTCCATTGTGTGTCTCTCCTCTCACTGGGCCTGATGTCTTCAAGGTTCACCCATGCCACAGCCTGCGTCTGACCCTCATTCCTTTTCCTGGCTGTATAGTATTCCATTGTGTGTCTCTTCTCGCACTGGGCCTGATGTCTTCAAGGTTCACCCATGCCGCAGCCTGCATCTGACCCTCATTCCTTTTCCTGGCTGTGTAGTATTCCATTGTGTATCTCTTCTCTCACTGGGCCTGATGTCTTCAAGGTTCATCCACACTGCAGCCTGCGTCTGACCCTCATCCCTTTTCCTGGCTGTATAGTATTCCATTGTGTGTCTCTCCTCTCACTAGGCCTGAGGTCTTCAAGGTTCACCCATGCCGCAGCCTGCGTCTGACCCTCATTCCTTTTCCTGGCTGTATAGTATTCCATTGTGTCTCTCTTCTCTCACTGGGCCTGATGTATTCAAGGTTCATTCACACTGCAGCCTGAGTCTGACCCTCATTCCTTTTCCTGGCCATATAGTATTCCATTGTGTGTCTCTTCTCCCACCGGGCCTGATGTCTTCAAGGTTCACCCATGCCGCAGCCTGCATCTGACCCTCATTCCTTTTCCTGGCTGTATAGTATTCCATTGTGTGTCTCTCCTCTCACTGGGCCTGATGTCTTCAAGTTTCACCCATGCCACAGCCTGCGTCTGACCCTCATTCCTTTTCCTGGCTGTATAGTATTCCATTGTGTGTCTCTTCTCTCACTGGGCCTGATGTCTTCAAGGTTCACCCATGCCACAGCCTGCGTCTGACCTTCATTCCTTTTCCTGGCTGTGTAGTATTCCACTGTGTGTCTCTTCTCTCACTGGGCCTGATGTCTTCAAGGTTCATCCACACCGCAGCCTGCATCTGACCCTCATCCCTTTTCCTGGCTTTATAGTATTCCATTGTGTGTCTGTCCTCTCACTAGGCCTGAGGTCTTCAAGGTTCACCCATGCCGCAGCCTGCGTCTGACCCTCATTCCTTTTCCTGGCTGTATAGTATTCCATTGTGTGTCTCTTCTCCCACCGGGCCTGATGTCTTCAAGGTTCACCCATGCCGCAGCCTGCATCTGACCCTCATTCCTTTTCCTGGCTGTATAGTATTCCATTGTGTGTCTCTTCTCCCACTGGGCCTGATGTCTTCAAGGTTCATCCACACTGCAGCCTGTGTCTGACCCTCATTCCTTTTCCTGGCCATATAGTATTCCATTGTGTGTCTCTTCTCTTACTGGGCCTGATGTCTTCCAGGTTCATTCACACTGCAGCCTGAGTCTGACCCTCATTCCTTTTCCTGGCTGTATAGTATTCCATTGTGTGTCTCTTCTCCCACTGGGTCTGATGTCTTCAAGGTTCACCCATGCCGCAGCCTGCATCTGACCCTCATTCCTTTTCCTGGCTGTATAGTATTCCATTGTGTGTCTCTTCTCCCACTGGGCCTGAGGTCTTCAAGGTTCATCCGCACTGCAGCCTGTGTCTGACCCTCATTCCTTTTCCTGGCCATATAGTATTTCATTGTGTGTCTCTTCTCTTACTGGGCCTGATGTCTTCAAGGTTCATTCACACTGCAGCCTGCGTCTGACCCTCATTCTTTTTCCTGGCCATATAGTATTCCATTGTGTGTCTGTTCTCCCACTGGGCCTGATGTCTTCAATGTTCACCCATGCCACAGCCTGCGTCTGACCCTCATTCCTTTTCCTGGCTGTATAGTATTCCATTGTGTGTCTCTCCTCTCACCGGGCCTGATGTCTTCAAGGTTCACCCATGCCGCAGCCTGAGTCTGACCCTCATTCCTTTTCCTGGCTGTATAGTATTCCATTGTGTGTCTCTTCTCCCACCGGGCCCGATGTCTTCAAGGTTCACCCATGCCGCAGCCTGCATCTGACCCTCATTCCTTTTCCTGTCTGTATAGTATTCCATTGTGTGTCTCTTCTCCCACTGGGCCTGAGGTCTTCAAGGTTCATCCACACTGCAGCCTGTGTCTGACCCTCATTCCTTTTCCTGGCCATATAGTATTCCATTGTGTGTCTCTTCTCTTACTGGGCCTGATGTCTTCAAGGTTCACCCATGCCGCAGCCTGCTCTGACCCTCATTCCTTTTCCTGACTGTATAGTATTCCATTGTGTGTCTCTTCTCTCACTGGGCCTGATGCCTTCAAGGTTCACCCATGCCGCAGCCTGCGTCTGACCCTCATTCCTTTTCCTGACTATATAGTATTCCATTGTGTGTCTCTTCTCTCACTGGGCCTGAGGTCTTCGAGGTTCATTCACACTGCAACCTGCATCTGACCCTCATTCCTTTTCCTGGCTGTATGGTATTCCGTTGTGTGTCTCTTCTCTCACTGGGCCTGATGCCTTCAAGGTTCATTCACACTGCAGCCGGCATCTGACCCTCATTCCTTTTCCTGGCTGTATAGTATTCCATTGTGTGTCTCTTCTCTCACTGGGCCTGATGTCTTCAAGATTCACCCATGCCGCAGCCTGCATCTGACCCTCATTCCTTTTCCTGTCTGTATAGTATTCCATTGTGTGTCTCTTCTCTCACTGGGCCTGATGCCTTCAAGTTTCATTCACACTGCAGCCTGCGTCTGACCCTCCTCATTCCTTTTCCTGGCTGCATAGTATTCCATTGTGTGTCTCTTCTCCCACTGGGCCTGAGGTCTTCCAGGTTCATTCACACTGCAGCCTGCGTCTGACCCTCATTGCTTTTCCTGGCTGTATAGTATTCCATTGTGTGTCTCTTCTCTCACTGGGCCTGATGTCTTCAAAGTTCATTCACTCTGCAGCCTCTGTCTGACCCTCATTCCTTTTCCTGGCTGTATAGTATTCCATTTTGTTTCCAGAGCAAATTCTGTTTACCTGTTCATCCACTGATGGGCGCCTGGGTTGCTTCCACGTTTGAACTGTTGTGAGTCATTCCGCTATGAACTTGGGTATAGCAGTATGCTCTGTTTTTCTAGGAAAATTTGGAGATGAAAAAAATATGTTCACCCATGAGATCATGTCCTTTGCAGGGACGTCGATGGAGCTGGAAGCCATTATCCTCAGCAAACAAACACAGGATCAGAAAACCAAACACTGCATGTTCTCTCGCATAAGTGGGAGCTGAACAATGAGAATACATGGACACAGGGAAGGGAACGTCACACACCGGGGCCTTCCAGGGGTGGAGGGGTGGGAGGGAGAGCAACAGGAAAAATAACTAATGCATCGTGAGCTTAATACCTAGGCGACAGGTTGACAGGTGCAGCAGACCGCCATGGCACGTGTTTACCTATGTAGCAAACTTGCCCACCCTTGCTTAATTTTTTTTTCTTTTTTTTTTTTTTTTTTTTTAAGATGGAGTCTCACTCTGTCGCCCAGGCTGGAGCGCAGTGGCGCGATCTGAGCTCACTGCAAGCTCCACCTCCCAGGTTCACGAAATTCTCCTGCCTCAGCCTCCTGAGTAGCTGGGACTACAGGTGCCTGCCACCGCGCCCGGCTAATTTTTGTGTTTTTAGGAGAGATAGGGTTTCACCATGTCAGCCAGGATGGTCTCGATCTCCTGACCTCGTGATCCGCCTGCCTCGGCCTCCCAAAGTGCTGGGATAACAGGCGTGAGCCACCATGCCTGGCACCCCAGAGCTTAAAATAACATTTTTAAAAAAGTTTACATAGTACAAAGAAAAAAAGCGTAATTATTTTCATAGTCATTAACTAGAGAATAAGACAGAGACTAGTAGAGACACAAAAGTGATGTGTGATTGTCACAGCTAAGTGGAAACAGGGCTGGTATAATTTGCATCTTCACCTTTTCAAGGCTGGGAGTGCGGTGGTCCACGCCTGTGATTTCAGCACTTTGGGAGGCCAAGGCAGGTGGATCACCTGGGGTCAGGAGCTCGAGACCAGCCTGACCAACATGGCAAAACCCCATCTCTATTAAAGATACAAAAATTAGCCGGTCGCAATGGCTGGTGCCTATAATCCCAGCTACTCGGGAGGCCGAGGCAGGAGAATGGTGTGAACCCAGGAGGCGGAGCTTGCAGTGAGCTGAGAAGGCGCCATTGCACTCCAGGCTGGGAGACAGAGCGAGACTCCGTCTCAAAAAATAACATAATATCCGACTCTGAATTCAACAGTCAATTAAAAACATAGTCTGTAATTTCCCTTCTATCAGAATCTGCAGCCTACACTTTCATTTCTTTCTTGTCGGCTAGTCCTTCCATCAAGGTAGGACATTTCTCCCATATGAACCATGCCCTGTGTTTTGGGCACCCGTAAAATATGTCTTTTAAATGGCTTGAACTCTTTTTATTTATTTATTTATTTATTTATTTATTTATTTATTTATTTATTTATTCTGAGACAGAGTCTTGCTCTTGTCACCCTGGCTGGAGTCCAGTGGCACGATCTTGGCTCAGTGCAACCTCCGCCTCCCGGGTACAAGCAGTTCTCCTGCCTCAGCCTTCCGAGTAGCTGGGATTACAGGTGCCACACCGCCACACCCGGCTAATTTTTGTATTTTTTAGTAGAGACGGGGTTTCACCACGTTGGCCAGGCTGGTCTCGAACTCCTAACCTCGTGATCCACCCGCCTCGGCCTCCCGAAGTGCTGAGAGGACAGGCGTGAGCCACCGCACCCGGCCAGAAAAAATCACCTGAACTCTTTTTAACGTTTGGAAAGAAGTCCCTGGTTGTGTTCCGTCTGTTGGAGGCACCACGATGGAATGGGAACCATCTGGGCTAAAGGCACCCGTCCTCATTTTTCACAACAAATCCGTCTGGCCTCTTGCTGTGCTCGTGAGCTCTCTGCAGAGAAAGCTTGTTCATCCCGGCTCTTTTCTACTCAGCTCGCATTCAGGTTCCTGCAGACCTGGGATAATCTCTTCTGGAGGAGGGTCTTTTCCAAACCTTTGATCTGCCCTGTTTTATTTATGTCAAGTAATTCCTGTGTCTGCAGAACCGGTGGGGAGGATCAAGCCAGCTCTGTCCTGATCCAACACGTGCGGTCCCCCGTTAGTGCACAAGCCTGGGGTCTGCTTTTTTGGGAGGCGCCCCCCCCACCCCCCCACCGAGTCTGAAGCGGGCGTCTAATCCTCAGGCGAAAGAACTTCCCGCTTTTATACACAGGAAAAACTGCACCCTGGGTTCTAATACAGCGATCTGTGTCTTTTCCGAGGCTGTCTTGGCGAGGGTATTACTCAGCCTAATAACCGTGTCAATATTAGGTCAATAATATCCCACACCTGTGATAACTTCAGCCTGCCAGGCAGAAATTTGCCGTGCTGATCAAAAGACATTCTCCCAAGGCAAACATTGGAAATTAATGTTTTAAAAACTGGTTCTGATTCCAGAAGGAAAGGCTGTTTTAGAAAGACAACCGGCGTTCTAGGGGGGAAAGATGGTCCTCGTTGAAATGCACGGATTATGCATGACAAATATGGAATTGGATGTTGCCAGTGAATGAAGAGAGCTGTTTGGAAAAGGCTGGTAAAGAGGAAGGTTTTCTGTACAAAGAGAAGCGACTCACACGTTTAAGAGTTTATGCAGTCAGCAGACACATGAAAGAATGTTCATCATCACTGGTCATCAGAGAGATGCAAATCAAAACCACAATGAGATACCATCTCACACCAGTTAGAATGGCAATCATTAAAAAGTCAGGAAACAACAGGTGCTGGAGAGGATGTGGAGAAATAGGAACACTTTTACACTGTTGGTGGGACTGTAAACTAGTTCAACCATTGTGGAAGTCAGTGTGGCGATTCCTCAGGGATCTAGAACTAGAAATTCCATTTGACCCAGCCATCCCATTACTGGGTATATACCCAAAGGACTATAAATCATGCTGCTATAAAGACACATGCACACATATGTTTATTGAGGCACTATTCACAATAGCAAAGACTTGGAACCAACCCAAATGTCCAACAATGATAGACTGGATTAAGAAAATGTGGCACATAGACACCATGGAATACTATGCAGCCATAAAAAAGGATGACTTCATGTCCTTTGTAGGGAAATGGATGAAATTGGAAACCATCATTCTCAGCAAACTATCGCAAGAACAAAAAACCAAACACCGCATGTTCTCACTCATAGGTGGGAATTGAACAATGAGAACACATGGAAACAGGAAGGGGAACATCACACTCTGGGGACAGTTGTGGGGTGGGGGGAGGGAGGAGGGATAGCATTAGGAGATATACCTAATGCTAAATGACGAGTTAGTGGGTGCAGCACACCAACATTGCACATGTATACATATGTAACAAACCTGCACATTGTGCACATGTACCCTAAAACTTAAAGTATAATAATAATAAAATAAAAAAAAAAAGAGTTTGCAAGGGTGAAAGTTGAAGGGTGCAGAGAAAAACAAAGATTGGGAAGCTGTGTGTCCTGGAGACATGCTGTGTGTTTGCCAGGCTTGGCTGATTTCTTCGAATTAGGTGGAATTCCTCTCTTTTCTTGCCACACATTTGCTAAGGGATCTTCTCTCTGTATCATCTTTGCTCTCATGCAGCTGCATAGAAAATGCATCTCCCAAGGCTGGGCACGGTGGCTCACATGTGTAATCCCAGCTACTCAGGAGGTTGAGGCAGGAGAATCGCTTGAACCCGGGAGACGGAGGTTGCAGTGAGCCGAGATCGTGCCATTGCACTCCAGCCTGGGTGACAGAGTGACACTCTGTCTCCAAAAATAATAAAAATTGGCTCATGCCTGTAATACCAGCACTTTGGGAGGCCGAGGCAGGGGTATCACAAGGTCAGGAGATTGAGACCATCCTGGCCAACATGGTGAAACGCCGTCTGTATTAAAAAAAATCCAAAAAATTAGCCAGGTGTGGTGGTGGACGCCTGTAGTCCCAGCTACTTGGGAGGCTGAGGCAGGAGGATCGCTTGAACCAGGGAGGTGGAGGTTGCAGTGAGCCAAGATTGCGCCACTGCACTCCAGCCTGGGTGAAAGAGCGAGACTCCGTCTCAAAAAATAATAATAATAAAATTAAATTAAAATTAAATTTTTAAAAAAATTTAAAAAATGCATCCCCCGGCCGGGCTTGGTGGCTCACGCATGTCATCCCAGCACTTTGTTATTGTCTCCCCTACTTTTAGTCTTAAGCAAATACAACTGTTGTTTTGCTAAATTTGCCTCTTTCTTTCTTTCTCTCCTTTCTCTTTCTTTCTTCCTTTTCTTTCTTTCTCCTTCTTTCTCCCTCTCTTCTTTCTTTTTTCTTTCTCTCTCTCTTCTTTGTTCTTTTTTCTTTCTCCCTCTCTTCTTTCTTTCTTCTTTCTCTTTTCTTTCTTTCCTTTCTTTCTCTCTTTTCTTTGTTTTTTCTTTCTCTTTCTTTCTCTCTTTTCTATTTCTCTGTCTCCTTTCTTTTCTTCTTTCTCTTTTTTTCTTTCTCTTTCTCTTTCTGTCTTTCTTTCTCTTTCTCTCTTCTTTCTTTTTTCTTTCTTTCTCTTTCTTTTTTCTTTCTCCTTTCTTCGTCTTTCTCTCTTTCCTTCTCCTTTCTTTCTCTTTCTCTTACTTTCTTTATCTCTCTCCTTTCTTTCTGTTTTCTTTCTTCCTCTTTCTTTCTCTCTCTTTCTTTTTTCTTTGTTTCTCTTTCTTCTTCATTTCTTTCTCTTTCTTCTTCCTTTCTTTCTCTCTCTTTTCTTTCTTTCTCCCTTCCTTCCTTTCTTTCTCTTTGTTTCTTCTTTCTTCCTCTCTCCTTCCTTCCTTCCATCTTTCCTTCCTTCTTTCCTTCCCTTCAAGACAGAGTCTGACTGTCACCCAGGCTACAGTGCAATGGCACAATCTCAGCTCACTGCAACCTCTGCCTCCTGGGTTCAAGTGATTCTCCTGCCTCAGCCTCCTGAGTAGCTGGGATTACAGGCACTCGCCACCACACCCAACTAATTTTTTTATGTTTTCGGTAGAGACGGGGTTTCACCATGTCGGCAAGGGTGGTCTCAAACTCCTGGCCTCAAGAGATCCACCCGCCTCGGACTCATAAAATGCTTGCATTACATGAACCACCCTGCCCAGTCCTAAATTTGCTTTTTATGGGGGATGCCTTTGCAAAGGTAGCCTGAAGCTACATTAAGGCTGTTGTACATGAGCTGGTCACATGACAGTCTGCCTAAAAGTAGAAGAAGGAAAGGAAAATCGCAATCCTCCAAAGGCTGTGATAACCAAGGGTAGAGTCATCTCCCAACAAGTGTGAGTGGCTGGATTCTCTATCCGTCCCGGAGACAGGATCAGGGGTCACTGGGCACAAGGTTTATTATGAGACAACTTGAGATGTCTTCCAGCAGGAAAAGGACCAAAACACTCTGGAATAGGATTGCTTGGGGCAGAAAGGTCTTCACCAGACCACATGCTTTGTAAGCACCTGGCTGTACGCAGAACCCTGTCCGGGAAACGCTGGGTGAACAGAACACGCTGTCCAGCGGGCTTGGGAGGGCCTCATCTTGTGCCGGCTTCAGCCAATTGGAAAAAAATTAAAGATGAGCCGATTATGTAAGGCCTGACATGGTACTGAGTGCTCTCCGAGCATAAATTAACTTCCCCACACAGCCTGGCTGTGAGGTAGGTAGGAAGGTGGATGGTAAACGTGTGTGCCAGTTTTCATCTGGACCTCAGAGACCCGTGTCAGCAAAGGCCACACAGTGAGCCTGATGGAGGAAGCGTAGAAACTCTCAGGCATCCGCCAGGCCCAGTCCCATACTTTGGCAGGGAGGTTTCTATTAAAATGATTAAGGACCGACTTGGTGATCCTGGGAAAAGTTGTTGAAAAATGAAAGTTTGGGCCTCTGAGTTAATGGTTTAATTATGCGTCTCAGGATTTGCAAAGAGCACAGTAACCTTATGTGTGGGGCGGATTCTGACTTCCCTTCCAGCCTTTCATTTCTAGAGACAATCGGCCAATTTATACTTAGGGGAAAATGAAGGATGAGCTGAAAGAATGGCAGAAAGTCCATCCTCCAAGCTCTTCCTGGAAATACAGAAAAGAAAGAGGCTTCCTCAAAAAACACCAGCCCACACGTTGACGTCGGCACCTCCTGCGAGATGAGCCGGGCACATTTATTAAGCAGCCGTTTGGCTGGAAAAATGGCCAGTGCAACTCGGTGTGAATTTCTCTCCTGGGTGTCCAAGGATCAAGGCAGGCAGTGAGGTTGGCAGAATTATGAATCTCAATCAAATTTGTTCTATGACCTGATAGAAACACCAGCGCACTGTATGAGTCTGTTGTCGAAGTCTAACTTCCAAAACGCAACGCACACTCCCGATCATAAACACAGAGATACAAGTATTCACGAATCGTCCCCCGGCTCCAGCCCAGGATTTCTCTAGAGGCGCTAATGGAGGCCGCTCACATTTGTGGGATAAAAAGATTTGTGATGAACAGTCTTGCCTGGGGCGTAGAAGGTGTGGAGCTGTGTGTGGCTTTTGCGTTTTCCTTCATGATGGAATGTGAGTCTTTGATGCCGGCTGGATCCACGTTTTATGAGGCGGAATTTTTAATATTGAAAGTCAGAAAGGGCTAGGTGGTCTTTGGAGTCCCAGTGGGTGAAGTCAAAGTAAAGGAATGTGGTCAAAAAAAAAAAAAAAAAAAAACCTTGATTTTTCTTACCCAGAGGTTGCTAAATGGTGAGTCTAATTTTTTCAAATGAAATCTGAAATCAGACCAATTTGGAGTGTGGTTACCTGGGATCTGCCTCCAACGGGCCCACATCACCAGCCCTCATGTTCGGTGCTGAATTTCCATCACTATTCTGCAAGACGAGCTCACGCCAGGAATACCTCCACCAACCCAATGTCTGACTCAAAACTTTGCAGACTAGGAAAGACCCAAAAGAAAGTATGAAATCGGGGCCAGGTGTGGTGGCTCACGCTTGTCATCCCAGCACTTTGGGAGGCTGAGGTGGGTGGATCACCTGAGGTCAGGAGTTGAAGACCAGCCTGACCAACATTGTGAAACCCCGTCTTTACTAAAATACAAACAATTAGCCGGGCACAGCTGTGGGCACCTGTAGTCCCAGCTACTCAGGAGGCTGAGGCTGGAGAATTGCCTGAACCTGGGAGGCAGAGGTTGCAGGGAGCAAATATCACGCCACTGAACTCCAGCCTGGGCGACAGAGTGACATTTCATCTCGAAAAAAGAGAAAGAAATGGCCGGGCGTGGTGGCTCACACCTGTAATCCCAGCACTTTGGGAGGCCGAGGCGGTGGATCACCTGAGGTCAGGACATCCAGACCAGCCTGACCAACATGGAGAAACCCCGTCTCTACTAAAAATACAAACAAAATTAATCAGGCATGGTAGTGGGTGCCTGTAATCCCAGCTACTCGGGAGGCTGAGGCAGGAGAATTGCTTGAACCCGGGAGGCGGAGGTTGCAGTGAGCTGAGATCGCACCATTGCACTCCAGCTTGGGAACAGAGTGAGACTCCGTCTCCAAAAGAAAAAAAAAATGTTAACATTCTTTCACCCAGATTTCCTAGTCTTTATTTTAGCTGTAACTTCCCCTGTAGGAAAAACACCTGTTTCCATCTTTCTAAAGACATATTCCTGAAACCACCCTTGGAGAGTTTTACAGAGCTGGAGCTGCAGAGAGAGGAATAAAAAATCCTGGCTGTGCACAATGGCTCACGCCTGTCATCCCAGCACTTTGGGAGGCCGAGGTGGGCGGATCACCTAAGGTCAGGGGTTCAAGACCAGCCTGACCCACATGGAGAAACCCTGTCTCTACTAAAAATACAAAAATTAGTCAGGCGTGGTGGTGCATGCTTGTAATCCCAGCTACTCCAGAGGTTAAGGCAGGAGCATCGCTCGAACCCGGGAGGCAGAGGTTGCCATCAGCCAACATCGTGCCAATGCACTCCAGCCTGGGCAACAAAAGCAAAACTCCGTCTCAAAAAAAAAAAAGAAAGAAAGAAAGAAAAAAAAAAGAAAATCAGAGACTCCCTGGCAGATCTCAGGATATGACTCCCCCAGGGTCGCCAGAGCTGACTGCATTAGCACGGCCCTGTGATCACCGGATGAATGGTCTTGGTGGGACAGGTGGCTGGCGTGATCAAACGGCGTGTCCGCCGGTGCTGACAGGTGAGGTGCAGAGTTACCCACATGGCCCGCCTGGGCCTGGTCCAACAGTAGCAGGGAAGGAGGAGCAGAGCCCAGCTCGGTGCATTTGGAGGCGGTTACCAGGGAAACCAGGGGACAAGCTCAGACGCTCGGGGACGGCGTCTCCACCCAGGCACGTGGAGCCTCATATTAATCAGCAGCCGGGCAGGAGCTGGCAGCCCCTTACCCAGACGGATACACGCAGAACTGGGGCTCCCGGCGGTGGCTCGTCACGGCTGATATCTGCCCCAGTGGTCGTGTTGAACCGGGATGTCATGTCTGTAGGAAAGGGGGGACGGATGTCTGTCTGGACACAGTGCAAGGTACATCGCTGTCTGAACTTTCCGAAAAGTCAGCGTTTGTGGCTTGAGCTGGAGGCTTTGAAAGGCGAGGGCGTCGGAAGCTTCATCTCAGGGAGCTGTCGTGTGGTATTACCTTGTAGCAGCACCAACCGGCCCTGTCCAGACTGACTTCTCCGGGGCGGGTTTTCCAGGAGGAAGAGCACAGTGACTTTGTTTCCCCAGCGGCTTCCAAGCACTCCTGGGGACCTCTGTTTGTGAGAAGGCCAACATCTGTGTCTGTTTGATGGGCTTGGTGGGATACTCTGATCCATGCACCTGCCACTGGAGCTCTCTCTGCAAACGTTCTATGATGACTTAGGGGAGGCAAAGACACAGAGTTGGAGACCAAGGCTGGTTTGTTCTTCAGCCTTTTGACTCTTCATCTGCGGCATCATTGCATCTGTTTGAATATTTTTCAAAAAGTTTATCGAAAACACAGCTGCACTCTGATGAAGATCCCCACACTATTCACAAGGGGAAACATACAGAATCGACCGATGTGTGTTTCATTTGCTTTTCCCTGATGATTATTGATTGTCTTAGTCTGTTTTCGTGCTGCTGATAAAGATACAACCGAGGCTGGGCTCGGTGGCTCACACCTGTCGTCCCAGCACTTTGGGAGGCTGAGGTGGGTGGATCACCTGAGGTCACGAGTTCGAGACCATCCTGGCCAACATGGTGAAACCCGTCTCTACTAAAAATACAAAAATTAGCTGGGCATGGTGGTGAGCGCCCGTAGTCCCAGCTACTCGGGAGGCTGAGGCAGGAGAATGGCGTGAACCTGGGAGGCGGAGGTTGTAGTGAGCCGAGATTGCACCACTGCACTCCAGCCTGGGCGACAGAGCAAGACTCTGTCTTAAAAAAAAAAAAAGAGACATACCCGAGAGTGGGTAATTTATAAAAAAGAAAGAAAAAGAGGTTGAATGGACTCACAGTTCCTTCCCAAAAGCTCACTGCAAAAACACAACGTGGGGATCACTGCAGCAGTACAAATTTTTTGTTTGTTTGTTTGTTTGTTTTGAGACAAGTTCTTACTCCATCACCCAGGCTGGAGTGCAGCGGCACAATCTTGGCTCACTGCAACCTCCGCCGCCCGGGTTCAAGCGATTCTCCTGCCTCAGCCTCCCGAGTAGCCGGGACTACAGGTGCCCGCCACCACGCCTGGCTAATTTCTTGTGTTTTTAATAGAGACGGGGTTTCACCATGTTGGCCAGGCTGGTCTCGATCTCTTGACCTCATGATCCCCCGCCTCAGCCTCCCAAAGTGCTGGGATTATAGGGGTGAGCCACCGCGCCCGGCCTAAATGTTTTTTGGTTGGATGGATGGTTGGTAAAGTCTAGGCTGTTAGTGCACGTGTGCACTGGGTAGTGTACATTGAACCCCAGAGCATAGCGTCTTCTTATAAATGACAACATGTGGTATTTTTTTTTCTGTTCCTGAGTTACTCTAGTTGGGAAAGTCATCTCCAGCTCCATCCAAGTTGCTGCAAATGACATTATTTTGTTCTTTTTCATGGCTGAGTAGTATTCCATCGTGTATATACACCACTTTTTTTTTTTTTTTTTTTTGAGATGGAGTCTCGCTCTGTTGCCCAGGCTGGAGTGCAGTGGTGCAATCTCGGCTCACTGCAACCTCCGCCTCCCGGGTTCAAACGTTTCTCCTGCCTCAGCCTCCCGAGTAGCTGGGATGACAGGCGCCTGCCACCACGCCCAGCTCATTTTTTTTTTCTATTTTTTTGTATTTTTAGTGGAGACGGGGTTTCACCATGTTGGCCAGGCTGGTCTTGAACTCCTGACCTCAGGTGATCCGCCCGCCTCGGCCTCTCACAGTGCTGAGATGACAAGTGTGAGCCACCACACCCGTTTCTTTTCCTTCTTAATGGGCATGTTAAATTGTTCTGCAACACTCCTGACTCTTCTATAGAAGTGTGATGTCCACAAGAAGGAATTTAGGGAGAGCAAGCTTGCTTCTGCACTCTCCGGGAAAGGCAGGTCTGCACGGCTAGGGGGGTCAAGCTCTTGTAGGAAGGAAAGAATGCTCCAAGACGTGCTCTGAACCCAGGAAGAACACAAGCTTCGGCTCCGAAGCGTTCCGAGGAGGCCAAGCTGCCACTAATCACCCCGAATTATCCGTAAGGGGAGGCGTTGGGGAGCTGGTAATCCGTGGGGATGGAAGGTAATTACTTAATCACTCGCATTTGTAAATCGCATTATTGGAAAAGAAATTACTCTGGTGATCGAATTACAGATATTTATCTGCTAATAGCCCTGATTAACTGGCGATGTTAATCTGTCATTTTGAAAGCTAATATTAACAGCATCAATCTCGCCGAAAAAATAAACAGTTTACGGGAAATAAAACCGGGTGTAATGGAAAGTACCGCGTGTCGGAGGTGCCAGATCTAGGGTGCTGCTGAGTGGAGTGGCCGGGGTCCCCGTTAGCCCTTTATGAGCTGCAAAATACCCTCTGGCTGGGAATGGTTCAGACAGGGCTGACTCTAACAGGCTCAGAGAAGCTGAGGAAAAACACCCAGGGAAAATGCATTTTGAGAAAAATCCCAAAGATTCTAGACACGGGTCCCCCAGGGAACACCCTGCACGTGTAGTTACGCAGTTCACGCTCCATAAAAAGGATCCCCTGGAATTCCAAGCAAGGAAGGATTGAGTTATCCAGCAGACACCCGGTGGGTGCGTTTTACGTCCACTTTAGCCTAATCGATAATCTCAGAGTGAGACTCCGTCTCAAAGAAAAAAAAAAAATTACCAAATAGTGTCAAAAGAATAGCTATGTCTTTTTCAGACAACGATTTGATGCTTCTTTTTGGAAAATTAGCAAGATTTGAGGATGGGGTTTGGATTTGCTCAAGAAAAGTATTATGGCAGGATCTGGACCTTTAGCAACTCCCTCTCTACTAAAAAAAAAAAAATTAGGCAGGCGTGGTGGTGGGCGCCTGGAATTCCAGCTACTAGGGAGGCTGAGGCAGGAGAATCGCTTGAAAGGGAGTCGATTGGCTGTAAATGTAAAGGAATCTTCCACAATCTGAAAACCGTGGGCTGAACGGTGTCTCCCCTGGAAAGCGTGTTGAAATCCAGACTCTGGTGAACGTAACCTGATTTGCAACAGGGTCTTTGATTTGGAAAGTTAACATGATATCCGCAGGGTGGGCCCTGATGCAATAGGACTGGTGTCTTATAAGAAGAGGAGATGAGCTGGGCACGGTGGCTCACGCCTGTAATCCCAACAGTTTGGGAGGCTGAGGCTGGGGGATCACTTGAGGTCGGGAGTTCAAGACCAGCCTGACCAACATACAGAAAGCTCGTCTCTACTAAAAATGTAAAATTAGCCAGGCGTGGTGGGGTGTGCCTGTGATCCCAGCTACTCAGGAGGCTGAGGCGGGAGAATCGCTTGAACCCAGAAGGCGGAGGTTGTGGTGAGCCGAGATCACGCGATTGCACTCCAGCCTGAGCGACAACAGTGAAACTCCATCTTAAAAAACAAAAACAAACAAAACAAAGAAACAAACAAACAAAAATAACAGAAGGGAGGTGAGGACACAGACACACACACAGAGGGACGACCCTGTGAGGACACAGGGAGAAGACGGCATCTCCAAGCCCAGGAGAGAAGCCTCAGGAGGAACCAGCCCTGCCCACACCTGGATCTCAGACTTCCAGCCTCCAGGACTGTGGGAGAATCAATGTCTGTTGTTTATAAGCCACCCAGTCTATGGTGTTCTGTGATAGCAGCCTGAGATGGACTAAGACATCCCATAAGAAGAGCAGATAAAGACACAGACACACACAGAGGGACGACCCTGTGAGCACACAGGGAGAAGACGGCGTCTCCAAGCCCAGGAGAGAGGCCTCAGGAGGAACCAGCCCTGCCCACACCTGGATCTCAGACTTCCAGCCTCCAGGACTGTGGGAGAATCAATGTCTGTTGTTTACAATCCACCCAGTCTATGGTGTTGTGTGACAGCAGCCTCAAACGGAGTAAGACATCTCATAAGAAGAGGACATGAGGACACAGACACACACAGAGGGATGACCCTGTGAGGACACAGGAAGAAGACGGCATCTCCAAGCCCAGGAGAGAGGACTCAGCAGGATCCAGCTCTGCCAGCATCTTCGCTGGAGGCTTCTGTTCTCTGAAAGAGTGAGAGGAAAGTATTATATCTTTCAAAGCCCCCCAGTGTGTGATAGTTGGTGACGGCCACCCCGGGGAACCAGTGCAACAATCTCCCTGTGTTTTGCTTTTTGCATTTTCTCAGCCGACTCTCAGAAACGGATGCAAGGAGATGCACAAGGAGACACACACCAGCCCATCTTTTTTTTTTTTTTTTTTTTTTGAGACGGAGTCTCGCTCTGTCGCTCAGGCTGCAGTGCAGTGGCACAATCTGGGCTCACTGCAGGCTCCGCCCTCCGGGTTCACGCCATTCTCCTGCCTCAGCCTCCCGAGTAGCTGGGACTACAGGCACCCACCACCACGCCCGGCCCATTTTTTTGTATTTTTAGTAGAGACGGAGTTTCACTGTGTTAGCCAGGATGGTCTCGATCTCCTGACCCCGTGATCCGCCTGCCTCGGCCTCCCAAAGAGCTGGGATGACAGACGTGAGCCGCCGCGCCCGGCCCCACCAGCCCATCTTAAACTGCATCCTTTGTCAGCCCTGGCTGGCCGGGAGTCGTGTTTGGAGAGGTCCCTGGCAAAGGCCGTCGTTGCCATGATCTGCCTCTACCCGCACTCCCACACCCGAGAGAGGAATGAATGGATAATGTCACCCTGTGCACAGAGCACCCAGCATTATCTGTTGGGGAGAAGAGACATTGCTTCCTTCTTCCTCTTTTAAAATTAAAGATACTGGCAGGGCGTGAGGACGGAGTGATGTCTATCTGAGTTAGCTTTACAAAAATGTGCATCTTCCAAAACTCTGTTCATCCTTCTCACAGCCTGTTTCTCCTGTGCTGGATGCTTCCTGCCTTCAAACATCAGATTCCAAGTTCTTCAGTTTTGAAACTCGGACTGGCTGTCCTTGCTTCTCAGCCAGCAGACGGCCTATGGTGGGACCTTGAGATCATGTCAGTTCATACTTAGTAAACTCCCCTTTATTTATATATGTATATATGTAAGTATTCCATTAAGAATACCATATACAGGCTGGGCACGGTGGCTCACTCCTGTCATCCCAGCGCCTTGGGAGGCCCAGGTGGGCGGATCATTTGAGGTCAGGAGTTTGACGCCAGTCTGGCCAACATGCTGAAGCCCCTTCTCTACTAAAAATACAAAAATTAGCAAAGTGTGATGGTGGGTGCCTGTAAACCCAGCTACTGGGGAGGCTGAGGCAGGAGAATTGCTTGAACCTGGGAGGCGGAGGTTGCAGTGAGCCGGGATCACGCCACTGCACTCCAGCCTGGGTGACAGAACGAGACTCCGTCTCAAAAAATAAATACATTAATTAAAAACAATGCAGCACCATGAGACGCCTGCCAAAGAGAAAGAAATAGATAATCAGGCACGCTGCATGGAAAACACATTAAAACAGTGAGTCACATTCTCTCTGACTCATGCAGCTATGACCAGCTGTTCTGGATTGAATCGTGTCCCGTACTCGTGGGTATAACCTTATTTGGAAATAGGATCTTCAGAGGTATAATCAAGTAAAGACGAATTCATGAGCATGAACCCCCATGCAATAGCTCTGGGCTTCTTATGAAAAGAGGAGTTGTTTATTGCAGCACTATTTACAAGAGCAAACACTTGGAACCAACCCAAATGCCCATCAATGCTAGACTGGATAAAGAAAATGTGGCACATATACACCATGGAATACTATGCAGCCATGAAAAAGGATGAGTTCATGTCCTTTGTAGGGATGTGGATGAAGCTGGAAACCATCATCCTCAGTAAACTCACACAGGGACAGAAAAGCAAACACCGCATGTTCTCACTCGTAAGTGGGAGTTGAACAGTGAGAACACATGGACACAGGGAGGGGAACATCACACACCGGCTGCTGTCAGGGAGTGGGGTGCAAGGGGAGGAAGAGAATTAGGACAAATACCTAATGCATGCAGGGCTTAAAACCTACATGACAGGGTGACAGGTGCAGCAAACTACCCTGGCACATGTATACCTGTGTAACAAACCTGCACGTTCTGCACATGTATCCCAGAACTTAAAGTAAAATAAAAATAAATAAATAAAAAGGAGGTAAAACTTTGAGGAGACATTCTCCAGAGTCTCGCTCTGTCGCCCAGGCTGGAGTGCAGTGGCACGAACTCAGCTCACTGCAACCTCCACCTCCCAGGTTCAAGTGATTCTCCTGCCTCAGCCTCCTCAGTAGCTGGAATTACAGGTGCCTGCCACCATGCCTGGCTAATTTTTCTATTTTTTAGTAGAGAGGGGGTTGCACCATGTTGACTAGGCTGGTTTTCAAACTCCTGACCTCCGGTGATCCACCCACCTTGGCCTCCCAAAGTGCTGGGATGACAGGCGTGAGCCACCGCACCTGGCCCTGGATTTCCTTTTTTTAAATTAATTTTTATTCATTTATTTATTTTTCTTTAGAGATGGGGTCTCACTGTTTTGCCCAAGCAGGTCTCCAATTCCTGGGTTCAGGTTATCTTCCTGCCTGAGCCTCCCAAAGTACTATATTTCTTGTTTGCACATTCCCTTCCACAAATCTTTCTTTCTTCCTTCTATTCACATCGATTTTCTTGGTAGGTCCATGGGAACCTCTTTCAATTGAAATGTCCAGAACCTTCCATAATATTATTCTTGAGCAAATCTAAACCCCGTATTCAAATCTTGCTAATTTTCCAAAAAGAAGCATTATCAAATCATTGTCTGAAAAAGGCATAGTTATTCTTTTGACAGTATTTGGTAATTTTTTTTTTTTTTTTGAGATGGAGTCTCACTCTGTCACCCAGGCTGCAGTGCAATGGTGCCATCTCAGCTCACTGCAACCTGTGTCTCCCAGGTTGAAGCAGTTCTCTGCGTCAGCCTCCCAAGTAGCTGGGACTACAGGCACCCGCCACCACGCATGGCTAATTTTTGTGTTTTTAGTAGAGACGGGGTTTCACCATGTTGGCCAGACTGGTCTTGAACTCCTGACCTCAGGTGGTCCACCCACCTCAGCCTCCCAAAGTGTTGGGATGACAGGCGCGAGCCACCGTGCCCGGCCAGGTTGGTTTTTTTTTGTTTGTTTGTATGTTTGTTTTTTGGTTTTGTAAACTGGAATGAGAGCAATGTGGATATTCATTGACTTCATCTGTCCAATAATTGGCTAATTGTTCCTTTTAGTCCAAAACATCCATTCAGAATCAGATGAATGGCACCCCCAAGACATATTAAATATACAATGTTTTCACCTTAAATAATTTCATTTCAACTCCCTTTACCTTGTGGGTTTTTTTTTTTTCTTTTCCTGGAGGTTTCAGAAATGGTGAGGTGCTAGCTAGCCTGTTCCACATTCGGTGCTTAAGAGAATCTTTGTTCCCATCACCCAAAAATGTTTTGACATCTCAGGTCTAGACAGATGAATCTTTGCCGTTCTCCCCTGGTGTTTTGTAGATTTGTTAACTCGTTTTCTCTAATAACCTTGACTTTCTATTCTATCTTGTGAGTTTCTAAGTGGGTCCCATAGCATCCCTGGTGTCTCCTCAGAAAAACTAATTTCACTTGGATTAAGTTGTACGTTTTCATCTATCTTCTCTTTCTAAGTACCTGACACCCCGAAGCACGTTTTTCATCTGTTTCTGTAACCTGCCCAAAGTGGTCACCAACATTTTTTGATCAATGAATTCTAACATTCCACCCTGTGTAAAAAAAAAAAGTGTTATATATAATAAATATATTCACTTTTATATATAAATATTCCATTAGAAATATTTATATTCTATATTATATAATATTATATATGGAATAGCTATAAATATTCCATTACAAATATTTTGTATTATATATATTATATATTGTATATATATGTATTTCCATTAGGAATGTTTTATATTTTTTATATATATTATTGTATTATATATTGTATATATATGTATTTCCATTAGGAATATTTTATATTTTATATATATATATCATATATTGTATTATATATTGTATATATGTGTATTTCCATTAGGAATATTTTATATTTTATATATATCATATATTGTATTATATATTGTATATATATGTATTTCCATTAGGAATATTTTATATCTTTTATATATATCATATATTGTATTATATATTGTATATATATGTATTTCCATTAGGAATATTTTATATTTTATATATATCATATATTGTATCATATATTGTTTATATGTGTATTTCCATTAGGAATATTTTATATTTTATATATATATATCATATATTGTATTATATATTGTTTATATATGTATTTCCATTAGGAATATTTTATATTTTATATATATCTTATATATATCTTATATTGTATTATATATTGTATATATATATGTATTTCCATTAGGAATATTTTATAGTTTACATATATATATCATATATTGTATTATATATTGTATATGTATGTATTTCCATTAAGAATATTTTATATTTTATATATATATCATATATATGTATAAATAAACATTTTACATATAACAGGGAGTGAGTCATTTGTCGCTTACCAGACTTTGGTGTGGAATCTTACAGGGAGGTGGTTTTTCTCCTACTGCAGAATTATTGCTGGCAGAGAGGTTGGAGTCCTGGTCATTTATAATGATCCCCTGGGTCCAGTCTCTGATCACATGCAGATGTGGGCCCTGGTGAGCCACAGGCCCTGGCAGGAAAGGCAGTTCTTGCAGGCAGCAAAACAGGGGTTTGTCTGCACCAAAGAAGAGTCATCATTGAGGGCCTGGGCCGAGGAGCAGGCTTGGAGGACACACCCATGAAGAGGAATGCAAGGTGTTTATTCCAACTGTGGATGGAAGCAAGCCTGTGTCCACAACACCTCAAGTTACCCCAAAGGGAACAAAGTCATGTCATTACCTGTGTTCTGGGCACTGTTGCCTGGGACCTCCCTGAGACTACCTGAAATCTTCGCTAAGAAAATGTCATCAAGGAGATGGGGGAAGCCAGCGTTCTTTCCTGTAAGCCAGAGAGGGTTGTTCTCACAGAAGCATGACCTGCAGTTACTCAAAGGAACACAAAACAGGAATTTCCCCCTGCCTATGATGTACGAGAACTTCCCACATCTACAAAACACGAGGATGCTCTCTGTCCTACCTTTTGGGCTAGAAAAAATGTTGCAGCATGTGGCCGGGTGTGGTGGCGCACACCTGTAATCCTAGCACTTTGGGAGGCCAAGGCAAGAGGATCATAAGGTCAGGTGACTGAGACCGTCCTAGCTAACACGATCTCTAATAAAAATACAAAAAAAAAAAAAATTAGCTGGGAGTGGTGGCACACACCTGTAGTCCCAGCTACTTGGGAGGCTAAGGCAGGAGAATCACTTGAACCCGGGAGGCGGAGGTTGCAGTGAGCCAAGATTGCGCCACTGCACTCCAGGCTGGGTGGCAGAGCGAGACCCTGTCTCAAACAAACAAACAAAATTTTGCAGAATGTTAAATATAAAGAAATTATGAAATCAATCTCCATACAGGACTCCTTTGAATATCTCATTGGACAGATCCAGAAATTGCAAGAAGTAGCAATAAAATAGAGTCTTTTACAGAAAAAAAAAAAAATCCAGCCGCAAGGACAATGTCACAAATGTAATTCAAAATATATAGACACATTATCTCCTAGAGTGATTGATATGGTTTGGCTGCGTCCACACCCAAATCTCATCTTGAATTGTAGCTGCCATAATTTCCACGTGTTGTGGGAGGGACCTAGTGAGAGATAATCAAATAATGGGGACAGTTTCCCCCATACTGTTCCCATGATAGTGAATTACTCTTGGCCAGGTGCAGTGGCTCACGCCTGTCATCCCAGCACTTTGGGAGGCCGAGGCAAGTGGATCACCTGAGGTCAGGAGTTCGAGACCAGCCTGACCAACATGGCCAAACCCCGTCTCTACTAAAAACACAAAAATTAGCTGGGCACGGTGGCGGGCGCCTGTAGTCCCAGCTACTCGGGAGGCTGAGGCATGAGAATCACTTGAACCGGGAGGTGGAGGTTGCATTGAGCCGAGATCACGCACTGCACTCCAGCCTGGGTGACAGAGTGAGACTCCGTCTCAAAACAAAGAAATGAAACCTCTTCCCTTTATTAACTACCCGGTCTGCAGCATGCCTTTATCAGCAGCATGAAAACAAGACTAGTACAGTAATTAATATCCTTAAATAGTGATGGAGACATGTCAGTGAGAACTATCAAGAAAACCGGTCCTGTGATTTCTCTCTAGACCGTCCAAAGCAAACCCAGCCATCTCTCCTTACAACCCAAAGTTAGTTTTAGTTGACATCAGAGGCTTCTTTTGTTCGCTACCACATAACAGCACTTTTCAAGTCCAATTTGCCATTCACAAAAATCGAGTTATAGAGCCATAATGCTTTTCTTATCTGCATTCACATATAGAGTCATCCCCAAAACAGGTGTCCTTTCTTCACAGATCTCCCCAGAAAGACTCACAGATTTCTCCACAGGTTTTCGTTTTTGCTCTAAAACTGCATTTTGTACAGACTCTATTAGATGCATGGCACTGAAAAAATATTTTGCTTTACGTGCCGAGCACTCTTTCTGGTGTTGTAGACATTTCAGCCAAATTGCTCTAACATGCGTTACTGGTGACTTTCGATTCTTTCTCACAGCTTCTTTGGTGAACAATTGGGGGTTTGGGGTTGTGCCTGTCTGTGGAGGAAAAGTTAAATATTAAATTTGAACTCTGCCGGGCACAGTGGCTCACACGCCTGTCATCCCAGCACTTTGGGAGGCCGACGCGGATGGATCACCTGCGGTCGGGTGTTCGAGACCAGCCTGACGAACATGAAGAAACTCCGTCTCTACTAAAAATACAAAATTAGCCAAGCGTGGTGGTGGCAGGTGCCTGTCATCCCACCTACTCGTGAGGCTGAGACAGAAGAATCACTTGAACCCGAGAGGTGGAGAGTGAGCCATTGCACTCCAGCCTGGGCGACAAGAGCAAAACTCCATCTCAATAAATAAATAAATAAGTAGATTGGAACTCAGTTGAACGTGGACACAAACAATGGTCACCAAGTCCCGGAACAGGTTGCGTGAGCCCCCTTGAGGCGTTCATCCAGCGCTATTTCGGAGAAATCTCTATTTCAATCTATTCCTATACACCAGTTATTGAAAAACAACAGATAATCACAAAAACAAGTTGACCTTCTTCTGTTCCCTGAGCCCAGTCGAGAGGGGCCCTCATGACGGGGCCTCATGCCAAACAACTAGTTACAAAAAGAGCTAGGGTCCCACACCACGCCGAAGCTTCATGAGACCTCTCCTCATCTGTGCATGGATGACTGGCCGAATCTGGAGCTCTTGCTTCCCAGTCTGGTGGTGAATCCTCCATAGTCTGGTGAGTGTAGCTATCTTTTCCCTTCTCCCTTCTCATTACAATTTGCTTATTATATCAATCTGCTTATTGTGTCCATCTATTTATTATATCATTTGCTTATTATTCTATCATTTGCTTAATTATTTGCTTATTGTTGTTACTACTATTATTATTATTTTCTTGAGACAGAGTCTTGCTCTCTCGCCCAGGCTGGAGTGCAGTGGTGCAATCTCAGCTCACTGCAAGCTCCGTCTCCCGGATTCACGCCATTCTCCTGCCTCAGCCTCCCGAGTAGCTGGGACTACAGGCAACTGCCACCATGCCCAGATAATTTTTTGTATTTTTAGCAGAGACGGGGTTTCACCCTGTTAGCCAGGATTGTCTTGATCTGCTGACCTCATGATCCGCCCGCCTCGGCCCCGCAAAGTTCTGGGATTACAGGTGTGAGCCACTGCGCCCGGCCTATTATTTGCTTATTATATCTGCATTGCCATTGACATGGGATAAAGGTTGTTTACCCCTTCAAGGTATTGTGTGTGTGTCTTTTCTTCTCCCCTCACGCGTTTCTTGCAGAGAACACTGTCTTGTGTGGTGGTTAATGTCATCCACAACCTTAACACTTGCAGTTAGCCTGTGAGTTCTTTGGGGATTAAAATTCTGTCTTGTTCTTGTCTTTGGTTCTTAAAGTTATTTTCTCATCCCTTTGCATTATAGCAAGTAAAAGAAAAAATAAAAATGGGTGGCTGGGCACGGTGGCTCACGCCTGTCATCCCAGCACTTTAGGAGGCAGAGGCGGACGGATCACGAGGTCAGGAGATTGAGACCATCCTGGCTAACGTGGTGAAAACCCGTCTCAACTAAAAATACAAAAAATTAGTCTGGTGTAGTGGCGGGTGCCTGTAGTCCCAGCTACTTGGGAGGCTGAGGTAGGAGAATGGTGTGAACCCGGGAGGTGGAGGTTGCAGTGAGCCGAGATTGCACCACTGCACTCCAGCCTGGGTGACAGAGCGAGACTCTGTCTCAAAAAAAAAAAAAAATGGGTATAAGTTTGATAATTAGGAAACAGATGAATCAATTTATTCAGAAAGGGTTGAAGAGTTTCATAACTAGGAACTCTGTGCACATTGGGTAAAACTAAGAGATACATTCCTTGCCTTCATGGAGCCCATGGTCTTTACAGGGTGTTGGACGATACACAGGTAACCACACAGAAGGGCTTGTGACTCTAGCTTGTGCTAAAGTGGACACAGGGGTGGATGTCAGTGGCCACCACAAAGATCCATCTTTGGATCTGATATGGTTTGGCTGTGTCCCCCCCCAAATCTCACCTTGAATTGTAGCTCCCATCATTCCCACGTGTTGTGGGAGGGACACAGTCGGAGATCATTGAATCACGGGGCTGAGTCTTCTCCGTGTTGTTCTTGTGATAGTGAATAAGTCTCACGAGGTTTGATGCTTTGATAAGGGGAACCTCTTTCTCTTGGTTTGATGCTTTGATAAGGGGAACCTCTTTCTCTTGGTTTGATGGTTTGATAAGGGAACCTCTTTCTCTTGGTTTGATGGTTTGATAAGGGGAACCTCTTTCTCTTGGTTTGATGGTTTGATAAGGGGAACCTCTTTCTCTTGGTTTGATGGTTTGATAAGGGGAACCTCTTTCTCTTGGTTTGATGGTTTGATAAGGGGAACCTCTTTCTCTTGGTTTGATGGTTTGATAAGGGGAACCTCTTTCTCTTGGTTTGATGGTTTGATAAGGGGAACCTCTTTCTCTTGGTTTGATGGTTTGGACTCTCCTTCTCTTCTCTTGTTTACCACCATGGAAGACATGTTTTTCCCCTTCTGCCGTGATGGTGAGGCTTCCCCAGCCACTTGGAACTGTGAGTCCACTACACGCTTTTCTTTCTTTTTTTTTTTTTTTTGGAGACAGAGTCTCGCTCTGTTGCCTGGGCTGGAGTACAGTGGCGTGATCTCAGCTCACTGCAACCTCCACCTCCCGGGTTCAAGCGATTCTCCTGCCTCAACCTCCCGAGTAGCTGGGATTACAGGTGCCCGCCACTACGCCCAGCTAATTTTTTGTATTTTTAGTAGAGACGGGGTTTCACCATGTTGGCCAGGCTGGTCTCAAACTCCTGACCTTGTGATTCGCCCGCCTCAGCCTCCCAAAGTGCTGGGATTACAAGCATGAGCCACCATGCCCAGCCATTACACGCCTTTCTTTTGTAAATTTCCCAGTGTTGAGCTTGTCTTTATCAAATGCATGAAAACGAATTAATACAGGGTCACACCCACATGGGGTTGCAAGATAATCTGAAAAACATCTTTTCCCATTCTTCCCATTGAGTAGATCTCTTCCCAGACTTTCTTCCTCTCGTCCTCTTTGCTCCTGTCCTTCCCCTACCTCCACCCAACGGCTGTGAGATCAGGAGGTCTTCAACTTGGAGAACATTGATGTATTCCAACCACAGATGATGGCACCACAGAGTCTTCTGCCCCGGGAGGATGGCTTTCATGTTGGCGGATTTCTTAGACTTCCACATCACCAAAGTGAACACACCTTTTTTTTTTTTTTGTAATATTAACTCTGTCCGTGCAGTTCAGGAGGTCTTCAAGGTCACCTACAGGTCTAAAAATGTGCTAGAGAGACTCGCAGAGCTCAGAACAGCTGTTAGACTCATGGTTATGGTTTATTACAACAAAAGAATACAAGCTAAAGTCAGCAAAGACTAAAGGCTTACAAGGTGGAGTCCGGAAGACTCCAGGTATGAGATTCCCAGTGTCCCCTCTTGGTGAAAGCATGCAGATGGTGATTAGTTCTTCTAAGACTCTCCCAGGTTCTTCTAATACACTCCTGGAGTATTTCCAATCAGGGAGGCTCCCATGAATTTGATATCAAGTTTTCACTGAAGGTCAGTCACAGGTATGGCTGATCACCAGTGTGACTAATCTGTCTCCAGCCTCTCCAGAGGTCAACCTGATATAGGAGGGTGCAGGTCCCCCACCATCAATTACATTCTGTTTTTATTTTGTTTTTGTTTGAGATGGAGTTTTGTTCTTGTTGCCCAGGCTGGAGTGCAACAGCGTGATCTCGGCTCACTGCAACCTCCGCCTCCCGGGTTCAAGTGATTCTCCTGCCTCAGCTTCCCAAGTAGCTGGGATTACAGGTGCCCACCACCATGCCAGGCTAATTTTTGTATTTTTAGTAGAGACAGGGTTTCACCATGTTGGCCAGGCTGGTCTCGAACTCCTGACCTCAGGTGATCCGCCCACCTCAGCCTCCCAAAGTGCTGGGATTACAGGCATGAGCCACCGCGCCCAACCAATTGCATTGTTAACGTGGACTCTCTGGCATGGCCCTAAGGGATTAGGTAAGCAAAGATACTCTTATCCAGCAAGGGTTTTAAAGCTACCTCCCAGAAGCCAATCAAGCGCCAAATATTTCACTGGGCAAGACAAATCCTTTGCCACATGACCCTGGAAATTAATACATGTGGTAGTTTCCTTCCACAGCAATGATGCATGACCTTAACTGCACCTTGTAGTATAGCATTTGTGCATTAAAACACTGAAGATTGGGCTGGGTGCAGGTGCTCACGCCTGTAATCCCAGCATTTTGGGAGGCTGAGGCAGGCGGATCACGAGGTCGGGAGATTGAGACCATGGAGAAATCCCATCTCTACTAAAAATACAAAAAATTAGCTGGGCGTGGTGGCAGGTGCCTGTAATCCCAGCTACTCGGGAGGCTGAGGCAGGAGAATGGCGTGAACCCGGGAGGCGGAGCTTGCAGTGAGCCGAGATCACACCACTGCACTCCAGCCTGGGCGACAGAGCGAGACTCCATCTCAAAAAAAAAAAAAAAATTAAAGATCGGATCACAAAGTCAAGAGATCGAGACCATCCTGGTCAACACAGTGAAACCCCGTCTCTATCTAAAATACAAAAATTAGCCGGGCATGGTGGCCCATACATGTAGTCCCAGCTCCTCAAGAGGCTGAGGCAGGAGAATGGCATGAACCTGGGAGGCAGAGCTTGCAGTGAGCCGAGATCACACCACTGCACTCCAGCCTGGGTGACAGAGAGAGACTCCATCTCAAAAAAAAAAAAAAATTAAAGATCGGATCATAAGGTCAAGAGATCAAGACCGTCTTGGTCAACATGGTGAAACCCCATCTCTACTAAAAATACAAAAATTAGCTGGGCATGGTGGCCCATACCTGTAGTCCCAGCTCCTCAGGAGGCTGAGGCAGGAGAATCACTTCAACCTGGGAAGTGGAGATTGCAGTGAGCTAAGATCGCACCACTGCACTCCAGCCTGGGTGACAGAGCGAGACTCCATCTCAGAAAAAAAAAAAAAAAAATTGAAGATCTGTCTTGGATGCCCCTGGATGCCCCATGAGTGAGGGAGGGAGGGATCTCCTACCCTAAATAGTATCCGATAGCCAGATGCACCACACCCAACACTGCATAGGTGAGATTGAGATCTATCCACAGTTTACTAGTCATAGATGGTTACTGCTGGAGTAAGAGGACACCGTCTGCCATGCAGGACCCTGGGAACGTTGCATTTGAGAGCAGAGTGAACCAGCAGAAGTTGTAGGAAGTAGACTTTGTAGTCACAAGAGGGTGTGGTGCCCCCTGGTTCCCGTGAGAAGACGTGATTGGCTCCTTGCAGCTATGAGTAGAAGAGTGTTTGTGCAGCTATAACAAAATATCCAAGACTGGGCAATTCAGAAAGAACAGACATTTATTTCTTACAGTTCTGGAGGCTGAGAAGCGGCAGATCGAGTTCCCGACAGATTCAGTTTGAGTAATTTTATGGGCTAGGTGGGAGGGAAAATCCATGAGATTGAAAAGTTCTCATAAGGTATGCCCCCTGCTCAACAGGAATGGCTCCCCACCCGGTGAGTTCTATTTTATCTATTCTATCTATCTGTCTATCTGTCTGTCTGTCTGTCTATCTATCCTCTATCTATCTATCCTCTATCCATGTATCTATCAATCTTTCTTCCCATCATCAATTATCCATCTATCTATCCATCTATCCATTATCCATATATTCATCTATCATCTATCTATCATCTATCTATTTATCTATCCTCTATCCATGTATCTATCCATCTATCTTTCCATTATCTATTATCCATCTATCTATCCATCATCTATATATTCATTTGTCTATCATCTATCTATCTATCCTCTATCCATGTATCTATACATCCGTCTTTCCATTATCAATCTATTATCCATCTATCTATCCATCATCTATATATTAATCTATCATCTGTCTACATATATCTATCATCTATCATCTATCATCAATCTGTGTATCATCTATCTATCTATCATCTTTCTATCTATCTATATACCTATGTATCATCTATCTATGTGTCATCTATCTATCTATCTATCATCTAGCTAGCTAGCTAGCTATCATCTATGTATCTATCTATCATCTATCTAGCTATCTATCATCTATCTATCTGTTATCTATCTAGCTATTATCTGTCTATTTATCTATGTATCTATCATCTATCTATCTATGTATCTATCATGTATCTATCAATTACCTGTCATCTCTCTCTCTCTCTCTCTCTCCCTCTATCTTATCTATTCTAGCTATTCTAGTTGATGGGAGAACTCGCCACATGGGGAGCCATTCCTGTTGACTAGGGGGAATATCTTATGAGAACAGAGAAACTCATGGTTAGGATTTGGGGTCTCCTGAGGCTCTAAGACGTAAAAGCATCAGCACTTGAAACTTTCAGTCTTACAATGTAACAGCCCCTTTCCTTGCAGTAATGAGTAGAACAGTGTCATTATCTGTTTGGGCTGCTGTAACAAAACAACAAAGACTGGGTAATTTTAAAAGAACAAAAATGTATTTCTTACAGTTCTGGAGGCTGGGAAGTCCAAGAACCAAGTAGCCAAGCATCTGGCCATCAAATTTCAACACTTGCATCAGCTCTATGGTTCCTCTACTTATGCTAACCATTATTTAAATAAGTAAAAGGCATGCTGGCTGGGTGCACTGGCTCACATCTGTAATCCCAGCACTTTGGGAGGCTGAGGCAGGAGGATTGCTTGAGCCCAGAAGTTTGAGGCCAGCCTGGGCAACATAGCAAGACTCTGTCTCTACAAAATAAAAATTTTTAAACTAATTAGCCAAGTCTGTTGGCATATGTCTGTAGAAACAGCTACTTGGAAGGCTGAAGCAGGAGGATTGTTTGAGTCTAGGAGTTTGAGGCTGCAGTGAGCTATGACCACACCACTGCACTCCAGCCTGGGAGAAAAAGCGAGACCCCCAACTCTAAAAAAAAAAAAAAAAGAGGATGGTGACCTTATGTAGAAGATAGATGGTGGAAGGCATTCCAGAGAAGGCAAGCAGTGAGTAGATGTTGCAGGTCCATTCTCAGCCCTGAGACAGGAGGCCCATCAAGTACTTTAGCTGGAATGCATTGTAGAGAAGAGAAAAAGAAGCTGAGAGCTTCTGTGCTGTCCTTGTGGGTCTGAGCTGTAGTTTTGTCTTTCTTTCAACAGCAACAGGGAAGGTGTTGCATGGTCTTCAGCAGCTGGGCAATGTTAGCAGGAGTGTCCCCCACTTTCAAGTAGGCCTTCACCTCCAAATGGCCTCCACCTCCAAGTTAGTCTCCAACTTCTAAATTGGCCTCCACCTCCAAGTTAGCCTCCAGTTTCCCAGTTGGACTCTACCTCCTAGTTGGCCTCCACATCCAACTTGGACTCAACTTCCAAAGTGGCCTCCACCTCCAAGTTAGCCTCCCACCTCCAAATTGACCTCACCTCCATGTTAGCCTCCACCTTGAAATTAGCCTCCAATCCCCTAACTGGACTCTACCTCCTAGCTGGCCTCCAACCTACATGTTGGCCTCCACATCCAACTTGGACTGCAACCTCCAAATTGGCCTCCACCTCCAAGTTAGCCTCCACCTTGAAATTAGCCTCCAGTCTCCCAACTGGACTGTACCTCCTAGTTGGCCTCCAACCTACATGTTGGCCTCCACTTCCAACTTGGACTCCAACCTCCAAACTGGCCTCCACCTTCAAGTTAGCCTCCAACCTCCAAACTGGCCTCCACCTCCAAGTTAGCTAATTTACCAACTGGGAGATTATCAATCTGCTTATTATATCAATCTGCTTATTATATCTTATTATGCCTCCAAGTTGGCCTCCAACATCAAGTTGACCTTCACTTCCACATTGGCCTCCACTGCCAAGTTGAGTGGCCTCCACCTCCAAGCTGGCCTCGACCTCCAAGCTGGCTCTAACCTCCAAGTTGGCCTTCACCTCCAAGATGACCTCCAACCATCCAAATTGACCTCCAACCTCCAAGTTGACCTCCACCTTCAAGTTGCTCTGAACATGCTTTGGAGAATATATCAATGGATGTATATGAAAGTAGCATGACCAGTGGAGAAGTTGGTGTGGCCACTTGGACGTGATTGATGGACAGGGCTCCAATGGTTCATCAACCCGAGGCTCCTTTCCTTAGAAACCACACTGACTCAACAGACCAGAGACCACATCTAAAGTCTACAGAAGAGCTGATAGCAGGCTCTGTCTGAGATAAACCACTGTCTCGATTTCTCCCCATGTCCACCCGGTTCTGATCATGGTGCCTGGGTAAAGGTAGCCTGCCCCGTGTTTGTCTATTGTCTGAACAATTTCCAAATCACTGCCTCATCTGTAGCTCATTCTCCAAGGTCACTAACCTGTGTCCTGACTGTCCACAAGGAAGGAGTGAGATTTCTCTTTCGGTCCTTGCTCCGTCCTCAAAGCTTGGGCACCTCGTCATATGAACTTTCCCTTTGATGGTCTTTTTGTTGCTTGCACTTCAAATCTGGCGGCCCAGGAAGTGTGGGCTTTGTCCTAGGCACCGATTGTCACATGCCTTCTCCACGCTTAGTACGAGGTTTTTGTACAATTAACCAGGTTTCTCTGATTCCTTCATTCTTTGCACCTTGGAAAAACTGCATGAACACAATCTTATCTGTTCCCAATCTTAACTGTTCTTTGATTCTCTCAAGCTCCTGCATCATTACCTATCTGGCCTGTGGATTTAGCTCCTTGTCTGATTGCTTTGTGTTATTTTTCTTACAGTTGCCTTTTCCATCTGCCCCAAAGACTCAACTCATGAAAGCAAGACGATGAAGAGGGAGACGGATTAGGGCAGAGGCCGGGCAGAGAGGCGGGAGATGTGGGCTTGTTCTAAACAAGGTGTGAGATCTGCTGTAGAAGCCAACTTACCAGGGGGTTTAGGCAATACAGCCAAGCCAGCCAAGATCTCCGGGGCTGTCCTGGGAGTGCTCCCAAACCCGAGGTTGGACTTGGGAGGTCTAGAGAGGAACACCACAGGCTCATGTTTCACTAGCCTGTTGGGACCACGGCTAATTCCACAGCCTCTTGGCTCCTTGGGAGGATATCACACCTCTCCTGGAACCCGAACCCTTGCGGCCCTCCCGTGATCCAGCGCCACCTCCCTAAGAACCTTTATAAGAAGAAGACATGAGGATCTTTGATCAGCTTCCTTCTTTTGCAGCTGAAAATATATTGAATGTCAGTAAAAGGTCTCATCTATTTTTATATATCTATCTCTGTCTGTCTATGTGTCTAGCTATCAACTATCTATCTATCTATCTATCTATCTATCTACGTGTCAGTCTATGTACTTATCTGTTTGTCTGTCTGTCTATCTATGTATCTATCTATCTATGTGTGCATCTATGTATCTATCTATCTATGTGTCTATTTATCTATCTGTGTATCGATCTATCTGTCTGTCTGTCTATCTATGTGTCTATCTATCTATCTATCTATTGGTCTATCTATCTATCTGTGTATCTATCTATATATCTATCTATCATCTATCTATTTATCTACCTATTGGTCTATCTATCTATCTGTCAATCTATGTATCTATTTGTCTATCTATCTATCTCTCTCTCTCTCTATCTATCTGTTGGTCTATCTATCTATGTATCTATCAATCTAGCCTTCTATCTATCCATCCATCTATCCATCTCCATCCATCTATCATATCAATTGATCTATCTATCCATCTATCCTATTGATGTATCAATCTATCCTCCATCTATCTGTCCATCTCTATGCATCTATCCTATCAACTTATCAGTCTATCCTTCTATTTATCTATCTCTCTATGTATCTCCATTCATCTATCCAATTGATCTATCAATGTATTTTTCTATCTATCCATCTATCTATCTACCTACCTACCTGCCTATCTATTTTATCTAATCTATCTATCCGTCCATCTATCTACCCATCTATTATCTTTATCTATCTCTATCTATCATCCATCTTTCTATGTCTTTATCTAGCTCTCTATCGATCTCTATCTATCTATCTCTTTCTCTATCTGTATCTATCCATCCATTCTTCTGTCTGTTCGTCTGTCCGTCCATCTGTCTGTCTATCTATCTATCTCTGTCTCTATCTATCTGTCTATCTATCTATCTATCCATTCTTCTGTCCGTTCGTGTGTCTGTCCATCTGTCTATCTCTCCATCTATCTATCATCTATCTGTCCATCCATCCATCTATCCATCCATCCACCCATTCATCCATTCACCTATCCATCTATCCATCCATCCATCCATCCATCCGTCTATCTTATGCATCACAGCTGGACCATGCAGAAGACAGAGGGCTGAGGAATGGGAGCTTCTGGTGAGGTGTGTGGGTGCAGCCATGAACCCCTCCAGTTAATGTGACTGTATTGGGGAGAACTGGCACCATTGAGGGGGAAGTTGTAGCTGTGAAGAGAACAGGACCCAGTGATTGTTGTTGAAGACCATCTGTGCACGATCTGAGGCAGAGCTGGAACACTCAGGTGACGAGTTCCTCACTGAAGGTCAATTTGGACCATCCCAAGAGTCCCCTTGGTAGCACAGAGAGATACTGATCTCCCACAGCAGGTACAAAGAAAGTAAAAGACGAGGAACAAAGTGTGCTGGGACTGTCTGATGTCAAACCCCAGCTAACGGGCAGTATCAGGACATGATGGACACCACCTCAAGACATGGGATGGGGTGTCCTTGTATCTGTACCTTTGAGAGCTTTATTTTATTTTATTTTATTTTATTTATTTTATTTTATTTTATTTTATTTATTTTTTTATTTTATTTATTTTATTTTATTTTTTGAGACAGAGTCTCACTCTGTCACCCAGGCTGGAGTGCAGTGGCGCAACCTCAGCTCACTGCAACCTCCACCTCCTGGGTGACAGGCCCCACCGAGTAGCTGGGATGACAGGCATGAGCCACCATGCCCAGTCCCAGCTTGGGTTCTGAACCCTTCAACACAGACTCTTTCTGAGAAAAAACAGGCCAGGCACAGTGGCTCACGCCTGTCATCCCAGCACTTTGGGAGGCTGAGGCTGGTGGATTATCTGAGGTCAGGAATTTGAGACCAGCCTGGCCAACATGGAGAAACCCCATCTCTACTAAAAATACAAAAATTAGTCAGGCATGGTGACGGGCGCTTGTAATCCCAACTACTCGGGAGGCTGAGACAGGAGAATCACTTTAACCCGAGAGGCAGAGGTTGCAGTGAGCCAAGATCACACCACTGCACTCCAGCCTGGGTGACAGAGCGAGACTCTATCTCAAAAAAAAAAAAAAAAGAAAAAATCAAACTTTACTAGATAGGAGAACTGCTCACAAAACAGAAAAAAACCTACAAATCACATTTTCTAATTATAAAAATACGATCATTTACGTGAAAATGCTCTGTCTTACCAATAAGAAAGCTTATTAGTTAAAAGAAAAGAAACTGCATGTCTGTATATGCACATATGTATGCGGGCATGTGTGTCTGTACGTGTGTACATATGCAGTTGCCTTCCTCCACCAAAAGGTAAACTTTTTTTTTTTTTGGAGACGGAGTCTTGCTCTGTCGCCCAGGCTGGAGTGCAGTGGCACGATCTCGGTTAACTGCAACCTCCGCCTTCCGGGTTCAAGCAATTCTCCTGCCTCAGCCTCCCGAGTAGCTGGAATTACAGGCACCCACCACCTCTGGCTAATTTTTTGTATTTTCAGTAGAGATGGGGTTTCCCCATGTTGGCCAGGCTGGTCTCAAACTACCGACCTCAGGTGATCCGCCCACTTCAGCCTCCCAAAGTGCTGAGATTACAGGTGTGAGCCACCGAACCTGGCCTAAACTTTTTTTTTTATTGGGATAAAATTTGCATAGCATGAAATTCCCCTTAACTATCTTGCAGAGAACAGCTCAATGGTATTTAACACTTTCACCATGCTGTGAAACCATCAGTCTATTTCCTTCTAGAACACTCTCTTCAACCCAAGGAGATCCTGCACTCATTATCACTCATGCCCGTTTCCTCTCCCCACACTAAGTCTCTTGAAATTTGTGACTTTGTGTGTCTTTCCTCCACAACGACCATTCTCCTTAACTTTTAAAAAGCCATTTGCCCTCTCTTCTTTCTTTTTTTTTTTTTTCTGAGACAGAGTCTCGCTCTGTCTCCCAGGCTGGAGTACAGTGGTGTGATCTCAGCTCGCTGCAACCTCTGTCTCCCAGGTTCATGCCATTCTCCTGCCTCAGCCTCCTGAGTAGCTGGGACCACAGGCGCACACAACCACGCCCAGCTAATGTTTGTATTTTTAGTAGAGACGGGGTTTCACTATGTTGGCCAGGATGGTCTTGATCTCTTGACCTCATGATCCACCCGCCTCGGCCTCCCAAAGTGCTGGGATTACAGGCATGAGCCACCGTGCCCCGCCCCCTCGCTTCTTTAATAAAACCCTGATTTCCTTTACAGGATCCTGCCCCAACCCAGGGGATGAACCAGGCAGGTCAATCTGTTCCCCATTTCTGCTGGCCAAGCTTCAGACTTGATAAAGTGTGTGGGACAAGCAAGGCAAAAGAGGAACAGGGAAAAAACTATCTTTGCCTACGCCCTCCCTTTCTGCTAAGAATGCTGTCTTGAGGATGTGATGTCCGGAGCTTCAGCAGCCACTTTGTGACTATGAGAAAACTCTGCTGTGCCCATGCCTTTCCTTCCTACCAGGAATGCTCTCTTAAGGGCGTGATGTCCAGAGCTTCAGCAGCCACTTTGTGAGTATGAGAAAACTCTGCCATGCCCATGCCCTCACTTCCTGCTAGGAATGCTCTTTTGAGGGCAGGACATTCAGAGCTCCAGCAGCTGCTTTGTGGCTATGAGGCACACTATCAGACTGTGAGGCATTACCATGCAGGAGGATGTCATTACCTGTTCTTTATTTGCATTACTGTTCTTTTATTTGCATTACCTGTTCTTTATTTGCATTACTGTTCTTTTATTTGCGTAACCTGTTCTTTATTTGCATTACTCTCTGTTCTTTATTTGCACTACTCTCTGTTCTTTATTTGCACAAACGGCCTAGATTTCTCTGCCTGCATCACTGCAGCAAACACTCTATGGGACTTTGGCAAGAGCAAGAAATATTCTCACTTCACGTCTCCTCAATGCCTCCCAGCCATTTGTGCTGCTGTGATGATAGGTCTGTGGTAAGGAATATTCCTTCTCCCCAGGCTGCAGCAGGTACCTGGAACAGGCATTCCTCGTAGTACTTCTGTTTGGTACTTTTCATCTCTAGGAAAGGAGTGGGAAAATCGCCTGCCTAAGTGTAGCCATACAGAGTAGCTAATGAAGTTCATGCATGAGGGCGTATGGATCATCAAGCCCCTTTTAAGATTTACATTCCTCCAACTTCTTCTAAAGAACAGCATACTGGCCAGGTGCAGCAGCTCACGCCTGTAATCCCAGCACTTTGGGAGGACAAGGCAGGCAGATCACGTGAGGTCAGGAGTTTGAGACCAGCCTGGCCAACATGGTAAAACCCTGTCTGTACTAAAAACACAAAAATTAGCCAGGTGTGGTGGCACGTACCTGTAGACCCAGCTACTTGGGAGGCTGAGGCAGGAGAATCGCTTGAACCCGGGAGGCAGAGGTTGCAGTGAGCCAACATCTTGCCACTGCATCCCAGCCTGGGTGACAGAGAAAGACTCCATCTCAAAAAAAAAAAAAAAAAATAGAAACAAATAAGAAAGAAAGAATGAAAGAAAAGAGAGGAAGAAAGAAAGAAAGAAAAGAAGAAAGAAAGAAAGACGAAAGAAAGAAGGACGAAAGAAAGAAAGAAAGAAGAAAGAAAGAAAGAAAAAAGAAAAGAAAGAAAGAAAGAAAAGAAAAGAAAGAAAGGGAGGGAAAAAAAACACAAAATACCTCCTGCATTCATTTGTTCCAGCGCCAGGCACAATGAGGTGCTGTTAAAATCCTAAGTTATTTCTCTTCCAGCAAAGAAGAGATGCCGACTTATGTTTTATTAGGTAGCTCATAAATTACCTTTACTTAGGCGACCACAATGCTGACATCTCATGTGCATTCTTGTCTAGACCAGCGCCTCTTTTCCTTCCAATTTCTGTAAGGGGGTCTTTTTTTTTTCCAATGTGCATCGGCCAGCTACCCACTTAAGCAGCTTCTCAGAAACCCTTTCAAGTTCTGAAGCGTCTGCTAATAACACGGGCTTCCATCGAGGCTGTGTCTCCAATCATTCTTTCCAACGCAACCATCTTCCTTCTGCTCCCATAACATATGTTTGTAATCATGTAACACTCTCAGCCTGTTGCAGCAGCCCGTCGTCTCTGCAACCCAGAGCTGCTCTTCTGAACGCTGTCCAATGTCATTTATGCCGGATTTTAAATGCATTTTTCCTCTAGCACTCTTGGCTGTTTTAGGATCTCTCTCTCTCTCTCTGTTTTTTTCACCTTGTACATGATTTCCTTTGTTTTATGCATGTTGGAAACTCAGACCTTTTTGCAAGAATTCCATTTACCAAGATGCAGACAGCAATCATAAAAGATGACGCTGGCTTTCAGAATGGAAAAAAAATATTACAAAAGAATTCTTTGACATTTAGCCATGTCATGACTGATTTTTTTAAATGCAATCATTTCCCATTTGTCTTTAACGCTAGCATTTTTACAAGTGGGTTTAAATATTTGATAGATTTATATTTTAAACCTTTTAGCCCGGGTGCGGTGGCTCACGCCTGTCATCCCACCACTTTGGGAGGCCGAGGTGAGTGGATCACCTGAGGTCACGAGTTCAAGACCATCCTAGCCAACATGGTGAAACCCTGTCTCTACTAAAAATACAAAAATTAGCCAGGTGTGGTGGTGGGCACCTGTAATCCCAGCTACTCAGGAGGCTGAGGCAGGAGGATCACTTGAGCCTGGGAGGCAGAGGTTGCACTGAGCCAACATCTTGCCACTGCACCCCAACCTGGGCGACAGAGAAAGACTTCATCTCAAAAAAAAAGAAAGAGAAAGAAAGAAAGAAAGAAAAGAAAGGAAGGAAGGAAGGAAAAGAAAGAAAGAAAGAGAAAGAAAGAAGAAAGAACGAAAGAAAAAGAAAGGAAGGAATGGAAAGAAAAAAAAAACCAGCATACCTCCTGCATTCATTTGTTTAAGTGCAAGGCACAATGAGGTGGTGTTCAAATCCTAAGAGCCGAGATCATGCCACTGCACCCCAGCCTGGGCGACAGAGAAAGACTCCATCTCAAAAGAAAGAAAAGAAAGAAAGAAACGAAAGAAAGAAAGAAACGAAAGAAAGAAAGAAAGAAAGAGAAAGAAAGAGAGAAAGAAAGAAAGAAAGAAACAAAGAAAGAAAGAAAGAAGGATAGAAAGAAAGGAAGGACAAAGAGAAAGAAAGAGAAAGAAAGAAAGAAGGAAAGAAAGAAGAAAGAAAGAAAAAAAACCCAGCATATCTCATGCATTCATTTGTTCCAGCACCAGGCACAATGAGGTGCTGTTCAAATCCTAAGAGCCGAGATCATGCCACTGCACCCCAGCCTGGGCGACAGAGAAAGACTCCATCTTAAAAAAAAAAAAAAAGAAAGAGAAAGAAAGAAAGGAAAGAAGGAGAAAGAAAGAAAGAGAGAGAGAACAAAGAAAGAAAGAGAGAAAGAAGAAAGAAGAAGAAAGAAGAGAGAAAGAAAGAAAGAAAGAAAGAAAGAAAGAAGAAAGAAAGAAAGAAAGAAAGAAAGAAAGAAAGAAAGAAAGAAAGAAAGAAAGAAAAAGAAAAGAAACAAGAAAGGAAGAAAAAAAAACCCAGCATACCTCCTGCATTCATTTGTTCCAGCGCCAGGCACAGTGAGGTGCTGTTCAACTCCTAAGAGCCGAGATCATGCCACTGGGTAACAGAGAAAGACTCCATCTCAAATAAATAAATACATAAATGAATAAAATAAACTACACTCCTATTGACTTTGACTAGTCTACGTCTTTCTGGGTAGTGCCTTCACTCCTGTCTGACCCTTAGTGAACACCTCTAGGAATCTGTAATCAATATATTTGTAATGAATCACCATCAGCTGTCCACGGTCCCAATGATTCCCATTGAATTTACCTCCAAGGGTGAAGATGCCCCTGTTTTCTGAGGGATCTCTTCCTCCTTGTGCCTTCTGCACCAAATCAAAATATCCAATCTTAATGCCGGGGCTGGGATCATTGATGATTATCACGTGGGTTTCTCACATAGACTGTGGGTTGCATTTTTCTAGAATACATGGTCCAGCAGCGTTTAAGGTCACTGTCATCGCCCCTAAACACACAGAGCGAGGCGTAGAACACAGGATCGAATGCACATACGTGCACACACACACACACACACGCACTTCCTTTCCTAACTACGTGAGAAAAATCATTCGGTGCTTATCAAAAATGACTCTCCGGCCGGGCGCGGTGGCTCACGCCTGCAATCCCAGCACTTTGGGAGGCCGAGGCAGGCGGATCACCTGAGGTCAGGAGTTCAAGACCAGCCTGGTCAACATGGTGAAACCCCCGTCTCTACTAATAATACAAAAATTAGCTGGGCGTGGTGGTGGGTGCCTGTAATCCCAGCTACTTGGGAGGCTGAGGCAGGAGAATCACTTGAACCCAGGAGGCGGAGGTTGCAGTGAGCTGAGATGCTCAGATCTTTTAAGATATCTTTTTGGCTGGGTGTGGTGGCTCACGGCTGTAATCGCAGCACTTTGGGAGGCTGAGGCAGGTGGATCACCTGAGATCAGGAGTTTGAGACCAGCCTGGTCAACATGGCGAAACTCCTTCTCTACTAAAAATACAAAAATTAGCCGGGCGTGGTGGCTGGTGCCTATAATCCCAGCTACTTGGGAGACTGAGGCAGGAGAATCGCTTGAACCCGGGAGGCCGAGGCTGCAGTGAGCTGAGATCATGCCACTGCAATCCAGCCTGGGAGACACAGCGAGACTCTATCTCAAAAAAAAAAAAAAAAAAGGAAAAGAAAAACAAAGGAAGGTGTGGTTATGGGAGAGCAGCCTAAACATTGAGGGGAACATCCTAAATCCCAGCAGCAAGGGAAGAAACGCCAGGTGACAGGGCTTTTTTCTGCACAGAAGTAACTGATGTCTGACTCCATTTCTATGAAACGTGCTCAACAGGCAAATCCACAGACAGGAAGTGAATTTGTGACTCTCAGAAGTTGGGGAGGGGGATGTGGAGTGACTGCTTGATGGGAATGGGGGTTTCCTTTTAAAGGGAATGAAGATTTTCTCAAACTACATAGAACTGGTGGTTGTACAGCACGGTGAATGTACTAAATGCCCCGTTCGTATAATTTAAAATAACTAACTTGATGTAATTTTTTTTTTTTTTTTGAGACAGAATCTTGCTCTGTCACCCAGGCTGGAGTGCAATGGTGCGATCTTGGCTCACTACAAGCTCCGCCTCCCGGATTCAAGCGGTTCTCCTGCCTCAGCTTCCCAAGTAGCTGGGATTACAGGCACCTGCCCCCACACCAGTATTTTTAGCAGAGATGGGGTTTCTCCATGTTGGCCAGGCTGGTCTCGAACTCCTGACCTCAAGTGATCCACCCACCTCGGCCTCCCAAAGTGCTGGGATGACAGGCGTGAGCCACTGTGCCCGGCTATGTGATGTGTGCAAGTTTTTATTTGATAATTGTGAGTATTTCACACAAACGTGGGAGTACGGGGTATGCAACAAGCTTTTTAAAAAACAGAGGTATGTGATGTGAATCTTACCTCTATTTTTAAAAAAGCTTGTCACATGTCTCACACTCACAAGTTTGTGTAAAATAGTCACAATTATCAAATAAAAACTTGTACAGGGATATTCATAGCAGTGGTATTCACAGTAGCCAAAAAGTAGAAACAGCCCTACTGCCCATTTATGAATAAATGGGTAAACACAATGTGGCTCATCCATGCAATGCAATATGATAATGGAATATTATGCAGCCAGGAAAAGGAAGAAGGCTCTAACAAAAGGCTGCAACATGAACGCATTTTTGGAAACAGCCCTAATGCCCATCTATAAAGGAATGGATAAACACAGCATAGCTCATCTATGCAATGCAATATTATAATGGAATATTACGCAGCCTGGAAAAGGAAGAAGGCTCTAACAAAAGGCTGCAACATGAATGAATTTTTGCGACAGCCCTACTGACCTTCTATGAAGGAATGATAAACACGATGTGGTTCATCCATGCAATGGAATATTATGCAGCCTTGAAAAGGAACAAGGCTCTGACAAAAGCTGCAACAGGAATGAATCTTTGGAACAGCCCTACTGCCCATCTATGAAAGAATGGATAAACACAGCATGGTTCATCACTGTGATGCAATATTATAATGGAATATTATGCAGCCTGGAAAAGGAACAAGGCTCTGACAAAAGGCTGCAACATAAATGCATTTTTAGAAACAGCACTACTGCTCATCTATGAAGGAATGATAAACACAATATGGTTCATCCATGCAATGCAATATTATAGTGGAATATTATGCAGGCTGGAAAAGGAACAAGGCTCTGACAAAAGCAGCAACATGAATGAATTTTGGAAACAGCCCTACTGCTCATCTATGAAGGAAAGGATAAACACAACATGGTTCATCAACGCAATGGAATATTATGCCACCTGGAAAAGGAATGAGGCTCTGACAAAGGCTGCAACATGAATGAATTTTGGAAACAGCCCAATGCCCATCTGTGAATGAATGGATAAACAACACGTGGTTCATCCATGCAGTGCAATATTATAATGGAATATTATGCAGTCTGGAAAAGGAACAAGGCTCTGACAAAGGCTGCAATGTGAATGAATTTTTGGAAACAGCCCTGCTGCCCATCTATGAAGGAATGACAAACACACCATCATTTATCCATGCAATGGAATATTATGCAGTCTGGAAAAGGAACAATGTTCTGACAAAAGCAGTAACATGAATGAATTTTGGAAACAGCCCTACTGCCCATCTATGAAAGAATGATAAACACGATGTGGTTCATCCATGCAATATTATAGTGGAATATTATGCAGCCTGGAACAGGAACAAGGCTCTGACAAAAGACTGTATCATGAATGAATTTTTGGAAACAGTCCTACTGCTCATCTATGAATGAATGATAAACACAATGTGGTTCATCCATGCAATGCAATATTATAATGGAATATTATGCAGCTGGAACAGGAACAAGGCTCTGACAAAGGCTGCAATGTGAATGAATTTTTGGAAATAACCCTAATGCTCATCCATGAAGGAATGATAAACACAGCATCATTTATCCATGCAATGGAATATTATGCAGTCTGGAAAAGGAATAAGGCTCTGACAAAAGGCTGCAACATGAATGAATTTTGGAAACAGCCCTACTGCCCATCTATGAATGAATGGATAAACACCACATGATTCATCCACGCAATGCAATATTATAATGGACTATTATGCAGCCTGGAACAGGAACAAGGCTCTGACAAAGGTTGCAATGTAAATGAATTGTTGGAAACAGCCCTACTGCCCACCTATGAAGGAATGATAAACACAGCGTTGTTTATCCATGCAATGGAATATTTACGCAGTCTGGAAAAGGAACAATGTTCTGACAAAGGCTGTAACATGAATGAATTTTGGAAACAGCCCTACTGCCCATCTATGAAAGAATGATAAACACAATGTGGTTCATCCATGCAATGCAATATCATAATGAGATATTATGCAGCCTGGAACAAGAACGAGGCTCTGACAAAGGCTGCAATGTGAACGAATTTTTGGAAATAGCCCTAATGCTCATCTATGAAGGAGTGATAAACACAGCATCCTTTATCCATGCAATGGAATATTATGCAGTCTAGAAAAGGAATAAGTCTCTGACAAAAGACTGCAATATATATGAATTTTGGAAACAGCCCTACTGCCCATCTATAAAGGAATGGATAAACACAGCATAGTTCATCTATGCAATGCAATGTTATAATGGAATATTACACAGCCTGGAACAGGAACAAGGCTCTGACAAAGGCTGCAACGTGAATGAATTTTTGGAAACAGCCCTACTGCCCATCTATGAAGGAATGATAAACACAATGTGATTCCTCCATGCAATGGAATATTATTCAGCCTGGAAAAGGAACAAGGCTCTGACAAAAGCTGCAACATGAAAGAATTTTTGGAACAACCCGAACAACCCGACTGCCCATCTATGAATGAATGGATAGACATAGCATGGTTCATCCATGCAACGGAATATTATAATGGAATATTATGCAGCCTTGAAAAGGAACGAGGCTCTGACAGAAGACTACAACATGAATGAATTTTGGAAACAGCCCTACTGCCCATCTATGAAGGAATGGATAAATAAAGCATAGTTCATCCATGCAGTGGAATATTATGCAGCCAAAAAAAAGAACAAGGCTCTGACTAAGGCTGCAATGTGAATGAATTTTTGGAAACAGCCCTACTGTCCATCTTTGAATGAATGATAAACACAGTATGGTTTATCCATGCAATGGAATATTATGCAGCTTTGAAAAGGAGCAAGGCTCTGACAAAGGCAGAGACAGGTTGCAATGTGAATGAATTTTTGGAAACAGCCCTACTGCACATCTATGAATGAATGATACACACAATGTGGTTCATCCATGCAATGCAATATTATAATGGAATATTATGCAGCCTTGAAAAGGAAGGAGGCTCTGACAAAGACTGCAACGTGCATGAATTTTTGGAAACAGCCCTACTGCCCATCTATGAAGGAATGATAAACACAGTGTGATTCCTCCATGCAATGGAATATTATGCAGCCTGGAAAAGGAACAAGGCTCTGACAAAAACTGCCATGTGAATGAATTTTTGGAAACCGCCTTACTGCCCATCTATGAAATTATGATAAACACAATGCAGTTCATCCAGGCAATGCAATATTATAATGGAATATTATGCAGCCTAGAACAGGAACAAGGCTCTGACAAAAGACTGTATCATGAATGAATTTTTGGAAACAGCCCTACTGCCCATGTATGAATGAATGATAAACACAATGTGGTTCATCCACGCAATGCAATATTATAATGGAATATTATGCAGCCTGGAACAGGAACAAGGCTCTGACAAAGGCTGCAACGTGAATGAATTTTTGGAAATAGCCCTACTGCTCATCTATGAAGGAATGATAAATACGGCATGGTTCATCCATGCAATGGAGTATTATGCAGCCTTGAAAAGGAACAAGGCTCTGACAAAATCTGCAACATGAATGAATTTTTGGAACAGCCCTACTGTCCGTCTATGAAAGAATGATAAACACAGTATGGTTCATTCATGCAATGCAATATTATAATGGAATATTATGCAGCCTGGAAAAGGAACAAGGCTCTGACAAAAACTGCAATGTGAATGAATTTTTGGAAAGAGCCCTACTGCCCATCTATGAAAGAATGATAAACACAATATGGTTCATCCAGGCAATGCAATATTATGATGGAATATTATGCAGCCTGGAAAAGGAACAAGGCTCTGACAAAGGCGGTAACATGAATGAATTTTTGGAAATAGCCCTACTGCCCATCTATGAAGGAATGACAAACACACCGTCGTTTATCCATGCAGTGGAATATTATGCAGTCTAGAAAAGTAACAATATTTTGACAAAGGCTGTAACATGAATGAATTTTGGAAACAGCCCTACTGCCCATCTATGAAAGAATGATAAACACCATGTGATTCATCCATGCAATGCAATATTATAATGGAATATTATGCAGCCTGGAAAATGAAGAAGGCTCTGACAAAAGGCTGCAATGTGAATGAATTTTTGGAAACAGCCCTACTGCCCACCTATGAATGAATGATAAACACAGTGTTGTTCATCTGTGCAATGCAATCCTATAATGGAATATTATGCAGCCTGGAAAAGGAATGAGACTATGACAAAGGCTGCAATGTGAATGAATTTTGGAAACAGCCCTACTGCCCATCTGTGAATGAATGGATAAACATCACGTGATTCATTCGTGCAATGCAATATTATAATGGAATATTATGCAGCCTTGAAAAGGAACAAGGCTCTGACAAAAGGCTGCAATGTTGATGAATTTTGGAAACAGCTCTACTGTCCATCCATGAAGGAATGGAGAAACACAGCATAGTTCATCCATGCAATGGAATATTATAATGGAATATTACACAGCCTGGAAAAGGAACAAGGCTCTGACAAAGACTGCAACGTGAATGAACCTTGAGGACATCATGCTCAGGGAGAAAAGCCAGGCACAAACACAAAAGCACACGTAGTGTATGATTCCCTTTCAATGAAACGTGCTGAACAGGTAAACTCCTAGAGAAAGATAGTGGATTTGTGGGTGCCAGGGCCTGGGAAGGAGAAATGGAAGTGACTGTTTAATGCGTACAGGGTGCGCTTTTGGGGGTGATGAGAAATTTCTGGACCTTGAGATTGGTGATGGTTGTACAACATTGTGAATGCACTAAATATCACTGACTCATTGAGTTTAAAACGGTTATAATGCTGAATTTTATATATTTGTATTTTGTCATCATAAAAAAGAGTGTACATTCTGAATTTTCTTTTTTAACAGGTGAGAGGTTGGGTAAAGAATCTTCCAGAATGGACGGACATGGTGACTCACCCCTGAAATCCCAGTACTTTGGGAAGTCAAGGTGGGCAGATCACCTGATGTCAGAAGTTCGAAACTAGCCTGGCCAACATGGCGAAACCCCGTCTCTGCTAAATATACAAAAAAATTAGCCGGGTGTGGTGGTGCACGCCTTAATCCCAGCTACTTGGGAGGCTAAGGCAGCAGAATTGCTTGAACCTGGGAGGCAGAGGTTGCAGTGAGCTGAGATTGTGCCACCGCACTCCAACCTGGAGGATGGAGCAAAAACTCTGTCTAAAAAAAAAAAAAAAAAAAAAAAACAACTTCCAGAATGCTTGCCTTCTCCACACGCTATGTCACTTTTGCTGGTTGACCTAGAATCCATCTTTTTTTTTTCTTTTTTTTTTTTTTTTCTCGAATGCAATCCAAACATACAAGCTGAAGCTGGCCACAATCGCCACTTATAAAGCGTGATTGGTGTAATAGAGTTGAACTTCCATTTTTACTTACTTATTTTCATCATACCCAGAACGATTTATGTGGTTTCACACTTAGATGTCCAAAGGGTGCCGGCATTAAAGTGGTTTGTGCTGAATGCCGTTGTAATTCGGAGGGGTTGGGGGCATCCACTGGCGTAATTGATACTCTAACCCGTAATTGGCACTCTAACTTGAAACACATTTTATTTATAATTTTTATTTATTTATTTATTTATAAAATAAAATTTTATTTACACAGTGTGTTTCATTCACGTTGCTGTCTTTGTCGGGAACCTGTTCCTTTTCCAGGCTGCATAATATTCCATTATGAGTCCACGGTTTCTGTGAAGGTATCGCCCAAAAAGCCATAACAAAACAAAATGAAGTTCAGAGCCGTCATCACAGCCCGGAATGCTGGTGTTCACTTTGGCCCCATTAAGAGTCTAAGATGTTTTGGTGGGGAGCCCTGATATTCATTTCTGTGCTGCTGGAGACCTTGTAGAGAAATCTCAGCTTACCAAAGGCCAGAAGAGAAACGGCGGAAACGATTTGACATTCTCTGGCTGGGATGCCTGGAGAATTATCCAATGATCCAGAATCATGTGGGTAAAGAAGGAGTTTGGGAAACTTTTGCTGTTTTTGTTTGTTGTTTGTTTGTTTTTGAGACGGACTTTCACCCTGTCACCCAGGCTGGAGTGCAATGGTGTGATCTCGGCTCACTGCAAACTCCACCTCTGGGGTTCAAGAAATTCTCCTGCCTCAGCCTCCCGAGTAGCTGGGATTACAGGCGCACTCCACCAAGCCCGACTAATTTTTTTTTTTTTTTTGAGATGGAGTCTTGCTCTGTCTCTCAGGCTGGAGTGCAATGACACGATCTTGGCTCACTGCAACCTCCGCCTCCCGTGTTCAAGCCATTCCCCTGCCTCAGCCTCCGGAGTAGCTGGGACTACAGGCATGCGCTACTGCGCCCAGCTAATTTTTATATTTTTAGTAGAGATGGGGTTTCTCCATGTTGGCCAGGCTAATCTCGAACTCCTGACCTCAGGTGATCTGCCCGTCTCGGCCTCCTGAAGTGCTGGGATTACAGGCGTGAGCCCCTGCACCTGGCCCGGCTAATTTTTTTTTTTTTCTTTGAGACACAGTCTTTCTCTGTCGCCCAGGCTGGAATGCAGTGGCACAATCTCGGCGCACTGCAACCTCCGCCTCCAGGGTTCAAGCAATTCTCCTGCCTCAGCCTCCCGAGTAGCTGGGACTACAGGCACCCGCCACCACGCCTGGCTAATGTTTGTATTTTTAGTAGAGACGGGGTTTCACCATGTTGGCCAGGCTGGTCTCGAACTCCTGACCTCAGGTGATCCACCCACCTCAGCCTCCCAAAGTGCTGGAATGACAGGCGTGAGCCACCACGCCCGGCCGAGTCTGGGAAGGCTTTGACAAAAACGTCGCTTTTCCTGGGAGTTGGTGGCACCAAATGACTGTTGACAAATTCTGTCAGGGTGAAATTGAGCCAGTTGTCACCTTCGGTCACCAGCAAATAAGCCAGTGTGACAGTTGTCACATCTTCTGTAGGCCTTAGCTCAAAGCAAATGTGGCTTGGTGTTTTCCTGGCCTGGTACAAACCTGATCATCTCCCTGTAAACTCTGCCCTCCTCTTTGGGCCTGAAGCAGACCCTGTCCCTTGTCAAACCTCATAGCAGGCTGGGCGTGGCTGCTCACGCCTACGATCAAAGCACTTTGAGAGGCTGAGGCAGGAGGATTGCTTGAGACTTGAAGTTCAAGACCAGCCTAGGCAACACAGTGAGGTCCCGTCTCTACAAAAAATGAAAAAATAGCTGGGCATGGTGGTAAGTGCCTGTGGTTCCAGCTACTCGGGAGGCTGAGGGAGGAGAATCACTGGAGCCCAGGAGGTTGAGGCTGCAGTGAGCTGTGATAATGCTGCTGTACTCCAGCCTGGACAACAGAGCAAGACCCTGTTTTTCTTCCTCAAAACACACACATACACACACACACACACACACACACACACACAAACTCCTTAGGAATTATGGTTCACATATGATGTTTTTTTTTTTTTTGAGACAGAGTCTTGCTCTCTTCCCCAGGCTGGAGTGCAGTGGGGTGATCTCAGCTCACTGCAACCTCTGCTTCCCCAATTCAAGTGATTCTTCTGCCTCAGCCTCCCAAGTAGCTGGGATTACAGGCACCTCAGCTCACTGCAACCTCTGCTTCCCCAATTCAAGTGATTCTCCTGCCTCAGCCTCCCAAGTAGCTAGGACTAGAGGCACCTGATACCACGCCCGGCTAATTTTATATTTTTAGTAGAGACGGGGTTTCGCCATGTTGGCCGGGCTGGTCTCAAACTCCCGACCTCAAATGATCCACCCACCTCAGCCTCCCAAAGTGCTGGGATTATAGGTGTGAGCCACCCCACCCGGCATTTCTTTTGTAAGTATTTTAACGCTGGTTGGACTGAAGGGCGACTAGTCCATGGAGTCAAGGACGATCAGTACTTTCCTTTGGATTTTTTTACATTTTAATTTTAATTTGCGTAGATTTACGGGTTCCAGTTCCAGTTTTGCTCCACGGATATTGTGCGTGGCGAAGTCTCCGCCTTCAGCATCACCAAAGGTTTTGTTCAGTCCTCAAATCATTGATTCCAGGTACTGTTTAAAACCATTTTTTCAGGATAAATGTTAACTTGTTAAGTAAAGTAAGGCTAAGCAGGGAAAAAAAAGAAAAACACCTTTGGACTCAAAAGAGGCATGATATATTTTATATCGTGTTCTGCCTGATGGAGGGAAATAAATATTTCTGTGCTTATGCCTTGGAGGACCAGGTGAAGCCCCAGAGCGGACGCCCATCACTGTGTTAGAAGCTGTTTACTGAGGTCCTACTATGTGCAAAGCTCTGAGAGGCACGTTGTGAGGAAGAATGAATGATTTGACCTCTGAAAACTCATGTCCCTACTAGGCTAATCCAACACGGGACAGATACAGAAAGGAGATAACGGCCGGGCACGATAGCTCACACCTGTAATCCTAGCACTTTGGGAGGCCGAGGCAGGAGGATCATGAGGTCAGGAGTTCGACAGCAGCCTGGCCAACATGGAGAAACCCCATCTCTACTAAAAATGCAAAATTAGCTAGGCATGGTGGCGGGTGCCTGTAATACGAGCTACTGTGGAGGCTGAGGCAGGAAAATCACTTGAACCCAGGAGGTGAAGGTTGCAGTGAGCTGAGATCATGCCACTGCACTCCAGCCTGGGCAACAGAGCAAAACACTATCCCCCAAACGAAAACAGAAACAAATCAAACAAACAGAAACACAGGAGGGAGAGCTCAGCCTTATTTCTGCAAGGGTGACCAATGTGAGTCACGAGGGATCAGGTAAATGGGGTTTTGCAGACTGCATAGGAGTTTGCCAGGGAGATTTAGGAGAGTTTGTGGAAAGGGATCAATACTTGCAAATGCTTAGAGGTGTGGTTGTGGGCACCTTTAAGGAGAATAGCAGAAAGGGGGTTGTATGAAGACAGAATCAAAGGGAATGTTATTATTTCTCCCAACAAAGCAGGTACCCCCCAAATCAGGGCATTTTTCTTTATCGTTGTTCTTATTTTAATTTGTCCTCCCAGGCTCTGCCGTTAGGACTCTCGGCTCTTGAGCCTTAATTTTTGCCTTCACTTTTATCTTAATAGTTATATATATATTTAAGATGTTAGTTAGGTATTCTTAATACCCCAACACAATTTTATAGTTGATTTTTTTTCATGGGGGTTAGGTAGAGGTCCCTTTTAACACTCTAATGCAATCTGTCCAACCGTCACCAATATATAAACAGAGACATTAAGAATAACGGACACCCATCGCTTCTCCCACCCCATCCAGCCCTCTGCAACGCTACCCACAACCCAAGGTGACTCTGTGTGGAGTTTGGTATCCTTCATTTTCTGAATTTCCTTTGATACTTCACTTTATTGCATTTCTCTATTTTAATTGTCTCTAACTTTATGAAAAGTGTATATCATGCTCTATGTAATTTTTTGAGACCAGCATTTCCCACTGAAAACGTCATTTCAAAGATCATCCATACTGGATTTCTGCTGCGTCTTCATTTTGGTGGCCCCGTAATATCCCAGCGGGTGAATATTCCACAACTTATGGATGCGTCCTTCTGCCTATGGGCATTAGGTTATTTCCTCGTAGAAACAGGAAATGGAAATAGGAATATTTCTATGGGGTATTTTGGGGCAGGGCTACTGTAAACATTTTTAGACATGTTACCTGACGGGCAAATCAAGACTGCCGTGAGACACCCTTTTCACACCAATATTGAAAGACAGGACTAGCTGGATTTCCTAGGCCAATTCGGAATTCCTAAGTCTAGGTGGGGAAGGTGATCGCACCCACCTTGTAACTCAGCTCACACCCAACCAAACGGGTAGCAAAGAGGGAGCTCACTAAAATACAAATTAGGCTAAAGGCAGGAGGTAAAGAAATAGTCAAATCATCTATCACCTGAGAGCACAGGGGGAGGGACAATTATTGGGATATAAACCCAGGTATTTGAGCCGGGAGGGGGCAACCCCCTTTGGGTCCCCTCCCATTGTATGAGAGCTCTGTTTTCAAGCTGTTAAATCTTGCAACTGCACACTCTTCTGGTGCATGTTTGTTCCGGCTCGAGCTGAGCTTTCGCTCGCCGTCCACCACTGCTGAACGCCGCCGTTGCAGACCCACCACTGACTTCCACCCCTCTGGATAGGGCAGGGTATCTGCTGTGCTTCTGATCCAGCAAGGCACCCCCTGCCACTCACAATCATTGTTCCTGCGTGGCTAAGTGCCCAGGTTTGTCCTAATGGAGCTGAACACCAGTTGCTGGGTTCCAGGGTTCTCTTCCGTGACCCATGGCTTCTAATAGAACTGCAACACTCACTGCATGGCCCAAGGTTCCATTCCTTGGAATCCATGAGGCCAAGAACCCCAGCTCAGAGAACAAAAGACTTGCCGCCATCTTGGGAGTGGCCGGCTGCCATCTTGGGAGTGGCCGGCCGCCATCTTGGGAGTGGCCCGCCCCCATCTTGGGAGTGGCCTGCCCCCATCTTGGGAGCTCTAAGACCAAAGACCTGCCCGTAACGATATGATTGGCAAAAATGTTAAAAATGAAGCATTCTGACGGTTGCAGATGTTGCCATAGGTGCCAGAGATTGGCTTTCCTCAACATTGTAGGGCGAAATGTCTGTCTCGACCACCATTTTGGAAAGGGGTTTGGCCTCATCTTAAAGTTGAGAAACACGGGTTCCCCAGCCCAGCAATTGTACTCTGGATGTGTCCCCAAGATGAACTCCAGCCTTTGGGTATTGTCAGAGGCACTGGAACCGGAACAACTTCGGCTTGAATAGGGGCTGGGTAAAATGAGGCTGAGACGTACTGGGCTGCATCCCCAGATGGATAAGTCATCCTAAGCTACAGGATGAGTTAGGAGGTTTGCACAAGACACAGGTCACAAAAACCTTGCTGATGAAACAGGTTGCAGTAAAGAAGCTGAATGAAACCCACCGAAACCAAGATGGCAATGAGAGTGACCTCTGGTTGTTCTCACTGCTACACTCCCACCAGCGCTAAGACAGTTTACAAATGCCACGGCAACGTCAGGAAATTACCCTATATGGTCTAAAAAGGGGAGCCATGAATTATCCACCCCTTGTTTAGCATAAATTCTTTCCTGGGGGCTCCAGGCGTCCTCCCTCTCTGGGGGGTCTGGAATGGCATCCCTGGGCTTGTGGCCGCATCACTCCAGTCTCTACCTCCACTCACAGGTTTTTGGGTTAGAATATGAAACATATCTTTTTGGGGATACATAGTTCAATCCACTTCAAATGTATCAAGTTCTCTCTGGAGGCTCTAGGGAGGATCCTTCCTGCCTCTCCCAGCTCCTAGGGGATCCAGAGTCCCTGAGCTTGTGGCTGCATCACTCCAGTCTCTGCCTCCGTCTCCAGGTGGCCTTCTCCTGTGTGTCTGTGTCTCCTCTTCTGTCTCTTGAAAAGACACTTGTCATTGCATTTAGGGCCTACCCTACTCTACTCCAGGATGATCTCATCTCAAGGCCCTTCACTTTATCACATCTACAGAGATCCTATTTCGAAATAAGTTCTCACTCCAGGTTCTGGGCTTTCAGATGTGGACAGATCTTTCTGGGGGCCACTGTTCAATCCAGTACAATTGTATCCAGTTCCCTCTAGAGGCTCTAGGGGAGGATCCTTCCTGCCTCTCCCAGCTCCTGGGGGATCCAGCATCCCTGGGCTTGTGGCCACATCACTCCAGTCTCTGCCTCCATCTCCATGTGGCCTCCTCCTCTGTGTCTGTGTCTCCTCTTCTGTCTCTTATGGGGACAGCTGTCATTGGATTTACAGTCCACCCTAATCCAATATGACCTCACCATAACTTGACTAAAACTGCGAAGAGTGTATTTCCAAAGAAGGTGATGATCAGAGATTCTGAGTGGATGCGAATTTTGGAGAGGACGCAGTTCCATCCTCTGCAGAGTGTCTTGTGCTGTCTCCAATGTCCTCATCTGCCGGAGACCCTGCGGGCGTTGAGCAAGGTGGTCCTCCTGCGTCACCACCTCCGGGGTCTTACCTTTCGCCAGGTGTGCCCACCTGGTGGCCGAATGGTGCAATGTGAAATGATCTTTGCTCTCCGCTCCCTCATCTCTCTCTCTCTGTGTCCCTCTCTCTCTCTCTCTCTCTGTTTCTCCAGCATGCTGGTCCTGTCCACACCACCTCATCCAGCTGGGTGGACCCCATTCTCATCCACTCAGCAAGGGAGGAAAGTGCTCACGTGAAAACAGGTGAGGATGTGAAGAGGGGCTTCGGAACATGGAGCCAGGGCAAGAGGGTGGGTGACACTGGGATGGAGCCCACAGCATTCTGTGCTCATCCCTGCAGCTGCCTGGGGGCTTTGTCTGCATTCGCTCCTCTCCACCATCCACAGCTTCTCACTCTTCCTCCATGTGGTACACATTTTCCTGCCCAGGAGCTGCTCCCTGAGCTCGGGATGCTCTCCCTCTAGATCCCTGCATGGCTGTCACCTTCCTGTCCACACTTAGCAAGACCCACAGTTGTTTCGTTCAGTCTTTGGGGGCAGCTGTCTCCTGAGCAAGACCACCTCTCTCAAGCCTAGAATGTGAGTCAAGGAAGCAGCCAGGAGCTGAACCAGCAACACTAAAGCTACATCCACCTCTTCCCAGGAAACGATGGTTTAGAATCACCCTTGTGCACCTGCCAGGATTGTTAGACTCAAAACATAAACAAAGAAAAATAATAAGTGGGCTGGACACAGTGGCTCACGCCTGTAATCCCAGCACTTTGGGACGCCAAGGCGGGCGGATCACCTGAGGTCAGGAGTTTGAGACCAGCCTGACCAACATGGAGAAACCCCGTCTCTACCAAAAATACAAAACTAGCCGGGCGTGGTGGTGCACACCTGTAATCCCAGCTACTTGGGAGCCAGAGGCTGGAGAATCGCTGGAACCTGGGAGGAGGCGATTGAGGTGAGCCGAGATCGGGCCACTGCACTCCAGCCTGGGCGACAGAGCGAGACTCCATTTCAAAAAAAAAAAAAAAAAGGAGGAACCGTATTTGCAAACTATGCCTCTCTGAAATGCGTTAATTTTAATATATAAGACACTTAGGGCCGGACACACTGGCTCACGCCTGTAATCCCAGCACTTTGTGGGGCTGAGGTGGGCAGATCACGAGGTTAGGAGATCGAGACCATCCTGGCTAACACGGTGAAACCCCGTCTCTACTAAAAATATTTTAAAAATTAGCCGGACGTGGTGGCGGGCACCTGTAGTCCCAGCTACTGGGAAGGCTGAGGCAGGAGAATGTCGTGAACCCGGGAGGCGGAGGTTGCAGTGAGCTGAGATCGCACCATTGCACTGCAGCCTGGGTGACAGTATGAGACTCCATCTGAAAACAAAACAAACAAACAAAAATTCACAAAGTGAGTGAGATGGCTTGGCCCCTGTGCGCTGACAGTACCTTGCAGAGGAAGCTTTCATGGGATTTTCAGAACCGGTCAGCTGCTCAGGAAGCTCCCCCTGTAGCAGGTAGATGGAGAGGATATTGAAGTAAGACGTGTCCGCTGGGAATAGGCCATCGATGCACGCACTTTGAGAACCCGAAACCCAGGAAGGTTTTCTCTGTGCCTCATTCTGTCTTTCCGAAACAGCTCTGCCCAACTGGGAAGGCGTCGGGGTCGGGGCTAAAGTCACACACACGGGAGCAGGGCTGGGTTTGGGGTGTGGGAGCCATGGGTGGTGATAGGGTTTGGCTGTGTCCCCACCCAAATCTCATCTTGTATTGTAGCTCCCACCATGTGTTGTGGGAGGGACCCAGGAGAAGGTATTGAATCACGGGGAAAGGGAAAGGGGAAGGGAGGGGTCTTTCTCGTGCTATTCTCGTGCTAGTGAATAAGACTTACGACATCTGATGGTTTTATAAAGGGGAGGTTCCCTGCACACATGTCAGACGTGGCTTTTGGCTTCCGCCGTGATTGAAGGGCCTCTGTAGCCCCGTGGAACCGTAAGTCCGTGAAATCTCTTCCTTTTGGAAATTGCCCAGTCTCAAGTAACATCTTTATCCGCAGCATGAACACATACTAACACAGCTGGGTTTTAAAATTCCTCTCCCTGGTAATCCCAGCACTTTGGGAGGCCGAGGCGGGCGGATCACCTGAGGTCAGGAGTTCGAGACCAGCCTGACCATCATGGAGAAACCCCGCCATCTCTACTAAAAATACAAAATTAGCCAGACATGGTGGCAGGCACCTGTAATCCCAGCTACTCAGGAGGCTGAGGCAGGAGAATCACTTGAACCTGGGAGGCGGAGGTTGCAGCCAGCCGAGATCGCGCCACCACACTCCAGCCTGGATGACAAGAGTGAAAGTCCATCTCGAAAATAAGTAAATAAACATAAAATCCTCTCTCAACAGACCCAATTTCAAGCTCAGATGGGGAACGGGGAAGCTGAATCTTCGAGATGCTGATTTTCCTAAAAGGATCTGAAACGTCACACACACCTTGGGATAGGATTTTGTTCCCATCCTCCCAGCCTTGTTCTCTGCAAGACAGACTTAGTGAGCTACCCTCAGATCTTTTGTTTTGTTTGATTTTGTTTTGTTGAGAAGGAGTCTCACTCTGTCGCCCAGGCTGGAGTGCAGTGGCACAATCTCAGCTCACTGCAAGCTCCACCTCCCGGGTTCACGCCATTCTCCTGCCTCAGCCTCCCGAGTAGCTGGGACCGCAGGAACCTGCCACCACGCCCGGCTAATTTTTTGTATTTTTAGTAAAGACGGGGTTTCACCATGTTAGCCAGGATGGTCTCGATCTCCTGACCTCGTGATCCGCCTGCCTCGGCCTCCCAAAGTGCTGGGATTACAGGCATGAGCCACCGCGCCCGGCCCCGTCAGATCTTATATTTGAATGTGTGCACCTCATCCTCTCACTGTGAACGGGTATTTTCAGTTGCACAGACTGAAGTGGACAGGAGCTGCGACGTAGCTGCTTTCTGCCCTTTTTCTCTTGGATGATCTTTGAGGGAAAAGGGTTAGGGACAAAATTTAAACCCCCCCCCCCCACACACACACACACACGAAAACCATGATTCTTCTTTTCTTGTAATCCCAGCTCTAAGCAGATTTAATGGCCCTGTTATTGCCAAGCGAAATTAAGTCCTTATGAAACAACTTACAAAGCGCCTTTGTAGATTCCATTTCTGAATAATCAGAAAAAGGGTTTGGGTCGTGTCTGGGCATCTGTTTCTCGTTACCACGTTGCTTCTCTGAGTACAGGGTTCTGTTTTCATTAAACACCTACTCCAGTGGGGCCATGTTGGGTTTTTTTTTTTGTTTTTCGTTTTTTTTTTCTTTTCTTTTTTTTTTTTTTTCTTTTGAGACGGAGGTTTGCTCTAGTTGCCCAGGCTGGAGTGCAATGGAGCAATCTCGGCTCACTGCAACCTCCGCCTCCCAGATTCACGCCATTCTCCTGCCTCAGCCTCTGGAGTAGCTGGGATTACAGGCACCCACCACCACGCCGAGCTAATTTTTGTATTTTTAGTAGAGACGGGGTTTCACCATGTTGGCCAGGCTGATTTCAAACCCCTGACCTCAAGTGATCTGCCTGCATCAGCCTCCCAAAGTGCTGGGATTACAGGCGTGAGCCACCATGCCCAGCCTTTTTTCTTTCTTTCTTTCTTTCTTTCTTTTTTTTTCATTCAAACAGGGTAGGGAGCTAGGGGAGAGATAGCACTGGGAGAAATACCTAATGTAGATGATGGGTTGATGGGTGCAGCAAAGCACCATGGCACGTGTATACCATGTAACACACCTGCACGTTCTGCACATGTACCCCAGAACTTAAAGTATAATAAATAAAATAAAGTAAAATAAATGTGTAATATATAATATGTGGCCGGGTGCAGTGGCTCATGTCTGTAATCCCAGCACTTTGGGAGGCCAGGGCGGGCGGATCACGAGGTCAGGAGTTCGAGACCAGCCTGGCCAACATACTGAAATTCCACCTCTACTAAAAATAAAAATAAAAAAATAAAAAATTAGCCGGGCATGGTGGCGGGCACCTGTAATCCCAGCTACTCGGGAAGCTGAGGCAGGAGAATGGCGTGAACCCGGGAGGCTGAGGTTGCAGTGAGCCGAGATCGTGCCACCACACTCTAGCCTGGGTGACAGAGTGAATAAAAAAAAAAGACAGAGAGAGATGGGGCCGTATGTCCACAGTTAGCCTGTCAGGCAGGATACTTAACATCCAAGTGGTAACTGAGATACAGAGATGAAACTGGCGGGGCGGTGGCGGGGGTAACTGAGGTGGAACCAGGAGGTCTTCGAGCTGGGAAATGGGAAGAAAAATGAGAAGAAATACATGAAGGGAAGATGCGGTTTAGGAGCAAATATCTGGCCCTCACATCAGATGCATATGTGACTAGCGGCAAGTTTATATATATCTAGAAAAGCACTACAGGTGCACACCCTCACACACAGCTAATTTTTATATTTTTGTAGAGACGGGGTGTTGCTGTGTTATCTACGCTGGTCTGAAACTCCTGAGCTCAAGCTATCTTCCCACCTCAGCCTCCCAAGTAGCTGGGACTACAGGTGCACACCACCACACCCAGCTAAGTTTTATTTTTTTGTAGAGACGGGGTGTTGCTGTATTATCTATGCTGGTCTGAAACTCCTGGGCTCAAGCTATCTTCCCACCTTAGCCTCCTAAGCAGCTGGGACTACAGGTGCACACCACCACACCCAGCTAAGTTTTATTTTTTTGTAGAGACGGGGTGTTGCTGTATTATCTATGCTGGTCTGAAACTCCTGGGCTCAAGCTATCTTCCCACCTTAGCCTCCTAAGCAGCTGAGACTACAGGTGCACACCACCACACCCAGATAAGTTTTATTTTTTTGTAGAGACGGGGTGTTGCTGATTATCTATGCTGGTCTGAAACTCCTGAGCTCAAGCAACTCTTCCCACCTCAGCCTCCTAAGCAGCTGGGACTACGAGTATCTACTACCACACCCAGCTAATTTTTATATTTTTGCAGAGATGGAGTCTTGCTATATTGCCTATGCTGCTTTAAAACTCCTGGGCTCAAGTGATCTTCCCACCTCGGCCTCCCAAAGGGCTAGGATAACAGATGTGAACCACCACACTCAACCTAGGCCAGCAGTTGTTTTTTTTTTTTGAGATGGAGTCTAGTTCTGTCGCCCAGGCTGGAGTGCAGTGGCGTGATCTCGGCTCACTCCAACCTCCGCCCCCTAGGTTCAAGTGATTCTCCTGCCTCAGCCTCATGAGTAGCTGGCTAATTTTTGTATTTTTAGTAGAGATGGGGTTTCACCCTGTTTGCCAGCCTGGTCTCTAACTCCTGACCTCAGGTGATCCACCCACCTCTGCCTCCCAAAGTACTGGGATTACAGGTGTGCACCACCACACCCAGCTAATTTTGGTGTTTTTAGTAGAGACAGGGTTTCACCATGTTAGTCAGGCTGGTCTCGAACTGCTGACCTCAGGTGATCCACCCGCCTCAGCCTCCCAAAGTGTTGGGATTACAGGTGTGCACCACCACACCTAGTTAATTTTTTTTTTTTTTTTTTTAAACAGAGTCTAGTTCTGTTGCCCAGGCTGGAGTGCAGTGGCGCAATCTCAGCTCACGGCAACCTCCGCCCCCCCCAGGTTCAAGCAATTCTCCTGCCTCACCCTCCCGAGTAGCTGGGATCACAGGTGTGCACCACCACGCCTGGCTAATTTATGAATTTTTAGTAGAAACAGGGTTTCACCCTGTTTGCCAGGCTGGTCTCTAACTCCTGACCTCAGGTGATCCACCTACCTCAGCCTCCCAAAGTGCTGAGATTACAGGCTTGAACAACCACACCTGGCTAATTTTTGTATTTTTAGTAGAGATGGGGTATCACCATGTTAGCCAGGCTGGTCTCGAACTCCTGACCTCACATTATCCACCCTCCTCAGCCTCCCAAAGTGCTGGGATTACAGGTGTGCACCACTGCACCCAGCTAATTTTTTTTTTTTTTTTTTTTTTGAGCTGGAGTGTGTTTCTGTCGCCCAGGCTGGAGTGCAGTGGTGTGCTCTCGGCTCACTGCAACCTCCACCTCCTGGGTTCAAGTGATTTTCCTGCCTCACCCTCCCAAGTAGCCGGCTAATTTTTGTATTTTTCGTAGAAACAGGGTTTCACCCTATTTGCTAGCTCGGTCTCTAACTCCTGACCTCAGGTGATCCGCCTGCCTCTGCCTCCCAGTGTACTGGGATTACAGGCATGCGCCACCACACCCAGCTAATTTTGGTGTTTTTAGTAGAGACAGGGTTTCACCATGTTGGTCAGGCTGGTCTCGAACTCCTGACCTCAGGTGATCCACCCGCCTCTGCCTCCCAAAGCGCTGGGATTACAGGCGTGAGCCAACGCGCCCGGCCAGTGTGTGTGTTTCACGAAGCTCCCTGTGATGACAAGGAGCTGTGGATGATGAAGAATCTTGTATTTCTCAGCAGCAGAATTTTCATGCCTTCATCTCCACGTTCTGTGGATTCGAAATGATGCCTCATGCCGGCCATTAATTTCAGCCCTTCTACAGCCCTCCTTACACACAATAATCATGTCCATTTGGGCAATGACTTCTGTCGAGGGCATCTCACCAGAGACTAAGTATTGGGTGCTCACGCCTGATAGGAAATTCAGTCCGCGGCAGTTAATATATGGAAACGCAATTTGTCCTTAATCATCCTACTGGGAGTCGTAACGGCAACTAAGTGGATGCAGGCATTTTAAAATGCACGGGTGGTTACAGCAACCTCACTTGCCACGGGCGTTCTTCCCCGTAGACAGCTGAAGAGCTGAATAAATAAGGTACGTTTCCCTGGCGTTTGACCCAACGCCTGTGTCGTCTTCCCCCCACCGCACCTGCCAGACGATTAACACCTTTCAGGGAGGCTCACAGAACTATGCAGATCGACGGCTGTGATTTGCAAAGTCTCATCCTGACGAGCATAGACCCTGACAGTCATGTTATTTACCGACACAGAGATCTCCTTTTTCATTATAATACAAATTTGTAGGTGACCGTCTCCTTCACCGTTTAATATTAAAGGATCAGAGACAATGCCTGGGTGGGGCGAGGAGGGGGGGTGTGACAATTTGCAGGGTGACTTACCCGGCTTCCTGTGACACCAGCTAATTGGAAGGGGCAGTAATGATGTTCTGTTTTGGTTCCTGGGACCCCAGGATGGCGCTGAGAGGGTATTTTTACAAGTTGGCCGTGCTTACATTTTTGAGGAAGCTATGACTTTTTTTGGTTGACTTTATTCCTTTTTATTTAAATTTAAAAACACTTCAAAGTACAAAAATATAACTGCTTCAAACCATATAGATGTGCCGTGCACAGTGGCTGACGCCTGTGATCCCAGCACTTTGGGAGGCCGAGGCGGGCGAATCACTTGAGGTCAGGAGTTCAAGACCAGCCTGGCCAACATGGTGAAACCCCATCTCTACCAAAAATACAAAAATTAGCTGGACGTGCTGGTGCGCACATGTAATCCCAGCTACTTGGGAGGCTGAGGCAGGAGAATCTCTTGAACCCGGGAGGTGGAGGTTGCAGTGAGCCAAGATCACACCACTGCACTCCAGCCTGGGTGACTGAGTGAGACTCCATCTCAAAAAAACAAACAACAAACAAAATATAGATGCGTTTGTCCCAAATATAAACTTTCTTATTTCTTATATTTCTCCAAAAATCCCTCCTTATCCCTGTTTATAATTTTAATTCTATTATTTCTCTATAGGTGTATACTGCTTTTATAATTATAATTTAAAATTTTATCCTGGGGGCTGTGAATGGTAGCTCATGCCTATAATGCCAGGACTTCGGGAGGGCGAGGTGGGCGGATTGCTGGAGCCCGGGAGAAATGTGAGACCACCCTGGGCAACATGGCGAAACCTCCTCTCTACAAAAACACAAAAACACAAAAACAAAAATTAGCTGGGTGTGGTGGCAGGCACCAATGGGCACAGCTACTAGGGAGGCTGAGAGGTAAAGTATCTCTTGATCCTGGGAGGTTGCGGTTGTAGTGAACTGTGATTGCGCCACTGCACTCCAGCCTGGTGGACAGAGTGAGATCGTATCTGAAAAAGAAGGAAGGAAGGGAGGAAGGGAGGGAGGGAGGGAGGGAGGGAAGAAAAGGAAACAAAGAAAGGAAGAAAGAAAGAGAAGAAAAGAAAGAAAAAACGGAAAGAGAAAGAAAGACAGGGAGGGAGGGAGAGAGAAAGGAAGGAAGGAAAGAAGGAAGGGAGGGAAAGAAAGAGAGAAAGAAAGAAAAAGAAAGAAAGAGAGAAAGAAAGAGAGATGGGGAGGGAGAGAGAGAAAGGAGGAAGGAAAGAAGGAAGGAAGGGAGGGAGGGAGGGAAGGAAAGAGAGAGAGAAAAAGAAAGAAAAAGAAAGAAAGAGAGACAGAGATAAGGGAAGGAAGAAAGAAAGGAAGGGAGGGAAGAAAGGAAGAAAGAAAGAAAGAAATGGGAGAGGGAGGGAAAGAGAGAAAGAGAGAAAGGAAGAAAGAGAGAAAGAAAGAGACAGAAAAAAACAAAGAAAGAGAGAGAAAGAGGGAAAGAAAAAAAGAAAATTTTACCTTGCAACATTGCCTGTTGTATTTTTGTTTTGATAGCTCACTTGTTTACCCGCTGATGTTGTATTGTGTCTCTTTCTCCAAAGTATACATCGCTCTTTTTTCTTTTGTTTTGTTTTGAGACGGAGTTTCGCTCTTGTTGCCCAGGCTGGAGTGCAATAGTGCCATCTCGGCTCAGTGCAACATCCACCTCTCAGGTTCAAGCGACTCTCCTGTCTCAGCCTCCAGAGTATCTGGGACTACTGGTGTTCGCCACCACGCCCAGCTAATTTTTGTATTATTAGTGGAGACGGGGTTTCACCATGTTGGCCAGGCTGGTCTTGAACTCCTGACTTCAGGTGATCCACCCGCCTTGGCCTCCCAAAGTGCTGGGATTATAGGCGTGAGCCACTACGCCTGGCTTTTTTTAATTTTTATTATTTATTTATTTATTTATTTTTTGAGAGAAGGTCTCACTGTGTTGTCCCGGCTGGAGTGCAAGGGTGTGATCCTGGCTCACTGCAGCCTCAACCTCCTGGGTTCAAGAGATCTTCCCACCTCAGCCTCCTGAGTAACTGGGACTACAGGTGTGCACCACCACACCCAGCTAATTGTTAATTTTTCGGTAGCCAGAGTGTTGCCATGTTGCCCGGGCTGGTCTCAAACTCCTGGCCTCAAGCGATCCTCCCACCTCAGCCTCTCAAAGTGCTGGGATTACAGGTGTTGAGCCTCCACATCTGACCCGAAATGCCATTTTTGAGTTACAAGACAGAGACACACTGGAGAGATTTACCTTTTTTCCTTCTTTTTGTTTTTTTTTTGAGATGGAGTCTTGCTTTGTCACCCAGGCTGGAGTGCAGTAGTGCGATCTCAACTCACTGCAACCTCCACCTCCCGGGTTCAACCAATTCCCCTGCCTCAGCCTTTCGAGTAGCTGTGATTACAGGCGTGCTCCACCACGCCTGGCTATTTTTTGCATTTTTAGTAGAGACGGAGTTTCACCATGTTGGCCAGGCTGGTCTCGAACTCCTGACCTCAGGTGATCCGCCCACCTCAGCCTCCCAAAGTGCTGGGATGACAGACATGAACCACCGCGCCAGGCCGGGATGTCTTTTTTCTTATTCTGTTTTCTACTTTCCAAGTGCACCAGGTTGATGATACCTATTTTCCTTTTCAAAAGAGGTGGGGTTATTGATTTTAAAAAAGAAAGACCTAGGAAGAAACCGAATTGGATGTTTTTCTGTTTGCAGGATGAGGTTATAAGGCGGGAATTGACTCTGGAAACAGGGCTTGGACCCTGGACCAAACCGGGAACCAACTCAAATACAGCTGGGGTGAAAGCCCCCCTCCATCGCACACACCCACCAGGGTGCAGGTGCGTGCATCGTTGCCATGGCAACACGCCGGAAGTACCGCCCCCTTTCCATGGCAACGACCCGGAAGTCGCCTCTCTTTCCCTAGAACTTGCTATAGAGGGCCGGGCGCGGTGGCTCACGACTGTAGTCCCAGCACTTTGGGAAGCCGAGGTGGGCGGATCACGAGGTCAGGAGTTCAAGACCAGCCTGGCCAAGATGGTGAAACCCGGTCTCTACTAAAAATACAAAAAAAAAAAAAAAAAAAGAGAGAGAAATTGCTGTATAACCCGCCCCTTCATTTGCATGTAATTAGCAGCAGGTATAATTATGACTGCGGGACCACCTCTGAGTCGCTGCTGTGGGTTCATTGCCTGTAGGGTAACCCAGCTCTGCAAGAAACAGCACCTTGCTGGGCTCAAGCGACCCTCCCACCTCAGCCTCTGGAGTAGCTGGGACTACAGGCAGGTGCCACCAGGCCTGGCTTTTTTTTTTTTTTTTTGTATTTGCAGAGACAACGTTTTGCCTTGCAGTGACCCAAGATCGAGCCATTGCACTCCAGCCTGCACAGCAAGAGTGACACTGTGTCTAAAAAATAAAATAAAATAAATAAAATAAAATATAATATAATATAAAAAATATAAATATAAATATAAAAATAAAATAAAATATAAAATAAATAAAATATAAAATAAATAAATAAAATATAAAATAAAATATAAAAATAAAATAAAATATAAAATAAAAAATAAAATAAAATAAATAAAACATAAAATAAAATATAAAAATAAAATAAAATAGAAAATAAAAAATAAATAAAAAACAAAAATATAAAAATAAAGTAAAAAATAAAATAAAATAAAATATAAAAATAAAATAAAAAATAAAATATGAAATAAAATAAAATATAAAATAAAATAAAATAAAATCTGCCATCTCACACTCCCGACTCACCCTGAATTCTTTCCTGGACAAAGCCAAGAACCCTCCCAGCCTAAGCGTTAATTTGAGGGCCCACCTGCCCAACATCAGAGGCATATCTCGGTTGCAAAGGGTCCTGGAAAGACTACATTAAAGAAGGAGAGAGACTGAATATTTCACTCTGGGTCAACTCTTCGTTGCTGCTTGGAACAGACCCCATCACATGCCATGAATCCCAGGTGTCATCTGCAGAGGCTGTAAAAATATGTCTGAGGGATCCCCAAAAAGTTAAACACAGAATTTCCACAGGACCCAGAAATTTCACTTCTAGGTGTATAAAACAGGTGTCCAGATAGATTTTTGTCCTGGAATGTTCAAAGCTACATTTTTGTTACTGGGAGGCATTATGTGTCAAATTGATTGGGCCCTGAGGTGCCCAGATATTTGGCTAAACACGATTCTGGTTGTGTCTTTGAAGGTGATTCTAGGTGCTGTGACATTGGTCTTCCTAGGCTTTCGGACTGGAACTCACAGCACCAGCTTTCTTGGGTATGAGGCCTTCAGATTCACAGTGGAACTCACACCTTCAGCTCTCCTGGGTTTCAGGCCTTCAGACTAAGATGGGAACGCACACCCTCCACTCTCCTGGGTCTCTGAACTTCAGACTCAGACTGGAACTCACACTCTCAGCTCTCCTGAGTCTCAGGACTTCAGACTCACACTAGAACTCACACCCTCAGCTCTCCTGAGTCTCAGGCCTTCAAACTCACACTAGAACTCACACCCTCAGCTCTCCTGAGTCTCAGGCCTTCAGAGTCACACTAGAACTCACACTCTCGACTCTCCTGGGTCTCTGGACTTCAGACTCAGACTGGAATTCACACTCTCAGCTCTCCTGGGTGTCAGGCCTTCAGACTCAAACTGAAACTCACACGCTCGGCTCTTCTGGGTCTCGGCCCTTCAGGAACTCAGACCCTCGGCTCTCCTGGGTCTCAGGCCTTCAGACTCAGACTGGAACTCACATCGTCAGCTCTCCTGGGTCTCAGGCCTTCAGACTCAGACTGAAACTCACACCCTCACCTCTCCTGGGTCTCAGACCTTCAGACTCAGACTGGAATTCACACCCTTGGCTCTCCTGAGACTCAGGCCTTCAGACTCAGACTGGAACCCACACCATTTGCTGTCCTGGGTCTCCAGCTTGCTGACCTTATATCCTAAAGTTTCTAACACTTCATATTCACTTGAGTCAATTCCTTATTAGATAGATACATGCATACATACATACATACATAATCTCTTGTTGGTCATGTTCCTCTGGAGACCCTGATTAATGCATTCACAACAGCGAAAAGGTGGACCCAACCCCACATCCATCAATGGTCATATGAATAAACAGAATGTGGTACATCCACACCATGGAATATTATGCAGCCATGAAAAGCAACGAGGCTCTCATACAGGCTGCTGCGTGCATAAACGTTGAGGACACCATGCTCACTGAGAGGTGCCAGACACGAAAGACCACACAGTGTTTCCTTCTGTGAAATTTCCAGAACAGGAAAATCCACAGAGAGGGAGAAAGTGGATTTGGGGTTGCTAGGGGCTGGGGAGGAAGAAAGGGGAGTGACTCCTTAATATTAGTTACAGGGTGTACTTTGGAGGACTACGGTGGTCTGGACCTAGACAGAGGTGATGGTTTCATAACCATTACCCATGTACTAAATGCCTCTGAATCATACACTGAAAAAAAAAAAGCCAGGCACAGTGGCTCACATCTGTAATCTCAGCACTTTGGGAGGCCAAGGCAGGCAGATCACAAGGTCAAGAGATCGAGACCATCCTGGCCAACATGGTGAAACTCTGTCTCTACTAAAAATACAAAAATTAGCCAGGTGTGGAGGCTCACGCCTGTCATCCCAGCACTTTGGGAGGCCGAGGTGGGTGGATCACCCGAGGTCAGGAGTTCGAGACCATCCCGGCCAACGTGGTGAAAGCCTGTCTCTACTAAAAACACAAAAATTAGCTGGGCGTGGTGGAGGGCGCCTGTAATCCCAGCTACTGGGGAGGCTGAGGCAGGAGAATCGCTTGAACCCGGGAGGTGGAGCCTGCAGTGAGCCAAGATCGTGCCACAGAGGAGACTCCATCTCAAAAAAAAAAAAAAATTGAATCTTTTGCTATGAAAATTTCACCTCAATGAAAAATAAAAATTGAAAGAGTATACTGATGGGGAAATAAGAGATTTAAAATTCAACACACCTGCTCCTCTTCCCTCAATCCCCAGGACTGAGGCTGCCGTGTCTCCTTTCCTTCGTGTTCTCCCTGCAGATACGAGGCCGTAACAGAGAAGGCAGTTGTCACCGAGAAAGATCTCGTGGGCTGGAGGCGTTCAGTAGCGACGTTTTCCCGCTGTGATATCCCCATACACTCTTATTCTTGTGAGCCGAGCAATATCTTACGCTGGGCTTGATTCAAGACAAGTTCAACTTGACAATGACAAAGGCAATGTTGGATGTTGTATTCCTGACAATGAGTGTTTCATAGGGTGAGACCGTCAGGCGCCTGGCGGTGACGGAATCACAGCGGATCACGACCTCAGCTGAGACTGTAGGATTTCCGCCTGCTCACTGAGTTAGAAAGAGGAGTTTTGGGTGGGAGAAATCACCCTTTTTTCTTTTCTTCCTTCAATCGGGCGTTTCTGGCAGCCAGGGTCCTCTTATGAATGAAAGAAACGCTTTCCAACAATTGCTCTGTGTGTCTGTGACAAAAAAGACTGGGAGAAAAAGCTTTGCAGTTGATGTGGGCGCAGAGCACCAGGGCAGGCTTTGAAACACTTCCCCAGCACGTCGGCTTTGGGGAAGTTCTGCGTCGGCTCACACATGGCGTTTTGGAGACTGCAGATCAATTACAGGGGACTGTGAAGGTCTTCCCTGCCAGAGTGCAGTCTCTGTACAGGAAAGAGATCTCAAACCCCACGCCTGCAGGGATGATGGCTGGGGAGGAGGAGGAGGTGTGCAAAGGAGAGTTGTAAGATTGCAGACGTGCAGCGACGTCTGGGTCCAGGAAGATTCCACACATCAGGGGAGAGTCCTTTTGATCTCCAAGATAAAGTCAGTTCTACAAAGCTCAGGAACAGCAGAGGTCTTCACGGAAGCTTTCACTGTCCTATCTTTTGTCTGCCTTTGAGCTAGAATGAGGAGTGAACACTGCAAGCTTACTTCTCGGCCGGGCGCGGTGGCTCATGCCAGTCATCCCAGCACTTTGGGAGTCCGATGCGGGTGGATCACTTGAGGTCAGGAGTTCGAGACCAACCTGGCCAACGTGGTGAAACCCCATCGCTACTAAAAATCCAAAAACAAACAAAAAAATTAGCTGGACATGCTGGTGTGTGACTGTAATCCCAGCTACTTGGGAGGCTGAGGCAGGAGAATTGCTTGAACTTGGGAGGCGGAGGTTGCAGTGAGTCGAGATTGCAACACTGCACTCTAGCCTGGGCGACAGAGCGAGTCTCTGTCTCAAAAAAAAAACCAAAAGACAAAAATCAAATGCAAGGATATTTCTCATAATCCAACCAAATTGTCCATATACATATATACATATATATATATATTTTTTTTTTCTGAGACAGGATCTTGCTCTGTTGCCCGGCTGGAGTGCAAGCACACAGTCATGGCTCACTGCAGCCTCAAACTCCTGGGTTCTGGATATCCTCCTGCCTCAGCCTCCTGAGTAACTACAACCACAGGCGTGGACGTGCCCGGCTAATTTTTTTTAAATTTTTTATGGAGATGGGGTCTTGCTATGTTGCCCTGGCTGGTCTCAAACTCCTGGGGTCAAGCGATCCTCCTGCCTCGGCCTCTCAAAGTGCAGGAATTACAGGCATGAGCCACGGCAACCGGCCCTCTTAAAGTTTTAATTCTGAGAAGCAAAGTCTAAGGTTTTGGAATTCTCAGCGTGCTGAGATGGTCCATCTCACATTATAATTATTTTTGCTGGCAATGGAGACCTGCTCGATGTTAGTTATTGGCCTGGGAGTGTCTCAGAAGGAATAAATAAAAATCTGAATAATTCTGATTCTTCTGGAAGCTGCATTCCATTTTCTTTTTCCTTTCTTTTTTTTTCCTTTTTTTTGTGACACAGTCTCGCTCTGTCTGTCAGTCAGGCTGGACTGCAGTGGCGCGATCTTGGCTCACTGCAGCCTCCACCTTCCGGGTTCAAGCGATTCTCTGGACTCAGCCTCTCCCAAATAGCTGGGACTACAGGCACCCGCCACCACGCCCAGCTAATTTCTGCATTTTTGCTTTTTTATTTTATTTTATTTTTGAGATGGAGTCTCGCTCTGTCACTCAGGCTGGAGTGCAGTGGCGCGATCTCGGCTCACTGAAGCATCCACCTCCAGGGCTCAAGTAGATTCTCCTGCCTTAGCCTCCCGAGTAGCTGGGATTACAGGTGCCCACCACCACACCCGGCTAATTTTTGTATTTTTAGTAGAGCAGGGGTTTCGCCATGTTGACCAGGCTGGTATCGAACTCTTGACCTCATGATCTGCCCACCTTGGCCCCCCAACATGCTGGGATTACAGGCGTGAGGCACCGCGTCCGGCTAATTTCTGTAATTTTTTTTTCAGTAGAGACCGGGTTTCACCATGTTGTCCAGGCTGGTTTCGAACTCCTGGCCTCAAGCCACACCCCTGCGCCCTCCTCCCAAAGTGCTGGAATTACAGGCGTGAGCCACCGCACCCTGCCTGATTTTCTTACTCTACCAGATCTTACTCACAGGCGGGGCATGGGGGGACTATGAATTATGTTCAGTAGATACATTGTATAAAGGTTCAACTGAGAAAAGTGAGAAGTGGGCACTGGTTTGGTTTAAGGAAACACGTCTGGTTGGTGCAAGGCAGTTAGTGGTGGCTTTTGCGTTCACTCTGACAGCAGGTCTGTGGTCCAGTGTAGACGGCATTTCTTCCGGCTTGGAGTAGACTTGATGCTCTGTCAGGATTCACTGGCTCTCCGCCTTTGGTGTCTTTTTATTTTTTATTTTATTTTATTTTTATTTTTGAGACGGAGTCTCGCTCTGTCGCCAGGGTGGAGTGCTGTGGCGCGATCTCGGCTCCCTGCAACCTCTGCTTCCTGGATTCAAACGATTCTCCTGCCTCCCGACTAGCTGGGATTACAGGCATGCACCACCACGCTCAGCTCATTTTTTGTATTTTTAGTAGAGATGGGGTTTCACCATGTTGGCCAGGCTGGTCTCGATCTCTTGACCTCATGATCCACCCACCTCGGCCTCCCAAAGTGCTGGGATTACAGGCGTGAGCCACTGCGCCCAGCTGGTCTTTTTTTGTTGTTGTTGTTGTTGACAGTCTCGTTCTGTCACCAGACTGGAGTGCTGTGGCACGATCTCAGCTCCCTGCAACCTCCGCCTCCCATGTTCAAGCAATTCTCCTGCCTCAGCCTCCCGAGTAGCTGGGATTACAGGCACCCGCCACCACGCCCGGCTAATTTTTTGTATTTTTAGTAGAGATGGGGTTTCACCATGTTGGCCAGGCTGGTCTTGATCTCTTGCCCTCATGATCCACCTGCCTTGGCCTCCCAAAGTGCTGGGATAACAGGCATGAGCTGGAGTGCAGTGGCGCGATCTCAGCTCCCTGCAACCTCCGCCTCCCGGGTTCAAGCGATTCTCCTGCCTCAGCCTCCTGAGGAGCTGGGATTACAGGCGTGCACCACCACGCCTAGCTAATTGTTTGTATTTTTAGTAGAGACGGGTTTTCACCATGTTGGCCAGGCTGGTCTCGATCTCTTGACCTCGTGATCCACCCACCTCAGCCTCCCAAAGTGCTGGGATAACAGGCGTGAGCCACTGTGCCCAGCTGTGTCTTTTTTTTTTTTTTTTTTTTAGACAGAGTCTCGTTCTGTCGCCAGGCTGGAGTGCTGTGGCACGATCTCGGCTCCCTGCAACCTCGGCCTCCCGGGTTCAAGCAATTCTCCTGCCTCAGCCTCCCGAGTAGCTGGGATGACAGGCACCCGCCACCATGCCCAGCTAATTTTTTGTATTTTTAGTACAGATGGGTTTTCACCATGTTGGCCAGGCTGGTCTTGATCTCTTGCCCTCATGATCCACCCACCTCGGCCTCCCAAAGTGCTGGATGCCTGGCCCAGAGATCTTATCCAAGTCCCAAAAGAACCAGAACTGAAGAGCTCTCAGTTGTGAAGGACAGAAAGGTAGTTCTATGGGGAGGAAGAAATGACAGATGTTCCCTTATCAATACCTACTACACAACAAATGTGTATCCAGTGCCTGCCCAGGACCCCTTTGGCAGAGAATCAACAGGTCAGTAAATAAAAATTAATTAGGTGTGTCAGGCCTCTGAGCCCAGGCCAGGCCATTGCATCTCCTGTGACTTGCACGTATACATCCAGATGGCCTAAAGTAACTGAAGATCCACAAAAGAAGTAAAAACAGCCTTAACTGATGACATTCCACCATTGCGATTTGTTCCTGCCCCACTCTAACTGATCAATGTACTTTGTAATCTCCCGCACCCTTAAGAAGGTTCTTTGTAATTCTCCCCACCCTTGAGAAAGTACTTTGTGAGATCCACCCCTGCCCACCAGAGAACAACCCCCTTTGACTGTAATTTTCCATTACCTTCCCAAATCCTATAAAACGGCCCCACCCCTATCTCCCTTCACAGACTCTCTTTTCGGACTCAGCCCGCCTGCACCCAGGTGAAATAAACAGCCATGTTGCCCACACAAAGCCTGTTTGGTGGTCTCTTCACACGGACGCACATGAAAGGTGTATTCCTTTCACCTTTCTTTCCCCAAGTCTCAGACTTGGAATCTGCAATTTAAATCCCCGTTAAAACAACTCACTGCAAAAGCCGGGTGCAGTGGCTCATGGCTGTAATCCCATCACTTTGGGTGGCCAAGGCGGGCAGATCACTTGAGGTCAGCAGTTTGAGACCAGCCTAGGCAACATGGTGAAACCTTGTCTCTACTAAAAATACAAAAATTGGTCAGGTGTGGTGGCGGGCACCTGTAATCTCAGAACAATGGGAGGTCTAGGCAGGTGGATCACCTACGGTCAGGAGTTCGAGACCAGCCTGGCCAACATACTGAAACCCCATCTCTACTAAAAATACAAAAAATTAGCCAGGTGTGGTGGCGCATGCCTGTAGTTCCAGCTACTCGGGAGGCTGAGGCAGGAGAATCACTTGAACCTGGGAGGTGGAGGTAGCAGTGAGCTGAGATCACACCACTGCACTCCAGCCTGGGCAACAAGAGTGATATTCTATCTCAAAAAAAAAAAAAAAAAAATGCTGACCTAAATCTACAGTGGGATAGTATTCACTGTTAAAAAGAAGGAAATTCTCGGCCAGGCATGGCGGCTCATGCCTGTAATCCCAGCACTTTGAGAGGCCGAGGCGGGTGGATCACCTGAGGTCAGGAGTTCAAGACCAGCCTGGCCAACATGGTGAAACCCCGTCTTTACTAAAAATACAAAAATTAGCCAGGTATGATGGCAGGTGCCTGTAGTCCCAGCTACTCGGGAGGCTGATGCAGGAGAATCGCTTGAACCTGGGAGGCAGAGGTTGCAGTGAGCTGAGATCGTACCACTGCACTCCAGCCTGGGGGACAGAGCAAGACTGTGTCTCAAAACAAAAGACAAAAAACAAAAACAAACAAACAACAACAAAAACAAACAACAAACAATCTGACGTGAACCTACAGTGGGGTGGTATTCACCGTTAAAAAGACGGAAATGCTAACATGTAGTAGTCAAGTTTCTCTAAAGCGACAGGAGTAATAAAATAGATGAATATATGAAGGGCAGTTTGTGAGGCCTCTGAGCCCAAGCCAAGCCATCGCATCCCATGTGACTTGCACAAATATGCCCAGGTGGCCTCTGAAGTAACTGAAGAATCACAAAAGAAGTGAATATGCCCTGCCCCGCCTTAACTCATGACATTCCACCACAAAAGAAGTGAAAATGGCCGGTCCTTGTCTTAAGTGATGACATTACCTTGTGAAAATCCTTTTCTTGGCTCATCCTGGCTCAAAAAGTTCCCCCACTGAGCACCTTGAGACCCCCACTCCTGCCCTCCAGAGAACAAACCCCCTTTGACTGTAATTTTCCTTTATCTACCCAAATCCTATAAAACAGCCCCACTCTTATCTCCCTTGGCTGACTCTGTTTTCGGACTCAGCCCGCCTGCACCCCGGGTGATTAAAAGCTTTATTGCTCACACAAAGCCTGTTTGGTGGTCTCTTCACACGGTCGTGCATGAAAGAGTTTATCAGAAGAATTAGCTCACACGATCACAAGGTGAAGTCCTACAATAGCCCATCTACAAGCTGAGGAGCCAGGAAGCCAGTCTGAGTCCCAAAACCTCAAAAGTAGGGAAGCGGATAGTGCAGCCTTCTGTCTGTGGCCGAAAGCCCGAGAGTCCCTGGTAAAACCACTGCTGTGAGTCCAAGAGTCCAAAAGGCAAAGCGCGTGAAGTTTGAGTCTCGAGGGCAGGAAGCATCCAGCACGGGAGAAAGATGGAGGCTGGAAGATACAGCCAGTCTAGTCCTTGCACGCTCCTTTTCCTGCTTTATTCTAGCTGCGCTGGCAGCGGATGAAATGGTGCCCACCCAGCTTGAGGGTGGCTGTGCCTTTCCCAGTCCACTGACTCAAATGTTAGCCTCCTTTGGCAACACCCTCACAGATACACCCAGGAACAATACTTTGCATCCTTCCATTCAATCAAGTTGACGCTCAGTATTAACCATCGCATAACACCTGCTCCAACATGGATGGACCTTTGAGAACATGATGTTAAGAGAAAGAAGTCAGATGCAAAAAGACAAATACTCTAGGATTCCACTTACATGAGGTCCCTAGAGTCGTCCAATCTGTAGACACGGAAAATAGAGTGGTGGGTGCCAGGGGCTTGGGGAGGGAGAAAAGGGGACAGAGTTTCCGTTTTGCAAGATGGGAAACGTCAAAAAGATTTTTTGCATAAAAAGGGAAAAGGCTTACTGGGTACGGTGGCTCATACCTGTAATTCCAGGACTTTGGGAGGCCAAGGGGGGCGGATCATCTGAGGTCGGGAGTTCAAGACCAGCCTGAGCAAGATGGAGAAACCCTGTCTCTACCAAAACTACAAAAATTAGCCGGGCGTGGTGGCACATGCCTGTAATCCCAGCTACTCGGGAGGCTGAGGCGGGAGAATCGCTTGAACCTGGGAGGCAGAGGTTGCAGTGAGCTGAGATGGAACCACTGCACTCCAGCCTGGGTGACAGAGCAAGACTCTATCTCAAAAAAAAAAAAAGGAAAATACATAAAACGGCTGAATTGCCCTCTTACAAAGGCTCGAGATGGTAAATTTTATATCTTATGTGGGTTTTTTTTAACCACAATCAAAAATTATGGAAACAAGATAAATACCAAAATTATATTTATAGGGTTTATACGGTTGTGACCCAAACAGTTGAATTTGTGGGGTTGTGACCCAGACAGCTAAGATTTGTAGGGTTATGACCCAGAGGGCTAGAATTCATAGGGTTGTAACCCAGGGGGCTAAGATTCGTAGGGTTATGACCCAGAGGGCTAGAATTCATAGAGTGGTAACCCAGGGGGCTAAGATTCGTAGGGTTATGACCCAGAGGGCTAGAATTCATAGAGTTGTAACCCAGGGGGCTAAGATTCGTAGGGTTATGACCCAGAGGGCTAGAATTCATAGCGTTGTAACCCAGGGGGCTAAGATTCGTAGGGTTATGACCCGTAGGGCTGGATTTGTAGGGTTGTGACTCATAGGGGTGGATGTGTCCAGTGAAAGTCAAAGACTGTGGGAAAATTGATTCCTCTGTTTACACCTGGGTGGTGATTGAACAAGCCCACTCCACACTAGGCTTCATTTCACCATGCTCATTTCTGTCAGTGCATGAAGTTACTCATGTTGAGCATCAGGCAATCTTCACGCAGAGATTGCTTTTCGCTCCTTCCTCTCTCTTCGGCGATTCTCTTTTCATCATGCAGTAAAACACTGGGGAACTTTATTTTCCATGTTTTTATGAGTGGTACTCAGGTTTTATGAGAGTCCCACAACCTTCCTGACATATATCTTTCTGCTTTCAGACAACCATTTTCAGCATCTTTTTTTTTTTAATGTTAATTTACTTTGTATTCAAAAGTATGCCTCAAATTCAGGGTAGTTTCGATTTAATTTGAATTTTGCCTCCAGGTGCCATGGGAGACCCCCGGGCTGCTCCTGGGGCGCTGTGAACGTGTGACGTGGGGAGGGAAATGAACTCTGTGTGCCAAGCCCTCTGGGTACGTAAAGCTTAGAGGAGCTGAGCCTGGTGATGGGCTTCATGGTGCCTTTGGAGGAAGCCCTTTGGGGAATGTGATATGTCCCTTTGAGCCAAAGAGAGTCTAAGGATTTGTGTTCTGCTCCAATGAGTAGGTAGAGTTTGGGGGAGGGATTTGCTGAAAAGAGGAGCCATAGGGCTGGGACCCATAGCTCTAGGAATTATAGGCTGAGATCCACAGCTCTCTGGCACATAGATGGCTGGATTTGTCGGGCTAAGAGTTGTAGGGTTATGACCCATAGGGCTGGATTAGTAGGGTCGTGACCCATGGTACTGAGATTCATAGGGTTATAACCCAAAGGGATGGATTCGTAGGGTTGTCACTCAGAAGGCTGAATTTGTCGAGTTGTGACCCAGAGGGCTAGAATTTGTAGGGTTGTGGCCCAGAGGGCTGAGATTTGTAGGGTCATGAGCTACAGGGCTAGATTCCTAGGGTTGTGACCCATGAGTCTGGGATTGATAGGGTTGTCACGCAAAGGGCTGAATTCGTAGGGTCGTGACTCATAGTGCTGGATTTGCTGAGTTTGACTCAGAGGGCTGAGAGTTGTAGGATTATGCCTTATAAAGCTGGATCGATTGCGTTTGACCCATGGGGCTGAGATTTATAGGGTTGCGACCCAAAGGGCTGAATTCGTAGGGTTGTGACTCACAGGGCTGGATTTGCTGAGTTTTGACTCAGAGGGCTAAGAGTTGTAGGATTATGCCCTAGAAAGCTAGATTGATTGGGTTGTGACCCATGGGGCTGGGATATATAGGGTTGTGACCCAAATGGCTGGACTTGTAGATTTGTGACCCAGAAGGCTACAGTTCATTGGGATGTGACCCAGAGGGCTAAGAGTTGTAGGGTTATGACCCATAGAGTTAGATTTGTATGGCTTTGGCCCAAGGGGGTTGGTTTCATGAACGCATCGACAATCCTTGATTGATTACAGAGTTGATATAATAGGTGGGCTTTACAGAAGTGAGTAAGGAGACTATTCTTATTATTCTATTCTTATCACATTAGAAAGTAATGTGGTGTAGAGAGAAAATAAATAGAGGAGAGGAAATATCGAGAGAGTGTTGGGGTGATCAGGAAAGACTTCATTGCAAAGGCGAATTTGAACAAACACTTGAAGACAGGGAAGGAGTGAGCTACAGATCTGGGGTGATGGTGCACAGTCATTTCAAAGGCCTGAAGGCAGGAGGGTGACTGGAGCATTCAAGGGCCATCAAGGAAAATGGAGGAGCTGGAGGGCAGGTGGTTGGGGTAAAGAGGTGAGAGATGAAGTCACAGGAATGAGGTACTTGGTCATGGGGTTATTTCTGGCCAGGAAAAGAGCTTTATCTTCTCCTCTGAGTGAGATGATCACCCAAAGAAGGGCTTGACCCATAGTAGCATCCTCTGAGCAGAGCTTTAAGGAGCACGCTGACTTCATTCTTGGGAATAGGCCTGGAGGAAGAATATAAAAGTCAATGCAAGAAAACTAGGCAGGAGTCTCCTACAGCCATCCACGGCAGTTCAGACCACAGAGATGGCTGTGCAGGCAAAGAAATCTACGTCCAAGATTTGAGAAGTGAAACTAAGGCAAGAGTCTCAGAGGACTCCAATCTCCTCCCACCTGAGCCTCTGGAAACATGGGGTTGCCAATGGGCATCTTTTGGAACCATTATTCTGTCTACCACAAGGGGATTAGGATGTGGACATCTTTGGGGCCATTATTCTGTCTCCCAAATGGGGATTAGCATATGGACATCTTTGGGGCCATTATTCTGTCTCCCAAATGGGATTAGGCTGTAGACATATTTTGGGCCATGTTCTGTCTACCACATAGGGATTAGGATGTGGACATTCTTGGGGTCATTATGGATGGAGAAGGGGAGGAATGTGAGCAGGGGGAGATTTAGGGGGAAATATGAGACACTCTGATTGGACATGTTAAGTGTGTGATATCGGTTGGACGGGATTTCAAGACTGGATTTCAAGACTGGATTTCAGGAGAGAGGTCCCAGTGGGAAGCACACCACTGGGTTTGGTCAGAGGTATTGGAACCAGAGCAACCCCTTCTTGAATAGGAGCTGGATAAAATGAGGCGGAGACTTACTGGGCTGCAATCCTCAGATGGTTAAGGCATTCTAAGTCACAGGATGAGATAGGAGGTCGGTACAAGATACAGGTCACAAAGACCTTGCTGATAAAACAGGTGGCAGTAAAGAAGCCGGCCAAAACCCATCCAAACCAAGATGGTGACGAGAGTGACGTCTGGTTGTCCTCACTGCTGCAGTCGCACCAACACCATGACAGTTTACAAATGTCATGGCAATGTCAGAAAGGTACCCTATGTGGTCTAAAAAGAGGAGGTATGAATAATCCACCCCTTGTTTAGCATATAGTCAATAAGCAACCATAAAAATGGGCAACCAGCAGCCCTCGGGGCTCCTCTGTCTATGGAGTAGCCATTCTTTTATCCCTCTACTTTCCTCATAAACTTGTTTTCAATTTACCTTACAGACTCGTCCTGAATTCTTTCTTGAGTGAGATCCAAGAACCCTCTCCAGGGGTTTGGATTGGGATGCCTTTTCCTGTAACAGTATCACCAACATATACTTAAATCGAAGAGGATGAATCACAACACCAAGGGAGTGAGTGTAGATGGAAAACAGAGGAGGACAAAGGACTGATCCTTAGGAGCCTCCTTGGTTAAGAGGTTGGGGAGAAGAGGAAGATCTGTCTTACAGAGACTGAGAAGGTACCAGGAGAGTGTGGGGGTTCATGGGCCAAGAGAACAAAATGTATCAGGGATGCTGGACTTTGGTCCATGGGTCAAGAGAACAAAGTGTTTCAGGAATGCTGGACTTTGGTCCATGGGCCAAGAAGGAAAGTATTTCAGGGATGCTGGACTTTGGTCTGTGGGTCAAGAGAAGAAAGTATTTCAGGGATGCTGGACTTTTGTCCATGGGCCAAGAGAAGAAGGTATTTCAGGGATGCTGGACTTTGGTCCATGGGCCAAGAGAAGAAAGTATTTCAGGGATGCTGGATTTTGATTCATGGGCCAAGAAGGAAAGTGTTTCAGGGATGCTGGATTTTGGTTCATGGTCCAAGAAGGAAAGTATTTCAGAGATGCTGGATTTTGGTCCAAGGGTCAAGAGAAGAAAGTATTTCAGGGATGCTGGACTTTTGTCCATGGACCAAGAAGGAAAGTATTTCAGGGATGCTGGATTTTGGTTCATTGACCAAGAGAAGGAAATATTTCAGGGATGCTGGATTTTCGTCCATGAGTCAAGAGAAGAAAGTATTTCAAGGATGCTGGATTTTGGTTCATGGGCCAAGAAGGAAAGTATTTCAGAGATGCTGGATTTTGGTCCAAGGGTCAAGAGAAGAAAGTATTTCAGGGATGCTGGATTTTGATTCACGGGCCAAGAAGGAAAGTGTTTCAGGGATGCTGGATTTTGGTCCAAGGGTCAAGAGAAGAAAGTATCTCAGGGATGCTGGATTTTGGTCCAAGGGTCAAGAGAAGAAAGTATTTCAGGGATGCTGGATTTTGGTCCATTGGCCAACAGAAGAAAGTATTTCAGGGATGCTGGACTTTGGTCCATGGGCCAAGAAGGAAAGTATTTCAGAGATGCTGGACTTTGGTCCATGGGCCAAGAGAAGAAAGTGTTGCAGAGATGTTTTACTACATCGCATGTCATCTGATCCATGAGATTGTGGAATGGGATGGAGTGGAGTGTGGAATGGGACATAGCAAAGTGGAGGTCTCTGTTGACCCCAATGTGAGCCTTTTCAATGGAGTGATGGAGGTAGAAAGCTGGGTGTAGTTGATATAAGACAGAAGGGAAGAAGGCAACTGGGGACAAGGAGTAGATGTGAGTGTGTCCTTGGATAGGGGAGAAGAGAGATGGACAGGGTGCCACAGGCAAAGTGAGACCGAGAGAGCTTTTGTAGGAGAGGGAGATGAGACCCTGGGTACATGTGGAAGGTCACTGTCCCATAGAGAAGGAACATTTGGTGATGTAGAGAATAAGGAGAAATTGTGGGGTGTTATCGTTGAGTAGAAAAGAACGAAGAGTGTCTGGTGGATAGCGGAAGAATGTTTTTGTTTGTTTGTTTTTAAGACATAGTCTCGCTCTGTCACCCAGGCTGGAGTGCAATGGCGCAGTCTCGGCTCACTGCAACTTCTGCCTTCCAGGTTCAAGCAATTCTCCTGCCTCAGCCTCCCGAGTAGCTGGGATTGCAGGCATGCACCACCACGCCCGGCTAATTTTTGTATTTCTAGTACAGATGCGGTTTCACTATGTTGGCCAGGCTGGTCTCAAACTCCTTATCTCATGATCCATCTGCCTCGGCCTCCCAAAGTGCTGGGATTACACGCGTGAGCCACCAGGCCCAGCCAAAAAATGTACACACTTTTTTTTTTTTTTTTTTTTTTGAGACAGAGTCTCGCTCTGTGGCCCAGGCTGGAGTGCAGTGGCACGATCTCGGCTCACTGCAAGCTCCACCTCCTGGGTTCACACCATTCTCTTGCTTCAGCCTCCCGAGTAGCTGGGACTACAGGAACCCACTACCACGCCTGGCTAATTATTTTGTATTTTTAGTAGAGATGGGGTTTCACCGTGTTAGCCAGGATGGTCTCGATCTCCTGACCTCGTGATCCGCTCGCCTCGGCCTCCCAAAGTGCTGGGATTACAGGCATGAGCCACTGTGCCTGGCCAAGAAATGTACACACTTTTTAGGGTTGAGGAATTCCATAGGTTTTTAGGGTTGAGCAAATCCATACCTTTCATCAGATCCTCAAACAGCCTTGTCAAACCCGACTCCTCTTAATATAACTTGCGGTGGATGAATATTACAAAAGAAAAGAAAACTTTGGTCTTGGCCAGGCGTGGTAGCTCACGCCTGTCATCCCAGCACTTTGGGAGGCCGAGGTGGAAGGATCACCTGAGGGTCAGGAGTTCGAGACCAGCCTGACCAACACAGTGAAACCCCGTCTCTACTAAAAATACAAAAAATTAGCCGGGTGTGGTGGCAGGTGCCTGTAATCCCAGCTACTGGGGAGGCTGAGGCGGGAGAATCTCTTGAACCCAGGAGGCGGAGGTTTCAGTCAGGCGAGATTGTGCCATTGCCCTCCAGCTTAGGCCACGAGAGCGAAACTCTGTCTCAATTAAAAAAAAAAAAAAGTTGGTCTTATAGAGCACCAAAGACCAACCCTAAACAATGAGATGCAATGTGGCAAAGTCAACCTTTAGAGAGCAAAGGATGCTATGAGCAGAATATTAGTACTATAAATAAATAGCCACAAACAAGTTGGTGGAGACTCATCCCAATGGTCTTCATTCATTGCCTGAAATGTGGGTGTTCGTCTGTTTGCCAGATAACTCCAGCCAGAAATAATTTTGTGTAAATAGCATTGATCTTCCAGGACCTCCTTTTGGGCTGAGTTTAGTGCAAAAGTCTCTGATGTTTCCACTGGGTATTGCCTTATCTGTTGATACTGTTGACTGAGTTCAAACCTGCATGCTGGAAAGAATGAGGTTTCAACTGGGCTATTTGTCTATGCTAGTGGTATAAAAATGGCATGCTGTGGAAAATAGTTTGGCAGTTTCTTTTCAAAGTAGACATTGAGCAATCACCTGACAGTTGCACTCCTGGGTAGTCAGCCCAGAGAAATGAAGACTTATGCTCACACAAAAACCTTTACGTCATGTTTGTAACAGATTGGTTTGTAATACTCAAAAACTGGAAACAACTTAGATGTCCTTCATCAGCTGAGTAGGTAAACAAACTGTGATACATCTCTACTAGAGAATACTATCTGATAACAAAAGAGAACAGATTATTGAGATATGCAACAACCTGGGTGAATCTCCAGGGAATTATGTCAACTGAAAAAGGTAACATTCTATGTAATTCTATGTATGTAGCATTCTTGACCTGGTAAAATTATAGAAATGGAAAACAGATTAGTTGTTGCCAGAGATAAAGGAGGGAGTGGGGGCAGAAGGGAAGTGGGTGTGGCTATAAATAGGCAACAGCAAGGATTCTTGTAGTGATAGAAATGTCAATATATGGGTTTGATATTGTACTATGAAGATGTTACCACTGAGGGAAACTGAGTAAAGAGTATATGAGAAAAAAATAAAAATAAAAAAATAAGAAAAATAATAAAGGCAGGCATTGCTACCTAGGGGGAAGGTTGAGACTCACAGAAGGGGATGGGGACATCTCTGGGGACCATTATCTCTGCAGTAAGAGAGAAAAATAAGTTGGGTGTGGTGGCTCACACCTGTAACCCCAGCACTTTGGGAGGCTGAGGCAGGCAGATCACCTGAGCTCAGGAGTTCGAGACCAGCCTGGCCAACATGGTGAAACCCCGTAACTACTAAAAATACAAAAATTAGCCTGGTGTGGTGGCAGCTGCCTGTAATCCCAGCTACTCGAGAGGCTGAGGCAGGGGAATCTCTTGAACCCAGGAGGTGGAGGTTGCAGCGAGTCAAGATCACACCACAGCACTGCAGCCTGGGCAACAGAGTGAGACCCTGTCTCAAAACAAAAAAAAAACAAAAAAAAAAAAAAGAGAGAGAGAGAAATAGAGAAATTGCAGCCATAACCAACAGAGTTCTGTCTTGGCACAGTGGACTAAATATCTCATCAAAATCCATATATTGGAACCCGCATCTGCAATGGGGTGTTATGTGGACATGGAAACTTTGGAAGATAATTAAAATTAGATTAAATCTTGGGGATATAGACCTCATGATGGGATTAGTGTTCTTATTTTATTTAGTTATAAGACAGAGTCTCACATTGTCACCCAGGCTGGAGTGCAGTGGCAGGATCTCGGCTCATTGTAACCTCTGCCTCCTGGGTTCACACGATTTTCCAGCTTCAGCTTCCCAAGTAGCTGGGATTACAGGCACCCACCACTGTGCCCAGCTAATTTTCGTATTTTTAGTAGAGATGGGGTTTCACCACATTGGTCAGGCTGGTCTCGAACTCCTGACCTTAGGTGATCTGCCTGCCTCGGCCACCCAAAGCTGGGATTAGCGTTCTTACGGGAAGAAGAGACACCAGAGCGCGCTCTCTCTCTCTCTTTCTCTCTCTCTCTCTCTCTCTGCCATACGAGGACACATTGAGAAGATACTGTCTGCCCACCAAGAAGAGAATCCTCACCAGTAACTGAATCTGGTGACATGCAAACTGCAGGACTTCCAGTGTCCAAAACTATGAGAAATAAATGTCTAGTGTGCATGCCCCATAGTGGATGTTTTTTTGTTTGTCTGTTTGTTTGTTACTGTTTTTGAGACAGAGTTTTGCTCTGTCGCTCAGGCTGGAGTGCAATGACACAATCTCGCTTCATCGCAATCTCCGCCTCCCGAGTTCAAGCGATTCTCCTGCCTCAGCCCCACGAGTAGCTGGGATTGCAGGCACCTGCCACCATGCCCGGATAATTTCGTATTTTTAGTAGAGATGGGGTTTCTCCATATTGGTCAGGCTGTTCTCGAACTCCTGACCTCAGGTGATCCACCCTCCTCGGCCTCCCAAAGTGCTGGGATGACAGGCGGGAGCTACTGGACCCGGCCTAGTGGATGGTATTTTGTGACAGCAGGCCCAGCCGACTAACACACTCAGTTTGCAGCAGCAAAGTCAACCAGCCTTCTACCCAGGTTGATGCTTGGCATGAAAGTTGGATCAAGCCCCCTCCGTTCTCCAAGTCATGATTCTTCACCAATTTCCCATTTCTGGGGGCCTCTACATAATAGTTTGTAGATGCCGCTCAGATTCTAGGCAATACCAAGGAAACATATGATTCATGTGAGTAAATCAGCTTTATCATTTCCTTGGGAACCTGTTCATAGATTCAGATCCATTCGTTCATTTCTTCACAGTCAGTCATCCGTCAGGCCAATTGGTATTTGCTACCTAAAAAGCAGATCATCGCCTGTCATCCCAGCACTTTGGGAGGCCAAGGCGGGAGGATCACCTGAGGTCAGGAGTTCGAGACCAGCCTGGCCAACATGGCGCAACCCCATCTCTACTAAAAATGCAAAAATTAGCCGGGCTTGGTGGCTCACGCCTGTAATCCCAGCACTTTGGGAGGCCGAGATGGGCGGATCACCTGAGGTCAGGAGTTCGAGACCAGCCTGGTCAATATGGGGAAACCCCATCTCTACTAAAAATACAAAAATTAGCCAGGCACGGTGGCTCACGTCTGTAATCCCAGCACTTTGGGAGGCCGAGGTGGGCAGATCACGAGGTCAGGAGTTCGAGACCAGCCTGGCCAACATGGCGCAACCCCATCTCTACTAAAAATGCAAAAATTAGCCGGGCTTGGTGGCTCACGCCTGTAATCCCAGCACTTTGGGAGGCCGAGATGGGCGGATCACCTGAGGTCAGGAGATCGAGACCAGCCTGGCCACCATGGTGAAACCCCATCTCTACTAAAAATACAAAAATTAGCCAGGTACGGTGACTCATGTCTGTAATCCCAGCACTTTGGGAGGCTGAGGCGGGCGGATCACGAGTCGGGATCATGGTGAAACTCCGTCTCTACTAAAAATGCAAAAATTAGCTGGATGTGGTGGTGGGTGCCTGTAATCCCAGCTACTCAGGAGGCTGAGACAGGAGAATCACTTGAACCCAGGAGGTGGACATTGCAGCGAGCTGAGATCGCGCCACTGCACTCCAGCCTGGTGACAGAGCGAGACTCCGTCTTAAAAAAAAAAAAAAAAAAAAAAGTAGATTATTTCCAGAATGACAACATCCTTCCTCACCGTTCGAAATAAACGTTGCTGTAACATTTCCGTTCTCCTCTCGGTGAGTTCTTTTCTTCATTTCGGCTTTGTGAGAAAGCAGTGAGCTCAACACAGATAATCACACAGTGATTCTGAGCAGGAGACATCCGTTCGAAACAGCAAGGTGGGGGGAGTGGAGCAGGAGGGTTTGTCTCTCAGGGGCTGTGTGATGAAGACAGTTTTTCCCCAGCCAGGCTGGGTTAACGAGGCAGGAAGCGTTCGGTTACATCATGACAGTGCTGTGCTGCCAGATAGAAAAGGAGAGATTTTTCTGTCTCTGAAAACTCAAGACAAAATAAATTGACCTCTGAGTGGAAACCTTTGCCATGGCTTCTCAGCCCACATTTTCAATCAGGAGAATTGTTTTTTTATTAAAAAAAAAAAAAATACTCCAGCAACGGAAGATAAGGGCTTCCATCTCAATCCACAAACCTGTGTGCGGTTGGTCCCCACTGACTAGGGGGACCCCATCTTGGTCCTCACTGCCTGGGGACCAGTGACCCCGTCTTCAGGCACCGATGTTGACTTTGATCTGGGACTCTGCACATTCACCCTGACACGATCCAGGGGTCCAAGGGAGACAGCAGCCGGCTGGCGGGTTGACGTGTAGGGTGGCGGGGAGCAGGGAGAGGTGGGCTCCGCAGAGAGCTGCTACCTGAACCCGTTCCCTGACATCATTTTGTTATACCCCTCGGAGACACAGAGGGGGGTGCCTGGGCCTCCCTGTCAGGGCTCCAGAGCAGACCCTGCATCCACAAATGGCAGCTTGTCAGCCTCATCAGGCAAGAGCAAGTCTAGTAGACGTTGCTTTTTTTTTTTTTTTTTTTTCCAATCCTGCCCCAGAGTCAATTAAAATACAGTAAGGCTGACATTTGCAGAATACAGAATGATCAAAGCCAAAAATGCCCATACAGCTTCTGACATAAAAACAGTGTGTTTGGCGGAAGACAGACACAGTGTAACAGGTCAGTAATTATGAGAAAATCTATGATATATCTGTTGCAGTTGCTTAGTTTGTACACATGATCACAGCCATCAAACAAAAGAGCGGGCTCTCTTCTCCTGACGGATGCGAGAGCTGCTGACACCGTCTCGTGCCGCTGATACAGATGGCATCTGCAGACAGACTGAATTAATTTGACAGTAAATAGGGGGTAGCGGTTACTGCCTTCTTTAAATATCTATTTTTTAATTGAACCAGGGCAGGTTTTCTTTTTGCCCTTCTGGGGATTGCTGGCGAAGCATTTGGTGATCTTATTAGCAATGCACTCTGCTCCCATTTCACATTACAGCCCTGGGCACAGGTGTGTCCATGCATACACACACACTGTCTTGTGCACACACACACACGCATGCACGCACACACCAAAGTTGTTTTTTTGTTTGTTTGTTTTGCTGTGTGTAAGGACAGCACGTGCACAAAGACACTTTGCTGCTGTTTTATCGTTTGCATGAAAGCAATGCATTTTTTTCCCTCTCTTCCCAGCCCCCTCCTCCCAGAATCCATCCCCAACACCCAAAGCTGAACAGATGCGTTCATTATGGTGGTTAAGGAATTCTCCCATCTTTTTGCCTTGATGTGTTTATTAAATTAAAGAGGGATGAGACAGATGAATTTGTGTGCTCAGGGTACAACCAGGCAAAAGCCACGGGTGTATTTCACAGGGCTGGGTACTCTCTGCCATGCTAACATCGTAATTGGCTTAATGGATTTTCCGTGATGCGGAATGTCTCTTTCCTCCTCTCTCAGGCAAACTAATTACAGCTTTTTACATTAAATTCTAATAGATTTCAATTTATCTCTTCTAAATTATCACAATAATTACAGTAATAAATTAAGCGCATCGACACCATTCATCAACACACTTTGAGTCTGGCGTTACAGCAGCGCGGCGTTGCACAGGCTGACTAAATAGACGTGCTGGGTGAGGATGGTGAGGATGGTGGGGGGGCGACGGGAGAGAGTGTGTGTCTATGTGTGCGAGCAGATCTGTGATTTTTTTCTGAAAGTCTGCCGAGAGTTCGCCCAAAAGAGAGTTGCATTAAAGGGTACGAATATTTAGAGAGAATCATTTTGTCTTCTCTCAAGTTCCGTGCTGGGTTGTTTCTTTGTTTTTGTTGTTGTTTTTTAGGTTTTGTTTTTGTTTTGAGATGGAGTTTCACTCTTGTCACCCAGGCTGGAGTGCAGTGGCGCGATCTTGGCTCACTGCAACCTCCGCCTCCTGGGTTCAACTGATTCTCCTGCCTCAGCCTCCTGAGTCGCTCGGATTATAGGCACACCACCACGGTCGGTTATTTATTTATTTATTACTGATTGATTTTTTTGTGTTTTTAGTAGAGACAGGGTTTCACCACGTTGTCCAGGCTGCTCTCGAACTCCTGACCTCAGGTGATCTGCTCGCCTCGGCCTCTCAAAGTGCTGGGATGACAGGTGTGAGCCACCACGCCCAGCTTTTTTTTTTTTTTTCTTTCCTATTTCCCCAGTGGGTCTGATTCCCCTGCCTCAGCCTCCTGAGCACCTGGGACTACAGGCATCCACCACCACACCTGGCTAATTTTTGTGTTTTTAGTAGAAACGAAGTTCACTGTGTTGCCCAGGCTGGTCTGGAACTCCTGACCTCAAGTGATCCACCCGCCTCGGCCTCCCAAAGAGTGTGTTCGTGTCTCACCAGCACAAACATGTAATCAATCGTGTCCCCTTTGCAGAGTAAGGTGGCCTTCAGGTTTCGTGTATATTATCGGATCTTTCTATTCCATTTTAATGACCTCCCATTATTTCTGCAGAGAAGGTGAAAGTCCCCCTTCAACACCCTTCATCACAGCCATCGCCCCCTAACTCCACTCACCACCACCACGCAGACATCAAATCCTAGAGAGACTTCAGATGGCTGGGAGAGGCCGTCCTGGCTTTCTTTGTCATTCCACGCCGAATCAGAGTGTCACACGTGGCCCACCTGTGAAGTTCCTGGCCGGTGCTGATACAAATGGTAACAGGGCCGATGGCCCGCGGTTGTCAGAGATTGATTTAGACAGGTGACTTCTTCTGCTTTGTAAGGTAACGAGACCGAACTTTCAGACTAACTTTCCAAACTCTGGAGGTGATGGCTTCAGTGCAGTGAGTTTACGTAAAAGCTTATCGGCCGGGCGCGGCGGCTCACGTCTGTAATCCCAGAACTTTAGTAGAGACAGGATTTCACCATGTTGGCCAGGCTGGTCTCAAACCCCTGACCTCAAGTAATCCACCTGCCTTGGCGTCCGTCCCAAAGTGCTGAGATTACAAGCGTGAGCCACCGCACCTGGTCCAATAAAACTTATTTTAAATTAACTTTCCAATTAAACTTATTGGAACACAGGCATGTGGTAAAATCTAAAATTTAATTTAAAATTTAAAAGCATTCCAATTAAAGTGAAATTAAATGCAACTAAATTTAAAATAAAATTAAAATATATAATTTAGGGCACAGTGGCTCATGCCTGTAATCCCAGCACTTTGGGAGGCCGAGGTGGGTGGATCACCCAAGGTCAGGAGTTCAAGACCAGCCTGGCCAACATGGTGAAACCCCATCTCTACTAAAAATACAAAACTTAGCCAGGCATGGTGGCGGGTGCCTGTAGTTTCACCTACTCGGGAGGCTGAGGTGGGAAAATCGCTTGAACCCAGGAGGGGGAAAGTTGGGTGTGATGGCTGGAGCCCCAGCAGCTGTTTCTGACTCTGAGGTGTTGCTGGAATAGATATAGGGGAAACTTGACATTCTGCACCAATTTCTGCTTCTTGATGCGGGAAAGGTGAGTGTGAGGGCTGGAGTCTCAGCAGCCACCTTGGAATCTGAGGTGATGCTGGAGTGAATATATGGGGAAGTTTGCCATTCTTCACCCATTTCTGCTTCTCTCTGGGGGAAAGGTGGGTGTGAGGGCTGGAGCCATAGCAGTTGTTTTCGACTCCGAGGTGATTCTGGAATGAATATATGGGGAAATTTGCCATTCTTCACTCATTTCTACTTCTTGCTGGGGGAAAGGTGGGTATAAGGGCTGGAGCCCCAGCAGCCACCTTGGATTCTGAGGCGATGCTGGAATGAACATATGGGGGAATGTTACCATTCTTCATCCATTTCTGCGTCTTGCTGGGGGAAAGGTGGGTGAGAGGGATGGAGTCTCAGCAGCCACTTTGGACTGTGAGGTGATGCTGGAATAGACATAGGGGAAGCTTGACATTCTTCAGCCATTTCTGCTTCTTGCTAGTGGAAAAGTGGGTGTGAGGGCTGGAGCCCCAGCAGCTGTTTTGGACTCTGAGGTGACACTGGAAGTGAAAATCTCATATGCAGAATCCTGGGTCCTGGGAGGAGCACACAGTCCTGGGGTGGCTTCTGCAAGCCCTCCTTTTTCTTCTTCTTCTTCTTTTTTTTATTGAGATGGAGTCTCACTCTGTTGCCCAGGCTAGAGTTCAGTGACGCGATCTCGGCTCACTGCAGCCTTCACCTCCCAGGTTCAAGCGATTCTCCTGCCTCAGCCTCCCGAGTAGCTGGGACTACAAGCACGTGCCACCACGCCTGGCTAATTTCTGGGTTTTTGTTTTGTTTTGTTTTGTTTTTTTTGAGACAGAGTCTCGCTCTGTTACCAGGCTGGAGTGCAGTGGCATGATCTCGGCTAATTTAAAAATTAGCCAAGTATGGTGACACATGGTTGCAATCCCAGCTACTCGGGAGGCTGAGGTAGGGGGATCGCTTGAGCCCAGGAGGTCGAGGCTGCAGTGAGCTATGATATCTCAACCCTTTGGGAAGTGTAGGTGAGAGGATTACTTGAGGCCAGGAGTTCAAGACCTGCCTGGCCAACATAGCAAGACCCCATCTCTACCAAAAAAAATTAGCCGAGCATGATGGCATGTTCCTATAATCCCAGCTACTTGGGAAGACAAAGGTGGGTGAATCTCTTGAGCCCGGGAGTTCAAGACCAGCCTGGGTAACATAACAAGATCCCATCTCTACAAAAAATTAGCCAAGCATGATGGCGTGAGGCCAGGAGTTCAAGACCAGCCTAGGCAAGATCGTAAGACCCTGTCTCTGCAAAAAATTTAAAAATTAGCCACATATGGTGACGCATAGTTGCAATCCCAGCTACTTGGGAGGCTGAAGTAGGGGGATCACTTGAGCCCAGGAGGTCGAGGCTGCAGTGAGCTATGATATCTCAACCCTCTGGGAAGTGGAGGTGAGAGGATTGCTTGAGGCCAGCAGTTCAAGACCTGCCTGGCCAACATAGCAAGACCCCATGTCTACAAAAAAAATAGCCGAGCATGATGACCTGTTCCTGTAATCCCTCTGGGCTACTTGGGCAGCCAAGGTGGGTGAATCGCTTGAGCCCAGGAGTTCAAGACCAGCCTATGCAACATAGCAAGACCCTGTCTCTGAAAAAAACTTAAAAATTAGCCAGGTATGGTGATGAATGGTTATAGTCTCAGATACTCAGGAGGGTGAGGTGGGGAATCGCTTGAGCCCGGGAGGTCGAGGCTGCAGTGAACTATGAATGGTGCCATTGCACTCCAGTCTGGGTGACAGAGCAAGACTCTGTCTAAAAAAAAAAAAAAAATTAGAAAGGATCTTTAAAAAGGCAAAACAGAAAGACAGAGAGGAGTGATGCTTTAACATTCATGCAAGATGATTAGAAATCCAAAGGGGAGTGAAAAATCAGGATCAAGCCAGGCGACTCACACCCATGGAATTTGCAGCCACCCCAGAAAAAAACCCACATGGGCTGTGCCCTCTGGAAGCTCCAGGAGCAAGCAGCCCTCACACCGGCTTCCTCATCCATCTGTGGCGTTGGTTGTTGGGCATTTGAAATTGCGAGGTGTCCGCCTGCCTTCCATCACGTGCCACAGAAACAAAACGAGCAATCTCTGTCCCCTGATGGAAGCCAACAGCTGCTAAGAGGCCCGGAATGAGTGTGAGGAGATGATGGGCCTAGAGACCTGCTCCAGGATCAGCCGCCAAGTGGGAATGAGCTGGTCAACAGGCATCTGCCATTATTGCTCCCCAAAGCAGGGGTTCCCCAGGTGCCCTCAGCCCAGCTCAGCCTCACAGGGTGGCTCTGAGACCACTGTGTGCTGGAATCAGCTGGACAGAAGGCGGCTGGCTGGAGAGGGTCATGGCTGGATGGGCACTTGGTAGCCTGTGGCCCTGGCCTGGGTTCAGAGAGGGGGTGGGCAGAGGGTAGGGGGAAGGTGGGGAGAAAGACTCAGCAGGAGAAGGAGTGGGTGAAGGGAGCCAGGCTGGGGGAAGAAGAGGAGGAGGAGGAGATGGAGGAGGAGGAGATGGAGATGGAGAAATTAGAGGAGGAGACGGAGATGGAGAAGTTAGAGGAGGAGGAGATGGAGAAGGAGGAGATGGAAGAGAAGGATGAGATGGAGGAGGAGGAGATTGAGGAGGAGGAGATGGACAGGAGGAGAAAATGGAGGAGGAGGAGGAGAAGACGGAGGAGAAGGAGGAGATGGAGGAGGAGGAGACAGAGGAGGAGGAGATGGAGGAGGAGGAGACGGCGGAGATGCAGGAGGAGATAGAGGAGAAGGAGGAGATGGAGGAGGAGATAGAGGAGAAGGAGGAGATGGAGGAGGAGGAGACGGAAGAGGAGGAGACAGAGGAGGAGGAGATGGAGGAGGAGAAGATGGATGAGGAGCAGATGGAGGAGATGGAGATGGAGGAGGAGATGGAGGAGGAGATGGAGATGGAGGAGGAGATGGAGATGGAGGAGGAGAGGGAGGAGGAGGAGATGGAGGAAGAGGAGATGGAGGAGGAGGAGATGGAGGAACAGGAGATGGAGGAAGAGGAGACAAAGGAGATAGACATGGAGGAGATGGACGAGGAGGAGATGGAAGAGATGCAGGAGATAGAGGAGGAGGAGGAGATGGAGGAAGAGGAGATGGAGGAGGAGGAGATGGAGGAAGAGGAGACAAAGGAGATAGACATGGAGGAGATGGACGAGGAGGAGATGGAAGAGACGCAGGAGATAGAGGAGGAGGAGGAGATGGAGGAAGAGGAGATGGAGGAAGAGGAGACAAAGGAGATAGACATGGAGGAGATGGACGAGGAGGAGATGGAAGAGACGCAGGAGATAGAGGAGGAGGAGGAGATGGAGGAAGAGGAGATGGAGGAGGAGGAGATGGAGGAAGAGGAGATGGAGGAAGAGGAGACAAAGGAGATAGACATGGAGGAGGTGGACGAGGAGGAGATGGAAGAAGAGGAGGAAGAGATGCAGGAGATAGAGGTGGAGGAGGAGATGGAGGAAGAGCAGATGGAGGAGGAGGAGATGGAGGAGATTGGGGAGATTTTCCTGCTGGAAGCAGCGCTCAGCTTTGGTTGAGGTGATCAGCACCACATGTTACTTTGTATGACAAACATGCTTCAAAAAAAAAAAGATACAGGAACGTGGTTTCCACACAATATTTTAAAATACCACTGTCAGGAATTAATCACATACAAACAGATATTGTTTTTTGGATTTAAACAACTTTGAAAATGTCACAGAGTGTTGCTTTTCTGTATGGTTTTGTAGTCCTTTTAACTTTTATTCTAATGAGGTTTTAAGAGAGGTAAGTTGCATAAATATCATATCAAGGTATTATAAGTAACTACATTTAAAATGACAAAGCTGTGATCAGAAATATGAAGTTTGATTCAGATGAACAGGAACTCTCAAAGGGCAGGAAACAACCACTCATGAGGATCTGATTGAAATGCAGAATTGACCCTTGCAATTTAAACCACAGTTATAATGAAAAGATATCCTAAACCAATTGAAACCAAAATTTTTAAAAATATACTTTTTAAAGAGATCAGAAATGAAAAAGTGTGAGTAAAATAAAGCAACTCAGCTAATCTCCTTGGAAAGTGAATTTGGTATGTGATTTGAAGTATGATTCATGGTCTGTGATGCTCACCTGGCGTGAATGGAGCTGATCTATGGTCTGTGATGCTCCCGTGGTGTGGATGGAGCTGATCTATGGTCTGTGATACTCACCTGGTGTGGGTGGAGCTGATCTATGGTCTGTGATGCTCACCTGGCGTGAATGGAGCTGATCTATGGTCTGTGATGCTCACCTGGTGTGGATGGAGCTGATCTATGGTCTGTGATACTCACCTGGTGTGGATGGAGGTGATCTATGGTCTGTGATGCTCACCTGGTGTGGATGGAGCTGATCTATGGTCTGTGATGCTCACCTGGTGTGGGTGGAGCTGATCTATGGTCTGTGATGCTCACCTGGCGTGAATGGAGCTGATCTATGGTCTGTGATGCTCACCTGGTGTGGGTGGAGCTGATCTATGGTCTGTGATGCTCCCCTGGTGTGGGTGGAGCTGATCTATGGTCTGTGATGCCCACCTGGTGTGGATGGAGCTGATCCATGATCTGTGATGCTCCCCTGGTGTGGATGGAGCTGATCTATGGTCTGTGATGCTCCCCTGGTGTGGATGGAGCTGATCTATGGTCTGTGATGCTCACCTGGTGTGGGTGGAGCTGATCTATGGTCTGTGATACTCACCTGGTGTGGATGGAGCTGATCTATGGTCTGTGATGCTCACCTGGTGTGGATGGAGCTGATCTATGGTCTGTGATACTCACCTGGTGTGGATGGAGCTGATCTATGGTCTGTGATGCTCACCTGGTGTGGATGGAGCTGATCTGTGGTCTGTGATGCTCACCTGGTGTGGGTGGAGCTGATCTATGGTCTGTGATACTCACCTGGTGTGGATGGAGCTGATCTATGGTCTGTGATACTCACCTGGTGTGGATGGAGGTGATCTATGGTCTGTGATGCTCACCTGGTGTGGGTGGAGCTGATCTATGGTCTGTGATACTCACCTGGTGTGGGTGGAGCTGATCTATGGTCTGTGATACTCACCTGGTGTGGGTGGAGCTGATCTATGGTCTGTGATGCTCACCTGGTGTGGATGGAGCTGATCTATGGTCTGTGATGCTCACCTGGTGTGGATGGAGCTGATCTATGGTCTGTGATGCTCACCTGGTGTGGGTGGAGCTGATCTATGGTCTGTGATGCTCACCTGGTGTGGATGGAGCTGATCTATGGTCTGTGATGCTCACCTGGTGTGGATGGAGCTGATCTATGGTCTGTGATGCTCACCTGGTGTGGATGGAGCTGATCTATGGTCTGTGATGCTCACCTGGTGTGGATGGAGCTGATCTATGGTCTGTGATGCTCACCTGGTGTGGGTGGAGCTGATCTATGGTCTGTGATGCTCACCTGGTGTGGATGGAGCTGATCTATGGTCTGTGATGCTCACCTGGTGTGGATGGAGCTGATCTATGGTCTGTGATGCTCACCTGGTGTGGATGGAGCTGATCTATGGTCTGTGATGCTCACCTGGTGTGGGTGGAGCTGATCTATGGTCTGTGATGCTCACCTGGTGTGGATGGAGCTGATCTATGGTCTGTGATGCTCACCTGGTGTGGATGGAGCTGATCTATGGTCTGTGATGCTCACCTGGTGTGGATGGAGCTGATCTATGGTCTGTGATACTCACCTGGTGTGGATGGAGGTGATCTATGGTCTGTGATACTCACCTGGTGTGGGTGGAGCTGATCTATGGTCTGTGATGCTCACCTGGTGTGGATGGAGCTGATCTATGGTCTGTGATGCTCACCTGGTGTGGATGGAGCTGATCTATGGTCTGTGATGCTCACCTGGTGTGGATGGAGCTGATCTATGGTCTGTGATACTCACCTGGTGTGGATGGAGGTGATCTATGGTCTGTGATGCTCCCGTGGTGTGGGTGGAGCTGATCTATGGTCTGTGATGCTCACCTGGTGTGGATGGAGCTGATCTATGGTCTGTGATGCTCACCTGGTGTGGATGGAGCTGATCTATGGTCTGTGATACTCACCTGGTGTGGATGGAGCTGATCTATGGTCTGTGATGCTCACCTGGTGTGGATGGAGCTGATCTGTGGTCTGTGATGCTCACCTGGTGTGGGTGGAGCTGATCTATGGTCTGTGATACTCACCTGGTGTGGATGGAGCTGATCTATGGTCTGTGATGCTCACCTGGTGTGGGTGGAGCTGATCTATGGTCTGTGATACTCACCTGGTGTGGATGGAGCTGATCTATGGTCTGTGATGCTCACCTGGTGTGGATGGAGCTGATCTGTGGTCTGTGATGCTCACCTGGTGTGGATGGAGCTGATCTATGGTCTGTGATACTCACCTGGTGTGGATGGAGCTGATCTATGGTCTGTGATACTCACCTGGTGTGGATGGAGGTGATCTATGGTCTGTGATGCTCACCTGGTGTGGGTGGAGCTGATCTATGGTCTGTGATACTCACCTGGTGTGGATGGAGCTGATCTATGGTCTGTGATGCTCACCTGGTGTGGATGGAGCTGATCTGTGGTCTGTGATGCTCACCTGGTGTGGGTGGAGCTGATCTGTGGTCTGTGATGCTCACCTGGTGTGGATGGAGCTGATCTGTGGTCTGTGATGCTCACCTGGTGTGGGTGGAGCTGATCTATGGTCTGTGATACTCACCTGGTGTGGATGGAGCTGATCTATGGTCTGTGATGCTCACCTGGTGTGGATGGAGCTGATCTATGGTCTGTGATACTCACCTGGTGTGGATGGAGCTGATCTATGGTCTGTGATGCTCACCTGGTGTGGATGGAGCTGATCCATGGTCTGTGATGCTCACATGGGTCAGGTGTGGGTTTTTAGGGCCTATAGTCTGATGCTCACCTGGACCAGCTCTTGCTGCTGCTGAAATAGGGTCTCACAGGCATGTCTGCCACAGAACTGTGCCTGGGTTATTTAAGGACTGTGACCACTGACCTGTGAAGCTGAGAGCACTTAACTGGTGTGGAGAAGGTGGGTTTTATACATGCATTCTGTGAAAATATTTTTATATCAGAATTAGGAACTAAATGTTATAATTAAACACGTCTCTCCAATTAAGTTCTTGAACCAGCTAATTGCATGAATCCACATAAACTTGCTTTAAAAAATAACAGTAACCCATTTCACCTCATAGAAACTGAATTACCTCTTTCGCCACTAAGCATATACACAGATTATACCCATTAGCTTTTTATTTTTCTATTTTTACATAACGGAAATGCCTGAAAAATTGTGGGTGAAAAAAACCTCGAGGCCTGAGGTCTGACTTGAAATTAAGTGTGTTCTGCTCATTGTCATCAATTTTGTCTTAAATTACAAGGTGCAATTTCACATAAATATGAGTGTTAATGTCTAATTCTCTTTGTGGTCTCATCGGTATCTGCTATGTCTGCACAGCCCACAAACACAGGACCAGGCTGGGCTCAGGATTAAATCGTGACTCTCCTGTTTCTTTCCGTGTGTGAACCTGGCAAACTTTAAAAAATGAAATAAATAAAATCGCTCTGTGCCTAAGCTTCCTCATTAGAAAAGTAAAAAGAAAGGCAAAATGTCCCTCCAAAGATACTTTTAAGAATTAGGCCAGGCGTGGTGGCTCACGCCTGTCATCCCAGCACTTTGGGAGGCCGACGCTGGGGGATCACTTGAGATTAGGAGATCCAGACCAGCCTGGCCAACATGGCAAAACCCAGTCTCTACTAAAAATACAACAAAATTAGCTGGGCAAGGTAGCAGGCACCTGTAGTCCCAGCTACTTGGGAGACTGAGGCAGAAGAATCGCTTGAACCCAGCAGTCAGAGGTTGCAGTGAGCCGAGATCACTGTCCTGCCTTCTCCACCAGTCACTCCAGGGGGTTGACTGATTTATCTGGGCCGACGTGAAGGGCTCTCTGAAAAATGGGCCTTGACGAGAGACCCCAGAGCCTGCTCAACACTCAAACAGAACGTCGGTTCTCTCTCTCATGTAGAAGCACTGTGTCTCGTCCATTTGAATTTTCCTAAAATTTCACTGGTAAATATCCACAAGGAAAAGAACAGAAAACTGGCCTAGCTGCTCTGCCCCAGAGGTTGGAATAAGAAAGCTCATCCCAGTAACGTGGCCGGGACGTTCCAAGCTCTCGGGCTCAGGAAATGATGGTGAATTGGCAGGTGCTCAAGGGTGTCACAGATTTCATTTTCAAAGACCAATAGTTGATTGTAGATGGGCACCTGCCCATCTGTGAGGTTAGGCCTGGGAAACAAACCTTGTCTGCTGTTTGGGTTACGGTCACTAACTCTTCAAATCCCACGTTGAGAGAAAGAGAGAGAGAGAGAGAGAGGAGAGAGGGAGAAGGAGAGAGAGAGAAGGAGAGAGAGAGACAGAGGAGAGAGAAGGAGAGAAGAGAGGAGAGAAAGAGACAGAGGACAGAGAACAAGAGACAGACAGAGGGGAGAGAAGGAGAGAAGGAGAGAGAGACAGAGGAGAGAGAAGGAGAGAAGAGAGAGAGAGACAGAGGAGAGAGAAGGAGAGAAGGAGAGAGAGACAGAGGAGAGAGAGAGAGAGGAGAGAAAGAGACAGAGGAGAGAGAGGGACGTCAGCCACTCTCCCAGGTAGCTGTGAGTGTGGTTGTGTGTGCCTCTGTGTGTGTTCCAGCTGTTCAGTCCTCCGCCTCGGACTGCAAATGTGTGTGTGTGTGTGTCTGTGTGTTTCTAGTATCACCGACTCATCCTCATCCACGTGTGGGGACCTGTGTGTTTGGGTGTGTGCTTTTTTGTGTCAGTGACATCTCGGATTATTGCTTTGATAATAATTAGATTAGGGACCTCTGGAAGTTAGTGGCAGACAGCTGTTGATGGATCCAGTTAGGGAACACCTGTGGGGTGAGGATCTGCCCGTGAGCTCGCGTTCATTGCTTCACTCATTCATTCATTCAGATGCCAACACAGCCCTGCTCCACTCCAAGAGCTACCGTGAGCTGCAAAGAACCGTTCCCTTCCCAGAGGGGCCTTTCGGACCGTAACGAATAGCCACCTTCCAGCCAGGCGCGGTGGCTCCGTCCTGTCATCCCAGCACTTTGGGAGACCCAGGTGGGTGGATCCCTTGAGGTCAGGAGTTCAAGACCAGCCTGACCAATATGGTGAAACCCCGTCTCTACTAAAAATACAAAAATTAGCCAGACGTGGTGGTGGGTGCCTGTGGTCCCAGCTACTCGGGAGGCTGAGGCAGGAGAATCGCTTGAACCCGGGAGGTGGACATTGCAGTAAACAGAGATTTTAGCCTCTCAGCCCTCTCCTTCCCCATGCTGATAAATTTCTGAATTTTGGGGTGTTCACCCCAAAATTGGGTTTCACCACCCAGTGAGTTCCCCTTGTCCGCTGCCTAGACAGAGACGATTTATCGAGACAGGAGAATTGCAATAGAGGAAGAGTAATTCGCACAGAGCTGGCTGTGAAGGAGATGGGAGTTTGATTATGACTCACATCGGTATCCCTGAACATCTGGGGAACAGAGTTTTTGTTTGTTTCTTTTCTTTTGTTTTTGAGACAGTCTCACTCTGTCGCCCAGGCTGGAGTGCAGTGGTGTGATCTCAGTTCACTGCAACCTCCGCCTCCCGGGTTCAAGCGATTCTCCTGCCTCAGCCTCCCGAGTAGCTGAGACTACAGGCACCTGCCACCACGCCTGAGTAGTTTTTGTATTTTTGGTAGAGACGGGGTTTCACCATGTTGGCCAGGCTGGTCTCGAACTCCTGACCTCAGGAGATCCACCCACCTCGGCCTCCCAAAGTGCTGGGATTACAGACGCGTGCCACCATGGCCCGGCACGGGAACCAGAGTTTTTAAGGACATTTTGGTGGGTGGGGGGGGATCCTAATGAGTCAGGAGTGCTGATTGGTCCGGGATAAAATCCTACGGAGTCAGAGCTGTCTTCTTGCACTCATTTAGTTCCTGGCTGGGAGCCACAAGATCCAATGAGCCGATTTATCCATCTGGGTGGATCACCTGAGGTCAGGTGTTCGAGACCAGCCTGGCCAACATGGTGAAATCCCATCTATACTACAAATACCAAAACTAGCCAGGCATGGTGGCACGCGTCTGTAATCCCAGCACTTTGAGAGGCCGAGGCAGGTGGATCCCCTGAGGGCAGGTGTTCGAGACCAGCCTGGCCAACATGGTGAAATGCAGGGCCTCCAAAATATCTCCAGCACTAATCCTAGGAGGAGTTTAGTGAGGGCCAGAATCTTGCAGCCTCCATCTATATGACTCCCAAACCATCATTTCTAACCCTATAGCTAATGTGAGTCCTACAAACGCAATCTACTCCCCAGGCAAGAAGGAGGTTTTTTGTTTCTTTTTTTGACACAGGGTCTCGCTCTGTCACCCAGGCTGGAATGCACTGGTGTGATCTCGGCTCACTGCAACCTCCACCTCCCAGGTTCTAGTGATTCTCGTGCCTCAGCCTCCCAAGTAGCTGGGACTACAGGCGCCTGCCACCATGCACAGCTAATTTTTGTGTTTTTAGTAGAGATGGGGTTTCACCATTTTGGCCAGGCTGGTCTCGAACTCCTGACCTCAGGTGATCCACCCGCCTCAGCTTCTCAAAGTGCTGGGATTACAGGCGTGAGCCACCGCGCGTGGCCAGTCAAATGTCATGATTTTTTTTTTCTTGAGATAGATTTGGGGTCTTGTTGCCCAGGCTAGAGTGCAATGGTGCAATCTCAGCTCACTGCAACCTCCACCTCCCGGGTTCAAACGATTCTCCTGCGTCAGCCTCCCGAGTAGCTGGGATTACAGGCGCACGCCGCCACACCCAGCTAATTTTTGTGTTTTTAGTAGGGACGGGGTTTCTCCATATTGGCCAGGCTGGTCTTGAACTCCTGACATCAGGTGATCCGCCTGCCTCGGCCTCCCAAAGTGCTGGGATGACAGGTGTGAGCCACTGAGCCTGGCCAGTGAAATGCTATGATTCTATCAGGACATTTTTTAAGTTGAATGACCCTTGAGACGCTGTTTTCTTAGGCCCTGTTTCCGGAAAAAGTAACTTCAGGACAAAGCGGTGGGCGGCTGGTTTGGGGCCCAGGGAGGGGGAAGGGCTACAGCTCAGCAGCATTCCAAGTGAGTTGTTTTGAAAGAAATTCCTCCTTCTTGTTGAAGAAACGCCGGGCAAATAGCAGCTTCGGGCTTGTGCAAATTAAGGCGTCAGTAACTTTTGCTTATACAATTTGTTGAATAAATAGGGTTGAATCTATTGAATAAATGAGTCAACATAAGCTTTGAAAACAATGTCTGAAGGCATCCTGTTAATGTCTATTTGCATAAGTGGTTAATCTGTGAAAGGCAGTGGCGGCAGCCGCAACTCTTAGGCGAAAAAGAAAAAAAAAAAAACACAAACCATGAGCAGTCAGGCAGCCCAGCTGTTTTCAAATCGTGCCCCCAATGAGGCTCCAGAAAAACCTGTCGTTTGGTTCATTCCGTGAAGACACCAGCTTCCGAGGAGTCCGTGCACGGTTTCTAGATACATTATGGAGTGAGGGTCTAATCAGATTGTGTCTAACTATAGATTTTTCTGGAAACAAGCAAGAGCACCCAGGCTTAGAGAGTGTGGCTGAGCTTTTTCTTTTACAGACCAGAAAAGATGACACTTGCCCAAATGTTTGAAATAAAACACGGCCGGGTGCTGTGGCTCATGCCTGTCATCCCAGCACTTTGGGAGGCCGAGGCGCGGGGATCACCTGAGGTCAGGAGTTTGAGAGCAGCTTGGCCAACATGGTGAAACCCCGTCTCTACTAATAATACAAAAATTAGCCAGGTGTGGTGGTTCATGCCTGTAATTCCAGGTACTCAGGAGGCTGAGGGAGGAGAATGGCTTGAACCTGGGAGGTGGAGGTTGCAGTGAGCCAAGACCACGCTACTGCACTCCAGCAGGGGCAAGAAAGAAAGAAGGAAAGAAAGAAGGAAGGAAGGAAGGAAGGAAGGAAGGGAGGGAGGGAGGGAGGGAGGGAGGAAGGAAGGAAGGAAGGGGAAGGGAAGGGAAAGGAAAGGAAGGAAAGAAAAGGAAGAAGGAAGGAAGGAGAAAGGAAGGAAGGAAGGAAGGAAGGGAAGGGAAGGGAAAGGAAAGGAAGGAAAGAAAAGGAAGAAGGAAGGAAGGAGAAAGGAAGGAAGGAAGGAACGAAGGAAGGAAGGAAAGGGAAGGGAAGGGAAAGGAAAGGAAGGAAAGAAAAGGAAGAAGGAAAGAAAGAAGGAAGGAAGGAAGGAAGGAAAGAAAAGGAAGAAGGAAAGAAAGAAGGAAGGAAAGAAGGAAAGAAGGAAGGAAGGAAGGAAGGAAAGGGAAGGGAAGGGAAAGGAAAGGAAGGAAAGAAAAGGAAGAAGGAAGGAAGGAGAAAGGAAGGAAGGAAGGAAGGAACGAAGGAAGGAAGGGAAGGGAAGGGAAAGGAAAGGAAGGAAAGAAAAGGAAGAAGGAAGGAAGGAGAAAGGAAGGAAGGAAGGAACGAAGGAAGGAAGGAAAGGGAAGGGAAGGGAAAGGAAAGGAAGGAAAGAAAAGGAAGAAGGAAAGAAAGAAGGAAGGAAGGAAGGAAAGAAGGAAGGAAGGAAGGAAGGAAGGAAGGAAGGAAGGAAAGAAGGAAGGAAGGAAGGAAGGAAGGAAGGAAGGAACGAAGGAAGGAAGGAAAGGGAAGGGAAGGGAAAGGAAAGGAAGGAAAGAAAAGGAAGAAGGAAGGAAGGAGAAAGGAAGGAAGGAAGGAAGGAACGAAGGAAGGAAGGGAAGGGAAGGGAAAGGAAAGGAAGGAAAGAAAAGGAAGAAGGAAGGAAGGAGAAAGGAAGGAAGGAAGGAAAGGGAAGGGAAGGGAAAGCAAAGAAAGAAGGAAGGAGAAAGGAAGGAAGGAAGGAGAAAGGAAGGAAGGAAGGAAAGAAAGAAAGAAAAAAGAAAGAAAAAGAAAAGAAAGAAGAAAGAAAGAGACGGAAAGAAAAAAAGGGAAAGGAAGGAAGGGAAGGGAAGGAAGGGAAGGAAAGGAAGGAAAAGAAAGGAAGGAAGAAATGGGAGCACCAGATATGCCGTTCTAAAGTCTGTTTGTTTCCCATGTATGTATGCATTTATTTTTTGAGATGGGGTCTTGCTATGTTGCCCAGGCTGGAGTGCAGTGGAGTCCCATCATAGCTCATTGCAGCCTCGACCAGGTCCTGGGCTCAAAAGGATCCTCCTGCCTCAGCCTCCGGAGCAGCTGGGACTACAGGTGCATGCATCACCACACCCAGCTAATTTTTTATTTTTTGTAGAGACGGGGTCTTGCTATGTGGTCCAGGCTGATCTCCAACTGCTGAACTGAAATGATCCTCCCTTTTCAGCCTCTCCTGAGTAGCTGGGACTGCAGGCACACACCACCACATACAGCTAAGTTTCTGATTTTGTTTTTGAGAGCGAGTCACACTCTGTCACCCAGGCTAAAGTGGAGTGCCGTGATCCCCCCTCACTGCAACTGTTGACCTGCCCCAGGAGGCAGGACCGAGGGAGGTGATGGTGGCATAGGAGGACCCTGGGAGACCTGGAGAGCTTTCTGTGGGTGCAGACAATGTCCATTTGTGTTTGTGTGTGCATGCATTCTGGTTTGTGTGTGTGTGCGTGCATGCATGCATGCATGCTGGTGTGTGTGCATGTGTGTATACATCGTGTCTGTGTGTATACATACATGCTAGTGTATGTGGATGTGTATGTATGCATCTCTGTGTGTATGCATGCTAGTGTATGTGAACACACGTATATGTATGCTAGCGTGTGCATGCCTGGCTAGCGTATGTGCACACGTGTGTGCGTCCATGCAAGTGTGTGTACATGCTAGTGTGTGTGCATATGCGAGTGTGTTTGTGTGCGTGCATGCTAGTGTGTGCATGTGCGTATGTAGGCGTCTGTGTGCGTGCATGCTAGCATATGTGAACACACGTATATGTATGCTACTGTGTGCATGCATGCCAGTGTATGTGAACACACGTGTGTGGTGTATGTGAACGCACGTGTGTGTGCATGCATGCTGGTGTGTGTGTGAATGTTAGTGTGTGGGCACACGAGTGTGTGTTTGCGTGCATGCATGCTAGTGTGTGCGTGTGTGTATGCATGCTAGTGTATTTGTGGGCAACGTGTGCATTTCTGTGCATGCCTGGCTAGTGTATGTGCACACGTGTGTGCATCCATGAAAGTGTGTGTACATGCTAGTGTGTGTGCATATGCGAGTGTTTGTGTGCGTGCATGCTAGTGTGTGCATGTGTGTATGTAGACGTCAGTGTGTCTGCATGCTAGCGTACGTGAACACACGTGTGTGTGGTGTATGTGAATGCACGTGTGTGTGCGTGCATGTTGGTGTGTGCATGTGTGTATGTAGGCGTCTGTGTGCGTGCATGCTAGTGTATGTGAACACACGTATATGTATGCTAGTGTGTGCATGCATGCCAGTGTATGTGAACACACGTGTGTGGTGTATGTGAACGCACGTGTGTGCGCGTGTATGCTGGTGTGTGTGTGAATGCTAGTGTGTGGGCATACATGAGTATGTGTTTGAGTGCATGTATGGTAGTGTGTGCGTGTGTGTATGCATGCTAGTGTATTTGCGTGCAACGTGTGCGTTTCTGTGCATGCCTGGCTAGTGTATGTGCACACGTGTGTGCATCCATGAAAGTGTGTGTACATGCTAGTGTGTGTGCATATGCGAGTGTGTTTGTGTGCGTGCATGCTAGTGTGTGCATGTGTGTATGTAGGCGTCTGTGTGCATGCATGCTAGCATATGTGAACACAAGTGTGTGTGGTGTATGTGAACGCACTTGTGTGTGCGTGCATGCTGGTGTGTGTGTGAATGCTAGTGTGTGGGCATACATGAGTGTGTGTTTGAGTGCATGTGTGGTAGTGTGTGCATGTGTGTATGCATGCTAGTGTATTTGCGTGCAACGTGTGCATTTCTGTGCATGCCTGGCTAGTGTATGTGCACACGTGTGTGCATCCATGAAAGTGTGTGTACATGCTAGTGTGTGTGCATATGCGAGTGTGTTTGTGTGCGTGCATGCTAGTGTGTGCATGTGTGTATGTAGGCGTCTCTGTGCGTGCATGCTAGCGTATGTGAACACACGTGTGTGTGGTGTATGTGAATGCACGTGTGTGTGCGTGCATGCTGGTGTGTGTGAATGCTAGTGTGTGGGCACACATGAGTGTGTTTGAGTGCATGCATGCTAGTGAGTGTGTGTATGCATGCTAGTGTATTTGCGTGCAACGTGTGCGTTTCTGTGCAGGCACGCTAGTGTGTGTGTGTGTGTGTGTGTGTGTGTGTGTGTGTGTCATTTTCCCGCCATAATAGAGAGTAGAGAGAAGAGGTGAGATTAGAAAACTTCAATTAAGCCTTTCAAAAGACCATCTGCCAAACGGTGACTGGGGTTCCGTGTAAACAAAATGTCTGTGCTGGTTACAAACACATGATCTTACCTATTGTATTGTGTTACAAATTAAAATCAGATTAAGCCACCTACACGGTACCTCCGCTGCATCTTCAATTTCTCATGGAGGCTGAGCATCGCTGGTGTATATTCATCCCGCCTGATGAGCCCTCATTATCTCCGTAGCAGCGGTATACACGGTGCACAGCATAATCAAAGCCTGCGGGTACGTATTAATTATCCTTTTGAATAGTGATGAAATTTTAAAAAGATCTCCTTTAGGCTCACATCATCAGCAGATGAAACAAAGGCGCACACAGCTTGTGCGCAGAGGTTCACATGTGTTTTTACATCTGTTCAGGATATTTCAATTTGAAGCTCAATAAGCAAAGACTGCGATTAAAGAAGAGGATGAAGGGAGAGAGAGAGGGAGAGAGAGAAGAAGAAGAAAAAAAAAAGTCCTGCAATGACAAATAACAAATAGACCCTGCCCCCAGCTCATTGAGTAGAGAGGAAAATGAGTAATTCCTTCTCCAAGAATGCACCATTGCTTTATTTTTGTCTCTCTAAGGAGGATGATTTAAAAGCAAGAATCAATGCATGCAACGTGAGGTGTGTGGTGATGTCAAGTGCACCTGTTACCTCCGAACACCACAGCTATCATGCACAAACCTGCACCTGCATCTTGCCCTTCTCCCGGCAGCTTCTCTCTTGGGGTCCTGTTGAGGGGGTCCCGGAAGCTCAGAGAGAAGGAAGAAGAGAGCTGCCCTTTTCAGAAAGGCTCAGGCGGCGGTCTTTGTTTTGTTGCTTGAATTAGAATGCGGCTGTGGGTTGGTCCGTAGGGGAGCAGAAAGAGAAAGACCCCCTGTGTGCCAAGAGGGAGGGGGTCCTTGGAAATTGACAAGCTGTTTCATGCAACTCTGTCCCCTGGGGTGAGAGAGGGCCCTGATATACAACCCCTTGCATTGAACACAAGACTTGTGAGTTTTGAGTAGAAAGGTCCTTCCTGTTTGCAGGTATGGCCTTAGATTTAAAAAGAAAAAAAAAGAAAAAAACAGCTGCATGCTTACAAATACCAATTTGCTTTTGCTTCTGTGCTTAAAGGGATACAGAGGGTGTGATCAAACATGAACACTTAAAAGATGCCTTTGAATTATCTTTCAGAAATCAAAATGTAATCCAAAAGCCATTTGAACTATTCAGGAGCTGTACCGTTGAAAGGGTATTTGAAATGTTATTTAACTCAACGGGCCTCACATCCACAGGCAATCTGTAACATCACCTCGATGTTTCATAAAAATTCAGTACTATTTACAAGTGTGTGCATCTATGAGGCTGGGTCATTGACAAGGAATGAGCGTCTCCATCTCTAGGATAACCATGAATCAAAAATACCGGACACAGGGTTGAATCGGGTGCCTTGAATGAAATGAAAATAACATTCATTGAATGATAAAAACAAATCCTATGGATTTTGCAAAAGTGGGTGCTCACATCAGCAGAAGCATCCGATTCGGAAAAATAAGACGACTGCTCCTACAAGCACCTCCTCCGAACTGGCCATCTAGAGGCATTTTTTAATCCAGTTTGCTGAAAATCCAATGGGTGTGCCTTCATGAGGAAGTCTGCTGGGAAATATGGCTCCATGCCCCATGAACTTTTTTGTTTGTTTGTTTGTTTGTGTTTTTTTGAGACAGAGTCTCACTCTGTTACCCAGGCTGGAGTGCAGTGGCGTGATCTCAGCTCACTGCAAGCTCCGCCTCCCAGGTTCAAGCGATTCTCCCGCCTCAGCCTCCTGAGTAGCTGGGATTACAGGTGCCCGTCACCAAGCCTGGCTAATTTTTGTGCCTTTAGTAGAGACGGGGTTTCACCATGTTGATCAGGCTGGTCTCGAACTCCTGACCTCAGGTGATCCGCCCACCTCGGCCTCCCAAAGTGCCAGGATGACAGGCGGGAGCCACTGTGCCTGGCCCCTGTTAACTTCTCCAGCTTGTCTTTCTACCTGCAACCCATATATCTACTAGTATATCATTTGTCTTTCACCCTTTCTTCCAATCAGAAGATGCCATAATGCTATTTTCTAACCAGTATTGGCCACTGGTCAGGTGCAGTGGCTCACTCTTGTAATCCCAACACTTTGGGAGAAGGAGGCGGCTGGATTGCTTGAGCCCAGGAGATGTAGACCACCCTGAGCAACATAGCAAAACCTCATCTCTATTTAAAAAAAAAAAAAAAAAAACCACGGGGCTGGGTGAGGTGACTCACGCCTGTAAATTTCACCACTTTGGGAGGTTGAGAGGGGCAGATCACTTCAGGTCAGGAGTTTGAGACCAGCCTGGTCAACATGGTGAAACCCTGTCTCTACTAAAAATACTAAAACTAGCCAGGTGTGGCGACGTGCACCTGTAATCTCAGCTATTTGGGAGGCTGAGGCACGAGAATTACTTGAACTGGGAGGCGGAGGTTGCAGGGAGCTGAGATTGCACCACTGCACTCCAGCCTCGGTGACAGAGTGAGACTCCGTCTCAAAAAGAAAACACAAAAAATTAGCTCAGTGTGGTGGTGCATGGTTGTAGTCCCAGCTACATGGGAGGCTAAGGTGGGAGGATCACCTGAGCCCAGGGAGGTCAAGGCTGCAGTGAGCTGTGTGAGCCCCGCCGCACTCCAACCTGAGTGACAGAGTGAGATCTTATCTCAATAAACAAAAGAACTGGCTACTGTTTCCAGATAGATAGACTTCTGCAAGGAATAGCATCGTGCGTTTAATGAAATTAGAAGGACCAGCCAGGCGTGGTGGCTCACGCCTGTTATCCCAGCACTTTCGGAGACTGAGGCGGGCGGATCACGAGGTCAGGAGATCAAGACCATCGTGGCTAACACGGTGAAACCCTGTCTCTACTAAAAATACAAAAAATTAGCCGGGCGTGGTTGGCGGGTGCCTGTAGTCCCAGCTACTCGGGAGGCTGAGGCAGGAGAATGGCATGAACCTGAGAGGCGGAGGTTGCAATGAGCCAAGATCACACCATTGAACTCCAGCCTGGGCGACGGAGCTAGACTCTTGTCTCAAAAAAAGCAAAACAAAACAAAACAAAAACAAAAACAAACAAACAAAAAAAAACAAGGACCATTCAGCCCAGGGACAGTCGCAACATACTCTTCACCCTGTTCCTATTATAAATTAAATCGTGTCCCCCCAAAAAAGATTTGTAGAAGTCCTGACCTCCCCACCCCCCACCCCACAACTACTTCAGAATGTAACTTTCTCTGGAAATACGGTGTTTGCAGCTGTCACGAGTTATGATGAGGCAACAGTGGACTGGGATGGGCTCTGATCTAATGACTGGTGCCTTTGTAGAATTTTTTTTTTTTAAATGTGGATATGTGGCCACGTGGAGATGGAGGCAGAGACTGGAGTGATGCGGCCACAAGCCCAGGGATGCCTGGAGCCCCCAGGAGCTGGGAGAGGCAGGAAGGATCCTCCCCTAGAGCCTCCAGAAGGAAGCAAACACAATTGCAATGGTTTAGATGGTGAGCTCCAAACGATATGTCCATGTCCTAAGCCCCAGAACATGGGAACGAGACCTCATTTGGAAAAAGGATATTCACAGCTGTGATTAACAATCTGGAGACTAGATCATCCTGGAGAAGGATGGGCCCAAAACACATTGACAGGTGTCCTTGTAAGAGACAGAAGAGGAGACACAGACACAGAGGAGAAGGACACGTGGAGATGGAGGCAGAGACTACAGCGATGCGGCCACAAGCCCAGGGATGCCTGGAGCCCCCAGGAGCTGGGAGAGGCAAGAAGGATCCTCCCCTAGAACCCTGGAAGGAAATGAATATAATTCTACTGGATGGAACAGTAGCCCCCAGAAAGATCTGTCCACATCCTAAAGCCCAGGACCTGGAATGAGACCGGATTTGGAAATAGGTTCTCTGCAGACGTAATTAGGTGAAGGACCTTGAGGTGAGATCATCCTGGAGTAGGGTGTCCCCTAAATGTAATGACAGGTGTCCTTGTAAGAGACAGAGGAGGAGACAGACACAGAGGAGAAGGCCACATGGAGACGGAGGCGGAGACTGGAGTGATGCGGCCACAAGCCCAGGGACACCTGGAGTCCCCAGGATCTGGGAGAGGCAGGAAGGGTCCTCCCCTAGAGCCTCCAGAAGGAACCAAGCCTGCCAACACCTTGATCTCAGGCTTCTGGTCTTCAGAGCTAGGAGAGGGTAAAATTCTCTTGTTTTAAGACACGCAGTTATGGCAGTTTGTTTTGGTAACTGCTGGGAATTAATACAGTACCTGAACAGACTCCAAGGGTGACATGAGGAGTGTGACTCAAGTGTAGCTGGTTTAGCCCCTGGGAATTTGCAGCATGGTGAGAATAAGGAATAGAAAACATCACCAGAAGACGGGCACGGTGGCTCACGCCTGCAATCCCAGCACTTTGGGAGGCCGAGGCAGCCGGATCACCCGAGGTCAGGAGTTCGAGACCAGCCTGGCCAACATAGTAAAACCCCGTCTCTACTAAAAATACAAAAAATTAGCCGGGCGTGGTGAGTCACGCCTGTCATCCCAGCACTTTGGGAGGCCGAGGCGGGGGGATCACCTGAAGTCAGGAGTTTGAGACCAGCCTGGCCAACGTGTTGAAACCCTGTCTCTACTAAAAATACAAAAACTAGCCAGGCATGGTGGCTCACACCTGTAATCCTAGGACTTCGGGAGGCCGAGGCGGGCAGATCACCTGATGTCAGGAGTTCGAGACCAGCCTGGTCAACATGTTCAAACCCCGTTTCTACTAAAATGTGAAGTTCTCCTGTAGGCTCCTGGTCACCACCCCTCCCCACAGGCATCCCTCCTGGCAGAGACGCAACGGAAGACACAGAACTGCCTGAGGAAGGGAGGCTGCCACATACAGCTATGACCTTTTATCAGCCAAGAATCTAAAGTAGAATGAGTGAGTGTGAGGTTGGAGATTTGGAGAGTCTCTTGTAAAACTCAAATATCTGAAATTTCAGCGGAAGACGCATCGGTCGGCGTACTTGTCGTTTAAAAACCAGAGCATAAATTTGCTTTGGTTAGAGACTTGCCGGTTCTAACCCATCACTTTGCAGACAAGCAAAAGAAGAAGAAAGGAACCTGGGGTTTTGGAAGGAAGGAAAACATTCATAATTAGCGTAGAGGATTTCAAGAGCTTTCCTGATTATAAGGAGTGTGTCAGAAGTGCGTGAGTTCTAACCAGCTTATTAAATATTTTACAACACAATCAGTGGCACAAAAATTAGAGAATAACGTGAGGCTATGTTGGATTTGTCTCTTGAATTTACACTTTTTTTTTCTTTTTGAGATGGAGTCTCACTCTGTCGCCCAGGCTGGAGTGTAATGGCACAATCTCAGCTCACTGTAAGCTCCGCCTCCCGGGTTCACGCCATTCTCCTGCCGCAACCTCCCGAGTAGCTGGGACTACAGGCGTGCACCACCACGCCCAGCTAATTTTTTTGTATTTTTTTAGTAGAGACGGGGTTTCACTGTGTTAGCCAGGATGGTATCGATCTCCTCACCTTGTGATCCGCCCGCCTCGACCTCCCAATACACACTTTTTTTTGGGGGAGGGGGGATGGAGTCTCACTCTGTCACCCAGGCTGGAGTGCAATGGCGCGATCTCAGCTCACTGCAACCTCCGCCTGCGGAGTTCAAGCAATTCTCCTGCCTTTGCTTCCCAAGTAGCTGGGATTACATGCACCTGTCACCACGCCCGGCTAATTTTTGCATTTTTAGTAGAGATGGGGTTTCACTATGTTGGCCAGGCTGCTCTGGAACTCCTGACCTCAAGTGATCCACGTGCCTCAGCCTCCCAAAGTGCTGGGATGGCAGCTGCGACAGTGTGCCTGGCCTGAATTTACACACATTTATTTATTTTTGCATACGTTCCTCAGTCGATATATTTCTCTTTGCTATTTCATCTTACCCATAAACACAGCTTCATTTCATTTCCAAAGCATGGTACATACCATTTTTTCCCCCTCCAATTATAGGGACTGTCCCATTCACAGGCAGAACTCTCTGAACAACTTGGAGTTTATTCGTGCTGATGATTCCTGGTTTCCCCAGGTGACTCTTGGGCTCACCAGAGCTTGCACCGGGTCTGAGTTTGCTGAGAGATGCGTTCCCACATCTCACAGTCAGTGAATAAATGAACGGATGTGTCACCGTGAGGGATGGGCAGACTCTTGAAAGATGAGCATACAACTCTCTTTGGCCGCATCATTTGTCTGAAACACTCTGAGGTGTTCTGTGTGTAAAGAGTCAGGAAGGACTTGGGGTGAAGCAATAGAAAAAAATATGATACTGGGGCCGGGCGTGGTGGCTCACACCTGTCATCCCAGCACTTTGGGAGGCCGAGGTGGGTGGATCACCTGAGGTCAGGAGTTTGAGACCAGCCTGGCCACCATGGTGAAACCCTGTCTCTATTAAAAATACAAAAATTAGCTGGGCGTGGTGGTAGGTGCCTGTAATCTCAGCTACTCGGGAGGTTGAGGCAGGAGAATCGCTTGAACCTGGGAGGCGGAGGTTGCAGTGAGCCGAGATCGCACCATTGCACTCCAGCCTTGGTGACAGAGCGAGACTCCACCTCAAAAAACAAAAGAAAAGCAAAAGCACTGAAACTCACTGTGATTAAGGGACAAATTTTATCTTCTTATACCGCCTTGATTCTTGTTTAAATTTTGTCTTTTGCTTCCAGGCTGAGATTTCCTGCCTGGGTTCAGCCTAAAGCGAATTTTAGCAGCTGAGTTATAAACCCCTAAAAATAGGTTTCTGTAGTCGAAACGCTGACACAGTGGATCTAGTTGGGAAGGAAAGTGTCAGAGTTCTAATTAAAAGGACACTCAGTGCTTTGTCTTTGACTAACCTAAATAGCAATCAGGTTAACTTACAGTTTCCCTGCCTTAAAGAGGCTTACAGGACATAGAAAACTTGTTTTTCTCTCCAAAATAATAATAATAATAATAATAGATTACTCAATCCGCATAATAGATGAAGAAAAGTGAGGTTGTATATGGCCTTAGCAATAACACTAATGGGCCGGGCGCGGTGACTCACGCCTGTAATCCCAGCACTTTGGGAGGCCTAGGCAGGTGGATCATTTGAGGTCGGGAGTTCGAGACCAGCCTGGCCAACATGGTAAAACCGTGTCTCTCTCTATTAAAAATATAAAAATTAGCCAGGCGTGGTGGTGGGTGCCTGTGATCCCAGCTACTCAGGATGCTGAGGCAGGAGAATTGCTTGAACCTGAGAGGCAGAGGTTGCAGTGCGCCAAGATCATGCCACTGCACTCCAGCCTGGGTGACAGAGCAAGACTCCAAGAAAGAAAGAAAGAGAGAGAGAGAGAAAGAGAGAAAGAAGGAAGGAAGGAAGGGAGAACGAAGGAAGGAAAGGAAGGAAGGAAGGAATGAGAAAAAGAAAGAATAAAGAAAGAGGGAAGGAAGGAAGGAGAAAAAGAAAGAATAAAGAGGGAAGGAAGGAAGGAGAAAAAGAAAGAAGAAAGAAGAAGGAGAGGGAGAGAGAGAGAAGGAAGGAAGAGAAAGAAAGGAAAGAAAGAGAAAGAGAAAGAGAGAGGGAAGGAAGGAAGAAAGAAAGAAGAAGAAAGAAGGAAAGAAAAGAAAGAAAAAAGAAAAAGAAAGAAAAGAAAGAGAGAAAGAGAAAGAAAGAAACAAAGAAAAGAAAGAGAGAAAGAGAAAGAAAGAAAGAAAGAAAAAGTAAGAAAGAAAGAGAAAGAGAGAAAGAAAGAAAGAAAAGAAGAAAAGAAAGAGGTTTAAACCATACGGTCTGATGGCAACTATACCTGTTAATACTTAAATTGGATACTAGGTAATAAAAATAAACATTTTCCCTCCTCTCTCTCTCTCTCCTCTTTTTAAGCATCTTGGTGATTTTTTTTTCTTTTCTGGGTCCAATCTTGCATTTATTTCTTCCGCGTGCGAGAAGGAGAGCATCTGGTATGATTTTTCATTTTCATTTTTGCCCAATAACATTTTCTTCTCAGATTTCATCGGAGGCCTTGATAAAAGTCGTCCTGCTTTATAACTTAGCTTTTATTATTTCCCTCATCATTGCTCCCATGTGGGTTCTGGGACTTTCCTTCCTTCCTTCCTTCCTTTCTTTCTTTCTCTTTCTTTCATCTTTCTTCTTTCTTTCTTTTTCCTCTTCTTTCTTTACCCTCTTTCTCTTTTCCCTCTTTCTTCTTTCTTTTTTTTCCTTTCTTCTTTCTTTCTTGCTTCTTTATTCCTTTCTTTCTTTCGTCTTTCTTTTTTCTTTCTTTTTCCTCTTTCTTTATTTTCCCTTTCTTTCTCTTTTCCCTCTTTCTTCTTTCTTTGTCTTCTTTTCTTTCTTCCTTCTTTATTTTTCTTTCTTTCTTTCTCTTCTTTCTTTTTCTTTCATCTTTCCTCTTTTTTTCTTTTTCCTCTTCTTTCTTTTCCCTCTTTCTCTTTTCCCTCTTTCTTCTTTCTTTCTGTCTTCTTTTCTTTCTTCCTTCTTTATTCCTTTCTTTCTTTCTCTTTCTTTTCTTTCTTTCTTTTTTCTTTCTTCTTTCTTTCTTCCTTCTTTATTCCTTTCTTTCTCTTTCTTTTTCTTTTTTTCTTTCTTTCTTCTTTCTTCCGTCTTTATTCCTTTCTTTCTTTTTCTTTTTCTTTCTTTTTTTCTTTCTTTCTTCTTTCTTTCTTCCTTCTTTATTCCTTTCTTTCGTCTTTCTTTTTTCTTCCTTTCTTTTTCCTCTTTCTTCTTTCTTTTCCCTCTTTTTTCCCTCTTCCTTCTTTCTTTCTGTTTTCTTTTCTTCTTTCTTCCTTCTTTATTCCTTTCTTTCTTCTTTATTCTCTTTCTTTTCTCTTTCTTTTTTCTTTGTTTTTTTCTTTCTTTCCTCTTCTTCTTTCTTTTCCTTTTGTCTTTCTCTTTTGTCTTTCTTCTTTCTTTCCTTCTTTCTCTTTCTTTCTCTTTCTTTTTTCTTTCTTTCTTCTTCCTTCCTTCCTTCCTACCTTCCTTCCTTCCTTCTTCTTTCCTTCCTTCCTTTCTTTTTTTTTCTACTTCGGTCCTGATTCTCTTATCACCCCTTGTTTCCTGCATGCCAAGACGTTTTTCTAACCTGGTTTAAAACAATAAATAAATACTGTTTTGTTTATTTCTTTGCATAGGTAAATTTATCCACAGAGACTTCTTGGCAGATAGTTTTCTGCTGAAATTGAGGGCTGGGTGATCAGAAAGAAGAGCTGTTGAAAGATGAAGGAGAGAGAGGTACATGGAAATGATTTGTCTTTACCTTCAAGGAAAATGGAGGAGGAAGATAAAACTTATAAATCAATAGGGCTGCTTTTGGAGATGCAAAAGTTTTGTTCATAATAAGAGTTACAATATGACCACCTACATGAAGTTTCAAAACAATAAATTCCTTTTTTTATTTTTTCAGACAGAGTCTCACTCTGTCACCTAGGCTGGAGTGCAGTGGCACAATCTCGGCTCACTGCAACCTCCACCTCCCGGGTTCAACCAATTCTCCTGCCTCAGCCTCCCGAGTAGCTGGGATTATAGGCGCCTGCCACCACACCCAGCTAATTATTGTATTTTTAGTAGAGACAGGGTTTCACCATGTTGGCCAGGCTGGTCTCGAACTCCTGACCTCAGGTGATCCGCCCAGCTACGCCTCAAAGCGTCTCTCTTATCTACACTCTTATACCAGGGACATTGACTGGGTTTTGGTGTGTTTTGACATTTTACAGTTGTTGTACATGGAGTGTCAGAACTGTAAGAAATTCATGAGCTGGTGGGGTTTGATCCTTGGATACGGGAGAAGAGTCTTAGTCTTTTAATTTCAGTAGAAGAATTGTGGTCCTCTAGGTCTCAAAGCTTCACTGAGAGACACGGGGAGCATTTGGATTAGCAGGAACTGCCGGCCTCGGCAGTAGCGTGCTCTGGCCAGCCAGAAACTGGATCTGTGTTCCAGGGATGCCCTCTGCTGGGAAAATCTATAGCTTCTCTTTCTTGCTTTCAGAATCTTTGTATCTTTTTTTTTTTTTTTTTTTTTTTGAGATGGAGTCTTGCTCTGTTGCCCAGGCCGGAGGACAGTGGTGCAATCTCAGCTCACAGCAACCTCCATCTCCCAGGTTCAAGCAATTCTCCTGCCTCAGCCTTCTGAGTAGCTGGGATTACAAGCACCCGCCACCACACCTGACTAATTTTTGTATTTTTAGTAGAGACGGGGTTTCATCATGTTGGTCAGGCTGGTCTCGAACTCCTGGCCTCATGATCTACCTACCTCAGCCTCCCCAAGTGTTGAGATTACAGGCGTGAGCCACCGTGGCCAGCCAACATGCTTTCCTTACTCAACATTATGTCTTAAAAATATTCCTAGGTCAGTTAATACAGATCTACCCCCCACTTATTTTAACTGCTACTTAGTCATCCAGGGAAGGCTTCTAGATTTTATTTAGCTGTTTAAAAAATTCATTTGAATCCTTTCCAGGTTTTTGCTTTTATTTTTTGCGGGGGGACAGAGTCTCACTCTATCGCCCAGGCCGGAGTGCAGAGGTGCGATCTCGACTCACTGCAACCTCTGCCTCCCGGGTTCAAGCAATTCTCCTGCCTCAGCCTCCTGATAGCTGGGACTACAGGCACCCGCCTCCACGCCTGGCTAAGTTTTGTATTTTTAGCAGAGACGGGGTTTCACCGTGTTGGCCAGGCTGGTCTCAAACTCCTGAACTCAAGTGATCCGCCCGCCTCGGCCTCCCAAAGTCCTGGGATGACAGGTGCACGCCACCACCCCTGGCTAATTTTTGTATTTTTAGTAGAGACAAGGTTTCACCATGTTGGCCAGGCTGGTCTCAAACTCCTGAACTCAAGTGATCCGCCTGCCTCAGCCTCACAAAGTGCCGGGATGACAGGGGTGAGCCACCAACTCCGGCTAATTTTTGTATTTTTAGTAGAGACGAGGTTTCACCGTGTTGGCCAGACTAATTTCAAACTCCTAACCGCAGGTGATCTGCCCCCCTCGGCCTCCCAAAGTGCTGGGATTACAGGCGCGAGCCAGTGCGCCTAGCAAGAATCTCCGTATCTTAGAGACTTTAGAAAAGACGATTTTAAAGAATCCAGTCGAGTTCCGTTCGGAGCCGAGTCATGCTGAAATTCCACCTGTATTCCGGACCTGCTGCAAATAAAACAGGTGAAGCGTCGGGCACGTTGGTTGCAGGTCTATAAAGGGCTTGGGATAAAGGACACCAGAAGAAGGAAGGTCTGCCTGCAGGGAGAACGTGTTGCTCAGAGATCGCTCAAGTGCGGTCAATATCCCCCACGTTCCCAAGACAGCAAACCCCTCACCCCATCTTCCCAATTCTCATCCACAAAGCAATGGACGCTATTTTAATTTCCTATTGCTGCTGAGAGAACTGATGTGAACTTAGTAGCTTAAACAACACTCATGAGCCAGGCACGGTGGCTCACGCCTGTCATCCCAGCACTTTGGGAGGCCGAGGCGGGTGGATCACTTGAGGTCAGGCGTTTGAGACCAGACTGGCCAACATGGAGAAACCCTGTCTCTACTAAAAATACAAAAATTAGCTGGGTGTGGTGGTGCACGCTTGTAATCCCAGCTACTCGGGAGGCTGAGGCAGGAGAATCGCTTGAACCCGGGAGGCCGAGGTTGCAGTGGGCTGAGATCGCACCATTGCACTCCAGCCTGGGCGACAGAGCAAGACTCTGTCTCAAAAAATAAAAAAATAAAAAAATGAGGGGTTTGGGAAGAGGTTGTTCATGGCCCTGTTTATTATCTATCTATCATCTATCTATCATCTGTCTATCTATCTATATCTCTATCTCTATCTAGCTATCCATCTATGTATCTGTATGTACATATCCATCTAGGTATCAGTCATCTCCCTATCTGTCTCTGTCTATCTATCTATCTATCTATCTATCTATCTGTCTATCATCTATCTATCTCTATCTAGCTATCCATCTCTCTATCTGTCATCTCTCTGTCTTGTCTATCATCTATCCATCCGTATCTATCTATCTATATGTATCTATCCATCTATCTATCGGTCATGTCCCTATCTGTGTCTGTCTATCTATCTATCTGCCTATCTATCTCTATCTATCTATCATCTATCTATCTATCTATCTATCTATCTATCTATCTATCTATCATCTATCTATCTCTATCTCTATCTAGGTATCCATCTGTCTATCTGTCATCTCTCTGTCTTGTCTATTTATCTGTATCTATCTATCTATATGTATCTATTCATCTATCTATCGGTCATGTCCCTATCTGTCTCTATCTATCTGTCTGTCTATCTATCTATCTATCTCTATATCTATTTATCCATCTATCAATCATGTCTCTCTCTGTGTCTATCATCTGTCTATTTATATCTATCTATCAATATGTATCTATCCATTTATCTATCGATCATCTCCCTGTCTCTGTCTATCTATCTATCTGTCTATCTCTATCTATCTATCTCTATATCTCTCTATCCATCTATGTATCGATCACATCTCTCTCTGTCTCTGTCTATCATCCGTCTATCTACCTGCCTGCCTGTCTACCTATCTATCCACTTCTCAAAGGTTTAAATAAATTTGACCAGGCCGGGCGCGGTGGCTCACGCCTGTAATTCCAGCGCTTTGGGAGGCCGAGACGGGTGGATCACCTGAGGTCGGGAGTTCGAGACCAGTCTAATCAATATGGAGAAACCCCATCTCTACTAAAAATACAAAATTAGCTGGACTTGGTGGCGCATGTCTGTAATCCCAGCTACTCAGGAGGCCGAGGCAGGGGAATCACTTGATCCCAGGAGGCGGAGGTTGCAGTGAGCCGAGATCATGCCATTGCACTCCAGCCTGGGCAACAAGAGTGAAACTCCGTCTCAAATAAATAAATAAATAAATAAATAAATTTGACTGACTCTGCATCGAGCCCAGCTTCCTCTTGGTTCATCCGTCCCATCTTAGCCACAGGGAGGCTCCGGCAGCCTTCTGGATTTCCTTTGCTTCCCCGTCTTCCTCCAACCTACTGTCCAACTGTTCCATCCACTTCCCAAGAGGCTGCAACCTCCAGGACCTGAGCCGTTTCACGTGTGCACACAGGTGTCCACGTCTCTGTGCCAGTCACGTTGCTTACGCTTGATGGGAGCAGCTCTGCGTCAGGCACAGTGGCAGACACAAACAAAAGGGGACCCACGGTCTCCTCCAGAACCAAGCAGGATCTTTTCGAGGATGGGCCAGGCACCCCAAAATCACCCTGGAATTTAAAGAGTATAAACAAGCAAGTGAGGAGGCCGGACATGGCAGCTCACGTCTGTAATCCCAGCACTTTGGGAGTCCGACGCAGGCAGATCACCTGAGATCAGGCGTTCGAGACCAACCTGGGCAACATAGTGAAACCCCGTCTGTACTAAAAAAACAAAAATTAGCCGGGTGTGGTGGCAGGTGCTTGTAACACCAACTACTTGGGAGGCTGAGATGGCAAAATTGCTTGAACCCGGGAGGCGGAGGTTGCGGTGAGCCGAGGTCGCGCCACTGCACTCCAGCCTGGGCGACAGAGAAAGACTCCATCTCAAATTAAAAAAAAAAAAAGGAAAGTGAGGATGATTTTGGGGACAGCAGGGCTGTGACGCTCTCGTCCGCCCAGCAGGCCACCCAGACTCTATAGGGAAAGAGAAACAGCTGAGTTGCTAAAAGTTGCACCAGAATGCCAGCCGTGAAATCCAGCAGCACCGACTCCAACCTGGGTGGGAAACTCCATTCTCAGCCACTTGGGGTTAGCCCAAGTGGAAAGAAAAGTCTTTGCTCTGATTTCGATCATTTTTATGAGCTTTAGTTGATTTAATGTTCTAGGTTAGAGGTTGTGAGGGAGTGGGTTATGGTTTAATTTCCTTTTGTACATGTGTAATTAAAAATCCGGAGTGAGCAGAAGGACAGAGGAAAGAAATCTAATACAGCCAGAGGAAGGCGAGGTGCTTTTTTTGTTGTTTTTGTTTTGTTTTGTTTTCTGGGATGTATCAAGTTAAGTGATATCAGCACTTAACAAATAGCCAAGGGGACCCCACCTTCTCTGCAAATGCGGGGGGACCTTCCAGACTCCACACACATGGTCAGCACACGCCAGAGACAATTTGAAACAGAGCTCTACACTTTGGGACCTCGTCCTTCTCTCTGATGTATGACCTCCGTCTATTTAAAATGTTAACCAAAGGAGAACACACACACACACACACACACACACACGAGTGCCGATCTCAAATTACATATCACATGTGAGTCTTCACATTTTAAAAGGTGATAAAAATGTCAGTAATAACATATATGCCAGCCACTCCAAAGATCCCCCACCCTCTAACGTCTACAAGGCTTGGGTTGTCTTAAAATAATTCCACGCCGAAACCAGGCTGCTGTGGAAAACACCAGTTCTCAAGATGGCAGCACACACAGAGGCTTTTGTTGAAAAGAGTATGAAAGACAGGCTTGGCCAAGGTCTCCGGAGACCTGCTCACCAACCATGATGGACACACACCCAAAACTGCTGTTTTGACTTTGTGTTCAGCATGAGTTCATTGTGGTTAAATTTATTTAAACCTTTGGGAAGTGGATAGATAGGGAGACAGACAGGTAGGTAGATAGACAGATGATAGGCAGAGACAGAGAGAGATGATCAATACATAGATGGATAGACAGATAGACACATAGATACAGAGATACAGAGATAGATACATAGATGATACACAGAGACAGAGAGGGAGATGATAGATAGATAGATAGATAGATAGATAGATAGATAGATAGATGATAGATAGATAGACGATACAGAGAGAGATAATCAATAGATTATAGAGACAGAGAGAGATAATCAATAGACAGATAGATGATAGAGACAGAGAGGAAGATGATAGATAGATAGATAGATAGATAGATAGACAGAGATAGATGATAGATAGATAAGTAGATATAGATAGATGATAGAGACAGAGATGACAGATAGATGATAGATAGATAGATAGATAAATGGATAGATGATAGATAGAGATAGATAGATGATAGATAAATAGATGATAGATAGATAAGTAGAGATAGATGATAGAGACAGAGAGAGAGAGAGAGAGAGAGAGAGAGAGAGATAGACGGATAGATTATAGATAGAGATAGATAGATGATAGATAGATAAATAGATGATAGATAAGTAGAGATAGATAGATGATAGAGACAGAGAGAGACAGAGAGATAGATAGATAGATAGATGGATAGATAGATAGATAGACGGATAGATTATAGATAGAGATAGATGATAGATAGATGATAAATAGATAGATAGATGATAGATAGATAGATAGATAGATAGATAGATAGATAGATAGATAGATAATGGTAATAGATACATACTTAGGTAGAGGATGATAGATAGATACATAGATACATAGATAGATAGATAGATAGATGATACAGAGAGAGATAATCAATAGATTATAGAGACAGAGAGAGATAATCAATAGATAGATGATAGAGACAGAGAGGAAGATGATAGATAGATAGATAGATAGATAGATAGATAGACAGAGATAGATGATAGACAGATAAGTAGATATAGATAGATGATAGAGAGAGATGACAGATAGATGATAGATAGATAGATAGATAAATGGATAGATGATAGATAGAGATAGATAGATGATAGATAGATAAATAGATGATAGATAGATAAGTAGAGATAGATGATAGAGACAGAGAGAGAGATAGATACAATAGATAGATAGATAGATGATACAGAGAGAGATAATCAATAGATTATAGAGACAGAGAGAGATAATCAATAGACAGATAGATGATAGAGACAGAGAGGAAGATGATAGATAGATAGATAGATAGATAGACAGAGATAGATGATAGATAAGTAGATATAGATAGATGATAGAGAGAGATGACAGATAGATGATAGATTGATAGATAGATAAATGGATAGATGATAGAGATAGGTAGATGATAGATAGATAAATAGATGATAGATAGATAAGTAGAGATAGATAGATGATAGAGACAGAGAGAGAGATAGATACATAGATAGATAGATAGATAGATAGATATATAGATAGATGATACAGAGAGAGATAATCAATAGATTGTAGAGACAGAGAGAGATAATCAATAGATAGATGATAGAGACAGAGAGGAAGATGATAGATAGATAGATAGATAGATAGATAGATAGACAGAGATAGATGATAGATAGATAAGTAGATATAGATAGATGATAGAGACAGAGATGACAGATAGATGATAGATAGATAGATAGATAGATAGATAGATAAACGGATAGATGATAGATAGAGATAGATAGATGATAGATAAATAGATGATAGATAGATAAGTAGAGATAGATAGATGATAGAGACAGAGAGAGACAGAGAGAGAGAGAGATAGATAGATAGACGGATAGATTATAGATAGAGATAGATAGATGATAGATAGATGATAGATAGATAGATAGATGATAGAGATAATAGATAGATGTTAGATAGTTATCTAGATAGATATAGATGATAGATAGATAGATGATAGAGAGAGGTGACCAATAGATGGATAGATAGATAGAGATGGATAGATACATAGATAATAGATAGATGATAGATAGATAGATACACAAACAGAGATAGATACATAAATGATAGATAGATGGTAGATAGATATAGATTGATAAATGACAAATGATTAGATACATAGATATGGATAGACAGATGGAGAGATGACAGATAGATGATAGGTGGATAGTTATATGATAGATACAGGTACAGGTGCAGGTACAGGTGCAGGTACAGGTGCAGGTACAGGTGCAGGTTCAGGTGCAGGCTCAGGCACAGATACAGGTACAGATACCAGTGCAGACACAGGCACAGGTACAGGTATAGATGTAGGTGCTGGTAAAGATAAAGGTAGAGGTGTTGATACAGGTACAGGCATCGGTAAAACTACAGCCACAGGTGCAGGTGCACATGTCACTGCAGGTACAGGGACAGGTGTAGGTAAACATATGCCTCCTCCACGTTTGCACTCTCAGGTCCATGCCTTCCCCGCAGGTTGTCTGCAAGAACCATATCCTTGGGAAGAAAATGACACGAGAGGAGGATTCCGCCAGAGGTGGGAAGACAGCTGCAAATGCCTTCCCCAATTCAGGAGTAAGGGTGGAAATGGGGTACACACCACACACTCACTAACACAAACACACACATCACACCACACACGAATACACACCATACACACATGCAGTGCACACATATATATACACACCACACACACACCACACACTCGCTAATGCAAAGTCACACATAACACATACATAACTACACACATACCACACACTCAGTAACACACACATCACACCACACACGAATACACACCATACACACATGCAGTGCACAGATATATACACACCACACACACACCACACACTCGCTAATGCAAAGTCACACATAACACATACATAACTACACACATACCACACACTCAGTAACACACACATCACACCACACACGAATACAAACCAGTACACACATGCAGTGCACAGATATATACACACCACACACACACCACACACTCGCTAATGCAAAGTCACACATAACACATACATAACTACACACATACCACACACTCAGTAACACACACATCACACCACACACGAATACAAACCAGTACACACATGCAGTGCACAGATATATACACACCACACACACACCACACACTCGCTAATGCAAAGTCACACATAACACATACATAACTACACACATACCACACACTCAGTAACACACACATCACACCACACACGAATACACACCATACACACATACATTGCGCACACACATATACACACCAATGCACACCATACCCACATACACTGCACACATATGTATATACACCACACACTCACATACACCACACACATATTCCACACACTTACTAGTTCAAAGTCACACATAACTCATACATATATGACACACACACTACACAAGCACTAACAAGCACACATGAATACATACTAATACACACCACACACATACACAGCACACACGTATACACAACACACACACCACACACTCACTAATGCAAAGACATATAACTCACACATAACTACACACATACCACATACTCACTAACACAAACACACAAACATACATATCACACCACACACGAATACACACCAGTACACACCATACAGACATACACTGCACACACATGTATACACACCACACACTACACACATATATATCACACACTCACTAATGCAAAGTCACACATAACACATACATAACTACGCACATACCACACACTCAGTAACACACACATCACACCACACCATACACACCATATGGTGTGTACCAGTACACACCATAGACGCATACACTGCACACACAAGTATACACACCACACAATCACACACACCACACATATACCACACACTAATGCAAAGTCACACATAACTCATACATAACTACACACATACCACACACCCACTACTACAAACACACATATCACACCACACACGAATACACACCAGTACACAGCATACATACACTGCACACACGTACACACACCACAGTCACACACACCACACATATACCACACACTAATGCAAAGTCACAGATAATGCATACGTGACTACACACATACCACACGCTCACACAAACACACATATCATACCACACACGAATACACACCAGTACACACCATACACACATACACTGCACAGACATGTAAACACACCACACTCACACACACCACACACTTATTCCACACACTCACTAATGCAAATTATGCATAACTCACACAGATACTATACACACCACAGACACTACACACATATATACACACACACCACACACTCACACACACACTTATAACGTATACCACGCAAATATCCATCTTTCTGGACCCCCTAGTATAGGGTATGGGGAAGCCATCAGTCTGGTAAACACAGGGACCCAGGCTGACCAGTAGGGACCCCAGCAGATCATCCTTCAGCCCCTGGTATAACACCCGGCAGAGACCAGGTCCCCCATATCATCATATACAAACTAGACTTTTTATACAACTCAAAAATTTAAGGTGCGAAATGCATATCACACATTCGAAGAAACGTGGTTTTCTGCTTTCAGGAGGCTTGGTAGGAAGTCTCACATTTTAATTACAAAATTATGACAAAATGGGATTTTTCTTTTTTCTTTTTATTTTTTTGAGACGAATCTGGCTCTGTCTCCAAGGTTGGAGTGCAGAGGCACCATCTCGGCTCACTGCAACCTCCGCCTCCCAGGTTCTAGCGATTCTCCTGCCTCAGCCTCCCGAGTAGCTGAGATTACCGGCGTACGCCACCACGCCCGGCTAATTTTTTTTGTTTTTTTTTTTAGTAGAGACGGGGATTCACCGTGTTAGCCAGGTTGGTTTCAAACTCCTGACCTCAGATGACCCACCTGCCTCAGATTCCCAAAGTGCTGGGTTTGCAGGCGTGAGCCACTGTGTCCGGCCCACAAAATGGGATCTTTACATGAAGACACAGTCCGGGACAAAATAAGCGAGTGATGGTGCTGGTGACCCTTGATGACAACACCCAGTTTCGGTTCGTTGGCCTCCAAAGTCCAGAAGGGTTGTCTTGGGTAAGTTCCTAACCATTTCCTCATTTCTGTTCCGTTTTCTCTTGTGAGCATATGGGATGCTAATAGCATTTACCTGGCAGAGGTGTGGGACTGAACCAACGTGATGTCGAAGTTGTACTCGGGGGACCTCAGCCTGAGACACTTGGATGAGATTGTATCCAGGATTGTGCATTTGGGGGGATCCCTTAAAAGTGGTCCCTCGGCCGGGCGCGGTGGCTCACGCCTGTCATCCCAGCACTCTGGGAGGCTGAGACGGGTGGATCACCTGAGGTCAGGAGTTCGAGACCAGCCTGGCCAACATGGTGAAACCCCATCTCTACTAAAAATACAAAAATTAGCTGGGCGTGGTGGCGTCTGCCTGTAATGCCAGCTACTCGGGAGGCTGAGGCAGGAGAATCACTTGAACCCACGAGGCGGAGGTTGCAGTGAGCCGAGATTGCACCACTGCACTCCAGCCTGGGCGACACAATGAGACTTCATCTCAAAAAAAAAAAAAGGGGGGGGTCCCTCATGGGACGGACTTCACAGAGCTGCTCCTGAGATGACAGGACAAGGTCGTACAAGGAATTCGATGTTTCAGGTTCTCCAGGGATAGTCCCTTGGTGGAGAGAGACTTCTACCCTTGATTGTAGCTAAAAGGTCGAGAAGTGATTGGAGATGGACTTCCACAGCCTGCTGCAGAGATATTGGAGTTTTGCTGCACCCAGATCTCGTATTCAGAGTCTCTTAATACTGTGTGTCCCATGATCTGCTGTGGAGACACACCTCTAAATCTTTCCAGTGTGTGACTCTGATTTAAAAAATCATAAGAGGCCAGGCGCGGTGGCTCACATCTGTAATCCCAGAACTCTGGGAGTCTGAGGCGGGTGGATCACGAGGTCAGCAGATCAACGCCATCCTGGCTAACACGGTGAAACCCCGTCTCTACTAAAAATACAAAAAATTAGCTGGGCGTGGTGGCGGGCACCTGTCATCCCAGCACTTTGGGAGGCCGAGGCAGGCGGATCACCTGAGGTCAGGAGTTGGAGACCAGCCTGGCCAACATGGTGAAGCCCCGTCTCTACTAAAAATACAAAAATTAGACAGGCATGGTGGCAGGCGCTTTTAGTCCCTGCTACTTGGGAGACTGAGGCAAGAGAATCGCTGGAACCCGGGAGGCGGAGGTTGCAGTGAGCCCAGATCGCGCCACTGCACGCCAGCCTGGGTGAGAGAGCGAGACTCTGTCTCAAAAAGCAAAAGTATTTCACCCTCCTTCTTTCATACAATAGGAGAAATACTTATTCCCCCTGCCTCTGCCTTTTTGGGGGGGGGGAAATTTCAATGAGATCAAATGAAAGTCGTTGGTGAATGGCATAGTCATAAATTGCTTTAACTTACTGTAATTTATTTCATGCAGTTCTATTAACTTGGGTCTGTTGAAGCTTGTGTACGTAAAAATAAAACCGGTCCTGAGCTTTGAAAACCCACAGCGTTTTACCTGAAAGCACTCATCGACTCCGTGCAGTCTTGGAATCTGGGATTCCCTTTGAAGGTAATACCCACAATTATGTGCGTTTCATAAATATGGAATTACGCGTTCATACTCCTGGTTATTAACGGGGATATGGCTTTTAAATCTAAGTGTTAGTCATTGAAATCCTTTGCTGAATAAATTGAATCAGTTTCTAGAAGGTGGACATGGTTCTTTCATGTCTTTTGAGGGTAGAACCATATGTGGTGAGTATCCCCCTCTGAGGAGAGTTGGAAAAGGCTGAGGAAAGTCTAAAGCCTTTGCTGGACCTTGATTTTGTCCTTCCGTCTTCTACTTTCTCTGTGCACTTACGCTGGGAAATAAAATCTTTGCTAATAACGTCAGAAGAGAGTGCAGAAGCCGGGCGCGGTGGCTCATGCCTGTAATCCCAGCACTTTGGGAGGCCGAGTTGGACCGATCTCGACGTCAGGAGTTCGAGACCAGCTTGGCCAATATGGTGAAACCCCGTCTCTACTAAAAACACAAAAATTAGCCGGGCCTGGTGGCGCATGCCTGTATTGCCAGCTACTCGGGAGGCTGAGGCAGGAGAATTGCTTGAACCCGGGAGGCGGAGGTTGCAGTGAGCCGAAGTCACGCCATTGCACTCCAGCCTGGGAGACGAGAGACTCTGTCTCAAAGAAAAAAAAAATTATTCCTAAATTTGCAGTGTCATTCCTAAATGGGACACCATGGTAAGGAATGCAGGCAACCTCTTGAAATTAGGAAAAAAATCCATGAAAATGAATTCTCCCCCAGAGCTTGTAAGGGATACTTTGATTTTAGCGCTGTTAAGATTTATTTTGGACCCTGTTAAGATTCATTTTGACTCTGACCACCAGAACTGTAAGATAACAACACCTGTGTTACCTGAAGCCACGAGTTTGTGGTCTTTTGTTACAACACCCACAGGAGGATCCTACGACTCCTTTGTTTTTTTGTTTGTTTTTGTTTTTGTTTTTTTGAGACAGTCTCGCTCTGTCACCCAGGCTGGAGTGCAGTGGCATCATCTCGGCTCACTGCAACCTCCACCTCCTGGGTTCAAGAAATTCCCCAGTCTCAGCCTCCAGAGTAGCTGGGACTACGGGCGTGTGCCAGCACGCCCAGCTAATTTTTGAATTTTTAGTAGAGATGGGGTTTCACCGTGTTGGCCAGGCTGGTCTCGAATTCCTGACCTCGTGATCCATCCGCCTCGGCCTCCTAGAGTACTGGGATTACAGGCGTGAGCCACTACGCCCGGCCAAAACTCTTTGCTTTTTTTTTTTTTAAATTAACCTCTCTTTCCTCATGATCCACTTTTCTCTTCTGAGTAGGTAAGAAAATCCCCAAATTGTAGGCTGATCCTCTGAACTTCTCCATCTCAAACCTGAGCCGTGTGCCAGAGGACGATGCCTCCGGGGTAGCTTTTGGCTTCAGGGGACTTCGTCACCACCCCTCCCCGCTCTGGTGAGGCTGGGAATGTAATTCCACCTGTGTGGGTACTTAACACAGGTACACACAGAAATAAACCTGGCGCTAAGCCTCAAAATTTCACTGCATTGGCCTGGCACGATGGCTCACGCCTGTCATCCCAACACTTTGGGAGGCCGAGGTGGGTGGATCACCTGAGGTAGGGAGTTTGAGACCAGCCTGGCCAACATGGAGAAACCCCATCTGTACTAAAAATACAAAAATTAGCTGGACCTGGTGGTGCATCTCTGTAATCCCAGCTACTCGGGAGGCTGAGGCAGGTGAATCGCTTGAACCCGGGAGGCGGAGGTTGCAGTGAGCTGAGATCACACCACTGCACTCCAGCCTGGGTGACAGAGCGAGACTCCATCTCAAAAAAAGAAAAAAGAAAGAAATTCACAGCATTTTGCACGCAACGTCCAGTCTACCTGGAAGCACTCAAGGACATCATAGATTCTTGGAAGGTGGGATTCCTTTTGAAGGCAATCCCAGCTGTGACCTGCATTGTATGCACGTAGGTTAGTGTGCAGGCCAACAAGCTAATAGTCTCAGCCCCACTGGCCAAGACAAGGGGGGCTTCCCAGACCCACGGGCGTAATTTCCACCATGACTGTGAGATATGACTGGCCCTGAATGCTGCTGCTGGTGGCTAGGGTTTGACGTCAGACTTTGTTCCGCTGGTGAGACTCAGCCTCCCTCCAGCCCTGTTGATCATCCAACTTCTCTATCCCAAGATGTGTCTGTATCCGTCTACACTCACGGTGCTAATGAAGACATACCTGAGACTGGGTCATTTATTTCTATTATTATTTATTTATTTATTTATTCTGAGACGGAGTCTCTCTCTGTCGCCCAGGCTGGAGTGCAGTGGCGCGATCTCGGCTGACTGCAAGCTCCGCCTCCCGGGTTCACGCCATTCTCCTGCCTCAGCCTCCAGAGTAGCTGGGATTACAGGCATGCACCATCGCAGCTGGCTAGTTTTTGTGTTTTTAGTAGAGACGGGGTTTCACCATGTTGGCCAGGCTGCTCTCGAACTCCTGACCTCAGGTGATCCGCCCGCCTCGGTCTCCCAAAGTGCTGGGATTATAGGCGTAAGCCACCGCGCCTGGCCTAATATCTCTTTCACTCAACATCATCCCCTGACTTGAAAATGTCCAGGGCTGGCAGAAGCTTCTAACTTTTGTGCGTACCTTTGGTAATCGTTACCATGAAACTCTGACTCTCCCATCTAGGAAGCTGATATCCATGCTACCAGTGAACCGTCTCCATCCCACCTGTGGTCAACCTTCTCTCCATCCTAGCCAGCTTCCATCATCCCCATTTACAAAGCTACCATTGGTTTCCCTCTGTTTTCCCTCGCCGTGAAATATCATGTTACAAAAACCTCGTTCGAAAATCTCAGGAAACAATGTAGGAAGTCAGATTTCACGTCTGAAATCGGGTAACAATGGAGACAGCTACGGTGCTTTTCCATGAGTGATAACTTACTTTTCTACCCCCTCCCTTGTTCACTGGCAGTCGGGTTTACGATCGGCGGCAGACGGATGGCTTTTTATGAGTTTCATATTTTTCATAAGGCCACACTTCATTATTCGTATGTTGGGATGTCTTCTGCTTGTGTTCTAAATCATGCGGCTAAATAAACTTAAACAAGACGGATAACGTAATGAGCACCATATTGTTTGTTTTCGATTTTGTTTTGTTCTGTTTTTGTTTTTGTTTTTGTTTTCTGCTCCCTGTTTGCAAATAAAGAGAATTGCCAAACTTGATTAAAAGTTGGTAGTTAAGGCCGGGCACGGTGGCTCACATCTATAATCCCAGCACTTTGGGAGGCTGAGGTGGGCGGATCACCTGAGGTCAGGAGTTCGAGACCAGCCTGGCCAACATGGTGAAACCCCATCTCTACTAAAAATACAAAAATTAGCCAGGCGTGGTGGCAGGCAGCTGTAATCTCAGCTACTCAGGAGGCTGAGGCAGGAGAATCGCTTGAACCCGGGAGGCGGAAGTTGCAGTGAACCAAGACCACGCCACTGCACGCCAGCCTGGGCAACAAGAGCAAAAACTCTGTCTCAAAAAAAAAGAAAGGAAAAAAGGAAAGAAAAGAAAAGGAAAAAAGATCAGATCAGCCCAGAGTTTTATTTTTTACTTTAAACAGATGGTAGCAAAAGTTTGTTGTTTTTGTTTGTCGTTTTTGTTTTTGTTTGATGTTTGTGGGCCTTTTGGAGTTTCTTTGTTTGTTGTTTTAGCTGAAGATTGATCAGTATTTGCGTCTGCTAAGGGTTCCATAACAAAGTCCCACAGATTGTGTGTCTTAAATAAAAGCCATTGATTCTCCCACAGTCTTAGAGGCTGGAAGTCTGAGATCCAGGTGTGGGCAGGGCTGGTTCCTCCTACGGGCTCTCTCCTGGGCTTGGAGATGCCGTCTTCTCCCTGTGTCCTCACAGGGTTGTCCCTGTGTGTGTCTGTGTCCTCACCTCCTCTTGTTATGAGGTGTCTTAGTCCATCTCAGGCTGCTATCACAGAACACCATAGACTGGGTGGCTTATAAACAACAGACATTGATTCTCCCACAGTCCTGGAGGCTGGAGGTCTGAGATCCAGGTGTGGGCAGGGCTGCTTCCTCCTGAGGCCTCTCTCCTGGGCTTGGAGACGACATCTTCTCCCTGTGTCCTCACAGGGTTTTCCCTCTGGGTGTGTCTGTGTCCTCATCTCCCTTTTTTTTTGAGACACAGTCTTGCTCTGTCGCCCAGGTTGGAGTGCAGTGGCACAATCTTGGCTCACTGCAAGCTCCGCCTCCCGAGTTCATGCCGTTCTCCTGCCTCAGCCTCCCGAGTAGCTGGGACTACAGGTGCCCGCCACCACGCCCGGCTAATTTTTTTGTATTTTTAGTAGAGACGGGGTTTCACCATGTTATCCAGGATGGTCTCGATCTCCTGACATCGTGATCCACCTGCCTCGGCCTCCCAAAGTGCTGGGATTACAGGCGTGAGCCACAGTGCCCGGCCCCTCATCTCCCTTTTTATAAGGATACCTGCCCTATTGAATCAGGGACTACACTAATGAGATCATTTTACCTGAATCACCTCTTTAAAGACCCTGCCTCTAAATAGATTCACATTTCAAAGTCCTGGGGATTAGGGCTTCAACATAAGAATTTTGAGAGGATGCGGTTCAGCCGCTAAGAACCTGGAATACGTTGCTACTTCATATTTTATTTTATTTTATTATTTTGAGATGGAGTTTCATTCTTGTCGCCTAGGCTGGAGTGCAGTGTTGCAACCTCAGCTCACTGCAACCTTCGCCTCCCAAGTTCAAGCGACTCTCCTGCCCCAGCCTCCCGAGTAGCTGGGATTACAGGCATGCGCCACCACGCCTGGCTAATTTCTGTATTTTTAGTGGACACAGGGTTTCACCATGTTGGCCAGGCTGGTCTTGAACTCCTGACCTCATGATCCACCCACCTTAGCCTCCCAAAGTGCTGGGATGACAGGCGTGAGTCACTGCGCCCGGCCAAGTCTTTTGTTCTATCCAATCAGTCCTTCAACTGATTGGATAGGGCCCACCCACGTTGGGAAAGGCAATCTACTTTGCTCTGTGCATGGATTCAAATGCTCCTCTCATCCAGAGAGACCCTCCCACACACCTTGAATCATGTTTGACCACACATCTGGGCACCCCATGGCCCAGTCAAGTGGACACATAAGTACTCAACACATTTTCTCCCTTGCTTTTGCCTCTAGACTGGATCCTTCCCATCCGCAGAAACACACAGCCATTTCTTCATGTAAAACAATTCTTCCCAGTACATTCCCCCAAGCCTTCACCCCATCTCTTTGCTCCTTTTCCTAGCATAGCAGGACGAGGGTTTAGATGGCACTTGATTTTCTCCAGCATCGTCTTCATGCTCCCCTTTTCTCTCACCCCCCTCACTGCACACAGCTGGGTCTCACCAAGATCCCTACTAACCCCCAGTGATAAATGCACCACTGAGTCACCCTTCCTGCACCTACTAGCATGGTGGACTCAGCTATCACCTCTTTCTCCTTGACTCATTCGGCTTCTAGAGTTCCACACCCTCTCCGTCTTCCCCGTACCCCTCTGGGCACTTCTGTCCAGTTACATTAGTCTATTCTCATGCTGCTAATAAAGACATACCTGAAGCCGGGTGCAGTGGCTCACGTCTGTCATCCCACCACTTTGGGAGGCCGAGGCGGGCGGATCACGAGGTCAGCAGATCGAGACCATCCTGGCTAACACGGTGAAACCTCGTCTCTACTAAAAATACAAAAAATTATTTTTGGGAGGCCCACCTTGGCCTCCCAAAGTGCTGGGATGACAGGCGTGAGCCACCGCGCCCGGTCCCATATCACCAGATAGAATGTTCTAGAACGTTTTTCCAGAAAGATGTAGTCAGTCACAAACTCACTTCTTCTCCCTGAGCCACTCCCCTCCTTTTAACAGGCAAACTGTCCACTGCGTCACTGACTTTGACCCCAAATACTTTTTCTCATTTCCATCAACATACCGGTTTTCTCACACGCTATGTAATTTTTGTATTTTTCGTAGAGACGGGGTTTCACCATGTTGGCCGGGTGTGGTGGCGGGCACCTGTAGTCCCAGCTACTCGGGAGGCTGAGGCAGGAGAATGGCGTGAAACCGGGAGGCAGAGCTTGCAGTCAGCCAAGATGACCCCACTGCACTCCAGCCTGGGCAACAGAGAGAGACTCTGTCTCAAAAAAAATAAAAATAAAAATAAAAAAGACATAGCTGAGACTAGTAACTTATAAAGAAAAAAATGTTTAGTAGACTCAGAGTTCCACATGGCTGGGGAGACCTCACAATCATGGTGGAAAACAAAGGAAGAGCAAAGCCACATCTTCCATGGCGGCAAGCAAGACAGTGTGTGTGGAGGGGAACTCCCCTTTATAAAGCCATCAGATCTCGCGAGACTTAGTCACTCTCATGAGAACAGCCTGGAAAAACTCATCCCCAGGATTCAAGGACACGTGGGAATTCTGGGAGCTACAGTTCAAGATGAGATTTGGGTGGGGACACAGCCAAACCATATCACACCTGTTTTTTTTTTCTTTTGAGATGGAGTCTCATTCTGCTTATTTTATGTTTTATTTTATTATATTCTTATTTATTTATTTAGAGACAGAGTCTCCGTCTGTCTCCCAGGCCAGAGTGCAGTGGCACAATCTCAGCTCACTGCAACCTCCACCTCCTGGGTTCAAGCAATTCTCCTGCCTCAGCCTCCTGGGTAGCTGGGATTACAGGCGCCCACCACCGAGCCCGGCTAATTTTTGTATTTTTAGTAGAGACGTGGTTTCACCATGTTGGCCAGGATGATCTTGATCTCTTGACCTTGTGATCCCCCAACCTCGGCCTCCCAAAGTGCCTGGGATGACTGGCATGAGCCACCGCACCTGGCCCCATATCACCAGATAGAATGTTCTAGAACGTTTTTCCAGAAAGATGTAGTCAGTCACAAACTCACTTCTTCTCCCTGAGCCACCCCCCTCCTTTTAACAGGAAAACTGTCCACTACCTTACTGGCTTTGACCCCGAATACTTTTTCTCATTTCCATCAACATACCGGTTTTCTCACACGCTATGTAATTTTTGTATTTTTAGTAGAGACGGGGTTTCACCTTGTTGGCCAGGATGATCTTGATCTCTTGGCCTTCTGATCCCCCACCTCAGCCTCCCAAAGTGCTGGGATGACAGGCGTGAGCCACTGCACCCGGCCCCATAGCACCAGATAGAATGTTCTAGAACATTCTTCTGGAAAGATGTATTCACTCACAAACTCACTTCTTCTCCCTGAGCCACTCCCCTCCTTTTAACAAGCAAACTGTCCACTACCTCACTGGCTTTGACCCCGAACAGTTTTTCTCATTTCCATCAACATACCGGTTTTCTCACACACTATGTAATTTTCTTATTTATTTCAGAGTTCCTTTTCTCTCCAATGAAGGGGTACGTTTCACCAGGACGGGGGTCTTGGTTTTGTCCTCTCCGAACAGTGCCTGACGTATGACACGTGCATTTACGGGATGAAGGAGGGAAACTTCAAACACTCCCAGGTGCCACCTCTGAAGCTCTCGGAAGGCGCTTTGGTGACCCCTTCTCTTTGGCATGGAGCATTTCGCCCCTTGTCAGCCTCACGCTATCAACATTCCTTGCCCGACTGTCTTTTGTTTTTGCGTAGGTGATATATGAGCCCGTGCTGTTCCCTGCCTCTTTCAACCTATTAAATTGCTTTCACTTCTAATGAGAGGCAGAGGTTTTCCTGCTTCACAGAGCCTTGTAAGCATCTGCTTGCAGACCTGAGACCTGATGAGGTGCTAATAAAATCCAGCAGAGGAAGTGGAACCCACCAGCATTTCTGCGTCACATTTGTGTAATATATGGCTCTAATCTGACGAGGTTTTCATGAGGAGCTTTGGAGGAATGTGTCTCAGCACCCTGAACACTCTGCAGTTACCTCCGCTCTGGGGGCCAAGGCCTGTGGCTCATTCCTGAGCATCATCTGTGTAGGAAATTCCTGCCCGCCTAGCTCAGAAAAGGAAGCCTGCCCTGGCTGCTTGTTTTTGAAAGTGTGATCCTCTCCCTGCTGCTTGGTTTGCCTTCTTTTTCTTTTTCGGTTTTTTAAGACAGAGATTCGCTCTTGTCACCCAGGCTGGAGTGCAGTGGTGCAATCTCGGCTCACTGCAACCTCCGCCTCCCGGGTTCAAGCGATTCTCCTGCCTCAGCCTCCCAAGTAGCTGGGATAACAGGCACCAATGACCACGCCCGGCTAATTTTGTACTTTTAGTAGAGAAGGGGTTTCACCATGTTGGCCAGGCTGGTCAACTCCTGACCTCAGCTGATCCACCTGCCTCGGCCTCCCAGAGTGCTGGGACTACAGGCATGCACCACCACACCAGGATAATTTTTGTACTTTTAGTAGAGACAGGGTTTCACCATGTTGGCCAGGCTGGTCTCGAACTCCTGACCTCAGGTGATCCGTCCTCCTCAGCCTCGCAAAGTGGTGGGATTACAGGCATGAGCCACTGCGCCCGGCTGTGTTTCTTAATTAATGTCTGTACATTGTTTTTTAAACATAGCGGTATTGCACACATACTAGACTACAGTCTAAAGTTTTATATGCAGTAGGAAAGTAAAACTGTGTATGACTCGCTTTATTGGGATATGAGCTTTATAGGGATGGTCTGAACGTAAATTTGCACTGTCTCCAAGGTACGCCCGGATGGGGTAATATCCGCGTCTGCGTCCTTAAAATGAGGGACAGTCATCTAATTTCGACGATTTCCTTTGCTAAGCTTTGCCGAGCACCGTGACAAATCAGCTGAGCTCGCAGACACACGATGGGTAAGTAGTAGATGATTCTCATCCAAGGGCTAAGTTAATCCACTCTTTCATATTTACCTTACACTTAGCAGCTCCCACTTTAAGGCCCATTAAAGTAAAGCTTTCTGAGTCCCCAGAGAAACGGCTCTCACCAGTGAGCCGGAGGGGAAAACGTGTCAGTCAAGCTATTATTGGCGCTAATTAGCTGCTGTGCCGGCTGAGAGAACGCGCGGCTGCAGACACGTGTCAGTCAGAGAGGCATCTTTCTCCCTGCCTTGGCACGCATCACAAATGGTCATCTTCTGCCTTTCTGCCATCACGGAAACTGTCTCCAAACTAAGCAAACAGGTCTCAGGGATCAACAGGAATGATATCCACCCTCCTGAGGGTTCCTTTGCTCCTGGATCTTCAATACTCCCAGAGACCCTCAACTGTAGGCCAAAGGCCGATGCCAGGTCTGCAGAGGAGGCCCCTGTGAAAATGGCCAGCTGAAAACTATTATTACGTTGCTTTTTTCATTTGGAAAGTCTGTGGGACTGTCCCCGAGTTTAAGTCACGAACGAACATTTAAAAACAGAATCTTCTGGCTGGGTGCAGAGGCTCAAAAACAGAATCTTCCGGCCGGGAGCAGTGGCTCGCGTCTGTCATCCCAGCACTTTGGGAGGCCGAGGTGGGTGGATCACCTCAGGTCAGGAGTTCGAGACCATCCTGGCTAACATGGTGAAACCCCATCTCTGCGAAAAATACAAAAAATTAGCCGGGTGTGGTGGCGGGCGCCTGTCATCCCAGCTACTCGGGAAGCTGAGGCAGGAGAATCGCTTGAACCCGGGAGGCAGAGGTTGCAGTGAGCTGAGATCGCACCACTGCACTCCGGCCTGGGCAACAGAGCAAGACTCCGTCTCAAAACTAAATAAATAAAAATAAAAAATTAAAAGTAGACTCTTTCAGCCAGGCACAGTGGCTCACACCTGTAATCCCAACACTTTGGGGGGCCGACGCAGGCAGATCACCTGAGGTCAGGAGTTCAAGACCAGCCTGGCCAATATGGTGAAATCCCGTCTCTACTAAAAATACGAAAATTAGCTGGGCGTGGTGGCAGGCACCTGTACTCGGGAGGCTGAGGCAGGAGAATCGCTTGAACCTCAGAGGCGGAGTTTCCAAGGAGCTGAGATCGTGCCACTGCACTCCTGCCTGGGCAACAGAGCAAGACTCCATCTTAAAAATAAATAAATAAAATAAAAAGTAAAAAAAATAAATAAAAAGTAAAAAAATAAAAATAGAGTCTTCCGGCCAGGCATGGTGGCTCATGCCTGTAATCCCAGCAGTTTGGGAGGCTGAGGCAGGTGTATCAGCTGAGGTCAGGAGTTGAAGACCAGCCTGGCCAATATGGTGAAACCCTATCTCTACTAAAAATACAAAAATTAGCCAGATGTGGTGGCAGGCACCTGTAATCCCAGCTACTTGGGAGGCTGAGGCAGGAGAATGGCGTGAATCCAGGAGGCAGAGCTTGCAGTGAGCCAAGATTGTGCCACTGCACTCCAGCGTGGGCGACAGAGGGAGACTCCGTCTCAAAAAAAAAAAAGAAAATCACGAGGTCTTTTTAGAAAATCACATCACTGGCCAGGCGCGGTGGCTCACGCCTGTAATCCCAGCACTTTGGGAGGCCAAGGCGGGTGGATCACCTGAGTTCAGAAGTTCGAGACCAGGCTGTCCAACATGGTGAAACCCCGTCTCTACTAAAAATACAAAAAAATTAGCCGGGTGTGGTGGCAGGTGCCTGTAATCCCAGCTACTCGGGAGGCTGAGGCAGGAGAATCACTTGAACCTGGAAGGTGGAGGTTGTGGTGAGCCGAGATCGTGCCACGGCATTCCAGCCTGGTTGACAAGAGTAAACTCTGTCTCAAAAAAAAAAAAAAAAAAATCACACACACACACACACACACGCACACACAAATCACCATAGACTCAGCAAGTGTGTGATTCAGAGTTTCTGATTCCTAAATTGCTCAAATGAAGCATATAGGGCTTGGTTGGTGGATAATTGTTGAGTGTGTGTGTTTGTGTGTGTATGTAAGAGATGGGGTCTGTCTCACCCAGGCTGGAGTCCAGTGGTACAATCATGGCTCACTGCAGCCTCCACCCCTAGACTCAACTGATCCTCCCAACTCTGCCTCCCGAGGAGCTGAGACTATTTACCGTGTTCCAGCACCCCTGAGCGACAGAGCAAGACTCCGTCTCAAAAAAAAACAAAAAACAAAAACAGAAAACCACATCATCTCCAGGGCACTGGGGAGACTCCAGCTACAAAGACAAACAGGTGCGCAGGGGATTTTTTCTTTTAAGTATTGTAAACATACACAACACACAGGAAATGAGTCCTCGGAGGCTGTTTGGGTCCAGAGCAGCAAAGATAATTAGGTTAGTCAAGTAATTGAAATGCAATATCACAGGATATCCTGGCCATGCTTCCCGTCTTTATTAGGGTGGATTATACCTGCTTGAGAGATAATTTATAGCCCTGTGGTATCCTGGTAATAAAAGATTGCTAATGGAAAAGTGTATCTAAACAGTACACGGATGACATCAGCATCGCAAATTTTTCTGAGCGAATGAGAAGGGAAGGGATAGTATAAAATTATTAATAAATTACGTTAGGCACCGTGGCTCACGCCTGTCATCCCAGCACTTTGGGAGGCCGAGGTAGGTGGATCACCTGAGGTCGGGAGTTCAAGACCAGCCTGGCCAACACGGAGAAACCCCGTCTCTATTAAAAATACAAAAATTAGCCAGGCGTGGTGGTGCACGCCTGTCATCCCAGCACTTTGGGAGGCCGAGGCGGTCGGATCACCTGAGGTCAGGAGTTCGAGACCAGCCTGGCCAACACGCTGAAACCCCATCTCTACTAAGATACAAAAATGAGCTGGGCGTGGTGGCGGGCACCTGTAGTCCCAGCTACTCGGGAGGCTGAGGCAGGAGAATCGCTTGAACCCAGGAGGCGGAGGTTGCAGTGAGCTGAGATTGCACCACTGTGCTCCAGCCTGGGCAACAGAGCGAGACTCCATTTCAAAAAAAAAAAAAAATTATGCAAGAGAAGAGATGCGTGGAGCAGAGTATAGGAGTGGCAGGCACGAGCTTCTTGTTGTCTCTTCCCAGTGGAAGGATAGATCCAGCTTCTCCCAGCCATGATGTGTGACAGCAAACACAAGATGTTGCTGAGTAGATAAGTTCATCCAAGTCTGGAATTTCAGGGTCTTTACTGGGGGATGGTCTCCTACACAGGGTGAACCTCCTGCTTGGCTGACTTCAGTATCTAGCCCTTCCAGAGGTGAAGGTGAATCCATGTCCCCCCAAACCCCGCCGTAGATCACATGGCAGCTTAAGTAACCTAGTGTGGCCCAGACCACCCAGCATGGCCAGAGGCACCCAGGAAAATACGGACGTTTTTCCTGGAGTCCTTGGAATGTTCTGCCTGATAAGAGTGTCCTTCTGGCAGGGTTTGGTGGCTCACGCCTGTCATCGCAGCACTTTGGGAGGCCGAGGTAGGTGGATTACCTGAGGTCGGGAGTTCGAGACAAGCCTGGCCAACACAGAGAAACCCCGTCTCTACTAAAAACACAAAATTAGCCGTGCGTGGTGATGCATGCCTGTAATCCCAGCTAATCAGGAGGCTGAGGCAGGAGAATCTCTCGAACCCGGGAGGCGGAGGTTGCGGTGAGCTGAGATCACGCCATTGCACTCCAGCCTGGGCAACAAGAGCAAAACTTTGTCTTAAAAAAAAAGAGTTTCCTTCTGGCAGGGTTTGGTGGCTCGTGCCTGTAATCCCAGCACTTTGGGAGAGGGAAGCAGGAGGATGACTGGAGTTCAGGAGTCTGAGACCAGACTGAGCCTGTTTTATTTTTTGTTGTTGTTGAGACAACGTCTCTCTCTGTCCCCCAGGCTGGAGAGCACTGGTGAAATCACGGCTCACTGCAGCTTCAAACTCCTAGGCTCAAGCAATCCTCCTACCTAAGCCTCCAAATAGCTGGGACCACATACCTGAGTCACCACACCTGGCTAATTGCAGAATGTGGACATCATTGGGGCCATTTTTCTGTCTCCGACATGGGGATTAGGACGTGGACGTCTTTGGGGCCATTTTTCTGTCTCCGACATGGGGATTAGGACGTGGACGTCTTTGGGGCCATTTTTCTGTCTCCGACATGGGGATTAGGACGTGGACATCTTTGGGGCCATTTTTCTGTCTCCGACATGGGGATTAGGACGTGGACGTCTTTGGGGCCATTTTTCTGTCTCCGACATGGGGATTAGGACGTGGACGTCTTTGGGGCCATTTTTCTGTCTCCGACATGGGGATTAGGACGTGGACGTCTTTGGGGCCATTTTTCTGTCTCCGACATGGGGATTAGGACGTGGACGTCTTTGGGGCCATTTTTCTGTCTCCGACATGGGGATTAGGACGTGGACGTCTTTGGGGCCATTTTTCTGTCTCCGACATGGGGATTAGGACGTGGACGTCTTTGGGGCCATTTTTCTGTCTCCGACATGGGGATTAGGACGTGGACGTCTTTGGGGCCATTTTTCTGTCTCCGACATGGGGATTAGGACGTGGACATCTTTGGGGCCATTTTTCTGTCTCCCACATGGGGATTAGGACGTGGCCATATTTGGGAGTGACATTATTTATCCCCCCACCATTCACTCTGTCCCAGGATCCATTCCATCCTCCCCTGTCTTCCGTTTCTTGTGAGCCTGGCTGAGGCAAAATCTGCCCCTCTCCCAAGACTGCAGGCTGCACCTGCCCCGACTCTGCATTTCTCTTCCTCTTACGTACGCCCCTTCAATGCCATTCCTCTGTCTCACTTCACATCTGTTCAGTGCTTTCAGGAGACAATTAACCAGGGGGATCACCTCTGAATAAGGCCGTTCACCAGCTCTCTGAGGCCTGCGACTCTTTGCCTTCATCCTCACGGTCTAGGAGGCAACGTGATCCTGCTTTTTTATTATTCCTGTGTGGACGCTAACCGCCTCCTGGCTTCCTGGGGCCCAGCAACGTCCGCACTGGGCCCTCCTGGCTTCTTTCTCTAGATTCCCTTCTTGAATTTCAACGTGAAGAGTTTGCATACCTGCCACCATCCTTCCTCCCACGTTCCAAAGCCCGGTCAGCTTTCTCACAACGGAAGTCAAACACCAGGGGCTTATCTTCACGAGTGCCACAAAAACAGCCTTTTCCAACAGGCGTTCTCTTTCATCTCGAGCCCGTTGCTACTCATCCCTCCCTCCTGTGGGCAGCGGCGGCTGCGTTTGTGAGCAACTGGCTTCATGGGGGAGGAAAGACACAGAAGAGGCTTCTGCAGGGGGACAGTTTCTGAAGTTTACATGACCACTGGGGCAACCGGTGCGGGGCAGAACGTGCTTTTAGTTTATTTTTATTATTTTATTGTATTTTATTTATTTATTTATTTTATACATTTATTTATTTTTCTGAGATGGAGTTTCACTCTGTTGTCCAGGCTGGAGTGCAGTGCTGCCAGGCAGAACGTGCTTTTATTTTATTTTTATTATTTTATCTTATTTTATTTATTGTATTTATTTATTTATTTTATATATTTATTTATTTTTCTGAGATGGAGTTTCACGCTGGTGTCCAGGCTGGAGTGCAGTGGTGCAAGGCAGAACGTGTCTTTAGTTTATTTTTATTATTTTATTGTATTTTATTTATTTATTTTAATTATTTATTTATTTTATATATTTATTTATTTTTCTGAGATGGAGTTTCGCTCTGTTGTCCAGGCTGGAGTGCAGTGGTGCGAGGCGGAATGTGCTTTTATTTTATTTGTATTATTTTATTGTATTTTATTTATTTGTTTATTTATTTTATACATTTATTTATTTTTCTGAGACAGAGTTTTGCTCTGTTGTCCAGGCTGGAGTGCAGTGGTGCGAGGCAGAAAGTGCTTTTAGTTTATTTTTATTATTCTATTGTATTTTATTTATTTTATTTATGTATTTTGTTTATGTATTTATTTTATATATTTATTTATTTTTTTGAGACGGAGTTTCGCTCTGTTGTCCAGGCTGCAGTGCAGTGGTGCAAGGCAGAACGTGCTATTATTTTATTTTTATTATTTTATTGTATTTATTTATTTATTTATTTATTTTTTGGAGACAGAGTTTCGGTCTGTTGTCCAGGCTGGGGTGCAGTGGTGCCAGGCAGAATGTGCTTTTATTTTATTTTTATTATTTTATTTTGTTTTATTTTATTTATTTTATTTATTTATTTTATATATTTATTTATTTTTTTGAGATGGAGTTTCGCTCTGTTGTCCAGGCTGGAGTGTAGTGGTGCGAGGCAGAACATCCTTTTATTTTATTTTTATTATTTTATTTTATTTTATTTATTTTATTTATTTACTTATTTTTTATATATATATGTTTTTTTTGAGACAGAGTTTCACTCTGTTGTCCAGGCTGGAGTGCAGTGGTGTGAGGCAGAAAGTGCTTTTAGTTTATTTTTATTATTTTATTGTATTTTATTTATTTATTTAATGACTTATTTATTTATTTATTATTTATTTACTGCCATGGAGTTTCACTCTGGTTGCCCAGGCTGGAGTGCAGTGGTGCGATCTCGACTCACTGCAAGCTCCGCCTCCTGGGTTCAAGTCATGCTCCTGCGTCAGCCTCCTGAGTAGCCGGGATGACAGGCACCTGCCACCACACCTGGCTAATTTTTGTATTTTTAGTAGAGACGGGGTTTCGCCATGTTGGCCAGGCTGGTCTTGAACTCCTGACCTCAGGTGATCTGCCCACCTCGGCCCCCCAAAGTACTGGGATGACAGGTGTGAGCCACCGTGCCCAGCCCAGAACATGCTTTTAAATGACAGTAGTGAAGAGCCACACACACACAAAAATCTTGATTCTTTTGCTAGTAGTAAGGTTCAATTCAAAAGCAAATTTCTTTAAAGACTGGATGCAAAAGCTACCTTTATACACAGAGAGAAACTTCACCCGGAGACAGGATTGCTAGTTGCTGAGATGTACTCAGATCAAACTAAGGTGGAGCGGGGGCTCTCGGCCTCAGCACTGCTGACATTCACGGCTGGAGGATTCTTTGCTGTGGGGCCATCCTGGGCATTGGAGGGTGTTGAGCAGCGTCCCTGGGCTGCACCCACCAGGTCCCAAAACCACCCGCTCCTCAGTCAGGGCAACCAAAAATGAAAAATGACGCCAAATACTGCCTGATGGTACCTTAGAGCAGAATTATCCCCGGTTGGGAGTCACTATCAATATAGACAGAGAGATAGTCGATAACAAACAGATAGATAAATAGATACATGGAAAAATGGATGCACAGGCCGGGCACAGCGGCTCATGCCTGTCATCCCAGCACTTTGGGAGGCCGAGGCAGGCGGATCACCTGAGGTCAGGAGTTGGAGACCGGTCTTACCAACATGGTGAAACCCCATCTCTACTAAAAATACAAAAATTAGCTGGGTGTGGTGGCAGGTTCCTGTAGTCCCAGCTACTTGGGACGCTGAGGCAGGAAAATCGCTTGAACTCAGGAAGCAGAGGTTGCAGTGAGAGCCAAGATCATGCCACTGCACTCTAGCCTGGGTGGCAGGAGCAAGACTCTGTCTCAAAAAAAAAAAAAAAAAAGCAAAGAAAAAAGAAAAGAAAGTAAAGAAAAATGGATGCATAGATAGAAAAATACATAGATAATAGATAGATAATACAGAAAAATAGATGATAGATAGATGATGGAGATGATAGATGATAGATAGATGATGGAGATGATAGATGATAGATAGATAGATAGATAGATAGATATAGAAAAATAGAGAAATAGATAATAGATGGATAGATAGGTAATAGATGGATAGAGATAGATACATAGATAGATAGATACATAGATAGATAGATGACAGATACATAAATAGATGATAGGTGATGGATGGATCGATAGAGATAGATGACACAAAGACAGAAAAATAGATGGATAGACATAAATAGAAAAAAATAGATACGTGATAGATAGATAGATAGATAAATGACAGAAAAATAGGCAGGGGCTGGGCGTGGTGGCTCACGCCTGTAATCCCAGCACTTTGGGAGGTGGAGGCAGGCGGATCACCCGAGGTCAGGAGTTTGAGACCAGCCCGGCCAACATGGTGAAACCCGTCTCTACTAAAAATACAAAAATTAGCCAGGCGTGGTGGTGGACACCTGTAGTCCCAGCTACTCGGGAGGCTGAGGCAGGAGAATCACTTTAACCTGGAAGAAAGAGGTTGCAGTGAGCCGAGATCGTGCCACTGCACTCCAGCCTGGAAGATGAGAGTGAAACTCCATCAAAGAAAGGAAGAAAGAAAGAGAGAGAGAGAGAAAGAAAGAGAGAGAGAGAGAGAGAAAGGAAAGGAAGGAAGGATGGAAGGAAGGGAAAGAAAGAGAGAGAGAAAAAGAAAGAAAGAGAGAGAAAGAAAGAGAGAGAGGAAAGGAAGGAAGGATGGAAGGAAGGGAAAGAAAGAGAGAGAAAGAAAAAGAAAGAAAGAAAGAGAAAGAAAAAGAAACAAAGAAAGAAAAAAGAAAGAAAGAGAGAGGAAAGGAAGGAAGGGAAAGAAAGAGAGAAAAAGAAAGAAAGAAAGAAAAAAAAAGAAAGAGAGAAAGAAAGAGGAAAGGAAGGAAGGATGGAAGGAAGGGAAAGAAAGAGAGAGAAAGAAAGAAAGAAAAGAAAGAAACAAAGAAAGAAAGAAGAAAGAAAGAGAGAGGAAAGGAAGGAAGAGAAAGAGAGAGAAAAAGAAAGAAAGAAACAAAAAAAGAAAGAAAGAGAGAGAAAGAAAGAGGAAAGGAAGGAAGGATGGAAGGAAGGGAAAGAAAGAAAGAGAAAGAAAAAGGAAGAAAGAGAAAGAAAGAAAGAAAAGAGAGGAAAGAAAAATAGGCAGATAGACGCAGAGATGGAGTCTGTCACGTAAGGTGTCTGAGCCTCCGCACTGCAGACATTTAGGGCTGGATGACTCTGCGGTGGGGCCGTCCTGTGCACCTGTAGGCTGCTGAGAAGCATCTCTGGGCTCACCCACCAGGCCCCAGGAGCACCCCCGTCCCAGTTCTGACAACTAAAGGTAATTTCCAGACACTGTCCAGTGTCCTCTGGGGGTGCAGAATCGCCCCTGGCTGAGAACCTTAGGTGTGAAAGGACCTCTCACCACTGATGTCTCCCTGACGCTGAGAGTTTTACCCGTGGGTGATACTTTGGAACTCAGAATATCCTGTAGCCATTTATGTCCCAGGGAGAGAGAGGAAGAGAGAGGAGAAAGCGGAAGAGACAGGAGAGAGAGAGGGAGAAGAGAGAGAAAAGATAGAAAGAGAAAGAGAGGAGAGAGAGAGAGGACAGAGAAAGAGGAGAGAGAGAGGACAGAGAAAGAGAGAGAGGAGGGAGAGAGGAGAGAGAAAGAGAGAGAGGATGGAGAGAGGAGAGAGAAAGAGAGAGAGGAGGGAGAGAGGACAGAGAAAGAGAGAGAGGAGGGAGAGAGCAGAGAGAAAGAGAGGAGAGAGAAAGAGAGAGGAGAGAGAAAGAGGAGAGAGAGGAGAGACAGAGAGAGGAGAGAGAGAGAAAAGAGAGAAAGAGAGGAGAGAGAGGATAGAGAAGTAGAGACAGAGGAGACAGAAAGAGAGAGAAGAGAGAGAGGAGAGGGGGAAAGAGACAGAGAGAAGAGAGAGAGGAGAGAGGGAAAGAAGAGAGAGAGGAGAGAGGGAAAGAGAGAAAGAGAGGAGAGAGAGAGAGGAGAGAGAGAAAGAGGAGAGAGAGGAGAAAGAAACAGAGAGAGAAAGAGGAGAGAGGAGAGAGAGAAGAGAGAGGGAAAGAGAGAAAGAGAGGAGAGAGAGAGAGGAGAGAGAGAAAGAGGAGAGAGAGGAGAAAGAAACAGAGAGAGAAAGAGGAGAGAGGAGAGAGAGAAGAGAGAGGGAAAGAGAGAAAGAGAAAGGAGACAGAGAGGAGAGAGAGGAGAAAGAGAGAGAGAGAGGAGAGAGGAGAGAGAAAGAGAGAGGAAAGAGAGAAAGAGGAGAGAGAGGAGAGACAGAGAGAGGAGAGACAGAGAGAGGAGAGAGAGAAAGAGGAGAGAGGGGAGAGAAAGAGAGAGGAGAGACAGAGAGGAGAGACAGAAGAGAGAGAGGAGGGAGAGAGGGGAGACAGAGGGGAAAGAAGAGAGAGGGGAAAGAAAGAGAGAGAGAGAAAGAGGAGAGAGGAGAAAGAAAGGAGGGAGAGAGAGGAGAGAGAGAGAGAGAGGAGAGAGAGAGAGAGGACAGAGAAAAGAGAGAAAGAGAAAGACAGGAGAGAGAGAGAGAGACAGAGAGAGAGGAGAGATAGAGAGAGAGGAGAGAGAGAGAGAGGACAGAGAAAAGAGAGAAAGAGAAAGACAGGAGAGAGAGAGAGAGAGAGGAGCGCCACCTCTTTCTCCCTGTTTCTGAAGTTAGGATTTTGCACCCGGAAAACACCACATGACGGCCGGCCTTCCCGTTGCAGTGGGGCTGAGCCCGTGTCTGCAACCCAGATGCCATTTGGGAAATGATGATTTTCTCCTGCACGGGGTCCGTAGGCCCGGGGCAAATTTGCCACTGAACAGATGGCCCATCTAGCAGGGTTGGTACAGAAGCTGAGCCTGACCGAAACGTGTGAAAGAAAGCTTCCCTTTCACTAACATCTTCCCACCTTGCTTCTAAAAAAAAAAAAAAAAAAAAAAAGTAGGAGGAGAGGGGGAGGTAACCACAGAACAGTTCTTTTATTTATTTTCCCCAAAACAATCAACGATTTAGCCAGTGCGTCCCTGGCTTCTCACTTTGGTGGTCAGGTCGTTAATTATGAGCCCTGTCCTTGGATAAACACCTTTCCTGGCTGGTCCTGCCTCGGTGCACACAGCAGCAACAGCTGGGGCTTGTCAGGGCGTCTGCAGCCCTCCAGGAGGTGGTGGGGGGGAAAGTGAGTCCTAAAAGGACCACTGTGGGTGGAGGGAGGAAGGAGGGAGCTGGGAGGAGGGAGGGAGGAAGACTGTGGTCTGTCTCCAGCCTCTGGAGGCCGTGCCAACCGGGGCTGACGGAGAGGGTGCGTTTCACGCTGGCAAGGCCTCGACTTTTCCTGGATTCAGAACTTGCAGCGTTGGAGTCCGGGAGAGGAGATCCTGCCTTCTGGGAACCCCTCTGTCTCGAGGTGATGAGGGCTACACCTTCCCCATCACAGCTGGCCAATCAAGTCAGGACCAAAATCGATTCACAGGAATCTGTGTGCCTCGACCTGCAAAGCCACATTAACTATTTTGCTCTGTGTGTCTTCGGTCTCTCCAACTGGCTCTCTGAGAGTGTATTTTTTTTTTTTTAACAAGAGATATTTAGGATGAGAAATAAAGGTTTAAATGAATTAAACAGGCAGGGCACGATGGCTCAGGCCTGTCATCCCAGCACTTTGGGAGGCCGAGGAGGGCGGATCACCTGAGGTCGGGAGTTCGAGACCAGCCTGGCCAACATAAGGAAACCCCCGTCTCTACTAAAAATACAAGATTAGCCAGGTGCGGTGGCTCATGCCTGTCATCCCAGCACTTTGGGAGGCCGAGGCAGGCAGATCGCCTGAGGTCAGGAGTTCGAGACCAGCCTGACCAACATAGTAAAACCCCGTCTCTACTAAACATACAAAAATTAGCTGGGCGTGGTGGCAGGTGCCTGTAATTCCAGCTACTGGGGAGATTGAGGCAGGAGAATTGCTTGAACCGGGACCCGGGAGGCGGAGGTTGCAGTGAGCTGAGATGGCACCACTGCACTCCAGCCTGTGCTACAGAGCAAGACTCCATCTAAAAAAAAAAAAAGTTAAGATTCTATGATACTGGGTGCAGGAGCTCACACCTGTAGCCTGTCATCCTAGCACTTTGGGAGGCCGAGGCAGGCGGATCTCCTGAGGTCGGGAGTTCGAGACCAGCCTGGCCAACACAGTAAAACCCCGTCTCTACTAAAAATACAAAAATTAGTCAGGCGTGGTGATGGAAGCCTGTCATGCCAGATACTCAGGAGGCTGAGGCAGGAGAATCACTGAAACTTGATCTAAAATAATAATAATAAAAATAAATCAATAAGTGTATACTGAGAAGTAGAGTAATTCATTTATTTATTTTTATTTCGTTATTTTATTTTATTGTTTAGACAGAGTTTTGCTCCATTGCCCAGGCTGGAGTGCAGCGGCGCGATCTCGGCTCACTGCAACCTCCGCCTCCCGGGTTCAAGCGATTCTTCTGCCTCAGCCTCCTGAGTAGCTGGGACTACAGGCGTCCGCCACCACGTCCGGTTAATGTTTGTATTTGTGGTAGAGACAGGGTTTTGCCATGTTGGTCAGGCTGGTCTTGAACTCCTGACCTCGTGATCCACCCACCTCGGCTTCCCAAACTGCTGGGATTGCAGGCGTGAGCCACTGTGCCCAGCCTGTTTAATTCATTTAAATCTTTATTTCTCATCCTAAATATCTCTTGTAAAAAAAAAAAAAAAAAGATGAATCCTTCCCAGAATTATGACCACATTTTGGATCTATTTGAGGCCTTATGAGTCCATTGACATTGCTTTTCCTGGATAAATTTCATTTGGATTATTATTTTCTTAAAACAGGTACAGGCTGGGTGCGGTGGCTCACGTCTGTCATCCCAGCACTTTGGGAGGCTGAGGCAGGCGGATCACGAGGTCAGGAGTTCGAGACCAGCCTGGCCAACATGGTGAAACCCCATCTCTACTAAAAATACAAAAAAAACTTAGCCGGGTGTGGTGGCGGGAGCCTATAATCCCAGCTACTCAGGAGCCTGAGGCGGGAGAATCGCTTGAACCCGGGAGGCGGAGGTTGCAGTGAGCTGAGCTCGTGCCACTGCCCTCCAGCCGGGGCCACAGAGCGAGACTCCGTCTCAAAACGAAACAAAACAAAACAAAAAAAACCGGTACCGAGGTTCCATTTGTGATGATGAAAAGGTTCTGGACGTGAATGGTGGTGATGGTTGTACAACGTGAACATCCTTTTTTATTTTTATTTTTTTTTTTGAGAAGGAGTCTTGCTTTGTCTCCCGGGCTGGAGGGCAGTGGTGCGATTTCGGCTCACTGCAACCTCCGCCTCCCGGGTTCACGCCGTTCTCCTGCCTCAGTCTCCCGAGTTGCTGGGATGACAGGCACCCCCACCACACCCGGCTAATTTTTATATTTTTAGTAGAGACAGGGATTCACCATGTTGGCCAGGCTGGTCTTGAACTCCTGACCTCGTGATCCGCCCGCCTCGGCCTCCCAAAGTGCTGGGATGACAGGTGTGAGCCACCACGTCCGGCCCTTTTTTGTGTGTTTTTAATAGAGATGGGATTTTACCATGTTGGCCAGGCTGGTCTTGGCCTCCTGACCTCGTGGTCGTCCTGCCTCAGCCTCCCAAAGTGCTGGGATGACAGGCGTAAGCCACCACGCCCGGCCTGAAAAAAAAGTCCTAAGGGTCAGACAGTGTGCAGGACAAACCCTCAGTGAAGGTTCTTACCTCCAAAACACTCCTCTTGCCCCAGTAAAAGGATGCCCATTTCAATCTCTGAAACCAAACTATGCGGCATCCATGCCTTTCGCCAATAGGACCCACCACCTACAAAATCAAACCTCTCTTAATTGGGCCGGGCGCGGTGGTTCACGCCTGTAATCCCAGCACTTTGGGAGGTTGAGGCAGGTGGATTACCTGAGGTCAGGAGTTCGAGGCCAGCCTGGTCAACATGGGGAAACCCCATCTCTACTAAAAATACAAAAGTCAGCCAGGTGTAGTGGCGGGCGCCTGTAGTCCCAGCTACTCAGGAAGCTGAGGTAGGAGAACCGCTTGAACCCGGGAGGCGGAGGTTGCAGCGAGCCGGGATCACGCCACTGCACTCCAGCCTAGGCAACAGAGCGAGACTCCGTCTGAAAAATAATAACAATTTTAAAAAAAAATTAACCAGGCATGCTGGTGGGCACCTGTTATCCCAGCTACTTGGGAGGCTGAGGCAGGAGAATCGCTTGAACGCGGGAGGTGGAGGTTGCTGTGAGCTGAGGTCGCACCATTGCACTCCAGCCTGGGTGACAGAGCAAGACTGTCTCAAAAAAAAAAAAGTCACATCAGAATCGGAATTGCAGTTTTAAGAAGAAGATGGAACTTCATTTGGAATCATTTCGTTATCACTAAGCCCTTCCGACAGTCCCACTTATCTCACCGTTGAGAATGTGGCCATGAGGTGTGTTTCTGCCAGGGCAGCCAGAGAAGCTCTGCGGTTCTGACTTTTCACACTTTTATTACCAAAAGGCAACGCTAGGCCGGGTGTGATGACTCACGCCCGTCATCCCAGCAGTTTGGGAGGCCGAGGCAGGTGGATCTCCTGAGGTCGGGAGTTCGAGACCAGCCTGGCCAACATAGTAAAACCCCATCTCTACTAAAAATACAAAAATTAGCTGGGCGTGGTGGCGGGCGCCTGTCATCCCAGCTACTCGGGAGACTGAGGCAGGAGAATCGCTTGAACCCGGGAGGCGGAGGTTGCAGTGAGCTGAGATCGCACCCCTGCCCTCCAGCCTGGGTGACAAGAGCAAAACTCCATCTCAAAAAGAGATAAAAATAAAAAGAAACACTGGAAGTTGTAGGTATTGGCTGCCACCAAGTGGCAATTTGAGGAGCAACGCCTTCACCGTCTACCCGGTTTGTGAAACAAGTTACAAGTAAAACTGAAGGCTTTTCTGAAAAGTCTAGTTTTACAGATAAGCATAAAGAGACTCCATGGTGGCCGGGCGGCGTGGCTCACGCCTGTCATCCCAGCACTTTGGGGAGCCGAGGTGGGTGGATCACCTGAGGTCACGAGTTCGAGACCAGCCTGACCAACATGGTGAAACCCCGTATCTACCAAAAATACAAAACTTAACCAGATGTGGTGGCTCACGCCTGTCATCCCAGCACTTTGGGAGGTCGAGGCGGGTGGATCACGAGGCCAGGAGATCGAGACCATCCTGGTTAACACGGTGAAACCCCGTCTCTACTAAAAATACAAAAAAAAATTTAGCCTGGCGTGGTGGCAGGTGCCTGCAATCCCAGCTATTTGGGAGGCTGAGGCAGGAGAATCGCTTGAATCCGGGAGGTAGAGGTTACAGGGAGCGCAGATCGCACCACTGCACTCCAGCCTGGGCAACAAGAGTGAAACTGTCTCAAAACAAAACAAACAAACAAACAAAAAAACTGGGCCAGGTGTGGTGGCTCACGCCTGGAATCCCAGCACTTTGTGAGGCTGAAGCAGGCAGATCACCTAAGGTCAGGAGTTTGAGACCAGCCTGGCCAACATGGTGAAAACCCGTCTCTACTAAAAATACAAAAATTAGCCAGGTGTGGTGGCAGCTGCCTGTAATCCCAGCTACCTGGGGGGCTGAGGCAGGATAATTGCTTGAACCTGGGAGGTAGAGGTTACAGTGAGCCAAGAGTGCACCATTGCATTCTAGCCTGGGTAACAAAAGCGAAATTCTATCTAAAAAATATATATATATATATGCGTGGGTGTGTATGTGCACATATACCATATATACACATATATACATATACACATGTATACACATATATACATATACACATATATACATATATACACATATATACATATATAACACATATATACACATATATACATTTACACATATACACATATATACACATATATACACATATACACATATATACACATACATACATTTACACATATATACACATATATACATATATACACATATATACATATATAACACATATATACACATATATACATTTACACATATACACATATATACACATATATACACATATACACATATATACACATACATACATTTACACATATATACACATATATACATATATACACACATATATACATATACACATATACATATATACACATATATACATTTACACATATACACATATATACATATACACATATATACACATACACACATATATAGATATACACATATACATGCATACACATATATACATTCACACATATACACATATATACACATAAATACACATATATACACACATATATACATATACACATATATACATATATACACATATATACATATACACATATATACATATATACACACATATACATATATACACACATATATACATACACACATATATACACATATATACATTTACACATATACACATATATACACATATATACACATATACACACATATATACACATATACACACATATATACATATGTACACACACATATACATATACACATATACATATATACACATATATACATTTACACATATATACATATACACATATATACACATATATACATATATACACACATATACACATATACATGCATACACATATATACATTCGCACATATACACATATATACACATAAATGCCTGGTTGCCTGCACCCGCCAGCCTGTTGCAAATGCTCACAAAAGTCTGAAAACAGGAAATTCTAAAAGAAGGTTTGCTTTTGTTTGACAACCAGACAGGCCAGTGATTTAGAGCCAGACCCGGCTGCTTGCCTCCTGGTCAGCCCTCTCGGAGCAGGCAGGTGACGGCACAAATGTCTCGCACAAATGTTGCCCAGGCTCTGAGAATCCGAGAACGCCTTTTGCTGTTTGCAGTTCACGGGGACCTTCCATCAGAACTTCCATCCCGGGCGGGAGATGCCAGTTCCAGATAAATGCATTTAGATGATTTCTTATTCCAATTGATTTAATTAGGGTTTAATTTAATTTAAACTTAATTGGGATAATTAAATTTATAATCAGGATAATTAAATTAATTAATTTAATTAATGAAGTGATTAAATGAAATTATTAAATTAATTAATAAATAATTAAATTTATTGATTTATATTCAATTAATTATAAATAAATTATAAATAAATATAAATTATTAAATATTAATTTAATAATTAAATGATTAAATATTAAATAAATATCTGTAAATATTAATTAAATAAATATTTATAAATTTATATTTAACTAATTAATAAATAATAACATTTATTAATTTATATTAAATTCATTATAAATAAATTATAAATAAATATAACCATATAAATTTATATAGTTTTTAATTTAATAATTTAATAATGAATAATTTAATAATTTAATAATTTAATAATTTAATTTAATAATTTATATTAAATTAATTAATAAATAATTAAATGTATTAATTTATATGAAATTAATTATAAATAAATTATAAATAAATATAACTATAAATTATTAAATATTAATTTAATAATTAAATGATTAAATAACTATTAAATAACTATATGTAAATATTAATTAAATAAATATTATTATAAATCTTAATCAAATAAACATTAAATTAATTAATAATTAAAATTAATTATTAATAAATTTAATTATTGATTAATTATAATTAATTATATGATAAAATAATTTATTAATTAAATTACTTTATTAAATTGTTTTTAATATAATTAATTTTATTAATTGATTTAATTAATAAGGTGAATAAAGTGTTTCATAAATTGATTAAATTTATTAATTGATTTAATTAGGATGATTCCTACATCTCGTACACGTGTTTTTAAGAAACGCCACACACTACAAATTTAGTAATTCCTAAATGTCTTGCAGGCCTTCTCAGAGGACGTGCTGTTTTTCTTTAAATATGGGAACCCTATTTTATCTGTCAGTAAGCAGTCCACACGTTGTAATTTTTTTCTTTCATACGCTGTGAAATATGAGGCATTTTTGCTTCCCCCCAACCCCCTTTCTTTGGAAGACAGGGGTTCCTGCTGTCTGGTTTTGCTCCTGTAGCTGAGCGTTGCTTGGGGCCAGCGAGGTTTAAGCGGTGGTTTTGTGCAAAGCTTGGAGCCTGGCTCGTGAAGGCTGCTTACAGAATTATGGATAACGCCGTTATACATGGGACTTCCCACTCTTGCAGCTTCCCAGAGTCAGAGAGGTATTTGTTCTCTGACCAGAGAGCCTTATTTAAAATAAAATAGGACCCACAATGGTGCTGCTGGGCAAAACTTCGTGAGAAATAAAAACTGATAAAAATATGTATATAAATGTTCTGAGAATGAAGCTCTGATTTTTTTTTTTTTTTTTTTTTTTTTTTTTTTTTTTTTTTTGAGACGGGGTTTCGCTCTTGTTACCCAGGCTGGAGTGCAATGGTGCGATCTGGGCTCACTGCAACCTCTGCCTCCCAGGTTCAAGCGATTCTCCTGCCTCAGCCTCCCAAGTAGCTGGGATTACAGGCGCCCACCACCATGCCTGGCTAATTTTGTATTTTTAGTAGAGATGGGTTTCTCCATGTTGGTCAGGCTGGTCTCGAACTCCTGACTTCAGGTGATCCACCTCCCTGGGCCTCCCAAAGTGCTTGGATTACAGGCATCAGCCACCGTGCCCGGCATATTTTTTTGTTTGTTTTTTCTTTTTTCTTTTTTTGAGACGGAGTTTTGTTCTTGTTGCCCAGGCTGGAGTGCAATGGTGCAATCTGGGCTCACTGCAACCTCCGCCTCCCGGGTTCAAGAGATTCTCCTACCTCAGCCTCCCGAGTAGCTGGCATTACAGGTATGTGCCATCACACCCAGCTAATTTTTGTACTTTTAGTAGAGAGGGGGTTTCTCCATGTTGGCCAGGCTGGTCTCGAACTCCTGACCTCAGATGATCCACCTGCCTCGGCCTCCCAAAGTGCTGGGATTACAGGCCTGGCTCTTGATATATATATATAAATAGATACATATATATACAATATAAATGTTATATATATTAACTATATATAATATACATATTATATTATATATAGTTAATATATAATATAATATATATGTTATAAAATATAATATATATTATATTTTATAATATATTAATTATTTTATATATTATATAATATAAAATATAATATAAATATATATTATATATTATGTATTATAATTATATATAATATATTATATATTATATATTAAATACTATATATAATATATTATATATAATATGTAATATATATTAACTATTATATATTATAATTATCTATTATATATTATAAAAATATATAATATAGTATATAATATAATATATTATCTAAATAATATATAATAGTTAATATATTATATATTATATATATAATATATAATATATTATATATTATATATATAATATATTATATATTATATATTATATATAGTAATATATAATATATAGTAACTATATATTATATATTATAGAATATTTTATATATATTATGTAATATAATATATATTATAGAATATTTTATATATATTATGTAATATAATATATATTATAGAATATTTTATATATATTATGTAATATAATATATATTATAGAATATTTTATATATATTATGTAATATAATATATATTATAGAATATTTTATATATATTATGTAATATAATATATATTATAGAATATTTTATATATATTATATAATATATGTAATATATATTATATATTATATAATATATGTAATATATATTATATATTATATAATATATGTAATATATATTATATATTATATAATATGTAATATATTATATATTATATAATATGTAATATATAATATATTATATAATATATGTAATATATAATATATTATATATTATATAATATATGTAATATATAATATATTATATATTATATAATATATTGTAATATATAATATATTATATATTATATAATATATATATATTTATTTTTTAAATCTTGCCCCCATTCCTATCTAAGGGGTCTGGGGTGTCGTGCCCTACAAACCATCCATTCTCATCAGATGGGTTTTATTTAACCTTATATACCATGACTTACTTTCCAACCTGACTCCAGCATCACATTACGAGAGAAGGAAAAAAAAATCAGATACTTAACCCCAAAATATGTTTCACTGCCATATCTCGACATGGCCCTGGAAGACTGTTCTTTGTGGGGGGAAATTCGCATCTGCAGAGAATCTGTATTCACACAGCTAGATCTTTTTCTTCCAGGCCGTCCCAATCCTAAAGAGATTAACTAGGAGTCTAGAAACATTTCTCTTCTGCTGTCTCTAAGGGCAGCCACTATGAGACCTCAAAAGAACCTTGCTCTCCACAATCTCTTATCTTAACCCAAACATTTCCTTTCTATGGATCCCAGGTCTTTAAACAAACTCAACCAGTTGTCAACCAATGTTTCAATTCACAGATAGCCTGGAAGACCCCACTTTGAATTGTCTCGCCTTTGTGGACTGAACCAATACCTTTCTTTTCTTTCTTTTTCTTTCTTTCGTTCCATCTTTCTTTCTTTCCTTTCTTTCTTTTGTCTCTTTCCCTTCCTTCCTTCCTTTTCTTTCTTGTCTCTTTCCCTCCCTCCGTCTCTTTCTTTCTTCTTTCTTTCTTATCTTTCTTTCTTTTCTCTTTCCCTTCCTCCCTTCCTTCCTTTCTTTCCTTTCTTTCTTTTCTCTCTTTTCCTCCCTCCCTGTCTTTCTTTCTTCTTTCTTCCTTCCTTCCTTCCTTTTCTCTCTTTCCCTCCCTCCCTCCATCTCTCTCTTTCTTTCTTTCCTTTCTTTCTTCCTTTCTTTCTTCAGATTCACTTGTGGGTCTCAGGTAATTCAAATCAACATTTCAATAGGTTTTTCTGTGGGACTGGAGGAACTGTTTGTAAAATGTAAATGGGAATGGCACTAGAAAGAGAAGGGAATGGGGAGGGGAGGAGGGAAAGGAAGGGGGGGGAGGGAAAAAGAAAGAGGAGAAGGAGGAAGAGGAGGAGGGAGAAGGAGGAAGGAGACAGAGAGGAGGAGGAGGGGAGAAGAGGAGGGAAATGAGGAGGGGAAAAGGCAGAGATGGGGAAGATAGCAGAGGAGGACAAACAGGAGGAGGAGAGAAGGAGGAGGAAGAGGAGAAGGAAAAGAAGGGGGAAGAGGAAAGGGACGGAGAGAAAGAAGGAGGGGAAGAGAGGGAGGAAGGAGAGAAAGAGAGGGGAAGGAGAGGAAGAGAAAGGAGAAGGAGGAGGAGGGAAAGGGAAGAGGAGGGGAGGAGGGGGGAGGAGCAGGTGAAGAGAGGAGGGGGACGAGGAGGAGGAGGAGGAGGAGGGGGAGGAGGAGGAGGGGAAGGAGGAGGGGGAGGAGGAGGAGGGGGACGAGGAGGAGGGGGACGAGGAGGAGGGGAAGGAGGAGGGGGAGGAGGAGGAGGGGGAGGAGGGGGAGGAGGAGGAGGGGGAGGAGGAGGAGGGGGACGAGGAGGAGGGGAAGGAGGAGGAGGGAGGAGCAGGTGAAGAGAGGAGGGGGAGGAGGAGGAGGGGGAGGAGGAGGAGGGGGAGGAGGAGGAGGGGGACGAGGAGGAGGGGAAGGAGGAGGAGGGAGGAGAAGGGGAGGAAGAGAAGTGGGGGAGGGGAAGGGAGGAGGAGAAGGGAAGAGGCGGAGTGAGGACGAGAGAGGAGGAGGAGGGGAAGGGAAGAAGGGAAGGGAAAAGGAGGAGAAAGAGAAGGAGGAGGAGGTGGTGGAGGGAGGAGGAGGGAGAGGAGGAGAAGAGGAAGGGAGGAGGAGGGAGGAGGAGGGGGAGGAGAAGGGGAGGAGAAGTGGGGGGGAAGGGAGGAGGAAGAGGGAAGAGGAGGAGTGAGGACGAGGGAGGAGGAGGAGGGGAATGGAGGAGGGGACGGGAAAAGGAGGGGAAGAAGAGAAGGAGGAGGGGGAGGAGGAAAGGGGAGGGGGAGGAGGAAAGGGGAGGAGGAGGCAGAGGAGGAGAAGGGGATGGGAGGGGGAGGAGGTGGAGGGGAAGAGAAGTGGAGGGGGAGGAGGTGGAGGGGAAGAGAGGTGGAGGAGAAGGAGGGGAAGGGAGGAGGATGGGGATGAGGGAGGAGAGGGGGAGGAGGAGGGGAAGGGAGGAGGATGGGGATGAGGGAGGAGAGGGGGAGGAGGAGGGGAAGGGAGGAGGGAAAGGGAAAGAAGTGGGGAGGAGAAGGAGAAGGGAGAAAGAGGAGAAGTGGGAGGGGGAAGGGACGAGGAGGAGGGAAGAAGAGGAGTGAGGACGAGGGAGGAGGAGGAGTGGAAGCGAGAGAAAGGAGGATGGGAAAGAGGTGGAGGAAGGGGAGAAGGAGGAGGAGGGAGAGGAAGATAAGGAGGAGGAAGAGGAATGGGAGGGGGAGCGGAAAAAGAAGGAGGGGAGAAGACCCACAAGAAACATGGTCTGTCCGAGCGTCAGGTGTCAGGATCTCAACATGGATGAGGAAGCTGGGCCAATGAGGCCAGTACAGCCACACTGGAGGGGACACAGAGTCAGCCCAACAGCCTGCAGAGACTCCAGGTGGAAGGTAGACCTCAGTGTGAACGCTCAGCTCTGAAGCTTGCAGGAATCAATCTAGAAGAATTCGTTCACGACCTGCACAAGCGCAAATTTGTTTTAGTAGAAGTAACTAAACGTCCTCCCTACAAGAAAACCATGAACAAACCACGAGCTGGTCAGTGCAGAGGAGGCAGGAAGTAACGCACAGACTCAATTCACGCCATAAATGTCCCTGACCTCATTCCTGGCGTGGAAATTGTCTTTCAAATGCATTTCTTGCTTTTGTGGAAATTATCTTTCAAATGCATTTCTTGCTTCCGTGATCATTGTCTTTCAAATGCATTTCTTGCTTCCGTGGAAATTATCTTTCAAATGCATTTCTTGCTTCCGTGGAAATTGTCTGTCAAATGCATTTCTTGCTTCCGTGGAAATTGTCTTTCAAATGCATTGCTTGCTTCCGTGGAAATTGTCTTTCAAATGCATTTCTTGCTTCCGTGGAAATTGTCTTTCAAATGCATTGCTTGCTTCCGTGGAAATTGTCTTTCAAATGCATTTCTTGCTTCCGTGGAAATTGTCTTTCAAATGCATTTCTTGCTTCCGTGGAAATTATCTTTCAAATGCATTTCTTGCTTCCGTGGAAATTGTCTTTCAAATGCATTTCTTGCTTCTGAGGAAATTGTCTGTCAAATGCATTTCTTGCTTCCGTGGAAATTGTCTGTCAAATGCATTTCTTGCTTCCGTGGAAATTGTCTTTCAAATGCATTTCTTGCTTCCGTGATCATTGTCTTTCAAATGCATTTCTTGCTTCCACGGACATTGTCTGTCAAATACATTTATTGCTTCTGTGCAAATTGTCTATCAAATGCACTTCTTGCTTTCGTGGAAACTGTCTATCAAATTCATTTCTTGCTTCCGTGGAAATTGTCTGTCAAATGCATTTCTTGCTTCCGTGGAAATTGTCTGTCAAATGTATTTCTTGCTTCTGTGGAAATTATCCTTCAAATGCATTTCTTGCTTCCGTGGAAATTATCTTTCAAATGCATTTCTTGCTTCCGTGGAAATTGTCTGTCAAATGCATTTCTTGCTTCCGTGGAAATTGTCTTTCAAATGCATTGCTTGCTTCCGTGGAAATTGTCTTTCAAATGCATTTCTTGCTTCCGTGGAAATTGTCTTTCAAATGCATTGCTTGCTTCCGTGGAAATTGTCTTTCAAATGCATTTCTTGCTTCCGTGGAAATTGTCTTTCAAATGCATTTCTTGCTTCCGTGGAAATTATCTTTCAAATGCATTTCTTGCTTCCGTGGAAATTGTCTGTCAAATGCATTTCTTGCTTCCGTGGAAATTGTCTTTCAAATGCATTTCTTGCTTCCGTGATCATTGTCTTTCAAATGCATTTCTTGCTTCCACGGACATTGTCTGTCAAATACATTTATTGCTTCTGTGCAAATTGTCTATCAAATGCACTTCTTGCTTTCGTGGAAACTGTCTATCAAATTCATTTCTTGCTTCCGTGGAAATTGTCTGTCAAATGCATTTCTTGCTTCCGTGGAAATTGTCTGTCAAATGTATTTCTTGCTTCTGTGGAAATTATCCTTCAAATGCATTTCTTGCTTCCGTGGAAATTATCTTTCAAATGCATTTCTTGCTTCCGTGGAAATTGTCTGTCAAATGCATTTCTTGCTTCCGTGAAAATTGTCTTTCAAATGCATTTCTTGCTTCCGTGGAAATTGTCTTTCAAATGCATTTCTTGCTTCCGTGGAAATTGTCTGTCAAATGCATTTCTTGCTTTTGTGGAAATTATCTTTCAAATGCATTTCTTGCTTCCGTGGAAATTGTCTGTCAAATGCATTTCTTGCTTCCGAGGAAATCGTCTGTCAAATGCATTTCTTGCTTCCGTGGAAATTGTCTGTCAAATGCATTTCTTGCTTCCGTGGAAATTGTCTTTCAAATGCATTTCTTGCTTCCGTGGAGGACATTGTCTTTCAAATGCATTTCTTGCTTCCACGGACATTGTCTGTCAAATACATTTATTGCTTCTGTGCAAATTGTCTATCAAATGCACTTCTTGCTTTCGTGGAAACTGTCTATCAAATTCATTTCTTGCTTCCGTGGAAATTGTCTGTCAAATGTATTTCTTGCTTCCGTGGAAATTATCCTTCAAATGCATTTCTTGCTTCCGTGAAAATTATCTTTCAAATTCATTTCTTGCTTCCATGATAATTGTCTTTCAAATGCATTTCTTGCTTCCGTGGAAATTATCTTTCAAATGCATTTCTTGCTTCCGTGGAAATTGTCTGTCAAATGCATTTCTTGCTTCCGTGAAAATTATCTTTCAAATTCATTTCTTGCTTCCATGATAATTGTCTTTCAAATGCATTTCTTGCTTCCGTGGAAATTGTCTGTCAAATGCATTTCTTGCTTTTGGGGAAATTATCTTTCAAATGCATTTCTTGCTTCTGTGGAAATTGTCTGTCAAATGCATTTCTTGCTTCCAAGGAAATCGTCTGTCAAATGCATTTCTTGCTTCCGTGGAAATTGTCTGTCAAATGCATTTCCTGCTTCCGTGGAAATTATCTTTCAAATTCATTTCTTGCTTCCGTGATCATTGTCTTTCAAATGCATTTCTTGTTTTCGTGGAAATTGTCTGTCAAATGCACTTCTTGCTTCCGTGGAAATTATCTTTCAAATGCATTTCTTGCTTCCGTGGAAATTGTCTTTCAAATTCATTTCTTGCTTCTGTGGAAATTGTCTTTCAAATGCATTTCTTGCTTTCGTGGAAATTATCTTTTAAATGCATTTCTTGCTTTCCTGGTGAATTGCAGCATAAGATAATTCGCTAGGTGCGTCTGCTCTACTTTTAGTTGTTTAACTTTTTTTTTTTTTAGTGTATGTGCAGCTTTTATTTATTTTTAATTTTATTATTATTATACTTTAAGTTTTAGGGTACATGTGCACAACATGCAGGTTTGTTACATATGTATACATGTGCCATGTTGGTGTGCTGCACCCATTAACTCGTCATTTAGCATTAGGTATATCTCCTAATGCTATCCCTCCCCCTCCCCCCTGTTGTTTAACATTTTTATTTGATCCTTTTATTATTTAATATTTGCTGAACTGTCTTCCTTCATTGGGGAATTTTTTTTTTTTTTTTATGGAGTTTCGCTCTTGTTGCCCAAGCTGGAGTGCAATGGTGCAATCTGGGCTCACTGCAACCTCTGCCTCCCGGATTCAAGCCATTCTCCTGCCTCAGCCTCCTGAGTAGCTGGGATTACAGGCACGCCACCACATCTGGCTAATTTTGTATTTTTAGTAGAGACAGGGTTTCTCTATGTTGGTCAGGCTGGTCTCAAACTACCAACATCAGGTGATCCACCTGCCGCTTCCTCTCAAAGTGCTGGGATGACAGGTGTGAGCCACCATGCCCAGCCTTGGCATTATTTTAGAGTACAGTGTCCCATGTGCCTCAAGAGAGATGTGCTTATTCAGAAACCCACTCAGGTGCATCGTTTTCTCTCCCCTGCTCTGTGCATGCTAGGAATGCAGCAGGATGAGCCGCAGACAAAACTCCTCAGACACCGGATTAAAGAAGCAATAGGTTTATTCGGCCGGGAGCGTCAGCAGACTCGCGTCTTAAGAGCTGAGTTCCCCGAAAAAGAAATTCTTAGCCTTTTTGAAGACTTACAACTTTAAGGAGTCCACATGAAAGGGTCGTGATATATCAAGCAAGTGTGGGCAATGTGACTAGGGGCCGCACACGTCAGCTAACAGAACAGAAAGTTTGACAATGTTATTTTCATAGTGTCTGGAATTTACAGATAACACAAATAGTTTAGGTCAGGGGTTGATGTTATTATTTTTACTTTTTGTAACTCCTAGGGTCGGGCGGTGGTGCCAAGGTTGTCTGGCTACTTATCTTACTGAGGTGTAGGGAAAAGAAAGAGAGATCAGACTGTTACTGTGTCTATATAGAAAGGAAAGACATATGACACTCCATTTTGAAAAAGACCTGTACTTTGAACAATTGCTTTGCTGAGATGTTGTTAATTTGTAGCTTTGCCCCAGCCACTTTGACCCAACCTGGAGCTCACAAAAACACGTGTTGTATGGAATCGACGTTTAAGGGATCTAGGGCTGTGCAGGACATGCCCTGTTAACAAAATGTTTACAAGCAGCATGCTTGGTAAAAGTCATCGCCATTCTCTAGTCTCAATAAACCAGGGGCACAATGCACTGCAGAAAGCCACAGGGACCTCTGCCCTTGAAAGCGGCATATTGTCCAAGATTTCTCCCCATGTGATAGTCTGAAATATGGCCTCGTGGGATGAGAAAGACCTGACCGTCCCCCAGCCCGACACCCGTGAAGGGTCTGTGCTGAGGTGGGTTCGTAAAAGAGGAAAGCCTCTTGCAGTTGAGATGGAGGAAGGCCACTGTCTCCTGCCTGCCCCTGGGAGCTGAACGTCTCGGTATAAAACCCAATTGTACATTTGTTCAATTCTGAGATCGGAGAAAAACTGCCCTATGGTGGGAGGCGAGACATGTTTGCAGCAATGCTGCCTTGTTATTCTTTACTCCGCTGAGATGTTTGGGTGGAGACAAACATAAATCTGGCTTACGTGCACGTCCAGTCATATACCTCCCCTTGAACTTATGACATAGATTCTTTTCTCACATGTTTTTTGCTGACCTTCTCCTTATTATCACCCTGCCGTCCTACGACATTCCTTTTTGCTGAAATAATGAAAATAATAATCAATAAAAACTGAGGGAACCCAGAGGCCGGTGCTGGTGCAGGTCCTTGTGTGCTGAGCGCCGGTCCCCTGGGCCCACTGTTGTTTCTCTATACTTTGTCTCTGTGTTTTATTTCTTCTCTCAGTCTCTCATCCCACCCAACTAGAAATACCCACAGGTGTGGAGGGGCAGGCTACCCCTTCACTGAGGGAAGAGAGAGACTCTCTCATATTGTTTTATATTGTTTTATACTCAGTACCTGTTTTAAGAAAAAAACAAGGAAGTAAAACCAAAGGCAGACAGCCTGGTGCCAGGCTGGAAACCAGGCCTACACCTGCCTAGCCTAAACCCAGTAGTTAAAAATCAACTCATGACTTAGAAACCGATGTTATTCATAGATTCCAGACATTGTATAGAAGAACATTGTGAAACTCCCTGCCCTGTTCTGTTTCTCTCTGACCACCGGTGCATGCAGCCCCTGTCACGTACCCACTGCTTGCTCAAATCAATCACGACCCTCTCATGTAAAATCTTTAGTGTTGTGAGCCCTTAAAAAGGAAAGAAATTGTGCATTCGGAGAGCTCGGATTTTAAGGCAGTAGCTTGCCAATGCTCCCAGCTGAATAAAGCTCTTCCTTCTACAACTTGGTGTCTGAGAGGTTTTGTCTGTGGGTGTTGTGAGCCCTAAAAGGGACAGATATTGTGCATTCGGAGAGCTGGGATTTTAAGGCAGTAGCTTGGTGATGCTCCCAGCTGAATAAACCTCTTCCTTCTACAACTTGGTGTCTGAGAGGTTTTGTCTGTGGGTGTTGTGAGCCCTTAAAAGGGACAGATATTGTGCATTCGGAGAGCTTGGATTTTAAGGCAGTAGCTTTCCGATGCTCCCAGCTGAATAAAGCTCTTCCTTCTACAACTTGGTGTCTGAGAGGTTTTGTCTGTGGGTGTTGTGAGCCCTTAAAAGGGACAGATATTTTGCATTTGGAGAGCTTGGATTTTAAGGCAGTAGCTTTCCGATGCTCCCAGCTGAATAAACCTCTTCCTTCTACAACTCGGTGTCTGAGAGGTCTTGTCTGCAGCTCGTCCTGCAACATTACTTTTGTTTTTTTTCCCCAACTTCTTGCTTTTTCTCTCCTCCTGTCTTGCGAACTAGGCAAGGTGAGGGGACAAGGGCAGCAGGAGGAGTACTGGTCTCCTTCCTTAAGAATATCCCTGGATACTCTCTTTCCCATCTGGCAAGATGGCAGGTGAAAAAGTTGGGAAGGCAGACACTAAAGAGAAGAAACCAGAAGCCAAGAAGGCTGAAGCTGGTGGCAAGGTGAGAAAGGGTCACCTCTTGGCTAAAAGGCCCAAGAACAGGAAGCCCCATGGCAGCCACAGCCCTGTCCTTGTCAGAGGAATTGGCAGGTATTCCCTATGTGCCGTGTATTCCGGAAACGCCGTGTACAGGAGGAAGTACTCAGCCGCTAAATCCAAGGTTGAAAAGAAAAAGAAGGAGAAGGTTCTTGCAACTGTTACAAAACCAGTTGGCGGTGACAAGAACGGCAGTACTCACGTGGTTAAACTTCACAAAATGCCTAGATATTATCCTGAAATGCCTAACCTCGTTCTTGAATCACCTAGCCTTGCTTCTCCTGTAAATAAGACTCTCTCTAGCTGGGAAAGCCGGACAGACTCCAACTGACCCCTTAATTTACAAGACACTAAGGGCTCCTCACCCAACCGCCTTTCGTAAGGAGTTGAACTGGGTAAACAGATCCTCAGCATTTCAAAGGAACCCAATTAACTGATAAGATACAAGTACCAAGAATGTATGAAGTTCCCAGAAATTTTCCTCCAAGACATAACAACATAAAACCTTGAGTTCGTGTCTGGCATAGACCCTGTATCTAATTATAATGAAAGATTTAGAACCTTGCACCTGGTACCATTGCTCTTCTTGTCACCATTTGTCTTTTAAGTTGTTTATCACTCTGTAACCATTTTGATTTTTTTGATTCTTCCATGTTTTTACTTCTGTAGAATTATTACATTTGAGTCCCCCTCCCCTTCCTAAACCTACGTATAAAAGTTAATCGAGCCCCTTCCTCGTGGCCGAGAGAATTTTGAGCGTTAGCCGTCTGTTTGGCCGCTGGCTTAATAAAGGACTGTTAACTCGTCTCAAAGTGTGGCGTTTTCACTAACTCGCCTGGGTACAACAATCCTACTGAAGATGTGCCTCGAAAGCTGTTGAGCCACGGCAACAAACCCTTGAGTCAGCACGTGAGAAAATGGCAAGCCAGCAGAACCCACCAGAAATTTGTCATTGCCACATCAATCAAAATTGATATCAGCGATGTAAAAATCCAAAAACATCTTACTGATGCTCGCCTCAAGAAGAAACTGTGGAAGCCCAGACACCAGGAAGGTGATGGTTTTCCTGAAGCAGCTGGCTAGTGGCTTGTTACTTGTGACTAGACCTCTGTCCTCAATCGAGTCCCTCTATGAAGAACGCACCAGAAATTTGTCATTGCCACATCAACCAAAATTGATATCAGCGATGTAAAAATCCCAAAACATCTTACTGATGCTTACTTCAAGAAGAGGAAACTGTGGAAGCCCAGACACCAGGAAGTTGATGGTTTTCCTGAAGCAGCTGGTTAGTGGCTTGTTACTTGTGACTGGACCTCTGGTCCTCAATCGAGTCCCTCTACAAAGAATGCACCAGAAATTTGTCTGAAGCAGCTGGCTAGTGGCTTGTTACTTGTGACAGGACCTCTGGTCCTCAATCGAGTCCCTCTACGAAGAACGCACCAGAAATTTGTCATTGCCACATCAATCAAAATTGATATCAGCAATGTAAAAATCCCAAAACATCTTACTGATGCTTACTTCAAGAAGAAGCTGCGGAAGCCCAGACACCAGGAAGGTGACATCATCGACAGGAAAAGAGAAATATGAGATTACAGAGCAGCGCAAGATTGATCAGAAAGCTGTGGACGCATTTATATGATATCTATATAATATATTATATTTATATGATATATTATATTATAATATTATAATACATTAAATATATTTATTATATTTAATATATCATAATATAATATCTATATTTTATTATTATTAAAATAATAATTTAAATTTATTATAAAATTTAAATATTAAATTTATTTAATATTTAAATATTGAATTTATTATAAAATGTAAATATTAAATGTATTATAAAATTTAAATATTAAATTTACTATAAAATTTAAATATTAAATAAATTTAATATTTAAGTATTAAATATTAAACTTATTATTTTAATAATAAATATTAAATTTATTATTAATTAAAATAATTTAATAATAATAAAATATTATTTTATTTTAACCACCTGGACCTGGTGGTTAAAATAATAATAATAATAATATTAACCCCTGACCAAAACTACTGGTGTTATCTGTAAATTCCAGACATTGTATGAGAAAGCACTGTAAAACTTTTTGTTCTGTGAGCTGATGCATGTAGCCCCCAGTCACGTTCCTCACGCTTACTTGATCTATTATGACCCTTTCACGTGGACCCCTTAGAGTTGTAAGCCCTTAACAGGGCTAGGAATTTCTTTTTCGGGGAGCTCGGCTCTTAAGATGCGAGTCTGCCGACACTCCCGGCCGAATAAAAGACCTCTTCCTTCCTTAATCCGGTGTCTGAGGAGTTTTGTCTGCGACTCGTCCTGCTACAGTTTCAGGGACTCGTGTGCCTGGTTTTGTGACAGGAAAGGAGGGGTCCTGGTCCAGACCCCAAGAGAGGTTCCTGGATCTCGTGCAAGAAACAATTCAAGGCCAGTCCACACAGTGCAAAGCAAAAGCACGTTTATTAACAGAGGACAGGCTGGGGAGCGGTGGCTCACGCCTGTCATCCCAGCACTCTGGGAGGCCGAGGCAGGTGGATCACCCAAGGTCAGGAGTTCAAGACCAGCCTGGCCAACATGGTGAAACCCCATCTCTACTAAAAATACAAAATTAGCCAGGCATGGTGGTGGGCACCTGTAATCCCACCACTTTGGGAGGCCAAGGCAGGTGGATCACCTGAGGTCAGGACTTCCAGACCAGCCTGGCCAACATGGTGAAACCCCATCTCTACTAAAAATACAAAATTAGCCAGGCGTGGTGGTGCACGCCAGTAATCCCAGCTACTGGGGAGATTGAGGCAGGAGAATGGCTTGAACCCCGGAGGCGGAGGTTGCAGGGAGCCAAGATCGCACCACTGCACTCCAGCCTGGGCAACAGAACAAGACTCTATCTCAAAATAAATAATAATAATAATCGGCTGGACGCGGTGGCTCACACCTGTCATCCCAGCACTCTGGGAGGCCGAGGTGGGCAGATCACCTGAGGTTAGGAGTTCCACACCAGCCTGGACAACATGGTGAAACCCCGTCTCTACTAAAAATACAAAAAGTAGCTGGGTGGCGTGGCAGGCTGTAATCCCAGCTACTCGGGAGGCCAAAGCAGGAGAATCACTTGAATCCGGGAGGTAGAGGTTGCAGTGAGCCAAGATAGTGCCACTGAACTCCAGACTGGGTGACAGAGCGAGACTCTGTCTCAAAAAAAATAATAATTGTTATTATATTCTATTATTATTATATTCTATTATTATATATATTACATATAATGTCATTATAATTATATATTATATTATTATATATGATTACATTATATATTATATTATTATATATTATATATTATATTATTATATATGATTATATATTATATATTATATTATTATATATGATTATATATTATGTATTACATTATTATATATGATTATATATTATATATTACATTATTATATATGATTATATATTATATATTATATTATTATTATATAATTTTATATATTATATTATATTATTATGATATATAATTATATATAATATATTATATTATATTACAATATATAATTATATATATTATGTTATATTATTATTTATTATTATATATTATATATTATATTATATTATTATATATAATTATATATTATACATAATTATATTATATTATATTATTATATATAATTATATATTATATTATTATATATAATTATATATTATATATAATTATATTATATTATATTATTATATATAATTATATATTATATATAATTATATGATATTATTATTTATAATTATATATTATATATAATTATATTATATAATATATAATTATATATTATATGTTATAATTATATTATATTATTATTATATATTATTAATTATTATCATTATATCACAGAAAAATAGCTGAAGGCCACCGAGGTAGGTCATCTGTCAACACCCTCCATGTTTTATGTTTGAGGAAATCCAGAGACGTCTGTAATTGCCACAGAATTCCTAAGACGTGGGCGAGCATGAAGTGACATGCACTAATACCTTTGCTGTAGGAAAAACACAATCTTCCTAGCCACATTTACGAGCCTTTCCCTCCAAGGGCTTTCGGATGCAAACGCATACACGCTCAGGATGCAGAAATTAAAAGGTTCTCAACGTCCCCTGTGCAACTAAGGTTTTTTTTTTTTGAAGCTGGTGTTTCCAGGATTGCAGGTCCCGACCACCCAGTTGCAAAAGCCAGGCAGGGAGCCAGGGCAACGAGGAGGAAGAACCTTCCTTCTGCAAAGCGTGCGTCTTCACCAGCCCGGGCAAGATCCACAGAGTGTCCAGAAGGAAGGCTCAGCCAAGAACAAAATAGAAAATAGCTTGCTCGCTTGTAAAATTTAACTGTTCTTTGCAATTGCAAGAGCCATGATTTTTTTTTTTAATAACATGAATACGTGAGTACGTGTGTCTAAATGTACCTTGCCTCTAAGAACTTGGTAAAAAGTGATTTTAACTTCAGCCTTGGAGGGAGTCTCTGAACCCACAGAGCTCAGCACATCTTAAATTCATGGAGTTTTTGGCAAGCACATGGGGCGCCGTCTCCAGCCTCTAAATACTCATTTTATGCGATTTTTTTTCATCTTAAATTCATGGAGTTTTTGGCAAGCGCATGGGAGCTCTAGCCTCTAAATACTCATTTTATGCGATTTTTTTTTCAGTTGAAGAAAATGTCAAAAGGTCATCACAGCTGTGTGGAGGAAAAGTTAAATATTAAATTTGAACTCAATTGAAGATGGACACAGGCAATGATCACCAAGTCCCAAAACAGGGTTGAGGCCTTCATCCAGTGGTGTTTCACAGAAATCTCTATTTCAATCTATTCTTTTTTTTTTTTTTTTTTTAGAGATGGAGTCTCACTCTGTTGCCCAGGCTGGAGTGCAGTGGTGCAATCTCAGCTCACTGCAACCTCCACCTCCCGGGTTCAAGCCATTCTCCTGCCTCAGCCTCCCGACTAGCTGGGACTACAGGTACCTGCCACCACACCCGGCTAATTTTTGTTTTATCTTTATTTTTATTTTTTTTGTGACAGAGTCTCGCTCTGTCACCCAGGCTACAGTGCAGTGGCGCGATCTTGACTCACTGCAAGCTCTGCCTCCCGGGTTCACTCCATTCTCCTGCCTCAGCCTCCCGAGTAGCTGGGACTACAGGTGCCTGCCACCACGCCCGGCTAATTTTTTTTTGGTATTTTTAGTAGAGACGGGGTTTCACCGTGTTAGCCAGGATGGTCTCGATCTCCCGACCTCGTGATCCGCCCGCCTCGGCCTCCCAAAGTGCTGGGATTACAGGCGTGAGCCACCGCGCCCGGCCACACCTGGCTAATTTTTGTATTTTTAGTAGAGATGGGTTTTCTCCATGTTGGTCAGGCTGGTCTCCAACTCCTGACCTCAGGTGATCCGCCCACCTCAGCCTCCCAAAGTGTTGGGATGACGGGTGAGTCACCGTGCCCGGCCTCCATACTGTTTTCCACAGAGCTTGTACTAATTTACATTCCCACCAGGAGTATATAAAGCATTCTCTTTTCACCACACCCACACCAGTATCTTTTTTTTTTTTTTTTTTAACTTTTTAATAATGGTCATTCTGCCTGGGGCAAGATGGTGTCTCAGTGTGATTTTAATCTGCATTTCCCTGACTATTACTGAGGTTGAGCACAAAACCTTGTATTTGACATGATGCAAATTTCATCTCCATTTAAACAACAAAGAAAACAGTGGCCAGGCACGGTGGCTCATGCCTGTAATCCCAGCACCTTGTGAGGCCGAGGTAGGTGGATCACCTGAGGTCAGGAGTTTGAGACCAGCCTGACCAACATGGTGAAACCCCATCTCTACTAAAAATACAAAAATTAGCTGGGTGTGGTGGCAGGTGCCTGTAATCCCAGCTACTCAGGAAGCTGAGGCAGCTTGAACCCGGGAGGCAGCTTCAACCCTGGAGGCAGAGGTTGCAGTGAGCCAAAATCGAGCCATTGCACTCCAGCCTGGGCAGCAAAGACAGACTCTGTCTCAAAAAAACAAAAAACAAAAAAACAAACAAAAAAAAGGCCGGGCATGGTGGCTCCCACCTGTAATCCCAGCACTTTGGGAGGCCGAGGCGGGCGGATCACGAGGTCAGGAGATCGGGACCATCCTGGCCAACATGGTGAAACCTGTCTCTACTAAAAATACAAAAGTAAGTCAGGTGTGGTGGCATGTGCCTGTAAACCCAGCTACTGTGGAGGCTGAGGCAGAAGCATCACTTGAACCTGGGAGGCAGAGGTTGCAGTGAGCTGAAATCGAGCCACTGTACTCCAGCCTGGATGACAAAGCGAGACTCTGTCTCAAGGAAGAAAAACAAAAAAACAAAAAAAGGCCGGGCACAGTGGCTCCCACCTGTAATCCCAGCACTTTGGGAGGCCGAGGCGGGCGGATCATGAGGTCAGGAGATCGAGACCAGCCTGGTCAACATGGTGAAACCCCATCTCTACTAAAAATATAAAAATTAGTCAGACATGGTGGCGGGTGCCTGTAATCCAGCTACTGTGGAGGCTGATGCAGGAAAATCGCTTGAACCCAGGAGGCGGAGGTTGCAGTGAGCCGAGATTGAGCCACTGCACTCCAGCCTGGGCGACAGAGAGAGACTGTCTCAAGGAGAAAAAAAAAAAAAAAAAAAAGGCCAGGTGCTGTAGCTCACACCTGTAATCCCAGCACTTTGGGAGGCCGAGGCAGGTGGATCACCAGAGGTCAGGAGTTTGAGACCAGCTTGGCCAACATGGTGAAAACCCATCTCTACTAAAAATACAAAAATAAGTCAGGCGTGGTGGTGGGTGCCTGTAGTCCCAGCTACTCAGGAGGCTGAGGCAGGACAATTGCTTGAACCCAGGAGACAGAGGTTGCAGTGAGCTGAGATCATGCCACTGCACTCCAGCCTGGGTGACAAAGCGAGACTCTGTCTCAAGGAAAAGAAAAAAAAAGGAGAAGAAAAAAAAAAGTGGGGAGAAAGTACTGTGGAAAGTCAGAAGGCCCCTCTTTCCTGCATTAATTGCTGCCATGCTGAGTCATTGCAACATGCTAGGGTCCCTGTACTTGGGAGGTATTTCTGCTTTCTCTGAAACAATGACAAACACTGTAATCCCAGCTACTTGGGAGGCTGAGGCAGGAAAATCGCTTGAACCCAGAAGGCAGAGGTTGCAGTGAGCCGAGATCGTCATGTGCTGCTTCCTATCTTCTTTTTTGAGAATCAGCACGTGTCCGACTGCTCAGAAGTCTCAGGAAACGGTGTGGCTTCCCTCATTGCTGGCTGGAGCACAGAGTCTCGAAACGGGGGGCCAAGGAGGGCTCAGAGAACAACGGTCAAAGCTTTCTTAGGAAATGTCAGGCTGCTGGTTTCATTTGTTTTTTTGTTTGTTTATTGTTGTCGTTTTGAGACGGAGTCTCGCTCTGTTGCCCAGGCTGGAGTGCAATGCTGTGATCTGGTCTCGCTGCAACCTCCGCCTCCCGGGTTCAAGCGATTCTCCTGCCTCAGCCTCCTGAGTAGCTTGGATTCCAGGCGCCCACCACCACGCCCGGCTAATTTTTGTATTTTTAGTAGAGACGGAGTTTCACCATATTGGCCAGGCTTGTCTTGAACTCCTGACCTCAGATGATCCACCCACCTCGGCCTCCCAAAGTGTTGGGATTACAGGTGTGAGCCACCGCACCCAGCCCATTTAACTTGTTAGTTCATGCTTCCAGGATTCTGCCTTTTTAACCTTCCCCAAGGCACCTGTTTTATGTCAAATTCCTGAGTTAGAGAGACATTTTTAAGTATAACAGTAGTCACAGGCCGGGCATGATGGCTCACACCTATAATCCCAGCACTTTGGGAGGCCAAGGCAGGTGGATCACCTGAGGTCAGGAGTTCGAGACCAGCCTGGCCAATATGGCGAAACCCCGTTTCTACTAAAAATACATAAATCAGCCGGACGTGGTGGCGCATGCCTGTCATCCTAGCTACTGTGGAGGCTGAGGCAGGAGAATGGCTTGAACCTAGGAGACAGAGGTTGCAGTGAGCTGAGATCGTGCCACTGCACTCCAGCTTGGGCAACAAGAGCAAAATTCTGTCTGAATAAAATAAAATAAGATAGAATAGAATTAGAATAGAACAGAACAGAACAGAATAGAATAGAATAGAATAGAATAGAATAGAATAGAATAGAATAGAATAGAATAGAATAATAGAATAGAATAGAATAATAGAATAGAATAATAGAATAGAATAGAATAATAGAATAGAATAGAATAGAATAATAGAATAGAATAGAATAATAGAATAGAATAGAATAGAAGAATAGAATAGAATAGAAGACTAGAATAGAAGAATAGAATAGAATAGAATACAATAGAATACAATAGAATAGAATAGAAGAATAGAATAGAATAGAATAGAATAGAATAGAATAGAATAGAATACAATAATAGAATAGAATAGAATAGAATAATAGAATAGAATAGAATAGAAGAATGGAATGGAATAGAATAGAATAGAATAGAATAATAGAATAGAATAGAATAGAATAATAGAATAGAATAGAATAGAATAGAATAGAATAGAATAATAGAATAGAATAGAATAGAAGAATGGAATGGAATAGAATAATAGAATAGAATAATAGAATAGAATAGAATAGAATAGAATAGAATAATAGAATAGAATAGAATAATAGAATAGAATAGAATAGAATAGAATAATAGAATAGAATAGAATAGAAGAATAGAATAGAATAGAAGACTAGAATAGAAGAATAGAATAGAACACAATAGAATACAATAGAATAGAATAGAAGAATAGAATAGAATAGAATAGAATAGAATAATAGAATAGAATAGAATAGAAGAATGGAATGGAATAGAATAGAATAGAATAGAATAATAGAATAGAATAGAATAGAATAATAGAATAGAATAGAATAGAATAGAATAATAGAATAGAATAGAATAGAAGAATGGAATGGAATAGAATAATAGAATAGAATAATAGAATAGAATAGAATAGAATAGAATAGAATAGAATAGAATAGAATAATAGAATAGAATAGAATAGAATAGAATAATAGAATAGAATAATAGAATAGAATAGAATAATAGAATAGAATAGAATAGAATAATAGAATAGAATAGAATAATAGAATAGAATAGAATAGAAGAATAGAATAGAATAGAAGACTAGAATAGAAGAATAGAATAGAATAGAATACAATAGAATACAATAGAATAGAATAGAAGAATAGAATAGAATAGAATAGAATAGAATAATAGAATAGAATAGAATAGAATAATAGAATAGAATAGAATAGAAGAATGGAATGGAATAGAATAGAATAGAATAGAATAATAGAATAGAATAGAATAGAATAGAATAGAATAGAATAGAATAGAATAGAATAATAGAATAGAATAGAAGAATGGAATGGAATAGAATAATAGAATAGAATAATAGAATAGAATAGAATAGAATAGAATAATAGAATAGAATAGAATAGAAGAATGGAATGGAATAGAATAATAGAATAGAATAATAGAATAGAATAGAATAGAATAGAATAGAATAGAATAGAATAATAGAATAGAATAGAAGAACAGAATAGAAGAATAGAATAGAATAGAAGAATGGAATGGAATAGAATAGAATAGAATAGAATAATAGAATAGAATAGAATAGAAGAATAGAATAGAATAGAAGACTAGAATAGAAGAATAGAATAGAATAGAACACAATAGAATACAATAGAATAGAATAGAAGAATAGAATAGAATAGAATAGAATAGAATAGAATGGAATAGAATAGAATAATAGAATAGAATAGAATAGAATAATAGAATAGAATAGAATAGAAGAATAGAATAGAATAGAATAGAATAATAGAATAGAATAGAATAGAATAATAGAATAGAATAGAATAGAATAATAGAATAGAATAATAGAATAGAATAGAATAATAGAATAGAATAGAATAGAATAGAATAATAGAATAGAATAGAATAATAGAATAGAATAGAATAGAAGAATAGAATAGAATAGAAGAATAGAATAGAAGAATAGAATAGAATAGAATACAATAGAATACAATAGAATAGAATAGAAGAATAGACTAGAATAGAATAGAATAATAGAATAGAATAGAATAGAATAGAATAATAGAATAGAATAGAATAGAAGAATGGAATGGAATAGAATAGAATAGAATAGAATAATAGAATAGAATAGAATAGAATAGAATAGAATAGAATAGAATAATAGAATAGAATAGAAGAATGGAATGGAATAGAATAATAGAATAGAATAATAGAATAGAATAGAATAGAATAGAATAGAATAGAATAGAATAGAATAATAGAATAGAAGAATAGAATAGAATAGAAGAATGGAATGGAATAGAATAGAATAGAATAATAGAATAGAATAATAGAATAGAATAGAATAGAATAGAATAGAATAATAGAATAGAATAGAAGAATAGAATAGAATAGAATAGAATAGAAGAATGGAATGGAATAGAATAGAATAGAATAGAATAATAGAATAGAATAGAATAGAATAATAGAATAGAATAGAATAGAAGAATGGAATGGAATAGAATAATAGAATAGAATAATAGAATAGAATAGAATAATAGAATAGAATAGAAGAATAGAATAGAATAGAAGAATGGAATGGAATGGAATAGAATAGAATAGAATAATAGAATAGAATAGAATAGAATAATAGAATAGAATAGAATAATAGAATAGAATAGAATAGAATAGAATAGAATAATAGAATAGAATAGAATAGAATAGAATAGAATAGAATAGAATAGAATAGAATAGAATAGAATAGAAGAATAGAATAGAATAGAATAATAGAATAGAATAGAATAGAATAATAGAATAGAATAGAATAGAACAATAGAATAGAATAATAGAATAGAATAGAATAGAATAGAACAATAGAATAGAAGAATAGAATAGAATAGAATAGAATAGAATAGAATAGAATAGAATAGAATAGAATAGAATAGAACAGAACATAAAATAAAATGAAATGGTAGTCACAGTGCATCACAGGAGCATCCCATCCCAGGGAGCCATCCCCAACCGAGGCCACGGCTTCTACAAGACTCAGCTTAAACCCTCCACCTCTCCCGGTTGTCATTGACAAATGCCCCACTTCCAGCAGGGTCATAGAAGGGCAAGTGGGGTCCCCTGCCCCTAAAGGGCACAGTTGACCTTCCCCCACAAGTGTGCTAGGGCTGCCGTAAAAAATAACCACAATGGCCAGGCACGGTGGCTCATGCCTGTAGTCCCAACACTTTGGGAGGCTGAGGTGGGCGGATCACCTGAGGTCAGGAATTCGAGACTAGCACGGCCAACATGGAGAAACCCAGTCTCTACTAAAAATACAACACTTAGTCGGTCGTGATGGCGGACGCCAGTAATCCCAGCTACTCAGGAGGCTGAGGCAGGAGAATCACCTGAACCTGGGAGGCAGAGGTTGCGGTGAGCGGAGATCGCGCCACTGCACTGCAGCCTGGGTAACAGGGCAAGACTCTGTCTCAAAAAAACAACAATGACCACAAACTAGGGGCTAAAACAACACACATTTATTCTCTCCCAGTCCTGGAGACCAGGAGTCTGAGATCAATGTGTGGACACGACTGTGTTCCCTCTGGAGACTCCAGGGGAGGGTCCTTCCTGCCTCTCGCAGCTCCTGGGGGCTCCAGGCATCTCTGGGCCTGTGGCCGCATCACTCCAGTCTCTTCCTCCGTCTCCACGTGGTCTCTTCCTCTGTGTCTGTGTCTCCTCTTCTGTCTCTTGTGGGGTCACCCCTCATTGGATTTAGAGTCCAACCCCAATACAAGACTATTTGATTTTTAGATGCTTCCCTTAATCACATCTGCAAAGACCCTATTTCCAAATGAGGTCGTATTCACAGATTCTAAGGTTTAGGACCTGGACATGTGTTTAGGGGATCCCCATTCAACCCACTGCAATTTGGTTTGGTTCCTTTTAGAAGCTCTAGGGGAGGGTCCTTCCTGCCTCTCCCAGCTCCTGGGGGCTCCAGGCGTCCCTGGGCTTGTGGCCACATCACTCCAGTCTCTGCCTCCGTCTCCACGTGGTCTTCTCCTCTGTGTCTGCGTCTCCTCTTCTGTCTTTTAGAAGGACACATGTCATTGCATTTAGGGCCTCCCTTAATCCAGGATCATGTCATCTCTGGATCCTTCACTTATCACAGACACTCTATTTCCAAATAAGGTCCCATTCACAGGTTCTGGGAATTAGGATGTGGACAGATCTTTTAGGAGGACCACAGTTCAATCTACTACAGCTGTATCCAGTTCCCTCTGGAGGCTCTAGGGGAGGATCCTTCCTGCCTCTCCCAGCTCCTGGGGGCTCCAACATCCCTGGGCTTGTGGCCGCATCACTCCAGTCTCTGCCTCCCTCTCCATGTGGCCTTCTCCTCTGTGTCTGTGCCTCCACTTCTGTCTCTTAGAAAGACACCTGTCATTGCATTTAGGAGACACCCTACTCCAGGATGATCTCATCTCAAGATCCTTAACTTTCTTACATATGTGGAGATCCTATTTCCAAATATAAAGTCCCATTCATAGGTTTTGGGGGTACGACATAAACATACATTTTGGGGTCACTATTCAATCCATTACAGTTGTATCCACTTCTTTCTGGAGGCTCTAGGGAAGGATCCTTCGTGCCTCTCCCAGCTCCTGCAGGCTCCAGGCATCCCTGAGCTTGTGGCCACATCACTCTACTCTCTGCCTCCGTCTCCATGTGGTCTTCTCCTCTGTGTCTGTGTCTCCTCTTCTGTCTCTTAGAAGGACACCTGTCATTGGATTTAGGACCCGCCCAACTCCAGGATGATCTCATCTCAAGATCTTTACCTTAAGAAAACACCTGCAAAGACCCTATTTCCAAATAAACTCTCATTCTTAAGGACAGCAAGAACATGAATTTGGGGAAGGAGACACTGTTAAACCCACTGCTTCATCACAGTGAGTAAAAAAACATATAAATACTCACTGAGCAAATGACTGGTCCAGCTCTTCTGATAAATATCTGGCCATGATGTTGATGGTGATTCACAGACCTTTCCACAACTTTTATGTCTATGCCAGTGATTATATCTCTGCCATAGGGTTTTGTTTTTTCTTTTTCTGAGACAGTCTTGCTCTGTCACCCAGGCTGGAGGGCAGTGGCGTGATCTCTGCTCCTTGTAACCTCCGCATCCCGGGTTCAAGCGATTCTCCTGCCTCAGCCTCCTGAGTAGCTGGTGTTACAGGCACCCGCCACCACACCTGGCTAATTTTTGTATTTTTAGTAGAGACGGGGTTTCACCATGTTGGCCAGGCTGGTCTTGAGCTCCTGACCTCAAGTGATCCACCTGCCTCGGACTCCCAAACTCCTGGGATGACAGGCGTGAGCCACCACACCTGACCACTAAGATATCTTTTTTTTTTTTGAGACGGAATCTTGCTCTGTCTCCCAGGCTGGAGTGCAGTGGTGTGATCTCAGCTCACTGCAACCTCTGCCCCAGGTTCAAGCGATTCTCCTGCCTCAGCCTCCCGAGTAGCCGGGATTACAGGCGGGTACCGCCACATCCGGCTAATTTTTGTATTTTTAGTAGAGACGGGGGTGTCACCGTGTGAGCCAGGATGGTCTCGAACTCCTGACCTCGTGATCCACCGGCCTCAGCCTCCCAAAGTGCTGGGATGACAGGCGTGAGCCACTGCACCCGGCCAGTAGTTTCTTTTATGAGATGGAGTCTGCTCATTTGAAAATACATTTTTTTTTTGCAAAAATCTTTAGACAATACTGAGTGGATCACAAAAATTAGTCACCACACCCAGCTAATTTTTTATTATTATTATTTTTTGTAGAGATGGGGTTTTGCCATGTTGTCCAGGCTGGTCTTGAACTCCTGGGCTCAAGGGATCCTCCCAGCCCAGCCTTCCCAAAGTGCTGGGATGACAGGCGTGAGCCACTGCACCTGGCTTCTCGGTTGTTTGTTATCTGCCTTTTTAAGTCACACTCAGGGCTGGGAACACCCAGGTTTTCAACTAGGGCTTTCGGTTGTGAACCTGCCACGTCTGCTACTGATCAGAAGTAATGATTATTTCAGAGGAGAGGCACGGGGCCTCCCTCTGATTCAGAATGTTCCCCAAAGGAGAGATAGCATCTGTGACTCATGATTAATTCTCTAGAACATGCTCTGCGGGGCTGTTTCTGCTGGGGGGTTTTTTTGGGGGGAGGTGGGAGAACGGAGTTTTGCCTTTGTTGCCTAGGCTGGAGTGCAATGGTGTGACCTCGGCTCACTGCAACCTCTGCCTCCCGGGTTCAAGCAATTCTCCTGCCTCAGCCTCCCGAGTAGCTGGGATTACAGGCGCCCCCCACCACGCCCAGCTAATTTTTGTGTTTTTAGTAGAGACGGGGTTTCACCATGTTGGCCAGGATGGTCTTGAACTCCTGACCTCTGGTGATCCACCTGCCTTGGCCTCCCAAATTGCTGGGATGACAGGTGTGAGCCACTGCGCCCGGCCACAGCTTGGTTTCATACATTTCAGGGAGGCGGAGCTTGCAGTGAGCCGAGATCACGCTACTGCACTGCAGCCTGGGTGACAGAGCGAGACTCCGTCTCAAAAAAAAAAAAAAAAAAAGAAGTACAGGACGGGCTCCAGCAACTCACACCTGTCATCCCAGCACTTTGGGAGTCCGAGGCGGGTGGATCACCTGAGGTCAGGAGTTCGAGACCATCCTGGCCAACATGGTGAAATCCCGTCTCTACTAAAAATACAAAAATTAGCCAGGTGTGGTGGCGCACGCCTGTCATCCCAGCACTTTGGGAGGCCGAGGCAGGCAGACCTCCTGAGGTCAGGAGTTTGAGACCAGCCTGGCCAACATGGCAAAACCCCGTGTCTACTAAAAATACAACAATTAGCCAGGTGTGGTGGCAGGCACCTGTCATCCCAGCTATTTGGGAGTCTGAGGCAGGAGAATCGCTTGAAACTGGGAGGCAGAGGTTGCAGTGAGCCAAGATCACGCCACTGCACTCCAGCCTGGGTGACAGAGTGAGACTCTGTCTCAAAAAAAAAAAAAGATAAAAGAAAACAGAAAAAAAAAGAACCTTTGTTTCCGCCCAGAAAGGCAGGGACAGCACAAAGCCAGGAGGGGGTTTCCAGGTAACAGGTAGGTGGGAGACAGATGGTTGCACTGTTTTGAGTGTCTGATAACCCTTTCCAAAGGAGGAGATCAGTTGTGGATCTATCTCACTGAGCAGAGGGGTGACTTTGAATACAATGAGAGGCAGGTTTGCCTGTAGCAGTTCCCAGCTTGAATTTTCCTTTTAGCTTCATGATTTGGAAGGGGCTCAAGATATTTTCCTTCCACCCTATACGCCGTGGAATATACTACACAGCCATAAAAATGAAGGAAATAAGGTTTTCTGCAGCAAGCTGGATGCAGCTGGAGGGCATTATCCTAAAAGAATTAACAAAGGAACAGAAAACCAAATACCGCAGGTTCTCACTTTATAAGTAGAAGCTGTATATGTATATGTATATGTATATGTTTTTGTATATGTACATGTTTTTGTATATGTATATGTATATGTATTTGTATATGTAATGTATTTGTATATGTATATGTATTTGTATATGTATATGTATATATGTATATGTATATGTATTTGCATATGTATATGTATATGTATATGTGTATATGTATATGTATATGTATTTGTATATGTATATGTATATATGTATATGTATATGTATATATGTATATGTATTTGTATATGTATATGTATATGTATTTGTATATGTATATGTATTTGTATATGTATATGTATATGTATTTGTATATGTATATGTATTTGTATATGTATATGTATATGTATTTGTATATGTATATGTATTTGTATATGTATATGTATATGTATTTGTATATGTATATGTATATGTATATGTAATGTATTTGTATATGTATATGTATTTGTATATGTATATGTATATGTTTTTGTATATGTATATGTATATGTATATGTATATGTAATGTATTTGTATATGTATATGTATTTGTATATGTATATGTATATGTTTTTGTATATGTATATGTATATGTATATGTAATGTATTTGTATATGTATATGTATTTGTATATGTATATGTATATGTATATGTATTTGCATATGTATATGTATATGTATATGTATTTGTATTTGTATATGTATATATGTATAGGTATATGTATTTGTATATGTATATGTATATATGTATATGTATATGTATTTGAATATGTATATGTATTTGTATATGTATATATGTATACATATATATGCACTCTGTAACATTGCTAACACACACTATAAGATTGCTATCCACTATTAGCATCTATATATACATGCATACTATATAAGATTGCTATCCACTGTTAACATATATATACACATCTATATATATAGTACATATATAGAGTATATATATAGTACAAATATAGAGTATATATATAGTACATATATACAGTATATATATAGTACATATAGAGAGTATATATATATAGTATATATATACTCTATATATACTATATATAGAGTATATATATTATATATATACTCTATATATAGTATATATATACACTCTATATATAGTATATATATACTCTCTATACATAGTATATATATACTCTCTCTCTCTCTCTCTCTATATATATATATATAGTATATATATAAAATAAGATTGCTGGCCAGGCGCAGTGGCTCACACCTGTAATCCCAGCTACTTGCGAGGCTGAAGCAGGAGAATCATTTCATGGGAGGTGGAGGTTGCAGTGAGCTGATATCGCGCCACTGCGCTCCAGCCTGTGCAACAGAGTGAGACTCCATCTCAAAAAAAAAAAAAAAAAGCTGGGCACAGTGGCTCAGGCCTGCAATCCCAGCACTTTGGGGGGTCAAGGCGGGTGGATCACCTGAGGTCAGGAGTTCAAGACCGGCCTGGCCAACATGGTAAAACCCCATCTCTACTAAAAACACAAAAATCAGCGGAGTGTGGTGGCAGGCAGCTGTAATCCCAGGTACTCAGGAGGCTGAGGCAGGAGAATCGCTTGAACTCGGGAGGCGGAGGTTGCAGCGAGTCAAGATCACGCCACTGCACTCCAGCCTGGGAGACAGAGGGAGACTCCGTCTCAAAACAAACAAACAAACAAAAAATCCTCCGAGAAGCCAATGCTATGGAAACGGTACATGGACAGAACTGGGCACTCACAGAGTGGGCAGGTGGTTTTACAGCATTTTGGACGTCCTGCCTTAGCGTTTATGTGACAATGTTCAGGCACGAAAAGGAACGGGGAGTAAATCTCCTGGAGCAATTGGCTCCCATCTGCCATCAAGCCTTTGAACACAGAGACTCACGTCGGGGAAAGTTAGCATCGCGGTGGCTGCATTAGGCGGTGAGGCCGGCTCTTCAGAGGCTCCTAGCCCTACGATCATTGGCGTGGAGAATTCCCATCCATGGTGGTGTGGAGTCCCCGGGATACTCCCCTCTGTCTTTAAACATCAACGAGGATCCTGACGTTGACTTTGAGAGTGGTGTGTCCATCAAAACGCCACGTAGGAGCTGTCATTCATCACAAAGGTGAAGCCGCCGATTGTGACCACATCACCGCCTTGGAGGGGCTGGTGGGGAAGCTGGAGGGATCCCCGAGAGGCCTCTTTGTCCTCGGTCTGTGGGTCCAGCGTCCTGGGGGACTCAGCTTCAGTCTTGGCCAACTGGACCACCAGGGGCTCCTCGGGGCCACTTTCTTGCTCTGCACCTGCCATCTTGTTGAGGTGGGCCACGTTCTGGGTGTCTGTGATCCACTCCTACCAGGAAGAAACATTCTAGCTCAAACACAGTGGAGACAGCATAGACAGTGTCCTGAGCATCTGTACAGACGGTACCCACCGCAGACATCCCTGGAACCGGGAAGCTTCCCCAAGAAACAACGCCATTCCCAACAGAACAGGAAAACCCTCTCATCTGGGAGGTCTAAGCCCCTACAAAGCTCTTCTTTGGGGCTTGCAGGAGCTCTGACACCGATACCCTTGTAAACCGAAAATAAAATTCTTTTTTTTTGAGACGGAGTTTGCCCAGGCTGGAGTGCAATGGCACAATCTCGGCTCACCACAACCTCCGCCTCCCGGGTTCAAGCGATTCTCCTGCCTCAGCCCTCTGACTAGCTGAGATGACAGGCACCTGCCACCATGCCCGGCTAATTTTGTATTTTTAGTAGAGATGGGGTTTCTCCATGTTGGTCAGGCTGGTCTCGAACTCCCAACCTCAGGTGATCCACCCGAATCGGTCTCCCAAAGTGCTGGGATGAAAGGCGTGAGCCACTGCGCTCGGCCCCCAAAAATAAAATTCTAAGCCCTCCAACAGACTGACGGACTCTCCACTCAGCCAAGGTGATTTCAAAGTTAAGTTAAAACCTAGTTTGAGCCGGCCGGCTGCGGTGGCTCACGCCTGTAATCCCAGCACTTTGGGAGCCCGAGGTGGGTGGATCATGAGGTCAGGAGATCGAGACCATCCCGGCTAACACGGTGAAACCGCGTCTCTACTAAAAATACAAAAAATTAGCAGGCGCGGTGGTTCACGCCTGTAGTCCCAGCACTCTGGGAGGCCGAGGCGGGTGGATCACCCGAGGTCAGGAGTTCAAGAGCAGCCTGGCCAACATGGTAAAACCCTGTCTCTACTAAAAATACAAAAAATTAGCCGGGCATGGTGGCAGGTGCCTGTAGTCCCAGCTACTCAGGAGGCTGAGGCAGGAGAATGGCGTGAACCCGGGAGGCGGAGCTTGCAGTGAGCTGAGATCGCGCCACTGCACTCCAGCCTGGGCGACAGAGCAAGACTCTGTCTTAAAAAAAACAAAAAACAAAAAAAACCTAGTTTGAGTCATAATGGGAAGTCAGAGTTGGACATGCTTCTTTATACCATCTTCCCTTTGAAATTTGGACACAGCTGACCAGCATTAAAATCAACAGATAGGACACATAAGCTGGGCGCGGGGGCTCACGCCTGTAATCCCAGCACTTTAGGAGCCCAAGGTGGGTAGACTTAAGTTTGAGACCAGCCTGAACAACGTGGTGAAAAAACCTGTCTGTACTAAAAATACAAAAAATTAGCCAGGTGTGGTGGCGGGTGCCTGTAATCCCAGCTATTCGGGAGGCTGAGGCAGGAGAATCATTTGACCCCAGGAGGTGGAGGTTGCAGTGAGCAGAGATCAAACCACTTTTCTTTCTTCCTTCCTTTCTTCCTTTCTTTCCTTCTTTCTCTCTCTTTGTTTTTCCTTTCTTTTCTTTTTTATTCTCTCTCTTGGTGGAGAGGAGAAGAGACACAAGGAGAGGGCAGATACCTGGAAGTTCCCTTGGTGTATCTCAAAGAGCCCGGGGAAGATGGATTTCGGGTCTGGCACGCTGGGCATGAGAAACTTCTTCACTCTGAAATACAGACGGAGAGTGTGGTCAGGTCGGCCACAGCCCCGCAGGAAGGGTTGGCAAGAAGCACCTGCAGGGCATGGACCCCAGGGACAGACCAAGAACGGCAGAGCGGGGCCTTCTACGTGGACACATGTGTATCCTCCCCCTGCCCAGGGACCCTGCCTCTGGGGTCCTCATAAAGTTCCCACCAGGATACCGGGTGCGGTGGCTCACGCCTGTAATCCCAGCACTTTGGGAGGCCGAGGCGGGTGGATCACCTGAGGTCAGGAGTTCGAGACCAGCCTGGCCAACATGATGAAACCCCGTCTCTACTAAAAATACAAAAATTAGCCGGGCGTGGTGGCAGGCCCCTGTCATCCCAGCTACTCGGGAGGCTGAGGCAGGAGAATGGCGTGAACCCAGGAGGCAGAGGTTGCAGTGATCCGAGATCGCGCCACTGCACTCCAGCCTGGGCAACAGAGCGAGACTCCATCTCAAAAAAAAAACAAAAACAAAAACAAAAATTAGCCAGGTGTGGTGGCATCTGCCTGTAACCCCAGCTACTTGGGAGGCTGAGGCAGGAGAATCACTTGAACCTGGGAGGCAGAGGTTGCAGTGAGCCGAGATCATGCCACTGCACTCCAGCCGGGGCAACAGAGTGAGACTCCGTCTCAAAAATAATACAAAAATTAGCTGGGTGTGGTGGCGTCTGCCTGTAATCCCAGCACTTTGGGAGGCCGAGGTGGACGGATCTCCTGAGGTCAGGCGTTCAAGAGCAGCCTGGCCAACATGGTGAAACCCTGTCTCTACCAAAAATACAAAAATTAGCCGGACGCAGTGGCGGGCACCTGTAATCCCAGCTACTCGGGAGGCTGAGGCAGGAGAATTGCTTGAGCCCGGGAGGCGGAGGTTGCAGTGAGCCAAGATCGCACCACTGCAATCCAGCCTGGGTGACAGAGTGAGACTCAGTCTCAAAATAAATACATACATACATAAATAAATAAATAAGAAAATGACTCAACCTCCCAGCTACTTGAGAGGCTGAGGCAGGAGAATTGCTTGAACCTGGGAGGCGGAGGTTGCAGTGAGCCGAGATCATACCACTGCACTCCAGCCGGGGTGACAGAGGGAGATTCCGTCTCAAAATAAATACGTAAATAAATAACTAAATAAATAAGAAAATGACTCAACCTCCCAGCTACTCGAGAGGCTGAGGCAGGAGAATTGCTTGAACCCTGGAGGTGAAGGTTGCAGCGAGCCAAGATCGTGCCACTGCACTCCAGCCTGGGCAACAGAGTGAGACTCCGTCTCAAAATAAATACATAAATAAATATCTAAGAAAATGACTCAACCTCCCAGCTACTTGGGAGGCTGAGGCAGGTGAGTTGCTTGAACCTGGGAGGCGGAGGTTGCAGTGAGCCGAGATCGCGCCACTGTACTCCATCCAGCCTGGGTGACAGAGTGAGATTCCGTCTCAAAATAAATAAACACATCAATAAATAAATAAGAAAACGACTCAATCTCACATTTTTGAAAAGCGCTCTGTGGTCTGAAAGAATATTGTTTCGGCTAGAACTCTGACTGGATTCAAAGCCAAAAATTCAGTGACAGATGGAGCAAAGACAATATTAGATCTTGGACAATTCTTCCTGCTACCCTCTCCAAGTTGCCCAGCTTACCTGGACTTCTTTAGTTTTCTTTTTGAGAGACTGGATCGTGCTCTGTCATCCAGGCTGCAGTGCAGTGGTGCAATCACAGCTCACGGCAGCCTTAAACACCCAGACTCCGAGCCATCCGTCCACCTCAGCCTCCCAAATAGCTGGGACTACAAGTGCGCGCTACCACACCCAGCTAATTTTATTTTTTCTTTTTTTTCAGACAGAGTTTCACCCTTGTCACCCAGGATGGAGTATAATGGTGTGATCTCAGCTCACGGCAACCTCTGCCTCCTGGGTTCAAGTGATTCTCCTGCCTCAGCCTCCGGAGCAGCTGGGACTACAGGTGCGTGCTACTGCACCCGGCTAATTTTTATATTTTTAGTAGAGGTGGGGTTTCGCCAGGTTGGCCAGGCTAGTCTTGAACTCCAGACCTCAGGTGATCTGCCCGCCTCGGCCTCCTAAAGTGCTGGGATGACAGGCGTGAACCACCATGCCTGGCCCTAATTTTTGTATTCTTAGTAGATATAGGATATCACCATAATGGCCAGGCTGGTCTCGAACTTGTGACCTTGTGATCTGCCTGCCTCGGTCTCCCCAAGTGCTGGGATGACAGGTGTGAGCCACCGTGCCTGGCCCCTCAGAAATTTCTTGTAACGCACCATCAGAAAAGTAGGCATTGTATGGAAACTGAGGCCCAGGGAAATGACTCTATCAGGTGATTAATCTTTTTTCGTACTTCACAGACATTTTGAAAGCAGATCCCTCCACCCACGGGCGGCAGGAGTCATCCTTACCTCCATAATTTCCATAAAGAAAGAAGGAGGAGAGGCACCATCAGAAGGATGGCCAGGCTGGAAATTAAAATAAATCTGGACAGCTTTGGTGTGGGAGGCGTTGGTGTCTCTGCGCAGGAATCTGAAACAAAACGAAAAGGCGGCTGTAAGTTTTCAACATGATGTTACATCTCATCCCTAACCATCCTCCTCATTTTTTTGGTGTTTTTATTTTTTCTTGGTTGTTGTTTTTTGTCTTGTTTTGTTTTTTGTAAATATTCGTGTCAGCAAATCTTTTACTTATTTATTTATTTTTGAGACAGAACCTCACTCTGTTGCCCAGGCTGGAGTGCAGTGGCGCCATCTCAGCTCACTGCAACCTCCACCTCCTGCGTTCAAGTGATTCTCCTGTTTCAGCCTCCTGGGTAGCTGGGATTACAGGCACCTGCCACCACACTGGGCTAATTTTTGTATTTTTAGTAGAGATGGGGTTTCACCATGTTGGCCAGGCTGGTCTCGAACTCCAGACCTCAGGTGATCCGCCCACCTCAGCCTCTCAAAGTGCTGGGATCACAGACTTGAGCCAATGTGCCCAGCCCAGTCTGGTATTTTTAATACAGCAATTCTCCTGCCTCAGCCTCTCGAGTAGCTGGGACTACAGGCGTCTGCCACCACACCGGGCTAATTTTTGTATTTTTAGTAGACATGGGCCTATTTTTTGTTTTGTTTTGTTTTGTTTTTGAGATGGAGTCTCGCTCTGTCGCCCAGGCTGGAGTGCAGTGGCGTGATCTCAGCTCACTGCAAACTCCGCCTCCCGGGTTCACGCCATTCTCCTGCCTCAGCCTCCCGAGAAGCTGGGACTACAGGCGCCCGCCACCGCGCCAGGCTAATTTTTTTTGTATTTTTATTAAAGACAGGGTTTCACCATGTTAGCCAGGATGGTCTTGAACTCCTGACCTTGTGATCCGCCCGCCTCGGCCTCCCAAAGTGCTGGGATAACAGGCGTGAGCCACCGCGCCCGGCCCTATTTTTTTTTTTAAATGAATGTTAGTGTCAGCAAGTTTTGATTCCTATGGAAAATATCCTGGAAAGAGACACTGTGTCTCTGGACAAGAACACATCCCACAGCCACCCCCAGGAAGTAAGGGCAGGAACCTCTGGAGGCTTGTGGTTGCTGGAGGTCTTTACAGCATATGAGAGCTTGCTTTCGTCTGTGGATGGCTGTGCACCTTAAATCAAACCCCCTGAAAACATACGTTGAAGGCTGGGCGCGGTGGCTCACACCTGTCATCCCAGCACTTCGGGAGGCCGAGGCGGGCGGATCAGAAGGTCAGGAGTTCGAGACCAGCCTGGCCACTATGGGGAAACCCTGTCCCTACTAAGCATACAAAAATTAGCCGGGCTTGCTGGCGGGCACCTATAGTCCCAGCCACTCAGGAGGCTGAGGCAGGACAATCGCTTGAACGCGGGAGGCGGAGGTTGCAGTGAGCTGAGATCGCACCATTGCAGTCCAGCCTGGGAGACAGACTGAGACTCCCTCTCAAAATAAATAAATAAAAATAAAAACATTGAGTCGGCCGTGGTGGCGTGGACACTGTAATCCCAGCCACTCGGGAGGCTGAGGCGGGAGAATCGCTTGAACGTGGGAGACGGATGTTGCAGTGAGCTGAGAATGTTTCTCAAAAAAACAAAAGAAAGAAAACTCTCCCGAGTGAAAGCAGCCCGAGAATGACTCAAGGAGAGGAGCTGCTTTCAGATGGGGCCCTGGAGGATGACAGAAGGCTGAGCTTGCTCAGACATATCCTGCTCAGACACACCCTCCTGGGAAGGCAGGACACGCTCCCTCCCACCTCCCGGGAAGGCAGGACACCCCCCTTCTCACCTCCCCGGAAGGCAGGTCACCCTCCCTCTCACCTCCCGGGAAGGCAGGACACCCCCCTTCTCACCTCCCGGGAAGGCAGGACACCCCCCCTCCACCTCCCGGGAAGGCAGGACACCCCCCTTCTCACCTCCCGGGAAGGCAGGACACCCCCCTTCTCACCTCCCGGGAAGGCAGGTCACCCTCCCTCTCACCTCCCGGGAAGGCAGGACACCCTCCTTCTCACCTCCCGGGAAGGCAGGACACCCCCCCTCTCACCTCCCGGGAAGGCAGGACACCCCCCTTCTCACCTCCCGGGAAGGCAGGACACCCCCCCTCCACCTCCCGGGAAGGCAGGACACCCCCCTTCTCACCTCCCGGGAAGGCAGGACACCCCCCCTCTCACCTCCCCGGAAGGCAGGTCACCCTCCCTCTCACCTCCCGGGAAGGCAGGACACCCCCCTTCTCACCTCCCGGGAAGGCAGGACACCCCCCTTCTCACCTCCCCGGAAGGCAGGTCACCCCCCCCTCCCACCTCCCGGGAAGGCAGGACACCCCCCCCTCACCTCCCGGGAAGGCAGGACACCCCCCTTCTCACCTCCCCGGAAGGCAGGTCACCCTCCCTCTCACCTCCCGGGAAGGCAGGACACCCCCCTTCTCACCTCCCGGGAAGGCAGGACACCCCCCCCTCACCTCCCGGGAAGGCAGGACACCCCCCCTCTCACCTCCCGGGAAGGCAGGACACCCCCCCTCTCACCTCCCGGGAAGGCAGGACACCCCCCCTCTCACCTCCCGGGAAGGCAGGACACCCCCCTTCTCACCTCCCGGGAAGGCAGGACACCCCCCCTCTCACCTCCCGGGAAGGCAGGACACCCCCCTTCTCACCTCCCGGGAAGGCAGGACACCCCCCCTCCCACCTCCCGGGAAGGCAGGACACCCCCCTCCCACCTCCCGGGAAGGCAGGACACCCTCCCTCTCACCTCCCGGGAAGGCAGGACACCCCCCCCTCACCTCCCGGGAAGGCAGGACACCCCCCCTCTCACCTCCCGGGAAGGCAGGACACCCCCCCCTCACCTCCCGGGAAGGCAGGACACCCCCCTTCTCACCTCCCGGGAAGGCAGGACACCCCCCCTCTCACCTCCCGGGAAGGCAGGACACCCCCCCCTCACCTCCCGGGAAGGCAGGACACCCTCTCTCTCACCTCGAAGGCAGGACACACCCCTTCTCACCTCCCGGGAAGGCAGGACACCCTCTCTGTCACCTCCCGGGAAGGCAGGACACCCTCTCTCTCACCTCGAAGGCAGGACACACCCCTTCTCACCTCCCGGGAAGGCAGGACACCCTCTCTCTCACCTCCCGGGAAGGCAGGACACCCTCTCTCTCACCTCGAAGGCAGGACACCCCCCTTCTCACCTCCCGGGAAGGCAGGACACCCCCCTCTCACCTCCGGGGAAGGCAGGACATCCCCCCTCCCACCTCCCGGGAAGGCAGGACACCCTCTCTGTCACCTCCCGGGAAGGCAGGTCACTCTCCCTCTCACCTCCCGGGAAGGCAGGACACCCTCTCTGTCACCTCCCGGGAAGGCAGGTCACCCTCCCTCTCACCTCCCGGGAAGGCAGGACACCCTCCCTCTCACCTCCCGGGAAGGCAGGACACCCCCCCTCCCACCTCCCGGGAAGGCAGGACACCCTCCCTCTCACCTCCCGGGAAGGCAGGACACCCCCCCTCCCACCTCCCGGGAAGGCAGGACACCCTCTCTCTCACCTCCCGGGAAGGCAGGACACCCCCCCTCCCACCTCCCGGGAAGGCAGGACACCCTCTCTCCCACCTCCCGGGAAGGCAGGACACCCCCCCTCCCACCTCCCGGGAAGGCAGGACACCCCCCCTCCCACCTCCCGGGAAGGCAGGACACCCCCCTCTCACCTCCCGGGAAGGCAGGACCCCCCCTCTCACCTCCCGGGAAGGCAGGACACCCTCCCTCTCACCTCCCGGGAAAGCAGGACACCCCCCCTCCCACCTCCCGGGAAGGCAGGACACCCTCTCTGTCACCTCCCGGGAAGGCAGGTCACCCTCTGTCTCACCTCCCGGGAAGGCAGGACACCCTCTCTGTCACCTCCCGGGAAGGCAGGTCACCCTCTCTCTCACCTCCCGGGAAGGCAGGACACCCCCCCTCCCACCTCCCGGGAAGGCAGGACACCCCCCCTCCCACCTCCCGGGAAGGCAGGACACCCCCCCTCTCACCTCCCGGGAAGGCAGGACACCCCCCTTCTCACCTCCCGGGAAAGCAGGACACCCTCCCTCTCACCTCCCGGGAAAGCAGGACACCCCCCCTCCCACCTCCGGGGAAGGCAGTGGCTATGCCTACTCCAGGCTGGTGACAAGGCTATGGGACACTGCCGCGTAACAAGCATTACCCCGAATCTCGCCTCTCTGCCAGCACGTCACCTCTGACCAGTCGCTTGGGTATGTGTCTGGCCCATATGAGTCCTCCATAGCCTTCACCCTGACCCAGAAAGAGTAACACTTCTCGGCATCCAAGCCTTCTATGGTGACGTTGCAGGTATTTTCCTGTTTGGACTGGAGAAACACACATACACACACACACACACACACACATAATGATTAGTGACGGAACCTGTCTGTCCGGAGTTTTCCTTCCGGAGGGTTCGCAGTCTCACTGACTTCAAGAATGCAGCCGCGAGGCCGGATGCGGTGGCTCACACCTGTAAACCCAACGCTTTGGGAGGCCGAGGCGGGTTTATCACCTGAGGTCGTGAGTTCGAGACCAGCCTGGCCAACGTGGTGAAACCCCATCTCTACTAAAAATATAAAAATTAGTCGGGCAAAGTGGTGGGAACCTGTTATCCCAGCTACTCGGGAGGCTGAGGCAGGAGAATCGCTTGAACCTGGGAGGCGGAGGTTGCAGTGAGCCGAGATCACACCACAGAACTCCAGCCTGGGCGACAGAGCCAGACTGCGTCTAAAAAAGAAAAAAGAGATGGGGTCTCGCTCTGTTGCCCAAGCTGGTCAACAGCTCCTGGGCTCAATCGATCCTCCTGACTTGGCCTCCAACAGTACTGGGATTACAGGCATGAGCCACGGTGCCTGGCCTGTATTTACTTTATTATCATTTTAAAATAGTATTTATTTATTTACTGAGACAGAGTCTTGCTCGGTTGCCCAGGCTGGAGTGCAGTGGTGTGGTCTCGGCTCACTGCAACCTCTGCCTCCCGGGTTCAAGCAATTCTTGTGCCTCAGCCTCCAGAGTAGCTGGGATGACAGGCGCCCGCCACCACGCTCGGCTAATTTTTGTATTTTTAGTAGAGACGGGGTTTCACCATGTTGGCCAGGCTGGTCTCGAACTCCTGACCTCAGGGGATCCACCCTCCTCGGCCTCCCAAAGTGCTGGAATTAAAGGTGTGAGCCACTGTGTCCAGCCTGTATCTATATATCTTTACAGATATAAATGGATATAAAGATACAGATAAATGTTCCATTCTATGTATCAGTTTATACACATATTGTATATATATGTTTGTACATATATGTACCAATAAGATATCTTTATATGTATATTTATATGTGTGTGTATACGTGTATATATAAGCTGTGTATATAAGGTGTGTATATATAAGCTGTGTGTATATATGTGTGTATATAAGGTGTATATATCTGTGTATATGTAAGCTGTGTATAGAAGGTGTGTATGTATCTATGTGTATATATTTGTGTGTATAAAAGATGTGTATATATGTATGTGTATATATATGTGTAGATATAAGCTGTGTATCTATATGTGTGTGTATATATATGTGTATATAAGCTGTGTATATAAGGTGTGTACATACACGTGTGTATAGATATGTGTATATAAGCTGTGTATATAAGGTGTGTATATACATGTGTGTATATATATGTGTATATAAGCTGTGTATATATGTGTGTATACATATGTGTGTATATAAGGTGTGCACATATATGTGTATATATAAGCTGTGTATATAAGGTGTGTATATACATGTGTGTATATATATGTGTATATAAGCTGTGTATATATGTGTGTATACATATGTGTGTATATAAAGTGTGCACATATATGTGTATATATAAGCTGTGTATATAAGGTGTGTATATACATGTGTGTATATATATGTGTATATAAGCTGTGTATATATGTGTGTATACATATGTGTGTATATAAAGTGTGCACATATATGTGTATATATAAGCTGTGTATATAAGGTGTGTATATACATGTGTGTATATATATGTGTATATAAGCTGTGTATATATGTGTGTATACATATGTGTGTATATAAAGTGTGCACATATATGTGTATATATAAGCTGTGTATATAAGGTGTGTATATACATGTGTGTATATATATGTGTATATAAGCTGTGTATATAAGGTGTGTATATACGTGTGTATATATATGTGTATATAAGCTGTGTACATATGTGTGTATATAAAGTGTGCACATATATGTGTATATATAAGCTGTGTATCTATATGTGTGTGTATATATGTGTATATATAAGCTGTGTATACAAGATGTGTACGTGTGTGTGTATATATGTGTGTGTACAGACACATATCAGTAGATATACAGTCATGCATTGCTTAACGGTGGGGACATGTTCTGAGAAATGCACTGTGAGGTGATTTCTTCATTATGAGAATATTCTAGAGTTTACTTACAGACACCTAGCTGGTCTAGCCCCCTGCACACCTAAGCTGTATAGTAAATTGCTCCTCAGCTACACACCTGTACAGCACGTTACTGTACTGAATACTGCAGACAAACCTAATGCAAGGGTAAGTATTTGTGTATCTAAACATAGAAAAGCTACAGGAAAAATATGGTATAGAAGAAAATAATTGGGACAGCTGAATAGGACAGCTGTGTGATAATCATAGGAGATCACCATGATATATGCAGTCTGCTGATGACCAAAAGATCGCTAGGCAGCACATGAGTGTGTGTGTGTGTGTGTGTGCCTGTGTGTGTCTGTGTATGCCTGTCTGTTTCTGTGTGTGTCTGTGTGTGTGCCTGTGTGTGTCTGTCTCTGTGTGTCTGTGTGTGTGTCTGTGCATGTGTGTGCGTGTGTGTGTGTGTCTGTGTGTGTCTGTGTGCCTGTGTTTGTGTGTCTGTGTGTGTCTGTGTGTAGAGACAGATGTGTAGAGATAGAGATAGAGATAGGATTAGAGGTAGATAGATAAAGAAATCATAGATAAATAGATAAAACAGAGAGATGACAGATTTGATAGATGATACATAGATGATAGAGAGACGATAGAGAGATAGATAGATAGATGATACACAGACAGATGATAGAGGGATAAATAGATGACAGATAGATAGATAATACATAGATGATAAAGTAGATAGATAGATGATACAGACAGATGATAGAGAGATAAATAGATGACAGATAGATAGGTAATACATAGATGATAAAGTAGATAGATAGATAGATGATACATAGATAGATAGAGATGGATAGATGATAGATATATAGATAGAGATGATAGTTGAACTACATAGAGATAGGGATGATATACATAGATGATTGATAGGACATAGATAAAAGAGAGTTGGTAGGTAAAATATATATGGGATAGAGCAATAGAGAGATAGATAGAACCAAGAGAGTTAATAGATAAAATAGATGACAGATTGAAAGACAGAGAGAGACATAAGATAGAATGAAATAGATAGATAGATAGATAGATAGATAGATAGATAGATAGATAGATTGATAGATAGATGACAGATTGAAAGACAGAGATAGGGAGAGATAAAATAGAATGATATAGACAAGATAGATCACAGATTGAAAGAGATAGAGATAAAATAGAATGATACAGATAGATAGATGATAGATTGAAAGACAGAGATAGGGAGAGATAAAATAGAATGATATAGACAAGATAGATCACAGATTGAAAGAGATAGAGATAAAATAGAATGATACAGATAGATAGATGATAGATTGAAAGACAGAGATAGAGAGAAATACAATAGAATGATATAGCTAGATAGACGGAAAGACAGATAAAATAGAATGATACAGATAGATACATACATAGATGATAGATTGAAAGAGATAGAGAGAGATAAAATAGAATGATGTAGATACACAGACGATAGATTGAAAGACAGAGATAGAGAGAAATAAAATAGAATGAGATAGATAGATGATAGATTGAAAGACAGAGATAGAGAGAAATAGATTGATATAGATAGATAGATGATAGATAGATAGATAGAAAGACAGAGAGACAAAATAGAATGATATAGAGAGATAAAATAGAATGATATAGATAGATAGATAGATAGATAGATAGATAGATAGACAGACAGACAGACAGACAGACATATTATTGGTTCTCTTTCTCTGGAGACCCCTCAGAGACACAGAGAGAAACATGAAAAAGCTAAGCTGGACTAGAGCTCTCTCAGGAAGTGGAATTCAGGAAGGTTTAGACAGAGGGGACCGGGGTCTGATGAAAGAGCGAATCCCACAGTCCGCACCTGGGGGACGCTCAGCCACCATCGCCCTGAGTCGCAGCCACCCTGCTCACCTGCCACTCCATGTCGAAGGGGCTCCGGTACTGAACCTCATAGAGGAGATCCCCGTAGGACAGGTCAGAACACGTCACCGTCACCGCGTCCTGATGCCACGAAAAGCTCACGTGCTTTGGGGAACTGGGTTTCACTGAGAAGAAGAAATAACAGAAGCGACATCCCTCCTCTCTGAGCTGATTGTGACAGGCTGACCTCATCCCCTTTCTCTAGCCTGTACCCCTCCTCCCCTTAATACCTTATGGGACTTGGGGTTCGCCCATCCTCATTACTTTTATAGGAGAAGCTTCCACCAGAGCTCTGAGAACCTGTAGGTTTGTGAAGGAAGGAACTCTCTAAAATTCTGTGGAAAATGTCCTGTGTGTCTGTTATGGGCTAAATTAAGTCCCCCACAAAAATATATGTTAAAATCCCAACTCCCCAGAAACTCAGAATGGGACTGTATTTAAAAATAGGATCCTTTAGAAGGCCGAGGCGGGCAGATCACCTGAGGTCGGGAGTTTGAGACCAGCCTGGCCAACATGGTGAAACCCCGTCTCCACTAGAAATACAAAATTAGCCGAGCGTGGTGGCAGGCGCCTGTAATCCCAGCTACTTGGGAGGCTGAGACAGGAGAATCGCTTTAACCCCAGAGGTGGAGGTTGCAGTGAGCCAAGATGGAGCCACTGCACTCCAGCCTGGCCCAAAAGAGCAAAACTCTATCTTAAAAAAAAAAAAGTTTCCATCTGGCTGGACACACTGGCTCACGCCTGTAATCCCAGCACTTTGGGAGGCCAAGGCGGGTGGATTACCTGAAGTCAGGAGTTCAAGACCAGCCTGGCCAATATGCTAAAACCCCGTTTCTACTAAAAATACAGGCGTGGTGGCGGGCGCTTGTAATCCCAGCTATTAGTGAGGCTGAGGCAGGAGAATCGCTTGAACCCGGGAGGTGGAGGTTGCAGTCAGCCTAGATTGAGCCACTGCACTCCAGCCTGGGTGACAGAGCAAGACTCTGTCTCAAAAATAAAAAAAAGGATCATTATAGATTCAGTTAGTTAGGATGAGGTCATACTGGAGAAGGAAGGGTTCTAAATCCAATGACAGGTGTCCTTCTCAGAGACAGACGAGGAGACACAGACACAGAAGAGAAAGCCACGTGGAGATGGAGGCAGAGACTGGAGTGACGTAGCCACAAGCCCAGGGACACCTGGAGCCCCCAGGAGCTGGGAGGGGCAGGAAGGACCCTCCCTTAGAACCTCCAGAGGGAATGCGGCTCTCAGACATCTCCATCTCAGACTTGTGGGCTTCAGAACTGGGAGAGAATAAATTTCTGCTGTTTTAAGCCTCCAGTTTGTGGTGACCTATTATAGCCCAGGAAACGCACCCAGTATCTATAAGTAATTTTGCAAATAAAGAGTTTGTAGTTCACACTAGATTCTCAAACAGATCCGTTTCCCCTACCTCTAAAAACTAAAAAAGTAAAAAAGAACCACAGCCTTACAGAATTCCAGGATAAAGAATAAACATTTTGGAAACAGGGTTTCCCTACATTTGTCCCTCATTTCCTCACCCGAGACTTAACAGCCAGTTCTCAATGCACATAAGAAAACCTGCCAGGTGCGGTGGCTCATGCCTGTCATCCCAGAAGTTCGGGAGGCCAAGGCAGGGGGATCTCTTGAGCCCAGAAGTTTGAGATCAGCCTGGGCAACATGGTGAGACCCCATGAGAAAGTTTGCCAGGCGTGGTGGTGTGTGTCTGTTGTCTCAGCTACTCTGGAGGCTGAGGTGGGAGGATCGCTTGAGCCCAGGAGGTGGAGGCTGCAATGAGCTGTGATTGCATCACTGCACTCCAGCCTGGGCAACAGAGCAAAACTCTCTCTTTCAAAAAAAAAAAAAAAAAAAAAATGAAAATCCAGTGAGTGGGATGAGGGTGAGAGAGTATTTCCAGCTCCCTCTGTGTGTGTGTGTGTGTGTGTGTGTGTGTGTGTGTGTGTGTGTGTGTAGGCAGGGCACCAGAGGGCATCTCTAATTAATTCCCTTATTTTATTTTATTTATTTATTTATTTGAGATGGAGTTTCGCTCTTGTTGCCCAGGCTGGAGTGCGATGGCGCAATCTCGGCTCACCACAAACTCCGCCTCCCAGATTCAAGTGATTCTCCTGCCTCAGCTTCTCGAGTAGCGGGGATTACAGGCGTGCGCCACCAAGCCCGGCTAATTATGTATTTTTAATAGAGATGGAGTTTCTCCATGTTGGTCAGGCTGGTCTCGAATTCCTCATGTCAAGTGATACCCCTGCCTCGGCCTCCCAAAGTACTGGGATTACAGGCGTGAGCCACCGCTCTGGGCCTTATTTATTTTTAAATAATGAATTTATAAATTGCCCAGGCTGGAGTGCAGTGGCACCATCTTGACTCACTGCAGCCTCTGCCTCCCGGGTTCAAGCAATTTCCCTGCTTCAGCCTCCCGAGTAGCTGGGATTACAACCATGCGCCACCACGCCTGGCTAATTTTTTTTTTATTATTTTTAGTAGAGATGGGGTTTCACCATGTTGGCAAGGCTGGTCTCGAACTCCAGACTTCAAGTGATCCGCCCGCCTTGGTCTTCCAAAGTACTGGGATTACAGGCGTGAGCCACCGCTCTGGGCCTTATTTATTTTTAAATAATGAATTTATAAATTGCCCAGGCTGGAGTGCAGTGGCACCATCTTGGCTCACTGCAGCCTCTGCCTCCCGAGTTCAAGCAATTTCCCTGCCTTAGCCTCCCAAGTAGCTGGGATTATAAGCGTGAGCCACCACGCCCGGCGAATTTTTTTTTTTTTTTTGTAGAGATGGGGTTTCACCATGTTGGCGAGGCTGGTCTCGAACTCCAGACCTCAAGTGATCCGCCCGCCTTGGCCTCCCAACGTACTGGGATCACAAGCGTGAGCCACCGCGCCCGGCCTTTAATTCATTCCCTTAAATCACAGTCTCCCGGGGTTATCTGGTCTCCCCACTAGGGGCAGATTCAATCCCCAACCAGTGTGCGTGTAAGAGGGAACGTCCTAGAAGGCCAGTTTCTTCCCACTTGGACTCAGGAACTGGGCACTGGGCTCTAGTGGCCAATGGTCCATGAGCTTGATTTTCAGAACTTACTGAAAGTAACTGAAGGTAATGAGCTGAAGGGGCACTGAAAAGTGTGCTGGGCTTGCTTTTCAGTCGTTACGGTAATCATTGATCCCGCGACTTGCGAGAGCTTGCTTTTCGGTACTTATGGTAATCAGCTGACGGAAGTACTGAAAAGCATGTTGAGCTTGCTTTTCAATAGTTATGGTAATCATTGATCCCGGGACTTGAGAGAGCTTGCTTTTTCAGTACTTACGGTAATCAGCTGAAGGAAGTACTGAAAAGTATGGTGAGCTTGCTTTTCACTAGTTATGGTAATCATTGATCCCGCGACTTGCGAGAGCTTGCTTTTCGGTACTTATGGTAATAAGCTGAAGGAAGTACTGAAAAGCATGTTAAGCTTGCTTTTCAATAGTTACGGTAATCATGGATCCGGTTATTTGCATGAGCTTTTGTATTTATGGCAATAAGCTGAAGGAAGTAGTGAAAAGGATGCTGGGCTTGCTTTTCAATAGTTACGGGAATCACTGATCCTGCGACTTGCGAGAGCTTGCTTTTCAGTACTTATGGTAATAAGCTGAAGGAAGTACTGAAAAGCATGGTGAACTTGCTTTTTAATAGCTACGGTAATCACTGATCCAGTGACTTGCATGAGTTTGCTTTTCAGTACTTATGATAATAAGCTGAAGGAAATACGAAAAGCATTGTGAGCTTGCTTTTCCATAGTTACGGTAATCATGGATCCGGTGATTTGCATGAGCTTTTCCAGTACTTACGGTAATAAGCTGAAGTAAGTAGTGAGAAGCATGTTGGGTTGCTTTTCAATAGTTATGGTAATCATTGATCCAGCGACTATCATGAGATTGCTTTTCAGTACTTAGGGTGATCAGCTGAAAGAAGTACTGAAAAGCGTGCTGAGCTTGCTTTTCAATTGTTACGGTAATCATTGATCCCGCGACTGACATGAACTTGCTTTTCATTACTTACGGTAATAAGCTGAAGGAAGTACTGAAAAGTGCTTTTCAATAGTTATGGTAATCATGGATCCGGTGATTTACATGAGCTTTTCAGTACTTACGGTAATAAGCTGAAGGAAGTAAAGTATGCTGGGTTGCTTTTCAATAGTTACGGTAATCATCGATCCAGCGACTATCATAAGATTGCTTTTCAGTACTTACGGTAATCAGCTGAGGGAAGTACTGAAAAGCATGCTGAGCTTGCTTTTCAATTGTTACGGTAATCATGGATCCGGCGATTTGCATGAGCCTTTCAGTACTTACGGTAATAAGCTAAAGGAAGTACTGAAAAGCATGCTGAGCTTGCTTTTCAATTGTTACGGTAATCATTGATCCCGCCGCTGGCAGGAACTTGCTTTTCATTACTTACGGTAATAAGCTTTAGGAAGTACTGAAAGGCATGGTGAGCTGGCTTTACAATACTTACGGTAATAAACGATCCAGCGACTTGCGGTGAAAACGGGGTGCGTTCCGTTCCTGATGGAGAAATAGAGAATGTCGTCTCGCTGCTCTGCGTCTAGGAGGCACCCCGAAGTGTGATCTTCCTGGAGAAGGTAGTTGGTGCACTGATCATAGGCCTCATCACCGCTGAATCTGTGATTTAAAACGACGACCATTTAGCAACAAAACAAAAGAGCACCTCTTATTTATTTAGAGATGGGGTCTTGCTCTTGTCGCCCAGGCTGGAGTGCAATGGCGTGATCTCGGCTCACTGCAACCTCCGCCTCCCGGGTTCAAGCCATTCTCCTGTCTCAGCCTCCTGAGTAGCTGGGATTACAGGCACCTGCCACCATATACAGCTAATTTTAGTAGTTTTACTGGAGACGGGGTTTCACCATGTTGGGGCCAGGCTGGTCTGGAACTCCTGACCTCAGGTGATCCACACACCTTGGCCTCCCAAAGTGCTGGGATTAGAGGTGTGAGCTACCACACCCGGCTTTTTTTTTTTTTTTTTAAGACGGTGTCTCGCTCTGTCCCTGAGGCTGGAGTGCAGTGAGTGGTGCGATCTCTGTTCATTGCAATGTCTGCCTCCCGGGTTCAAGCGATTCTCCTGCCTCAGCCTCCTGAGTAGCTGGGATTACAGGCACCTGCCGCCACGCCCGGCTAATTTTTGTATTTTTAGTTGCGATGGGGTTTCACCATGTTGGCCAGGATGGTCTGGAACTCCTGATCTCAGATGATCCACCCACCTCGGTCTCCCAACGGTGAGTCTTATTTTCCAAATAACTTCCTTTTAAAATTTCCCTGTTCTGTACGCTTTGCCGTTTATCTCTTTTGTAGTCAAACTGAAGAATCAACCACCCATGACTAAATTTATTGGAAAAACCCTTCCTGCAATGTTCGCACGCATACTTCTGGGTGTCTAACTAAGCCAAAGTAAAACTAAAAATCACATCAGGGAGACACAGGGTTGGGGGTAGCCCCGAGTAAGGGTATGAAATGTTTCAGAGACTGAGTCTTTCCCTCCCCGGCTGCCTAGCAGATAAGACTTCAAGTTCACCCAGAGCTCTGGGTGAACAAAACTCTCTGCTAATCTCCCGTGAAGAATCTAGGTGATTTTCAGTCCGGATGCCGTGACTCACGCCTGTCATCCCAGCACTTTGGGAGGCCGAGGCAGGTGGGTCACATGAAGTCAGGAGTTTGAAACCAGCCTGGCCAACATGGTGAAACACGATCTCTACTAAAAATACAAAAATTAGCCTGGCGTGGTGGCAGGTGCCTGTAATCCCAGCTACTCAGGAGGCTGAGGCAGGAGAATTGCTTGAACCTGGGAGGCAGAGGTCGCAGTGAGCCGAGATTGCGCCACCACACTCCAGCCTGGCAACGGAGTGAGACTCCTACTCAAAATAAAAACAAATAAAAAAAAGAATGTAGGTGATTTTGAGAGTGAGTCAGCCATCCCTTGGCAAGAAAGTTTGGAGCAATGAGATTGTAGTTGTGGTGAGGGCTGAGGGTTTCACAGAACAAACATTCCGGCTTGCACAGTGTGATGCTTTACACTTTTGTTCTCAAGTATTTCCAATCGCTGACGGCTCAGAAGAGCGATTCCCCAGGCGTGGGGTTTGCTTTCTGGGGGCCACTTACCTGTAGTGGAAAGTCAGGTTGGTCCTGGAGTATTTGCTGGCATTCCACGTCACCTGCACGGTTTCTAAATTGAAGTAGATGATCTGAATCTGTACTCCTTCTCCTAGATAGAGACACATGAAGTTCATGGTGAGGCAACTCTATTTTATTTTTTATTTTTTTAAGTTTATTTTTCTTTGTGAGACGGAGTCTTGCTCTGTCGCCCAGGCTGGAGTGCAGTGCTGCGATCTTGGCTCACTGCAACCTCCGCCTCCAGGGTTCAAGCGATTCTCCTGCCTCAGCCTCCCGAGTAGCTGGGATTACAGGCACCTGCCACCACACCCAGCTAATTTTTTTGTATTTTTAGTATAGATGGGGTTTCACCATGTTGGCCAGGATGGTCTCGATCTCCTGACCTCGTGATCCGCCCGCCTCAGCCTCCCAAAGTGCTGGGATGACAGGTATGAGCCACTGCGCCCGGCCTATTTTATTTTATTTTATTTTATTTTATTATTTTATTTTATTTTATTTTTTATTATGTGAGACAGACTCTCGCTCTGTTGCCCAGGCTGGAGTGCAATGGCATAATCTCAGCTCACTGCAACCTCCGCCTCCCGAGTTCAAGCGATTCTCCTGCCTCAGCCACCTGAGTAGCTGGGATTACAGGCACCTGCCACCACACCTGGCTAATTTTTGTATTTTTAGTAGAGATGGGGTTTCACTGTGTGAGCCAGGATGGTCTCTATCTCCTGACCTCGTGATCCGCCCACCTCATCCTCCTAAAGTGCTGAGATTACAGGCGTGAGCCACCGCACCCAGCTGCCTTTTTGTTTTTGTTTTTGCAAAAGGTAAGTTCACCCACTAGTGTCATGCACAGATGTGAGCATCAATCATGTATCCAACAACACATCCCCTGTGGATACCTAAGGTGGCATCGGAAACTGTCCCCATCCATCCACCTTACTGTCTTTCTCAAAACACCACACACACCAACTACAGAAATGGACCAGCCGGGTGCAGTGGCTCACGTCTGTAATCTTAACGCTGGGAGGCCGAGGCAGGTGGATCACCTGAGGTCAGGAGTTCGAGACTAGCCTGGCCAACATGGTGAAACCCCGTCTCTACTAAAAACACACAAAAATGAGCTGTGCATGGTGGCGGGTGCCTGTAATCCCAGCTACCCGGGAGGCTGAGGCAGGAGAATGGCTTGAACCCGGGAGGCAGAGGTTGTAGTGAACCGAGATTGCGTCACTGCACTCCAGCCTGGGCGACACAGCAAGACTCTGTATTAAAAAAACAGAAAGGAAAAGAAATGGGCCAACCATAAAGAAGTCTTTCTATCTTTGCTTGGAAGGTGCATAGACTTCAGTAGGTTTGATGTTTCAAGAGGTCTGGATTTGTAATTCCGAACGCGGACAATGGAAATATTTTAGGATTGAGCAAACATATAATGATAGTTTGGATAATGAAAGCCAAGTCTCTCTCTCTTTTTTTTTTTTTTTTTTTTCAGACGGAGTCTTGCTCTGTCGCCCAGGCTGGAGTACAGTGGCGTGATCTCTGCTCACTGCAAGCTCCGCCTCCCGGGTTCGCGCCATTCTCCTGCCTCAGCCTCCCGAGTAGCTGGGACTACAGGCGCCCGCCACCACACCCGGCTAATTTTTTGTATTTCTTAGTAGAGACGGGGTTTCACCGTGTTAGCCAGGATGGTCTCGATCTCCTGACCTTGTGATCCACCCGCCTCGGCCTCCCAAAGTGCTGGGATTACAGGCATGAGCCACAGCGCCCGGCCAAGTCTCTCACTGTCAAAGAAGTGAGTTACAGGTTTGGAAAGATGGGGTACAGTGAACCTTGTCATGTTGGGTTCTAAGTGGAGGTATCTGGAGGATAGATAGATACAGATAGATAGATAAATGGTAATGTTAGATAGATAGAATTATATAGATGATGATAGAAATAGTTAGACAAACAGACTCAGATAGATAGGGATGGGTAGGTAGATGGATGAATCAATGGACACGTGGGTGTATAGGTGGAAGACAAGTGGATGGGTGGGTGGATGGGTGAGTGGATGGATGAATAAATGGATGAACAAATACACAGGTGGATGGGTGGATGGATGCATGGATAGATGGATACGTAGATGTGTACATGGATGGGTGGGTAGGTGGATGGATGGATGGACGGATGGATGGATGGATGGATGGATATGTAGATGTGTACACGGATGGGTGGATAGATGAATGAGTGGATGAAAGTGTGGGTGAATGCATAGGCGGATGGATGGTTTGATGGGTGTGTGGATGGATGTATTGACGGATGGATGGTGGGTGGATGGATGGATAGATGGATAAGTGGATGAAAGGGTAGGTGGATGGGTGGGTGGATGAGTGAGTGGATGGATGAATAAATGGATGAATAGATACATAGGTGAATGGGTGGATGGATGGATGCATGGATAGATGGATACGTAGTTGTGTACATGGATGGATGGGTGGGTGGACGGATGGATGGATGGATGGATGGATAAGTGGATAAAACTGTGGGTGAATGCATGAGTGGATGGATGGTTTGATGGGTAGGTGGATGGATGTATTGGTGGATGGATGGATAGATGGATAAGTGGATGAAAGGATGGGTGGGTGGATGAGTGAGTGGATGGATGAATAAATGGATGAACAGATACATAGGTGGGTGGATGGATGGATGGATGGACGGACGGATGGATGGATGGATGGATAGATGGATACGTAGATGTGTACATGGATGGGTGGGTGGATGGATGGATAGATGGATGGATGGATGGATGGATAGATGGATACGTAGATGTGTACATGGATGGGTGGGTGGATGGATGGATAGATGGATGGATGGATGGATGGATGGATGGATGCATGGATAGATGGATACGTAGATGTGTACATGGATGGGTGGGTGGGTGGGTGGATGGATGGATGGGTAGACAGATGGATAAGTGGATAAAAGTGTGGGTGAATGCATGGCTGGATGGACGGATGGATGGACGGATGGATGGGTGGATGGACGGATGGATGGACGGATGGATGGGTGGATGGACGGATGGATGGGTGGATGGATGGGTGGATGGACGGATGGATGGGTGGATGGATGGGTGGATGGATGGATGGATGATAGATGGGTGGATGGACGGATGGATGGGTGGATGGGTGGGTGGATGGATGGATGGATGGATGATAGATGGGTGGATGGTGGATGGATGGATGAGTGAATGAAAGGGTGGGTGGATGGATGGCTGGGTGGGTGAATGTATGAGTGGATGGATCGTTTGATAGATGGGTGGATGGATATATTAGTGGATGGATCAGTGAATAATAGATGGATGGACGGTGGATGGATGGGTGATGAATGGGAAAAGATAGATGAGATACATGATGGATAGATTAAAAATGAATATATCTACCAATCAATCAATCAATAGATAAACACACACACGCACACACACAGTTCCTAGTTCTGGCCACCGAAAGGGCATATAAGCAGTGGATATTCCAGGAGCAGTAAGTACACTTATTATTCATGTATTTACTTATAAATATGTTTCGTCCCAGCTACTTGGGAGGCTGAGGCAGGAGAATCGCTTGAACCCAGGAGGTGGAGGTTGCAGTGAGCCGAGATCGTGCCACTGCACTCCAGCCTGGGCGACAAGAGCGAGACTCCGTCTCAAAAAAAAAAAAAGAAAAAAGAAACGTCCACGCTCATTGTTTAAGTTTTACAAAATAAAGAGTGCCTGGTTGCAAAGGAAACCACAGACCAAAATACAACAAGAAGAGGGTGTTTAAATAAAGGATATTTTACGCAGGCGAGTGGTTAAAGCTTACCTGTGCCTACTTGCCCCGAAGCCATCCAGCCTCCCAGCAGAAAGACGGCAGCTCCCCACAGCAGAACGAACCACCCCATGCCTGAAACAGGAGTGGAGAGTGAGGTCCTCGGGGACCTACGACGAACAGATCGCTCATGACTCATAGGCAGAGGTCACCATCGATTTTCAAAAGTCAGAAAGGAAACTAGGGAAAGGATTACAGGCAGGAAGCACAGTGACAGTTGATTTTAAAAGATACGCTTGTCAAGAACACACACACACACACACACACACACACACATCAATCCGGGATCAGGACTGCCACACACACTGCTGAGCTGAGCCCTCCCCTTCCCTCCCCCTCCCCCTCCCATCTCCTCCCTCTCCCCTGCATTCCCTTCCCTTCCCTCCCTCTCCCCTCCCCTCCCTCTCCCCTCTCTGTTCCCCTCCCCACTCTCCTCCCCTCCCCTCCCTTCCCTTCCCCTCCCCTCCCCCCTCCCCCTCCCCTCCCTTCCCTTCCTTTCCCTCCCCCTCCCCCTCCCATCTCCTCCCTCTCCCCTGCATTCCCTTCCCTTCCCTCCCTCTCCCCTCCCCTCCCTCTCCCCTCTCTGTTCCCCTCCCCACTCTCCTCCCCTCCCTCCCTTCCCCCTTTCCCTTCCCCTCCCCTCCCCCCTCCCCCTCCCCTCCCTTCCCTTCCTTTCCCTCCCTCTCCCCCTCCCCCCTTCCCAACCCCCTTCCATCACCTCCCCTTTGTCCCCCTCCCCTCTCCCCTCCCCTCTATCCCCTCCCGTCCCTTCCCTTCCACGTCTCCCCCACCCCCTTCTGCCTCCCCTCGCCTTCCCTCTCCTCCCCTCTCCTCCCTTCCCTTCGCATACCCCTCCCATCCCCTCCCCTTTTGTCTCCCTCCCCTCTCCTCTCCCCTCCCCTCCATCTCCTCTGCCTTCCCCTCTGCCTCTCCCCCCACCCTCCCCTCCCCCCTCCCCCTTCCCTCTCCTCCCTTCCCCTTCCCTCCCTTCCCTTCCTCTCCCCTCCCCTCCCCCTTCCCCTCCCCTCCCCTCCTTCCCTTCCTTTCTCTTCCCTCCCTTCCCCTCCCCTCCCCCTCCCTTCCCATCCCCCTCCCACCCCCTCCTCTTTTGTCTCTCTCCCTCCCCCCTCCCCCCTCCCCCCTCCCCCATCCCCTCCCATCCTTCCGCCTCTCCAGTTCCAGCAATTCTCCTGCCTCAGCCTCCCGAGTAGCTGGGATTACAGGCACCTGCCACCACACCTGGCTAATTTTTTGTTTTTCTGTTTTTTTGTTTTTTTGAGATGGAGTCTCGCTGTGTCGCCCAGGCTGGAGTGCAGTGGTGTGATCTCTGCTCACTGCAAGCTCCGCCTCCCGGGTTCACGCCATTCTCCTGCCTCAGCCTCCTGAGTAGCTGGGACTACAGGCGCCCGCCACCACGCCAGGCTAATTTTTGTATTTTTAGTAGAGACGGGGTTTCACTGTGTTAGCCAGGATGGTCTCGAACTCCTGACCTTGTGATCCGCCAGCCTTGGCCTCCCAAAGTGCTGGGATGACAGGTGTGAGCCACCGCGCCCGGCCCAATGCTTTCGTTATTGAAAGCTCTGAGCTCCATGGCTCATGATGGAAGAGATAAAATAATCCAAATAATGATGCAGTGTGAAAGGTTAAGTAACAACTTTGACCAGAACACCATGTCTCATGGAACCCCGTAGAGAGTAGGGGACAAGAAGCAAGTGTGAGCCTCAAGAACCATCTCCTGCCGGGCTCAGTGGCTTACGCCTGTCATCCCAGCACTTTGGGAGGCCGAGGCGGGAGGATCACCTGAGGTCAGGAGTTCAAGACCAGCCTGGCCAACATGGTGAAACCCCGTCTCTACTAAAAATACAAAAATTAGCTGGGCGTGGTGGCGGGCGCCTGTAATCCCAGCACTTTGGGAGGCCGAGGTGGGAGGATCATCTGACATCTGGAGTTAGAGACCAACATGGTGAAACCCTGTCTCCACTAGAAACAGAAAAATTAGCCAGGCATGGTGGCAGGCACCTGTTATCCCAGCTGCTTGGGAGGCTGAGGCAGGAGAATCGCTGGAACCTGGGAGGTGGAGGTTGCAATGAGCCGAGATGGTGCATTGCACTCCAGCCTGGGTGACAGGGCAAGACTCTGTCTCAGAAAAAAAAAAAAAAAGGAAGCATCTCTGCCCAGGACCCTCCACGACTTCTTCTACAGATGACAGAAATGGCTTCATTCAATACTCACTCAAGATACATTTGTTGAGGGTGTGTTGTCTCCCAGGCACTGGGCAGGTGAGAATAATATCACCTAGCTCAGAGACACAAGGTGATAATATACATAAAACATTGAGCATCGTTCTGAATTCAGCCCCCAATCAACGTCCACTGTTACTAGTGGACAGTAGATACTCTCACATGCAAAGTAGGCAAGTCTGCAGAGAGGGAGAAAGGACGTTGGCCTAAAAACAGACAGGACTCGCTGCACTCATGAAGAATGCGTTCTGTAGGATGAGACGAAGCTTAAATAAGTACGTATGCCCTGGACATGGTCATGGTGAGCACTGGGAAAGGGGAAAGTGGCCGGGCGTGGTGGCTCACGCCTGTAATCCCAATACTTTCGGAGGACGAGGCGGGTGGATCACCTGATGCCAAGAGTTCAAGACCAGCCTGGACAACATGGTGAAACCCCGTCTCTACTAAAAATACAAAAATTAGCCGGGCATGGTGGCGGGTGCCTATAATCCCAGCACTTCGGGAGGCCGAGGCGGGAGGATCACCTGAGGTCAGGAGTTCGAGACCAACATGGTGAACCCCTGTCTCCACTAAAAATACAAAAATTAGCCAGGTGTGGTGGCAGGTGCCTGTAATCCCAGCTACTTGGGAACCTGGGGCAGGAGAATTGCTTGAACCCGGGAGGTGGAGGTTGCAGTGAGCCAAGATCGTGCCACTGCCCTCCAGGCTGGGTGACAGAGTGAGACTCTATCTCACACAGAAAAGAAAAGCAGTCGGGCATGGTGGCTCATGCCTGTAATCCCAGAACTTTGGGAGGCTGAGGTGGGCGGATCACCTGAGGTCAGGAGTTCAAGACCAGCTTGGCCAACATGGTGAAACCCCATCTCTACTAAAAATACACACACACAAAAATTAGCCACGTGTAGTGGCAGGTGCCTGTAATCCCAGCTACTCGGGAGGCTGAGGCAGGAGAATCACTTGAACCCAGAAGGCAGAGCTTGCAGTGAGCCAAGATCGAGCCACTGCACTGCAGCCTGGGCAACAGAGTGAGACTCCATCTCAAAAAAAAAGAAAAGCAGTCGGGTGCGGTGGCTCATGCCTGTAATCCCAGCACTTTGGGAGGCCAAGGTGCACGGATCACAAGGTCAGGACTTTGAGACCAGCTTGATCAATGTGGTGAAACCCCGTCTCTACTAAAAATACAAAAATTAGCCAGGTGTGGTGGCAGGTGCCTGTAATCCCAGCTACTTGGGAGGCTGAGACAAGAGAATTGCTTGAACCCAGTAGGTGGAGGTTGCAGTGAACCAGGATCGTGCCACTGCACTGCAGCCTAGGTGACAGAGTGAGACTATCTCACCAAAAAAAAAAGAGAAAAAAAAGGAAAGGAAAAGGGAAGTGGAGGGGGAGGAAAGGCAGAGGCAGAACTGCTGATTTCTGTGGTCAGGAATGTTTTCGGATTGAGGACCTTCAGGCGTAAAGGAAGAAGCCCCTAAACCCAGCCTTGGCCTCTCACTTACCCAGGTTGAGAAGTAGTGAGATTTTAGCTGGATAATTCTTGGTTGTGTGGGCTGTGTTATGCATCATAGGATGCTGAGCAGTGTCCATGACCTCCACCCACTAAATGTCAGTAGCACCTCCCAGCTCTTGCTGTGACAACCAAAAATTCCACTGAGGTTGCCAAGTGTTCCCTGGGGGGTGAAATCACTCCTGATTGTAAATCACTGCCATAGATAGATAGATGATAGATAGATAGATAGATAGATAGATAGATAGATAGATAACGGATTGATAGATGATAGATAGAGATAGATAGATACATAGATGATAGATACATAGATACACAGATACATAGATAAATGAATGGATAGATATGACAGATACATAGATAAATAACAGATTGATAGATGATAGATAAATGGATAGACAGATACATAGATACATAGATGAATGGATAGATATGACAGATTATATAGATGGATAGATGATAGATGATAGGTAGATACATAGATACAAAGGTAGATAGATGAATGAGTGGGTAAATAGATGATAGATAAGTGGGTAGATAGATGACGGATAGATAGATGATAGATAAATGGATAGATAGATGAATGGATAGATATGACAGATGGATAGATGAATAGATGATAGGTAGATAGACACAAAGGTAGAAGAATGAGTGGTGGGTAAATAGATGATAGATAAGTGGGTAGATAAAAGATAGATAGATACATAGATACATAGATATGACGGATGGATGATAGATAAATGGATAGAGAGATACATAGATACATAGATGAATGGATAGATATGACAGATAGATACATAGACGAATAGATAGATGATAGGTAGATACATAGATACAAAGGTGGGTAGATAGATGATAAGTGGGTAGATAAATGATAGATAGACACATACATACATACATACATACCGGAATAACTGGGTACATAGATGATGGATGGATAGATAAGTAGATGATAGATAAATGAATGGATAAATAGATGGATAGATGGATGAATGGAAAGATAGATGATGGATACATACATAGATATATAGATAAACGAATGGATAGATGACAGGCGAATAGATAGATACATGATAGGTAGATACATAGACACAAAGGTAGATAGATGAATGAGTGGGTAGGTAGATGATAGATAAGTGGGTACATAGGTAATAGATAAATGAATGGATAGATGGATAGACAGATGGATGAATGGATAGATCATAGATACATAGAAACATAGATGAATGAATAGATGACAGATAGATAGATGAATGGATAGATAGATAAACATAGATAAATGTGGGCCGGGCGCGGTGGCTCACACCTGTAATCCCAGCACTTTGGGAGGCCAAGGCAGGCGGATCACGAGGTCAGAAGATCGAGACCATCCTGGCGAACACAGTGAAACTCCGTCTCTACTAAAAAAAAAAAAAAAAACAAACTGGGCATGGTGGTGGGCACCTGTAGTCCCAGCTACTTGGGATACTGAGGCAGGAGAATGGGTTGAACCCGGGAGGCGGAGGTTGCAGTGAGTCGAGATCACACCACTGCACTCCAGGCTAGGTGACAGACCGAGACTCCGTCTCAAAAAAAAAAAAAAAAAAAAAAAGGAAGCATAGGTAAATGAATGGATAGATAGATGACAGATAGATAGATGAATGGATAGACAGATGATAGGTAGATACATAGATGTAAAGGTAGATAAATGAATAGGTAGATAGATGATAGATATATAAATCCATACATACATACATACATAGATGAATGACTGGATAGATTGATGATAGATAGATAGATAGATAGATAGATAGATAGAATGAATGGGCCAGGCGCAGTGGCTCACACCTGGAATCCCAGCACTTTGGGAGGCCAAGGCTGGCAGATCACTAGGTCAGGAGATCAAGACCATCCTGGCCGCCACGGTGAAACCCCGTCTCTACTAAAAATACAAAAATTAGCTTGGCGTGGTGGTGCATGACTGTAATCCCAGCTACTCAGGAGGCTGAGGCAGGAGAATCGCTTGAACCCAAGAGGCTGAGGCTGCAGTCAGCTGAGATCACACCACTCCCGCCCGGCGACACAGTGAAACTCTGTCTCAAAAAAAAATAGATAGGTGATAGATAGATAGATGAATAGATGGATAAATGGTTAGACAGATGATAGACACATAGAAAGGTAGAAGAATAGATGAATAGATAAATGGATAGATTATATTAATAGATACATAGAAGAATGGAGGGGTAGATAGATGATGGATGGATAAATAGATGGATATGTATATGGATGCATGGATAGACAGATGAATGGATACATGATACATAGATGATAGAATGGATCACTAGATAGATGAATAGATGGATAAGTGATTAGATAGATGATAGATACATAGATAAATAGATTAATGAATGGGTAGATAGGTGATAGATAGGATAAATACGTAGATGAATAGACAGATAAATGGTTAGATAGATGATAGATACATAGAAAAGTAGAAGAATGGATGAATAGATAAATGGATAGATGATATTAATTGATATGTAGATAGAAGTATGCATGAATAGATAGATGAATGATAGATAGGTAGATAGATAGATAGATAGATAGATAGATAGAACACAAGATAAAGAGAATTTCTCACGCTAAGTCAGAGTTTCTCAACTTTGAAGCTATTTCCGCCCAGGATATTTTCATCTGCATCGTTCTCTGCTGTGAGGCCGTCCTGTGCATTGGGGGATGTGGGGCAAACGTCTAGACTGTACCCAGTGAATGTCAGCAGTATCCCCCACCAAGTCATGACAAGCAAAAATGTCTCCATCCTTTTCCAAATGTCCACTGAAAGTTGAGAGAGAGACCTCCCTTCCTCTCCCGTCCCAACCCTCCATTTTCCCCAACGCTGCCCCAGGGTCACTGGAGCTTCCAGCTCTTCTCCAATTGCCTTCCGGGAGCTGTGATTTCAGGAATTTTACACAAGAAGAGGAGAGAATTGCAGGCTGATAACAAGGGGAGACCTGCGGGTGACAGAGGCCAATCCGAAGTCAAACTAGACAACCAGGGTTCACCTTAGTTCTTCTGAGACTTAGGAATTGTAATCTGGAGACATGGGCTTTTTATGGAGACAGAAACATGTGGTTCCTGAAAATTAATTATTACAGCTACTCAGCTCAATTAAATTAAAGAAAAGGAGTATTTGCTCTTGGGGGAACCCAGGATGCACAACGAGAAACTTGGAATACATCAAGTTCTCTTGCACCTCCTTGTCAATTACTAAGCCCGTTTCCCCCACACTTCATAGCCCCTTCCACTGAAACGCACAATGAAAGACATGACTCTGGGAAGGGTGATACTGTGGGAAGAACACGCTTGCTGGAGTTGGGTGAACAAGATGAATTGCCAGGTGTGTTTGTTTGTTTGTTTTTGAGACGGAGTCTCGCTCTGTCACCCAAGCTCGAGTGCAGTGGCTCAATCTCGGCTCACTGCAACCTCCGCCTCCTGGGTTCAAGCAATTCTCCTGCCTCAACCTCCCGAGTAGCTGGGATTACAGGCGCCCACCAATATGCCCGCTAATTTTTGTATTTTTAGTAGAGATAGGGTTTCACCATGTTGGTCAGTCTGGTCTCAAACTCCTGACCTCAGGTTATCCACCCACCTCAGCCTCCTAAACTGCTGGGATTACAGGCATGAGCCACCATGCCCAGCTGCCAGGTGTTATATGTAAACTTTCAGTGTCGCAAAAGGAATAGCACTCGAATATAAAATTTTCTTTTTAATTCTCAGCAAGGCAAGTTACTTCTATAGAAGGGTGTCCCTTACAGATGGAACAATGGCGAGTGCATACCTGGACAAGGGAGGGGAAGGGGTTCTTATCCCTGACGTGCGTGGCCCCTGCTGCTGTGTCATTCCTCTGTTGGCTAGGGTTAGACCGCACAGGCTAAACTAATAACGACTGGCTAATTTAAAGAGAGTGATGGGGTGAGTGCTTTGGGGGGAGTCAGGGCAGAGCAGATAGCAGGTAATCGGAATGAGTCAGGGTGGAGCAGGTGATCGAAAAACTTTGCTTTACAAGGAAGTTAAAAAGTAGAAGGCAAACAATTGAACATACTAACATATTAACTCTTTGAAAAGAAACTTAGAACTCATATCTAACACAGGGAAATTCTTCAGCCACTTCAGTACTCTGGCTCTTCCCTTTACAAGGGTATACATTTGGGGGCATTAAGGTCTGAAGGGGCAGGCAAAGCACATCCTCCTTTCTGGACTCCAGAGTGGAAACTTATTCGACGTACGTTCTGAAGGTCATCCTTGTCTGTCATGCAGATGACACACACCCACCTGCCCCTCTTCCTTTTTCTTCATCATCTTGATCCCAAACCACAAACCAATATTGTGTTGTTTGTGTTTCACAATAGCAGGTATGGACAATGAGTCAGCTGGGAGGAAAACAGGAAGATGGCAGCCATCAAACATCTCTTTGAATGCAGCTCAACATGGAACAGCTACTCTAAGAAGGCCTTTCTAATTTCTTCCATAGATTGCTTTTTACTAATCCTGAGTGAGGGGATTGTTTTGGTTATCCATTGACATGTGACACATTAACCTGGAAACATAGAGGCAATGAGGAACTCCAACTTGTTATGTGGTGTGATTCTGAGGGCTGACAGGGCTCAGCTGGGAGGTTCTTCTGCTCCACATGGTGTTGACTGGGGCTGTAGGAAACTGGAGGATTGATTGGGCAGGTGTGTTCTAGTTGGTTCAATCAAGTGTCTTGTAGCTGGGCTGAAGTTCAACTGAGGGCTTGACTTGGGCTGTGTCTATCTGCTGGCTTAATGGATCCAGAACATTCTAGATGGCTCACTCACATACCTGGAAGCTGGGCCTGTGTGTCAGCTGACTTGTGCTGTGTGTATCTGCAGGCTTAATGGATCCAGAACATTCTAGATGGCTCACTTACATACCTGGAAGCTGGGCCTGTGTGTCAGCTGACTTGGGCTGTAACTATCTGCAGGCTTAATGGATCCAGAATATTCTAGATGGCTCACTCACATACCTGGAAGCTGGGCCTGTGTGTCAGCTGACTTGGGCTGTAACTATCTGCAGGCTTAATGGATCCAGAACATTCTAGATGGTTCCTTCACACACCTGGAAGCTGGGCTGCATGTCAGCTGACTTGTGCTGTGTGTATCTGCAGGCTTAATGGGTCCAGAACATTCTAGATGGTACCTTCACATACCTGGAAGCTGGGCTGCATGTCAGCTGACTTGTGCTGTGTGTATCTGCAGGCTTAATGGATCCAGAACATTCTAGATGGTTCCTTCACATACCTGGAAGCTGGGCTGAGTGTCATCTGATAGTGCTTGACTAAGGCCATATCTATCTACAAACTTAATAGGTCCAGAACATTCTCAAGGGCCTATTCATTTGGAAGCCCACCTGGAGGCTGAGTGGAAAGTCAGCTGAGAGCTTGACTTGGACCCTATCTATCTGCAAACCTCAGAACATTCTTAAGGGCCCATTGATTTGGAAGCTCACCTGGAAGCTGGGCAGAAGGTCAGTTGAGAGCTAGTCTTGGGCTGTATCTATCTATGTGCAGACTTACTTGGTGCAGAATCTTCTAGATGGTTGACTTACGTATGTGGAAGCTGGGCGGAGAGTAAGCCCATTTGTGCTGGAAGGCTGATAGAACCAGAACATTCTGGAAGGTTCACTCACATGACTTTCATTTCCACCCCATTCTATTGGCCAAAGCAAACCATGGGTTAGCCCAGACTCAATGGGAGACAAAGTGTACTCCAGCTCTCCTGGGGATTTGGGAAAACGGCTCTGTGAAGCATTTGCACCCACCTTTCTTTCTCCACAATAGGTACCTCCTTTCAATAAAGTCTACTGGCCGGGCACGGTGGCTCACACCCGCAATCCCAGCACTTTGGGAGGCTGAGGTGGGGGGATCACTTGAGGTCAGGAGTTCGAGACCAGCCTGGCCAACATGGTGAAACCCCATCTCTACTAAAAATACAAAAATTAGCCCGACGTGGTGGTGGGTGCCTGTAGTCCCAGCTACTCGGGAGGCTGAGGCAGAAGAATCACTTGAACCCAGGAGGCGGAGGTTGCAGTGAGCCGAGATTGCATCACTGCACTCCAGCCTAGGTGACAGAGTGAGACTCCATCTCAAAATAAAAATAAATAACATTTTAAAAACATTTTTAAATTTAAAAAAAAAAATTTTTTTTTAAATTAAAAAAAAAATACAGGCTAGTGTTACTTCAAAAAGAAAAAATAAAAAAACCATCGCTCTCAGCCTTAACTCAAGATTCAGTCTGCTCATCGCCAGGGTAAAGCCTCAAGCTTAAAGGTCAGATACTTTCTGTATTGAATTGAGTCAAAATAAAATGTACATTGTGAGGTGATCTCTTATCTCTAGCCGTTTCTATTTCGAAAATCTGCCAGATCAGCTGGATCTAATCGTGAAACAGAAATAGGGGCTTGCTGCCGTAAGCAGTGTGGTTTCCTATCAGATTAAGTGCTGAGCTAAAGCCGATTGATTCCACCACGTTGCTATGAGGATTCACCTCCCCTCCCAACCCTCCATTGTCCCCAACGCCCTGGGGTCACTGGAGCTTCCAGCTTTTCTCCAATTGCCTTCTGGGAGCTGTGATTTCAGGAATTTTACACAGGAAGCAGAGACAATTGTAGGCTAACGAGGGGAGACCTGCAGGCCACAGAGTCCAATGCCAAGTCAAAATACACAACCAGGGTTCAGCTTGGTCCTTCTGAGACTTAGGAATTGTAATCTGGAGACATGGGTCTTTCATGGAGACAGAAACATGTGGTTCCTGAAAATGGATTATTACAGTTACTCAGCTCAATTAAATTTAAAAAAGGAGTATTTGCTCTTCAGGGGAACCATAACAAAAGGGTTTCCCCACTCCAGCTGAGGGAACAGCTATATGCATAGTACTGCAGTATTTTATTTTATTTCATTTCATTTCAATTTTATTTTATTTTCTGAGGCAGAGTCTCGCTCTGTCACCCGGGCTAGAGTGCAATGGTGAGATCTTGGCTCACTGCAACCTCCGCCTCCTGGGTTCAAGCAATTCTCCTGCCTCAACCTCCCGAGTAGCTGGGATTACAGACGCCCACCACCATGCCCAGCTAATTTTTGTATTTTTAGTAGAGACGGGGTTTCACCATTTTGGTCAGGCTGGTCTCGAACTCCCAACCTTGAGATCTGCCCACCTCCGTCTCCCTAAGTGCTGGGATTACAGGCGTGAGCCGCCGTGCCTGGCCACAGCAGTGTTTTATAGCACATAATAATCTGAGGAGTCTGTTGTGATTTCATTTATTTGAGTCAAGATTTCGTTCTGGGCCGGGCGCGGTGGCTCACACCTGTAATCCCAGCACTTTGGGAGGCCGAGGCGGGCGGATCACGAGGTCAGGAGATTGAAACCATCCTGGCCAACATGGCGAAACCCCATCTCTATTAAAAATACAAAAATTAGCTGGGCGTGGTGGCAGGTGCCTGTAGTCCCAGTTACTTGGGAGGCTGAAGCAGGAGAATCACTTGAACCTGGGAGGTGGAGGTTGCAATGAACTGAGGTCGAGCCACTGCACTCTGGCCTGTTGACAGAGGAAGACTCCGTCTCAAAAAAAAAAAAAAAAAAAAAAAAAGATTTGGTTCTGATCCAGAAGCTTTCAGGCTGCAGAGAGTTGGTTTCAGAGACTGCGTGAGTAGACCACGGTGGGGGAGCTGTACACGCCAGGCAGGACACCTGTTACCCACCTTGTCCACAATGGTTTATGTTATGGCTATGCCTGTCCACCCCGCTCTCTGAGGACAGGTCAGTGGGGAGCATTGTAATGAGGCATGAACCTGTGCTCAATGCTGACATCACAAGCAGCAGAAAACACAACTTCTGGCCAGGCGCGGTGGCTGACGTCTGTCATCCCAGCACTTTGGGAGGCAGAGGCGGAGGCGGGTGGATCACCTGAGATCAGGAGTTTGAGACCAGCCTGGCCAATATGGTGAAACCCCGTCTCTACTAAAAATATAAAAAACTAGACGGGTGTGGTGGCACGCGCCTGTAATCTCAGCAACTCAGGAGGCTGAGGCAGGAGAATCGCTTGAACCCGGGAGGTGGAGCTTGCAGTGAGCCGAGATCGTGCCACGGCATTCCAGCCTGGGTGACAGAGCGAGATATCATCTCAATTGAAAAAAAAAAAAAGGCTGGGCACAGTGGCTTACGCCTGTCATCCCAGCACTTTGGGAGGCCAAGGCAGGTGGAACGCCTGAGATCAGGAGGTCGAGACCAGCCTGGCCAACATGCTGAAACCCCATCTCTACTAAAAATACAAAATTAGGCAGGCGTGGTGGAACGCACCTGTAATACAAGCTACTCAGGAGGCTGAGAGAGGAGAGTCACTTGAACCCAGGAGGCGGACGTTGCAGTGAGCTGAGATCGCGCCATTGCACTCCAGTCTGGGCAACAAGAGTGAAACTACATCTCAAAATAATAATAAAATTTTAAAAAATACAATTCAAGGGCTGGGCGAGGTGGCTCACGCCTGTAATCCCAGCACTTTGTGAGGCCAAGGTGATCGGATCACAAGGTCAGGTGATCGAGACCATCCTGGCTAACACAGTGAAACCCCATGTCTACTAAAAATACAAAATTAGCCAGGCATGGTGGAACGCACCTGTAATCCAAGCTACTTGGAGGCTGAGACAGGAGAATCACTTGAACTGGGGAGGCAGACGTTGCAGTGAGCTGAGATCGCGCCATTGCACTCCAGTCTGGGCAACAAGAGTGAAACTCCATCTCAAAATAATAATAAAATTTTTAAAAATACAATTCAAGGCCTGGGCAAGGTGGCTCACGCCTGTAATCCCAGCACTTTATGAGGCCAAGGTGAGCGGATCACAAGGTCAGGAGATCGAGACCATCCTAGCTAAAACGGTGAAACGCCATCTCTACTAAAAATACAAAAAATTAGTCGGGAGTGGTGGCACATGCCTGTAGTCCCAGCTACTTGGGAGGCTGAGGCAGGAGAATCGCTTGAACCTGGGATGCAAAGGTTGCAGTGAGCCAAGATTGTGCCACTGCACTCCAGCCTGGGAGACAGAGCAGGACTCCATCTCAAAACAAACAAACAAAAAACAATTCAATGAAGAGAGCAATTTTAATTTGTGATATGAGAAAGTGGCATTACATGACATTACAACTTAAAGCCTGGTTGCATGAAGACCAAAAATAAACAAATAATACGGTAATGAAAGCTGATATATTTGAACTCCATCAATCTGGGTCTATACCTCCCAGGAGCCTGGTATCTACTCTGTTTCTGACACAGGGAGGATAAAAGTTGGCAGAATAAATAAATGGATATATAAGCCAGGTGCAGTAGCTCACGCCTGTAACTCCAGCCCTTTGGGAGGCTGAGGCGGGTGGATCACTTGAGGTTTGGAGTTCGAGACCATCCTGGCCAACATGGTGAAACCTTTTCTCTACTAAAAATACAAAAATTAGTTGTCCCAGCTACTTGGGAGACTGAGGCAAGAGAATCACTTGAATCCAGGAGGCAGAGGTTGCAGTGAGCCAAGACTGCACTACTGCACTCCAGCCTGGGCAACAGAGCAAGAATCCATCTCAAAAATAATAATAATAGATAAATAAATTGATATATGAATGGTTAGATGAGTGAGTGGAGGGAGGGAGGGAAGAGTAGGTGGATGGATGGATAGATGAATGGATAGATTGATGGATGGACAGGTAGACAGGTAGATGAATGAATGGATAGATGGATAGATGGCTTGATGGATGAATGAACAGATGGATAGATGAGTGGGTGGATGAATAGATGGGTTGGTAAATGGATGGATGGGTGGATGGATGGATGGATTTATAAATGCATGAGTGGGTGGATGGATGGATGGTTAGATGCATTGGTGGATGAATAGATGGGTTGGTGGATGGATGAGTGGATAGATGGATGGATTGAAGAATGGGTGAATGGGTGTGTGAATGGATGGATGGATGGATAAATGAATGGGTGGATGGTGTGTGTGTGTGGATGGATGGATGGATGAGTTGGTGGGTGGGTGGGTGGTTGGATGGATGGATAGATGGATAAATGGATGGGTGGGTGCATGGGTGGATGAATGGATAGATGGGTGAGGGGTGGATGGATGGATGGATGGATGGATGGATGATAGATGAGTTGGTGGATAAATAGATGGGTTAGTGGATGGATGGGTGAATGGATAAATGGATGGATTGAGGAATGGGTGGATGGGTGGGCAGATGGATGGATGGATGATGGATGGATGGATGGATGGGTGGATGGGTGGATGGATTAGTCAGTGGATAAATAGATGGGTTGGTGGATGGATGCGGGCATGGATGGATGGATGGATGGATGGATTGAGGAATGGATGGATGGGTGGATGGATGGATACACGAGAGGATAGGTGAGTGGATGGATGGATTGAAGAATGGGTGGATGGGTGGGTGGATGGATGAATAGATAGGTGAGTGGGTGGGTAAATGGATGGATGGATGGATAGATGGATGGATGGATGGATGGATGGATGGATGGATGGATGGATGGGTGGATGGGTGGATAGATTGGTCGGTGGATAAATAGATGCATTGGTGGATGGATGGGGGCATGGATGGATGGATGGATTAAGGAATGGGTGGATGGATGGATGGATGGATGGATGTATAGATGGATCGATGGGTGGATGGGTGGATAGATTAGTCAGTGGATAAACAGATGGGTTGGTGGATGGATTGAGGAATGGGTGGATGGGTGGATGAGTGGATGGGTGAATAGATAGGCAAGTGGGTGGGTAAATGAATGGATGGATAGATACATGAGAGGATGGGTGAGTGGATGGGTGGATGGATGAATGGATGGATGGACGGATGGATGGATGGATGAATGGATGGATGGATGTATGGATGGATGGATGGATGGATGGATACATGAGAGGATGGGTGAGTGGATGGATGGGTGGATGGATGGATGGATGGAGGGATGGATACATGAGAGGATGGGTGAGTGGATGGATGGGTGGATGGATGGATTGAGGAATGGGTGGATGGGCGGATGAAAGGGTGAATGTGTAAATGGGATGGGTGAGTCCACAAGTCTTGCTCACCTCCCAGTTGAGAATATGTGTCCTACTTTATTTGGTCTATAGACAATGCTTAATGCTTGGACTCACAGAGTAGTGTCTCGCCACCACTCCCCCATCTCATGCCATCCATAGGTGAGATATCCTCGGCCACTGAAGGGGCCTCTGACATCGATTTTTTTTTTCCAGAAGCTCAGATCCATTCCCAGACAAAATCATAAAACTCATAAGAAACATTATGATAATGATGGATGGATGGATGGATGGATGGATGGATGGATGGATGCATGGATGGATGGATGGATGAATGGGTGGATGGATGGATGGATAGATGGGTGAGTGAGTGGGTGGGTGGGTTGATGGATGGATGGATATTACTATTATTATTTTTTATTTTATTTTTGAATTGGAGTCTCACTCTGTTGCCCAGGTTGGAGTGCAATAAATGGCACAATCTCGGTTCACTGCAACTTCCACCTCCTGGGTTCAAGTGATTCTCCTGCCTCAGCCTCCCAAGTAGCTGGGATTACAGGCATGCACCACCAGGCCCGGCTAATTTTTTTATTTTTGGTAGAGATGGGGTTTCAGTTGGGATTACAGGCATCAGCCACTGCGCCCAGCCCTATTCCTTTATTATTATAAAATAATAGTATAATTACGTAAATGGTCCTTCACCTCTCTGTTCAACCATTTTCCTACCGTTGATTTACCATCACCTGCCTTTTTTTTTTTTTTTTTTTTTTCCTGGGAAAGTGTGGAGTTATTCCAAAGAAAACCTCCTATAGGTGATGCGTAAACATCGTGACCAGAAATCCTTGAGATCCACAAAGGCAACTACAAAGAGTATGAAGCGACACCACAGAAGTGGTTTTCTTAAAAAAATATACAGGCTATTTTTAGAGTGTTATTAGGTTTAGAGCAAAATTTGCAGAAAGTACAGAAAGTTCTTTTTTTCCTTTTTTTTTTTTTTTTTCGAGACGGAATCTCGTTCTGTCATCCAGGCTGGAGTGCAGTGGCGCGATCTGGGCTCACTGCAAGCTCCGCCTCCCGGGTTCACGCCATTCTCCTGCCTCAGCCTCCCGAGTAGCTGGGACTACAGGCGTCCGCCACGACGCCCAGCTAATTTTTTGTATTTTTAGTAGAGACGGGGTTTCACCGTGTTAGCCAGGATGGTCTCGATCTCTTGACCTTATGATCCGCCTGCCTCGGCCTCCCAAAGTGCCGGGATGACAGGCGTGAGCCTCTACTCCCAGCCCATGTTAGAGTTCTTTCTTGCTGTTGGCCGGGCGCGGTGGCTCACGCCTGTCATCCCAGCACTTTGGGAGGCCAAGATGGGTGTATCACGAGGTCAGGAGGTTGAGACCATCCTGGCTAACATGGTGAAACCCCGTCTCTACTAAAAATACAAAAAAAAAAATTAGCCAGATGTGGTGGTGCGCACCTGTAGTCCCAGCTACTCGGGAGGCTGAGGCAGGAGAATGGCATGAACCTGGGAGGCGGAGCTTGCAGTGAGCCAAGATCGCACCACTGCACTCCAGCCTGGGCGACAGAGCAAGACTCTGTCTCAGAAAAAAAAAAAAAGAGTTCTTCGTTGCTGTTGTAACTTCTGTGCGTTTGGACAAACATATAGTGACGTTGGATCGCCCATTATACGATCATATGGAGGAGTTTCAATGCTCTAAAATCCCCTGAGTTCTACCTGTTCATTCTTCCCTCCCTGTCACCTCTGGCCACGCCTGATCATCTTACTGTCTGCATAAGTTTGCTTTCTTTTTCTTTTCTTTTCTTTTGTTTTTTGTGTTTTTTTTGTTTTTCTTTTGAGACAGAGTCTCACTCTGTCTCCCAGGCTGCAGTGCAGTCGCGCGATCTTGGTTCACCGCAACCTTTGCCTCCCAGGTTCAAGCGATTCTCCTGCCTCAGCCTCCCAAGTAGCTGAGATTACAGGTGCATGCCAGCACGCCCAGCTGATTTTGTGTTTTCAGTAGAGACGAGGTTTCTCCATGTTGGCCAGGCTGGTCTCGAACTCCCGACTTCAGGTGATCTGCTCACGTCGGCCTCCCAAAGTGCTGGGATGACAGGCATGAGCCACCGTGCCCGGACATTTTTGCCTTTTCTAGAATGTCTTATAGTTGCAGCCATAGTCTGTAGCCATCTCAGAGTGACTTTCTTTTTTCATTCTTTGTTTGTTTGTCTTTTTGTTTTTTTGAGACAGAGTCTCACTGTGTCGACCAGCCTGTAGTGCAGTGGCGAGATCTCAGCTCACTGCAACCTCCACCTCCCGGGTTTAAACGATTCTCCTGCCTCGGCCTCTGGAGTAGCTGGGATTGCAGACACCCGCCACCACGCCCGGCTAATTTTGGTATTTTTAGTAGAGATGGGATTTTAGTAGATACTAGCGTAGATGTTTAGTAGATGTTGGTCAGGCTGGTCTCGAACTCCTGACCTCGTGATCCTCCCGCCTCGTCTTCCCAAAGTGCTGGGATTACAGGCGTGAGCCACCTCGCCCGGCCTTCTTTCAATGTTTCACACCATCCCTCACACCCAACCACAGTCCCCTGCTACCTCCACCAATACCCTGTTCATGAATGATCCATCGTTATCCAACCACGGGGGCAGAAAAAATCGGTGTCGCATTGACTTTTGACCCTCCAGGGATCCCTCAGAGCACAGAGAAAGTTTGCCATACTGTCTCTTTGTAGAGAAGTTCAGGTTTAAAGAAAAAGCTCGGTGGCTCACGCCTGTGATCCCAGCACTGTGGGAGGGCGAGGCGGGCGGATCATCTGAGGTCAAGAGTTCAAGACCAGCCTGGCCAACAGGGGGATCACCTGAGGTCAGGAGTTCGAGACCAGCCTGGGCAACACGGTGAAACCCCGTCTCTACTAAAATACAAAAAATGAGCCAGGCGTGGTGGCGGGTGCCTGTAGTCCCAGCTACTCGGGAGGCTGAGACAGGAGAATGGCTTGAAACCGGGAGACGGAACTTGCAGTGAACCAAGATCGTGTCACTGCACTCCAGCCTGCGCAACAGGGTAAGACTCCCCTCAGAAAAAAAAAAAAAAAAAAAGGCCGGGTGCTTTGGCTCACACCAGTAATCCTAGTACTTTGGGAGGCCAAGGCGGGCAGATCACAAGGTCAGGAGTTCGAGATCAGCCTGGGCAACATGGTGAAACCCTGTCTCTACTAAAATATAAAAAATGAGCCAGGTGTGGTGGCACATGCCTGTAATCCCAGCTACTCGGGAGGCTGAGGCAGGAGAATCGCTTGAACCCGGGAGGCGGAGGTTGCAGTGAGCTGAGATCGTGTCACTGCACTCCAGCCTGGGCAACAGGGTGAGACTCTGTCTCGGGAAAAAAAAAAAAATAGCCAAGCGCAGTGGCTCCTGCCTATAATCCCAGCACTTTGGGAGGCCGAGGCGGGTGGACTGTCTGAGGTCAGGAGTTCAAGACCATCCTAGCTAACACGGTGAATCCGTGTCTCTACCAAAATACAAAAAATTAGCAGGGCATGGTGGTGCGTGCCTGTAGTCCCAGCTACTCGGGAGGCTGAGGCAGGAGAATCGCTTGAACCCAGGAGGCGGACGCTGCAGTGAGCCAAGATCATGTCACTGCACTCCAGCCTGGGCAACAGGGTGAGACTCCGCGTCAAAAAAAAAAAAAAAGAAGAAAATCAGCCAGGCATGGGTGCCTCTCACCTGTAATCCCAGCACTTTGGGAGGCCAAGGTGGGCGGATCACCTGAGGTCAGGAGTTTGAGACCAGCCTGGCCAACATGGCAAAATCCCGTCTCTACTCAAAATACAAAAATTAGCTGGGGTGTGGTGGCAGGTGCCTGTAGTCTCAGCTACTTGGGAGGCTGAGGCAGGAGAATTGCTTGAACCTGGGAGGTGCAGGTTGCAGTGAGCCGAGATCATGTCACTGTGTTCCAGCCTGAGCAACAGGGTGAGACTCCATCTCAAAAAAAAAAAACGCAAGCGATACCCCTGAGCACCACACAGGCACTTGTCATCAGGACCTCATGAGGCTGTGTCACGGGAACACATCCTCAGCCTTGGCAAAGGAAGCTTTCGAAGTTAAATGAGACCTGTCTCAAATTTTAGGACTTCACAGTTTTTATTTATCAATTAAAATGAATAAATACATTTCCTAATGAGACAGAATGAAAGAGAAGCCTTCTCTTTTGTGGCAGGTGTGTGAAACTCTCTGTGATCTGAATTGCAAACCGTTTCTCGCAGTTCCTGCTTCTTTGTGATAAAAATCAAGGGTTGCAGAGATCAAGGGGCTCAGAACACTGCATGTGGCTGAGCACTGGGCTGGCATCTTGAGATGTATGGCTTTATTCACTGCCTACTGCAGACTTGTCAGGGAGACCTGAATCTGTGACTGTATTTTTTTTTTCGGGACTGACTCTTGCTCTGTCGCCCAGGCTGGAGTGCAGTGGCGCGATCTCGACTCACTGCAACCTCCACCTCCCAGGTTCAAGTAACTCTCCTGCCTCCGCCTCCTGAGTAGCTGGGATTATAGGCACGCACCAACACACCCAGCTAATTTTTTGTATTTTTAGTAGAGATGGGGTTTTGCCATGTTGGCCATGCTGGTCTCAAACTCCTGACATCGTGATCTGCCCGCCTTGGCCTCCCAAAGTCCTGGGATTACAGGCGTCAGCCACTGCGCCCAGCCGATCTCTGCCTGCATTACAGACGTGCGATCTAAACACCAGCGAGGCGAAATGCCCAAAATACGACAACCACTGGCCGGGTGCTTTGTGTGAGCAATAAAGCTGTTTATTCACTTGGGTGCAAGGGGCTGAGTCCGAAGAGACGGTCCGCAAAGGGAGATGGGGAAGTTGTGGCTTTACAGGAGTTGGGTAGGTAATGGAAAATTACAGCAAAAGGTGGTTATCTATTGTTAGCACGGGAGGGGGTTTGCAAGGCGCATGGTGAATGAGAAGGGAAGGGATAGTATAACATTATTAATAAATTACACTAGACGCCAAGGCTCATGCCTGTAATCCCAGCACTTTGGGAGGCCGAGGTGGGCTGATCATGAGGTCAGGAGATCGAGACCGGCCTGGCCAACATAGTGAAAAACAGTCTCCACTAAAAATACAAAAATTATCCAGGCATGGTGGCGGGCGCCTGTAGTCCCAGCTACTCGGGAGGCTGAGACAGGAGAATCACTTGAACCCAGGAGGTGGAGGTTGCAGTGAGCCGAGATCACACCACTGCACTCCAGCCTGGGTGACAAAGAGTAAAACTCCATCTCAAAAAATAAAATAAAACAGGCCGGGTGCGATGGCTCACGCCTGTCATCCCAGCACTTAGCGAGGCTGAGATGGGCAGATCACCTGAGGTCGGGAGTTAGAGAGCAGCCTGACCAACCTGGAGAAACCCCGTCTCTACTAAAAATACAAAAATTAGCTGGGTGTGGTGATGGGCGCCTGTCATCCCAGCTACTGGGGAGGCTGAGGCAGCAGAATTGCTTGAACCCTGGAGGTGGAGGTTGCGGTGAGCCGAGATCACGTCATTGCACTCCAGTCTGGGCGACAGAGCGAGACTCTGTCTCAAAAAAAATAAAATAATAAATAAATAAAATAAAGTTCGGGCACGGTGGCTCAGGCCTGTCATCCCAGCACTTAGCGAGGCCGAGATGGGCAGATCACCTGAGGTCAGGAGTTCGAGACCAGCCTGACCAACCTGGTGAAACCCCGTCTCTACTAAAAATACAAAATTAACCGGGCGTGGTGGCTCATGCCTGTAATCCCAGCTACTCAGGAGACTGAGACGGGACAATCGCTTGAACCCAGGAGGCAGAAGTTGCGATGAGCCGAGATCACACCGTTGTACGGCAGCCTGGACAACAGAGAGAAGCTCTGTCTCAAAAAAAAAATGAAAATAAATGAATAAATAAATAAATAAAATAAATTTACTGAGACTTGTCTCAGATTTTCTAGGTCGCACACAGCAATGAAAAACCCACTCATCCTCAAAAATAAAAAAAAATATTCGGCCCGGTGTGGTGGCTCACGCCTGTCATCCCAGCACTTTGGGAGGCCGAGGCGGGCGGATCACGAGGTCAGGAGATCGAGACCATCCTGGCTAACACGGTGAAACCCCGTCTCTACTAAAAATACAAAAAATTAGCCGGGTGTGGTGGCGGGTGCCTGTAGTCCCAGCTACTGGGGAGGCTGAGGCAGGAGAATGGCGTGAACCCGGGAGGCGGAGCTTGCAGTGAGCTGAGATCGCGCCACTGCACTCCAGCCTGGGCGACAGAGCAAGACTCCGTCTCAAAAAATAAAAATTAAAATTAATTAATTAATTTTTTAAAATTTAAAAAACACAAAAGTAAGAGACAGGTGAATTACCCAGGAGGCCGGCTCGTCTTCCAGTCTGGGAAGGGCCTAACGTCACAGGATCACCGGCTTTGGAAAATTTGCCAAAATGAGACATTTTGGCTCCATTTAGCTGTGGTTTGTCTCCACTCCCACTTCCCCTCTGTGTAAGTTCCCCGTATGCTGGGCGGCCCCAGGGCAGAGGTGGGTTTCTGGGGAGCTGAGACAGGGAAGTTGACCTGCAGTTGATTTGCGTGTGGTCTTTGAGGGATCTGCCCGTGGGTTCCAACGTCACGGCCAGGCCTGGCTCACCGGGGTCTGGCCTCCCATGATGATACGAGTATCTTCTAGGAATATTCCCAGCCACCCACGGTGCTGACGCACGGATGTGACAGGGAAGCCTCCGGACCCGTCCTCTGGTGCTGGGTGTTGTCAAGAAAAAAACAGTCAAACTCTGGCTGGGCGTGGTGACTCACACCTGAGTCATGAACGGCATGAACCCAGGAGGCAGAGCTTGCAGTGAGCTGAGATCGCGCCGCTGCACTCCAGCCTGGCCAACAGAGCAAGACTCCGTCTAAAAAAAACAAAAATACAAAAATTAGGCCGGGTGTGGTGGCTCGTGCCTGTAATCCCAGCACTCTAGGAGGCCGAGGCGGATGGTTCACCTGAGGTCAGGAGTTTGAGACCAGCCTAGACAACATGGCAAAAACCTGTCTCTATTAAAAATTCAATAATTAGACCAGGTGTGGTGGCTCATGCCTGTCATCCCAGCACTTTGGGAGGCTGAGGCGGGTGGATCACTTGAGGTCAGGACTTTGAGACCAGCCTGGACAACATGGCAAAAACCTGTCTCTATTAAAAATACAAAAATTAGACTGGGTGTGATGGTTCACAACTGTGATCCCAGCACTTTGGGAGGCCAAGGCGGGTGGATCACTTGAGGTCAGGAGTTCGAGACCAGCCTGCCCAACATTGTGAAACCCCATCTCTATTAAAAATATAAATAATTCGCCGGGTGTGGTGGCAGGCACCTGTAATCCCAGCTACTGGGGAAGCTGAGGCAGGAGAATCCCTTGAACCCGGGAGGCGGAGGTTGCAGTGAGGTGAGATAGGTCCATTGCATTCCAGCCTGGGTGACAGCAAGACTCTGTCTTGGATAGATAAATAAAAAATAAATAAACAAAATTAGCTGGGTATGGTGGCGTGCACCAGTAATCCCAGCTACTTGGGCAGCTGAGGCAGAAGAATTACTTGAAACTAGGAAGCAGAAGTTGCAGTGAGCCAAGATCACACTGTTGCACTCCAGCCTGGGCAACAGGAGCAAAACTCCATCTCAAAAAAAAAAAAAAAAACAGTCAGACTCTGTTTTATATATATATATATATATATATATATATATTTTTTTTTTTTTTTTAGACAGTTTCGCTCCTGTCGCCCAGGCTGGAGTCCAATGGTGCGATCTCATCTCATTGCAACCTCCGCCTCCTGGGTTCAAGCGATTCTCCTGCCTCAGCCTCCCGAGTAGCTGGGATTACAGGCACGTGCCACCGCGCCCGGCTAATTTTTGTTTTTTTGTTTTTTTTTTGAGATGGAGTCTCACACTATTGCCCAGGCTGCAGTGCAGTGGTGCGATCTCGGCTCACTGCAGGCTCTGCCTACCAGGTTCACGCCATTCTCCTGCCTCAGCCTCCCGAGTAGCTGAGACTACAGGTGCCCGCCACCACACCCAGCTAATTTTTCGTATTTTTAGTAGAGACGGGGTTTCGCCGTGTTAGCCAGGATGGTCTCGATCTCCTGACCTGATGATCCACCCGCCTCAGCCTCCCAAAGTGCTGGGATTACAGGCATGAGCCACTGCGCCTGGCCAATTTTTGTATTTTTAGTAGAGATGCGGTTTCACCATTTTGGTCGGGCTGGTCTCGAACTCCCGATCTCAGGCGATCCACGTGCCTCGGCCTCCCAAAGTGCTGGGATGACAGGCGTGAGCCACCGCGCCCGGCCGACTCTGTAAAATATTTGAAGAGATTTATTCTGAGCCAAATATGACTGACCCATGGCCCATGATACAGTCTCAGGAGGTCCTGAGAACAGGAGCTGAAGGTGGTCGGGGCACCCCTTGGTTTTATACATTTTAGGGAGACACGAGACCTTGATCAACATGTGTAACACGCAGATTGCTTCTGTCCAGAAAGGCAGGGGTAAAACTGGAAGTGGGGGCGTCCAGCTCATGGGTAGCTAAGACACAAAAGGTTGCATTCTTGGCTGGGCACAGTGGCTCAGGCCTGTCAACCCAGCACTTTGGGAGGCTGAGGCGGGCAGATCAACTGAGGTCAGGAGTTCGACACCAGCCTGAGCAATATGGAGAAACCGCATCTCTACTAAAAATACAAAATTAGCCAGGCAGGCACGGTGGCTCATGCCTGTCATCCCAGCTGTTTGGGAGGCCAAGGTGGGCAGATCACCTGAGGTCGGGAGTTCGAGACCAGCCTGAGCAACATGGAGAAACCTCATCTCTACTAAGAATACAAAAATTAGCCGGGAGTGCTGGCAGGTGCCTGTAATCCCAGATACTCGGGAGGCTAAGGCAGAAGAATCGCGTGAACCTGGAAGGTGGAGGTTGCAGTGAGCCAAGATTGCACCACTGCACTCCAGCCTGGTGACAAAGGGAGACTCCCTCCGGAAAAAAAAACAAAAACAGAAAAGACAAGACAAAACATCCATAACGATCCCTGAATTGCCTAGGACCACTGAACAGTCAGCCACGGCCCCATCCCAGAGGATCATGGCCCCAGGCTCGGAGTCCCCCGGCTGAGTGGGGTCTCTGGGGCATGGTGGAGATTTGGGGTGAGTGAAGGCCTCTGCAGGAGGGGTGATTTGGGGTGAGTAGAGGGTCTCTCCCTGAAGGATGGAGATTTGGGGAGAGTGGGGTCTCTCTCTGAAGGATGGAGATTTGGGGTGACTGTGGGTCTCTGTGAGGGATGGAGAGTTGGGGTGAGTGACGGTCTCTCTCTGAGGGATGGAGATTTGGGGTGAGTGACGGTCTCTCTCTGAGGGATGGAGATTTGGGGTGAGTGGGGGGTCTCTCTCTGAGGGATGGAGATTTGGGGTAAGTGGGTGAGTGGGGGTCTCTCTCTGAGGGAAGGAGATTTGGAGTGAGTGGGGGTCCCTCTCTGAGGGATGGAGATTTGGGGTGAGTGAGGGTCTCTCTGAGGGATGGAGATTTGGGGTGAGTGAGGGTCTCTCTGAAGGATGGAGATTTGGGGTGAGTGAGGTGTCTCTGTGAGGGATGGAGATTTGGGGTGAGTGAGGGTCTCTCTGAGGGATGGAGATTTGGGGTGAGTGAGGGTCTCTCTGAGGGATGGAGATTTGGGGTGAGTGAGGGTCTCTCTGAAGGATGGAGATTTGGGGTGAGTGAGGTGTCTCTGTGAGGGATGGAGATTTGGGGTGAGTGAGGTGTCTCTGTGAGGGATGGAGATTTGGGGTGAGTGAGGGTCTCTCTGAGGGATGGAGATTTGGGGTGAGTGGGGGGTCTCTCTCTGAGGGATGGAGATTTGGTGTGAAGACCATCCCTGGGGTGATGATCAGAAACGCAGTAACCTGATCGCATTTTGTCTCCTGCATTTTTTCCTGGAACTGTGGGCCGGGCGCGGCGGCTCAGGCCTGTAATCCCAGCAGTTTGGGAGGCCAAGGCAGGCGGATCACTTGAGGTCAGGAGTTCGAGACCAGCCTATCTAACATGGTGAAACCCCGTCACTCCTAAAAATGCAATAATTAGCCAGGTGTGGTGGCGTGCGCCTGTAATCCCGGCTACTCGGGAGGCTGAGGCAGGAGAATCGCTTGAACCCGGGAGGCGGAGGTTGCAGCGAGCCAAGATCGCGTCACTGCACTCCAGCCTGGGTGACAGAGCAACATTCTGTCTTGGAAAAATACATTAAAAAAAAATAATAATAAATAAACAGAATTAGCCAAGCGTGGTGATGCATGCCTGTCATCCCAGCTACTCGGAAGGCTGAGGCAGGAGAATCACTTGAACCTAAGAGGCAGAGGTTGCAGTGAGCTGAGATCTCACCATTGCACTCCAGCCTGGGCAACAAGAGAGAAAGTCTGCCTCAAAATAAATCAATAAATAAGGCCGGGCACAGTGGCTCACACCTGTAATCCCAGCAGTTTGGGAGGCCAAGGCAGGTTAATCACTTGAGGTCAGGAGTTCGAGACCAGCCTGACTAACATGGTGAAACCCCGTCTCTAGTAAAAATACAAAAATTAGCCAGGCGTGTTGGCGGGCGCCTGTAATCCCAGCTACTCAGGAGGCTGAGGCAGGAGAATCGCTTGAACCCGGATTGCACTCCAGCCTGGGTGACAGAGCAACATTCTGTCTTGGAAAAATACATTAAAAAATAATAATAATAAATAAATAAAATTAGCCAAGCTTGGTGACGCATGCCTGTCATCCCAGCTACTCGGAAGGCTGAGGCAGGAGAATCACTTGAACCTGGGAGGCAGAGGTTGCAGTGAGCCGAGATCGCACCACTGCACTCCAGCCTGGGTGACAGAGCAATGCTGGGTCTTGGAAAAATAAATTAAAATAATAACAATAATAAATAAATAAAATTAGCCGGGTGTGGTGACGCATGCCTGTCGTCCCAGCTACTCGGAAGGCTGAGGCAGGAGAATCACTTGAACCTAAGAGGCAGAGGTTGCAGTGAGCCGAGATCGCACCACTGCACTCCAGCCTGGGTGACAGAGCAATGCTGGGTCTTGGAAAAATAAATTAAAATAATAACAATAATAAATAAATAAAATTAGCCGGGTGTGGTGACGCATGTCTGTCGTCCCAGCTACTTGGAAGGCTGAGGCAGGAGAATCACTTGAACCTGGGAGGCAGAGGTTGCAGTGAGCTGAGATCGCGCCACTGCACTCCAGCCTGGGCAACAAGAGCGAAAGTCTGCCTCAAAAAATAAATAAATAAATAATAAATAAATACATAAATAAAATAAAATAAATAAATAAATAAATGAATCGGGCTGGGCACGGTGGCTCATACCTGTAATCCCAGCACATTCGGAGGCCGAGGCAGGCAGATCACTTGAGGTCAGGAGTTCGAGACCAGCCTGACTAAATGGTGAAACCCCGTCACTCCTAAAAATACAAAAATTAGCCGGGCGTGATGGCAGGCACCTGTAAGCCCAGCTACTCGGGAGGCTGAGGCAGGAGCATCGCTTGAACCTGGGAGGCGGAGGTTGCAGTGAGCCGAGATCACACCAGTGCATTCTAGCCTGGGCAACAAGAGCAAAACTCCACCTGAAAAAAATTAAAAAAAAAAAAAAAACAACACACAGCAACCCTCCTCTTCCCAGCTGAGTCATCCCACCTGTGGCTTCCCACTCAGGGCTTGCTTTCGGGGGTGTGAGAATATGCCCTGAGGCCTAGGGCCAAACCCCACAGGAGAAAACAGCAGGGGGGCTGGCCGGCAAAGATACTGGGAGGCTCCTCAACCCAGGAAGGTCCCCCCACCCTCCCCGCCCAGGAAGGACCCAGCATGTGGGAGTTACACCCCAGTTTGCAGGTCTCCCAGCCCAGGATGTTTTGTCAAAACTTAGCAAACCAGAGAGCGTCCTGGCCTTCTTGAAGGCATCTGATTTCTGTTTTCTTGTGAAGATTTTTCAAGCGAGTGCTGGAGGTGGGAAGGCGGTTTCCAAGGCACCAACAGACAAGATAACTCCAGGAGATAAGGATGCAACAGAAACAACAAGCAAATCACAGGCAGCTCACGCTTGTCATCCCAGCACTTTGGGAGGCCGAGGCGGGTGGATCACCAAAAGTTGGGAGTTCGAGACCAGCCTGGCCAACATGGTGAAACCCCATCTCTACTAAAAATACAAAAATCAGCCAGGCATGGTGGCGAACACCAGTAGTCCCAGCTACTCGGGAGGCTGAGGCAGGAGAATCGCTTGAACCCGGGAGGTGGAGGTTGCAGTGAGCCAAGATCGCGCCATTGCACTCCAGCCTGGCAACAAGAGCGAAAACTCCATTTAAAAAAAAAAAAAAAGTGTCTGGTCACGGTGCCTCATGCCTGTAATCCCAGCACTTTGGGAGGCTGAGGCGGGTGGATCACCAAAGGTCGGGAGTTCGAGACCAGCCTGGCCAACGTGGTGAAACCCCATCTCTACTAAAAATACAAAAATCAGCCGGGCCTGATGGCGTGCACCTGTAATCCCAGCTACTGGGGAGGCTGAGGCAGGAGAATCGCTTGAACCCGGGAGGCGGAGGTTGCAGTGAGCTGAGATCATACCGCTGCACTCCAGCCTGGGCAACAAGAGTGAAAATTCCATTAAAAAAAAAAAAAGAAAAAAGCAAGCTACCTAGATTTTCACACCTGGTTCAAATACTGCTGGGGGTATCCAGTCAGGAAGGGGTATTGTCTGAGGGAACCAGGGGGTACCTGTCCAAGTTGTCAGTTCAGAATGAATTTCTGAAACCCTCAGGAGGTAACAAGCTCCCAGCCTCTTTCTAATGGGCTTTGGCTAAAGCTCCAGCGCGTAAACCACAAAGGCCAAGACGTGCTCTCCTGGGCTTGGCTCAACAGGGAGGTAGTTCCCACAAAGAGACCTTCCTAGCTGGGCGCGGTGGCTCACGCCTGTAATCCCAGCACTTTAGGAGGCCGAGGCAAGCAGATCACGTGCTGAGGAGTTCGAGACCAGCCTGGCCAACTTGGTGAAACCCCGTCTCTACCAAAAACACAAAAAGTTAGCTGGGTGTGGTAGCGGCCGGCGCCTGTAATCCCAGCTACTCAGTAGGCTGAGGCAGCAGAATGGCGTGAACTTGGGAGGCAGAGGTTGCAGTGAGCCGAGATCGCACCATTGCAGTACATCCTGAGCGAGACAGCAAGATTCCAAAGAAAAGAACAAAGGAAAGAAAGAGAGAGGAGAGAGAGAAAGAGAGAGAAAGAAAGGAAAGGAAAAGGAAGGAAGGAAGGGAAGGAAGGAGAAAGAAGGAAAGAAAGAAAAGAAAGAAAGAGAAAGGAAAGGAAGAAAAGAAAGAAAGAGAGAGAAAGGAAGGAAGAAAGGAGGGAGGGAGGGGGAAAGAAAAAGAAAGGAGAGAAAGAAAGAAGAAAGAAAGGAGGGAGGGAGGAAGAGAGAGAAGAAAGAAAGGAAGGAGGGCGAGAGAAAGAGAGAGAAAAAGAAAGAGAAGAAAGAAAGGAAAAGAAAGAAGAAAGAAAGAGAGAAGGAAAGAAAGGGAAGGGAAGAAGGAAAGAAAAAAAGAAGGAAAGACAGAAAGAAAGGAAGAAATGAGGGAGGGAGAGAGAAAGAAAGGAAGGAAGAAAGAAAGGAAGGAGAAAGAGAAAAAGAAAGAAAGAAAAAGAGAGAAAGAAAAAGAAAGGAGGGAGGGAGGGAAAGAGAGAGGAAGGAAGGAAAAAGAAAAGAAGGAAGGAAGGAAGGAAAGAAAGAAAGAAAGAAAGAAAGGAAAGAAGGAAGGAAGGAAAGAAAGAAAGAAAGAAAGAAAGAAAGAAAGAAAGAAAGAAAGAAAGAAAAAGAAAGAGAAAAAAGAAAAGAGCCCCAGACATCCCAGGTATCCTCATCCCAAATTCCTTCCACAGCTCACTGCGTCCCAGGTATGGGATTAACACAAGCGTCTGGTTACCTTCGAGGCTGGCGAGACAGCTTGGCTCCAGCCCTGGGGGACACTGGGTCTCCAAGTGCTGCGGGATACAGAGAAGCTTTTCCAGCCCGTCCTGCAGCCCTTTCATCGCCAACAGCTGCTGGGGGACTAAGCCAGCCAAAGCTGAATTTGCAGAGGATGCTTCGGACCCCTAGTGTCCAAAACTTCCAAATTAAAGGCCTGTCCCTGAGCAAGGGCTGGGCGGGCTCAGGGGGCCTGGGGCCTGCAGTTTAATGAACTGTGCAGAGACGCTTTAAACCCATCTATGGCCGGGCAACGTGGCTCACGCCTGTAATTCTTTTTTTCTTTTTTTTTTGAGACTGATTCTCGCTGTGTCACCCAGGCTGGAGTGCAGTGGTGCGATCTCCACTCACTGCAACCTCCGCCTCTCGGGTTCAAGCGATTCTCCTGCCTCAGCCTCCCGAGGAGCTGGGAATACAGGCACCTGCCACCACGCGCGGCTAACTTTTGTCTTTTTAGTAGAGGTGGGGTTTCACCATGTTGGCCAGGCTGGTCTCGAACTCCTGGCTTCAGGTGATCCACCTGCCTCGGCCTCCCAGAGTGCTGGGATTACAGGCATGAGCCACCGTGCCCGGCCTATAAATGGGTTATTTTTAATTTTTTTTTTTTTTGAGACAGAGTCTCACTCTGTCTTCCAGGCTGGAGTGCAATGGCACCATCTCGGCTCACTGCAAGCTCCGCCTCCCGGGTTCAAGTGATTCTCCTGCCTCAGCCTCCCGAGTAGCTGGGACTACAGGTGCCCGCCACCACGCCCGGCTAAATTTTTTTTTGTATTTTTAGTAGAGACGGGGTTTCACCATGTTGGCCAGGCTGGTCTCGAACTCCTGGCCTCAGGTGATCCACCCGCCTCGGCCTCCCAGAGTGCTGGGATTACAGGCGTGAGCCACCGCGTCCGGCCTATAAACGGGTTATTAATGAGCTCTCCAGCCAGGCAAACTTGAAAGCTCCAGAGCAGCCCTTCTGTGGCGGACGACGAGCAGAAGCAGAAGACAGGAGACACACCAGGATCATTTGTTAAGGGGTGAAATGTATGTTGAGTTTCCCAACTTGCAGTCTCTGTGAATATTGGGACCTTATTTGGAAATATAATTAAAATGTAAGTTGAGATGACATTTTTTGTTAAGGTGAGCCATAAACCCCATGACTGTGGGTCTAAGAGACAGAGGGGCCGGGCGCGGTGGCTCACGCTTGTAATCCCAGCACTTTGGGAGCCTGAGGCAGGTGGATCATGAGGTCAGGAGATCGAGATCATCCTGGCCAACATGGTGAAACCCCGTCTCTACTAAAAATACAAAAATTAGCTGGGCGTGGTGGCGGGCACCTGTAATTCCAGCTACTCGAGAGGCTGAGGCAGGAGAATCGCTTGAACCCGGCAGGCGGAGGTTGCAGTGAGTCAAGATCGAGCCACTGCATTCCAGCTTGGTGACAGAGTGAGACTCCATCTCACAAAAAAAAAAAAAGAGACAGAAGAGGAGACACAGACACAGAGGAGAAGGACACATGGAGACGGAGGCAGAGACTGCAGTGATGCGGCCACAAACCCAGGGATGCCTGGAGCCCCCAGGAGCTGGGAGAGGCAGGAAGGACCCTCCCCTAGAGCCTCCAGCAGGAACTGAATATAATTCTAGTGGAGTGAACAGTGGCCCTCAGAAAGATCTGTCTACATCCTACAGGCCAGAACCTGGAGTGGGACCTTATTTTGAAATAGCTCTTTGCAGATGTAATTTGTTAAGGATCTCAAGATCAAATCTGTCTGGATTAGGATAGGCACAAAATGCAATGACAGACGTTCTTATCACAGAGAAGAGGACATACAGACACAGAGGAGAAGGCCACATGGAGACGGAGGCAGAGACTGGAGTGATGCGGCCACAAGCCCAGGGACGCCTGGATCTCAAGATCAAATCAACCTGGATTAGAATAGGTGCAAAATACAGTAACTGATGTTTTTATTTATTTTATTTTTGAGACAGAGTCTTGCTCTGTTGCCCAGGCTGGAGCGCAATGGCGCGATCTCGGCTCACTGCGAACTACGCCTCCTGGGTTCAAGCGATTCTCCTGCCACAGCCTCCCGGGTAGCTGGGATTGTAGGCATGTGCCACCATGCCCGGCTAATTTTGTATTTTTAGTAGAGACAGGGTTTCTCCATGTTGGTCAGGCTGGTCTCGAACTCCCGACCTCAGGTCATGCACCCACCTCAGCCTCTCAAAGTTCTGAGATTACAGGCATGAGCCACCGCGCCTGGCCCATCAGGCTAATTTTTTGTATTTTTAGTAGAGACGGGGTTTCCCCGTGTTGGTCAGGCTGGTCTCGAACTCCTGACCTCAGGTGATCCACCTGCCTCAGCCTCCCAAACTGCTGGGATTACAGGTGTGAGCCACTGCACCCGGCCTAACTGACGTTTTTATCAGAGAGAAGAGGAGACACAGACACAGAGGAGGAGGCCACATGGAGAGGGAGGCAGAGACTGGAGTGATGCGGCCACAAGCCCAGGGACGCCTGGAGCCCCCAGGAGCTGGGAGAGGCAGGAAGGATCCTCCCCTAGAGCCTCCAGAGGGAACTGGATACAGCTGTAGTAGATTGAACTGTGGTCCTCCTAAAAGATCTGTCCACATCCTAATTCCTAGAACCTGTGAATGGGACCTTATTTGGAAATAGAGTGTTTGTGATAAGTGAAGGATCCAGAGATGACATGATCCTGGATTAAGGGAGGCCCTAAATGCAATGACATGTGTCCTTCTAAAAGACAGAAGAGGAGACACAGACACAGAGGAGAAGGCCACGTGGAGACGGAGGCAGAGACTGGAGTGATGTGGCCACAAGCCCAGGGACGCCTGGAGCCCCCAGGAGCTGGGAGAGGCAGGAAGGACCCTCCCCTAGAACTTTTAAAAGGAACCAAACCAAATTGCAGTGGGTTGAATGGGGATCCCATAAAGACATGTCCAGGTCCTAAACCTTAGAATCTGTGAATACGACCTCATTTGGAAATAGGGTCTTTGCAGATGTGATTAAGGGAAGCATCTCAAAATCAAATCGTCTTGTATTGGGGTTGGACTCTAAATCCAATGAGGGGTGACCCCACAAGAGACAGAAGAGGAGACACAGACACAGAGGAGGCCACTTGGAGACGGAGGCAGAGACTGCGGTGATGTGGCCACAAGCCCAGGGATGCCTGGAGCCCCCAGGAGCTGGGAGAGGCAGGAAGGGTCCTCCCCTAGAACCTCCAGAGGGAGCGCAGTCCTGAGACACCTGGATCTCAAGACTCCTGGTCTGCAGGACTCAGAGAGGATAAATTCCAGTTGTTTTAAGGTCCTCGGTTTGTTCTGTCCGCCCCAAGAAACTACACACCCTACAAATGAGGACTCTAAGCCTCATTCTCTCAGCACCGCATGCCTGCAAACATAGGCATGGCCAGCAGGTGGCAGTCGAGTCTCCAAAAAGAAATCGCGTGGCTGGGTTCGTCATTGGTTTAAGGTTCCGCGATTTGAATAAATACGGTAATAAAAATCAGGCGGGCGGATCACGAGGTCAGGAGTTCGAGACCAGCCTGGCCAACATGGTGAAACCCGGTCTCTACTAAAAATACAAAAAATGAGCCGGGGGTTGTGGTGGGCGCCTGTAGTCCCTGCTACCAGGAGGCTGAGGCAAGAGAATGGCATGAACCAGGGAGGCGGAGCTTACAGTGCTCTAAAAAAAAAAAAAAAAAAATCAGGCAGGTGGATCACGAGCTCAGGAGTTCGAGACCAGCCTGGCCAACATAGTGAAACCCGGTCTCTACTAAAAATACAAAAAATTAGCCGGGGGTGGTGGCGGGTGCCTGTAATCCCAGCTACTCGGGGAGGCTGAGGCAGAAGAATCGATTGAACTCAGGAAGTGGAGGATGCAGTGAGCCAAGATCGCGCCACTGCACTCCAGCCTGAGCAACGAAGCGAGACTCCATTAAAAAAAAAAAAAAAAAAAAAAACCAGTGTAAGGAGTTCCAATGCAGACTCCAACAGAGGGTTCTCGGATCTCATGCAAGAAAGAATTTGAGCCAGGCACGGTGGCTCAAGCCTGTAATCCCAGCACTTTGGGAGGCTGAGGTGGGTGGATCACCAGAGGTCAGGAGTTCAAGACCAGCCTGACCAACATGGAGAAACCTCGTCTCTACTAAAAATATAAAAAATTAGCCAGGCGTGGTGGTGCACGCCTGTCATCCCAGCTACTTGGGAGGCTGAGGTAGGAGAATCACTTGAACCTGGGAGACGGAGGTTGCAGTCAGCCGAGATCACACCATTGTACTCCAGCCTGGGCAACAAGAGCAAAACTGTATCTCGAAAAAGAAAAAGAAAGAAAAGAAAAGAATCTCAAGAAAGAAAGAAAGAAGAAAGGAAGGAAGGAGGGAGGGAGGGAGGGAGGGAGGGAAGGAGGGAGGGAGGGAGGGAAGGAAGGAAGGAAGAAGGAAGGAAGGAAGGAAAGAAAGAAGAGACGAGACAGCCTGTACTACCCACCCGTTGAGTTGAGGGGGGAAGGGAGGGGAGGGGAGGAGGGGAAGAAAAGAGAAGAAGAGAAGAGAACAGCCTGTACTACCCACTCGTGGAGTTGAGGGGGGAAGGGAGGGGAAGGGAGGGGAGAGGGGAGGGGAGGGGAGAGGGGAGAGGAGAAAGGAGGGGAGGGGAGGAGAGGGGAGGGGAGGGGAGGAGAGGGGAGGGGAGGAGAGGGGAGGGGAGGGGAGGGGAGGGGAGGGGAGGAGAGGAGAGGAGACAGCCGGTACTACCCACCCCTTGAGTTGAGGGGTGCTGGAAAACCCCGGACTTTTCTTGTGGAGGTGGAGGGGAGGGAGTCTAGGGTTACTCACAGCTGTCCCTTTTCTGCTTCTTTTTTTTTTTTTTTTTTTTTCAAGAGACAAAATTGAATATATGCCCTTTTCTGCTTCTTGTTTCTGGCAGGGTTCACTGTCCTGGGTGCTTGCTTCATTACTAGCGATCCGGAGAAGAAAGAGTTAAAGGAATCCCTCCCCCATCCCTGGATCCCTGGAATTCCAAAGGCGCAGCCAGGCTCGGATTTCCACGCCCGCGGTATTGCACCAACGGCCTGGCCCCCGTGCCTTTCTTTTAACTAATTACATCTGCAAGGGCCTTAATTCCAAATGAGGTCTCATTCCCAGAGACCGGGCATTGGGAACTCAACGTATGTATTTTGGGGCCGCGATGGAGGCGCGTGTCCCGTCTTCTGCCCCTGCGTGTCCTCAGCTGCAGAAAGGCCGCCCTTGAGCCTTCAGGTTTTCCTGGGTGGAGAGCTCCTGAGGAACCCGTGTATGCCTAGCGTTCCATTATTGGAACGCTAAACTTGTCTGAAGGCAAGATCTGGTTTTTCACACCAAAAAAACCTGCAACCTCCGGCATAAATGGGCTTAAAGTGTCCGTGAGAGCTCATTAAAAGACAGGCTCCGGTCCCTGACCCCAGCCACCCACCCCAAGCCGTTGCTCTGGGGCACACCTTCGATTTGGAAGTCTTGGACGCAGGAGGGGGCCAAGGGCGCCGTCTGCAGATTCAGCCCTGGCCGGTTCAGCCCCCAGCAGCTGTCAGCAATGAAAGGGGTCACAGAAAGGACTGGAAAAAAAAAAAAGCAGCTCACAGCGGGAATCCTGAGGCAAGAATGCAGGAGCCAGGCTATCTGGCAAAGGCTCAAATATAGCCAGCAGGTTGTGTTAATCCCACATCACGGACGCTGTGAGCTGTGGAAGGAGCTTGGGATGAGGATTGCTGGGGATGCCTGCAGCTCTTTCTGCTGAAGCTGCCTCCAAGTTGCACCCCAGGAAGCTCTCTGTCCAGCCCAGACCACCTGGCCCTTCCTGGTGCTACTCAAGCCCTGGAGAGAGCCTCTAGGCTATTTGAGGTTCCTGGACTCCAGCTTTAGCCAGAACCAGCTAGGAAGAGGCTGGGAGCTTGTTAAAGCCTGAAGGTAGGCCGGGGGTCGTGGCTCACGCCTGTCATCCCAGCACTTTGGGAGGCCGAGGTGGGTGGATCACCTGAGGTCAGGAGTTCAAGACCAGCCTGTCAACATGGTGAAGCCCGTTTCTTTCGAAAATACAAAAATTAGCAGGGCGTGGTGGCAGGCACCTGTAATCCCAGCTACTCAGGAGGCTGAGGCAGGAGAATCACTTGAACCTGGGAGGCGGAGGTTGCGATAACCGAGATGGCACCACCGCACTCCAGCCTGGAACACAGAGCGAGACTCCGTGTCAAAGGAAAAAAAAAGGGCGCGTGCAGTGGCTCATGCATGTCATCCCAGCACTTTGGGAGGCCGAGGTGGGTGGATCACCTGAGGTCAAGAGTTCAAGACCAGCCTGGCCAGCATGATGAAACCTCATTTCTACTAAAAATACAAAAATTATCCAGGTGTGGTGGCAGATGCCTGTAATCCCAGCTACTTGGGAGGCTGAGGCAGGAGAATCGGTTGAAATCGGGAGGTGGAGCTTGCAGTGAGCCGAGATTGCACCACTGCACTCAAGCCTGGGTGACAGAGCGAGACTCCATCTCAAAGAAAAAAAAAAAAAAAAGCCTGCTGGTCCTGGGAATTCCACCCAAACTGAAAACCCAGAACGGGTGTCCCTGGCCCCCTCAAATAGGACACCAGACACACCCTCCAGGCTGGCCTCCGGGGACATCAGAACCAGGTATAACAATACATGTAGGTTGCTTTTGTCTTTTTTGTAGTGGTGGCAGAATCAAATTAGTAACAGCTTTTTTTTCTGTTTATTTCTCTCTCTCTTTTTTTTTTTGTTTTATGTTTGTTTGTTTGTTTTTTGTGAGACGTTCTCACCGTGTTGCCCAGGCTGGTCTTGAACTCCTAGGCTTAAGCGATCCTCCTGCCTGGACCTCCCAAAGTGCTGGGATTAAAGGCATCAGCCACCGTATTCGGCCTATTTTTCTTTTTTTGTTATTTATTTATTATTTTTTCTTGAAACAGAGTCTCGCTCTGTCACCCAGGCTGGAGTGCAATGGCGCGATCTCAGCTCACTGCAACCTCTGCCTCCCGGGTTCAAGCAATTCTCCTGCCTCAGCCTCCCAGGTAGCTGGGATTACAGGCGTCCACCACCACGCCCGGCTAATGTTTTGTATTTTTAGTAGACATGGGGTTTCACCATGTTGGCCAGGCTGGTCTCCTGGCTCCTGACCTCGTGATCCACCTGCCTCGGCCTCCCAAAGTGCTGGGATTACAGGCGTGAGCCACCGCACCCAGACTATTATTTTTTGTTTATTTGTTTGTTTGTTTGTGATGGAGTTTCACTCTTGTTGCCCAGTCTGGAGTACAGAGGCACAATCTCAGCTCACTGCAATCTCCACCTCCTGGGTTCAAGCGATTCTCCTGCCTCAGCCTCCCGAGTTGCTGGGATTACAGGTGCCTGCCACCACGCTCTGCTAATTTTTGTATTTTTTTTAGTAGAGAAGGGGCGGGGGGTTTCCCTACCTTGGCCAGGCTCGAACTCCTGACTTCAGGTGATCCACCCACCTTGGCCTCCTACAGTGCTGTGATTACAGGCGTGAGACATCGTGCCCAGCCTATTTCTCTTCTTTTAAATAGAAGTGATCAGCATGGGCTGGGTGCGGTGGCTCACGCCTGTAATCCCAGCACTTTGGGAGGCCGAGGTGGGCAGATCACCTGAGGTCGGGAGTTCAAGACCAGCCTGACCAACATGGTGAAACCCCGCCTCTACTAAAAATACAAAATTAGCCGGGCGTGGTGGCAGGTGCTTGTATTCCCAGCTACTCGGGAGGCTGAGGCAGGAGAATCGCTTGAACCCGGGAGGTGGAGGTTGCAGTGAGTCAAGATTGTGCCATTGAACTCCAGCCTGAGCAACAGAGCGAGACTCTGTCTCAAAAAATAACAATTGATAGGCTGGGTGCAGTGGCTCACGTGTGTAATCCCAGCCCTTTAGGACGCCAAGGCAGGTGGATCGCTTGAGGTCAGGAGTTTGAGACCATCCTGGCCGACATGGTGAAACCCCGTCTCTACTGAAAATACAAAAATTAGCCAGGTGTAGTGGTAGATGCCTGTCATCCCAGCTACTGGGGAGGCTGAGGCAGGAGAATCACTTGAACCCAGGAGATGGAGGTTGCAGTGAGGCAAGATTGTGCCACTGCACTCCAGCCTGGGCAACAGAGTGAAACTCTGTCTCCAAAATAATAAATAAATAAAAACAAAAACGGTAAACATTTTGCATTCCAGCCTGGGAGACAGAGCAAGACTCCATCTCATAAATAAATAAATAAATAAATAAATAAGTAAATAAATAATAAATAGGCCGGACGAGGTGTAATTGCTTGAACCTGGGAGGCAGAGGTTGCAGTGGGCCAAGATTGTGCCATTGCACTCCAGCCTGGGAGACAAGAGCAAAACACCGTCTCAAAATAAATAAATATATACATAAGTAAATAAAAATAAATAAAAACAACAACGGTAACTTTTTTGCACTCCAGCCTGGGAGACAGAGCGAGGCTCCCTCTCAAAAAATACAAATAAATAAATAAATAAATAAAACAGTAACTTCTTTACACTTCATCCTGGGAGACAGAGTGAGACTCCGTGTCAAAAAATATAAATAAATAAATACATAAATAAAAACAAAAACAGTAACTTCTTTGCACTCCAGCCTGGGAGACACAGCAAGACTGTCTCAAAAATAAATAAGTAAATAAATAAATAATAAATAGGCCAGGCGAGGTGTAATCGCTTGAACCTGGGAGGCAGAGGTTGCGGTGGGCCGAGATCGTGCCATTGCACTCCAGCCTGGGCAACAAGAGCGAAACTCCATCTAGAAATAAATAAATAAATACATAAATACATAAATAAAAATAAAAACCAAAATGGTAACTTTTTTGCACTCTAGCCTGGGAGACAGAGGGAGACTCTGTCTCAAAAAATATAAATAAGTAAATAAAAACAAAAATGGTAACATTTTTGCACTCCAACCTGGGAGACAGAGGGAGGCTGTCTCAAAAAATATGAATAAATAAATAAATAAAAACGGTACCTTTTTTGCACTGCAGCCTGGGAGACACAGGGAGGCTCTGTCTCAAAAATATAAATAAATAAATAAAAACAAAAATGGTACCTTTTTTGCACTGCAGCCTGGGAGACAGAGGGAGACTCTGTCTCAAAAAATATAAATAAATAAATAAATGGTGACTTTTTCTAAAAATATATAAATAAATAAAGGCCGGGCGCGGTGCCTCACACCTGTCATCCCAGTACTTTGGGAGGACGAGGCGGGCGGATCACCTGATGTCGGGAGTTCAAGACCAGCCTGACGAACATGGAGAAACCCCGTCTCTACTAAAAATACAAAATTAGCTGGGCGTGGTGACAGGTGCCTGTAATCCCAGCTACTCGGGAGGCTGAGGCAGGAGAATCGCTTGAACCCGGGAGGCGGAGGTTGCGGGGAGCCGAGATCGTGCCACTGCACTCCAGCTTGGGCAACAAGAGTGAACTCGGTCTCTAAATAAATAAATACAAAAATGGTGACTTTTTGCACTCCAGCCTGGCAGACAGAGTGAGACTTTGTCTGAAAAAAAAAAAAAAAATCCATTGCCACCAGCGTCTTCTTCCCCGGACCACACACCAGGTGGCACCTGAGCGCCGCCCGCCGTGGGGGAGATGTGGCCCCCACACTCTCTCTCCCAGGGAAGGGTCACGACTCCACTCCGTCGTCAGGAAGTTGAGAAATTGCAACTCGGATGATTTGGAAACAGGCCTGATAGTCTGTGCTTCCTGTTCGGGAAAAAGATGTTACAACGCGCTGGGCCCCACCCTCCCCAGAAAGCTTGCAGATTTCCGGCTTCTGAGGAGCTGCCGGGACACAGCTTCTTCTGTTGCTAGATAAGGGGTTGGGGTCACACCCTCCTTCCTTTTGTGGCTGGAGGGATGGTCTGTGGACAGAAGAACGTGTGGCCACAGGGAAAGTGAGCCAGTATCAGCAGAAAAAGCAAACTGAGGCCAGCTCGGTGGCTCATGCCTGTCATCCCAGCACTTTGGGAGGCCGAGGTGGGCTGATCACGAGGTCAGGAGTTCGAGACCAGCCTGGCCAACACGGTGAAACCCCATCTCTACTAAAAATACAAAAAATTAGCCGGGCGTGGTGGTGGGCGCCTGTAGTCCCAGCTACTCGGGAGGCTGAGGCAGGAGAATGGCGTGAACCCGAGAGACGGAGGTTGCAGTGAGTCGAGATCATGCCATTGCACTCCAGCCTGGGTGACAGAGCGAGACTCCATCTCAAGAAAAAAAGAAAAAGAAAACTGATATTGTCCCCAACATGCAGGATGGGACGTTCTCAACCTCGGCACTGCTGACATTTGGAGCGGGAGGATTCTCTGTGGTGGGGCCGTCCTGGGCACTGGAGGGCATTGAGCAGCCTTCCTGGGATCCACACACCGGGGGCTAGGAGCAAACTTCCCAGGACTGACACCAAGGATGTCCACAGATTGTCATTCCCTTGTGATTGTCTCTAGACATTGCCAAGTTTCCCCTGTGGGTAGAATTCTCCCTGGCCTGTAAACCACTGTTATAGATAGATGATACATAGGTAGATAGATAGATAGATAGATACATAGATAGATACATAGATAGATACATAGATAGATGATAGAGTAGATAGAAAGATACATAATAGATGGAAGAGAAGATGGACAGATATAAGTGATCATTACAGATATGATAGATGATAGGTGATAGGTAGAAAGATGATAGATAGATAGATGATAGAGTAGATAGATAATAGATGGAAGAGAAGATGGACAGATATAATAAGTGATCATTACAGATATGATAGATGATAGGTAGAAAGATGATAGATGATATATAGAGTAGATAGATAGATAATAGATGGAAGAGAAGATGGACAGATATAATAAGTGATCATTGTAGATATGATAGATGATAAGTGATAGGTAGACAGATGATAGATCAATAGACATATAGATAGATAAAATAAAACTTAGATGATAGATATAATGAATGATTATGATAGGTGATAGATATTTATATAGATATATAGAGGGAGTAAATACAAAGATAGAGACATAGATAATACATGGAATAGAAGATCGATTGATATAATAAGTGATCACTATAGATATGATAGATGATAGGTGATAGGTAGACAAATGATAGATGATAGAAATATAGATAGATAAAATAAAACTTAGATGATATAATAAATGATTATGATAGGTGATACATAGGTATCTATATAGATATATAGAGGGAGTAAATACAAAGATGGAGAGAGACATAGATAATAGATGGAATAGACGATTGATATAATAAGTGATCATTATAGATATGATAGATGATAGGTAGATGATAGATTAAAACTTAGATGATAGATATAAGTGATTATGATAGGTAATAGATATCTATATAGATATCATCTATATAGATATATAGAGAGTAGACACAAAGATAAACAGATAATAGATGGAATAGAAGATTAATTGATATAATAAGTGATCATTATAGATATGATGGATGGTAGGTGATATGTAGACAGATGATAGATAATTGATAGATGATAGAACAGATAATTGGTAGATGATAGATAGATAGATACGATAGCTAATTGATAGATAGATAGATACATAGATGCCAGACATGGTGGCTCACGCCTGTAATCCCAGCACTTTTGAAGGTCGAGGCGGGCGGATCACGAGGTCAGGAGTTCGAGACCATCCTGGCCAACATGGTGAAACCCCGTCTCTACTGAAAATACAAAAAGTGGCCAGGCATGGTGATGCACGCCTGTAATCCCAGCTACTCAGGAGGCTGAGGCAGGAGAATGGCATGAACCCGGGAGGCAGAGGTTGCAGTGAGCCGAGATTGCACCATTGCACTCAGGCCTGGTGACAGAGGAAGACTCCCTCTCAAAATAATAATAATAATAATAATAATAAACAAAGTGCTGGGATTACAGGCATGAGCCACCACTCCTGGCCTGGAGTTGTAGTTTTCCATCTCTTTGTTCCAAAGGCCAGAGTCACCAGCAGTTGATGCTTATCTTAATTTGCCTTCTGGTCTACCTGCCAACCTTCCCACCACCCCACACAGGAAAACTCTTTGAGGCTGCTTCAGCAGACAACACCCTGAGCCTGCTGCCACTGGTGCCTTTACTTATTACAACGCCGAGCTGCTTCAGAGGCAGAACAGGCTTATCTGAGTCCTCAGACTTCTCTCCTTCCCAATAGCATCAACATTTTCCAAGAAAATCACAACATGTGAATTTATTTTATTATTTTTATTTTATTTTATTTATTTTTTGAGATAGAGTTTCACTCTTGTTGCCCAGGCTGGAGTGCAATGGCACGATCTCAGCTCACTGCAACCTCTGCCTCCCAGGTTCAATCGATTCTCCTGCCTTAGCCTCCTGAGTAGCTGGGATTACAGCCGCCTGCCACCATGCCCGGCTAATTTTTTTGTATTTTTGTTAGAGATGGAGTTTCACCATGATGGCCAGGCTGCTCTCGAACGCCTGACCTCAAGTGATCTGCCTGCCTCGGCCTCCCAGACTTCTGGGATTACAGGTGTGAGCCACTGTGCATGGCCAATGTGTAGATTTATTAAATGCCCTTGTTCGGCCTCCCAAACTGCTGGGATTATAGGTGTGAGCCAACTCACCCAACCCACCATCTAAATTCTGTCTCTGAGATTTACCTCATACCACCCCCTCTCCTGGCACCCATCCCTGCCCCTGAGAAAAGGGCGGTGAAGGAGACCAGGAACCACAGTTGTTTTCAGCTAAGAGGAAACTTCAGCTCAGAAAGTCCCTGCCTGGCCCACACCCCTCATTCTAAAGAGAGAATTGGGGCTTCCCAGCAAGGAACAAGGAGATGGCACAGACAAGGCTACATCTGTTCAAACAGTGACATTCTCTGGGCCATGTGTTCATCAAGCAAAAGATATCACCATCCCGATGTTCACAGACCAGGACAGGAACCTACAGGAAGCCGCTTACAGGTGCTGGGATGAATCTCAGAGCTTGGTCCTTTGAACACATCCCTCAGGGCCACGTTCTGGCCTTAGCACTGGAGGTTAAAGATTCACAGGACCATTGTTTCTGGAAAGGCAGGGAAGTATAAATAAACAAATGCTCAAGGTCATCTGAAGGTGACCTATGAGGGAAGCAGAGAACTAAGAACTGGAGGTGGAGGGTTTCCAGTCATGGCAGAAGGCAAAGAACTGGAGCTTCCCAGCAAGGAACAAGGAGATGGTGCAGACAAGGCTACGTCTGTTCAAGCAGTGACATTCTCTGGGCCATGTGTTCATGAAGCAAAAGATATCACCATCCCCATGTTCACAGACCAGGACAGGCACCTACAGGAAGCCACTTACAGGTGCTGGGATGAATCTCAGAGCTCGGTCCTTTGAACACATCCCTCAGGGCCACGTTCTGGCCTTAGCACTGGGGGTTAAAGATTCACGGGACCATTGTTTCTGGAAAGGCAGGGAAGTATAAATAAACAAATGCTCAAGGCCATCTGAAGGTGACATACAAGGGAAGCGGAGAACTGAGAACTGGAGGCGGAGGGTTTCCAGTCATGGCAGAAGGCAAAGAACTGGGGCTTCCCAGCAAGGAACAAAGAGATGGCACAGACAAGGCTACGTCTGTTCAAACAGTGACATTCTCTGGGCCATGTCTTCATGAAGCAAAAGATGTCAACATCCCCATGTTCACAGACCAGGACAGGAACCTACAGAAAGCCGCTTACAGGTGCTGGGATGAATCTCAGAGCTCGGTCCTTTGAACACATCCCTCAGGGCCACGTTCTGGCCTTAGCACTGGAGGTTAAAGATTCACGGGACCATTGTTTCTGGAAAGGCAGGGAAGTATAAATAAACAAATGCTCAAGGTCATCTGAAGGTGACCTATGAGGGAAGCAGAGAACTAAGAACTGGAGGCGGAGGGTTTCCAGTCATGGTGCAAGGCAAAGGGGTAGAAGGAATTACATGGTGAGAAAGGAAGCAAGAGAGAAGCCAGGGTCTTTTTTTTTTTTTTTTTTTTTGAGATGGAGTCTCACTCTCTTGCCCAGGCTGGAGTGCAGTGGTGCGATCTCGGCTCACTGCAACCTCCGCCTCCCAGGTTCACGCCATTCTCCTGCCTCAGCCTCCCAAGTAGCTGGGACTACAGGCGCCCACCACCATGCCTGGCTAATTTTGTGTATTTTTAGTAGAGACAGGGTTTCACTGTGTTAGCCAGGATGGTAAAAGAACAAGCTCTCACACAAACTCACAAAGGAGAGCTCATTTACTGTCTCATTACCTTGGGGACTGCACCAAGCTATTTACTAGGGATTCACCCCATGACCCAAACACCTACCACCAGACCCCACCCCCCAACATTGGGGATCCCATTTCAACATGAGATTTGGAGGGTACAAACATACAAACTCTATCACCATCTCAATTTTTTTTTTTTAGAGAGAATCTTGCTCTGTTGCCAGGTTGGAGTGCAGTGGCACGATCTCGGCTGACCGCAACCTCCGCCTCCAGGGTTCAAGCGATTCACCTGCCTCAGCCTCCTGAGTAGGTGGGATGACAGGTATTACAGCTGCACGTCCATGGTGGGCTGTGGGACGGTGATAAAAGTAGGGACAGAGAAGTCTATGTTCAGCCAAGATGGAATCATGGAAACGCACTTTACCCTCCCATCTGAAACAATCAAGAAAAACATGGAAAAATGCAACTGTGTTAATTTCTTTTTTTTTTTTTCTTATTTCTTATTATTATTATTGAGACAGAGCTTCACTCTTGTCGCCCAGGCTGGAGTGCAATGGCACAATCTTGGCTCACTACAACCTCCGCCTCCAGGGTTCAAGCGATTCTCCTGCCTCAGCCTCCCGAGTAGGTGGAATTACAGGTGCACGCCACCATGCCCAGCTAATTTTTGTATTTTTAGTAGAGATGGGGTTTCACCATGTTGGCCAGACTGGTCTCGAACTCCTGACCTCAGGTGATCCACCCACCTCGGCCTCCCAAAGTGCTGGGTTTACAGGCATCAGCCACTGCACCTGGCCTTATTATTATTATTTGAGACAGAGTTTTGCTCTTGTTGCCCAGGCTGGAGTACAATGGCACAATCACAGCTCACTGCCACCTCCACCTCCAGGGTTCAAGCGATTCTCCTGCCTCAGCCTCCCGAGTAGGTGGAATTACAGGTGCCCGCCACCACGCCTGGCTAATTTTTGTATTTTTAGTAGAGACAGGGTTTCACTGTGTTGGCCAGGCTGGTCTCAAACTCCTGACCTCAGGGGATCCGCCCACCTCAGCCTCCCAAAGTGCTGGGTTTACAGGCGTGAGCCACCACACCCCGCCAACTGTGTTAGTTTCTTAAGGCTGTGACAATAAATTAAAACAGATTGGGAGGTTTCCAAGAAAAGAGATTTATCCTCTACCAGTCCTGGAGACCAGAAGTCTGAGATCAAGGTGTCTCAGGGCTGTGCTCCTTCCAGAGGCTCTAGGGGAGGATCCTTCCTGCCTCTCCCAGCTCCTGGGGGCTCCAGGCATCCCTGGTCTTGTGGCCACATCACTCCAGTCTCTGCCTCTGTCTCCGTGTGGCCTCATCCTCTGTGTCTGTGTCTCCTCTTCCGTCTCTTAGAAAAAAACCTACCATTGGAATTTGGACCCACCGTCAATCCAAGATGGATTTCATTTTGAGATCCTTCACTTAATTGTATTTGCAAAGACCCTATTTCCAAATGAGGTCCTATTCGCAGGTTCTTGGGGGTTAGGACATGAATCTATTGTGGATCATCATTCAACTCATTGCAATATTGTTTGGTACCTTCTAGAGGCTCTAGGGGAGGATCCTTCCTGCCTCTCCCAGCTCCTGGGGGCTCCAGGCGTCCCTGGGCTTGTGGCCACATCACTCCAGTCTCTGCCACCATCTCCAAGTGGCCTCCTCCTCTGTGTCTGTGTCTGCACTTCTGTCTTTTACAGGGATACCTGGTATTGGATTGAGAATCCACCCTAAACCTAGGATGATCTTATCTCAAGATCTTTTACTCATTACACCTGCAAAGACCCTATTTTTTTTTTTTTTCTTTTTTTGAGACAGAGTCTCACTCTGTCACCAGGCTGGAGTGCAGCGGCGCGATCTCGGCTCACTGCAACCTCCGCCTCCCGGGTTCAAGCAATTCTCCTGCCTCAGCCTGCTGAGTAGCTGGGACTACAGGCGCCCCCCACCGCGCCCAGCTAATTTTTTTTTTGTATTTTTAGTAGAGACGGGGTTTCACCGTGTTAGCCAGGATGGTCTCGATCTCCTGACCTTGTGATCCGCCCGCCTCGGCCTCCCAAAGTGCTGGGATTACAGGCGTGAGCCACCGCGCCCGGCTTTTTTCTTTTTTTGAGACAGAGTCTCACTGTGTCACCAGGCTGGGGTGCACTGGCGCGATCTTGGCTCACTGCAACCTCCGCCTCCTGGATTCAAGCGATTCTCCTGCCTCAGCCTCCCAAGTAGCTGGGACTACAGGTGCACGCCACCAGGCCCAGCTAATTTTTGTATTTTTAATAGAGATGGGGTTTCACCGTGTTGGCCAGGATGCTCTCGATCTCTTGACCTTGTGATCCACCCGTCTCAGCCTCCCAAAGTGCTGGGATTACAGGCGTGAGCCACCGCGCCTGGCCAAATGCAAAGACCCTATTTCAAAATAAGGAAATAAAAAAATATTTCACAGCTGGACTTGATGTTGCGTGTCTGTGGTCCCAGCTTCTCTGGAAGCTGAGATGGGAGGATTGCTTGAGCTTGGGAGTTCAAGGTTGCAGTGAGCTGTGATCTCACTACTGCAGTCCAGCCTGGTTGACAGAGCAAGACTCTGTCTCAAAAAAATAAAAAAATAAAATAAAATAAAATAATAAAGAGTGGGTGAGGTCAGGAGTTCCAAGACCAGCCTGGCCAACATGGGGAAACCCTGTCTCTAGTGAAGATATAAGAAATCAGCTAGGCGTGGTGTCGGGCACCTGTAGTCCCAGCTACTCGGTAGGCTGAGGAAGGAGAAGGCTTCAACCCAGGAGGCGGAGGTGGTGGTGAGGAGAGATTGTGCCACTGCACTCCAGCCTGGGCGACAGAACAAGACTCTGTGTCAAAAAAAAGAAAAAGAAAAAAGAAAAAAAAAGAGTGGAGATAATTACAACAACCTACTCTTTAAATTCTAAACAAATGGACTGGGTGCGGTGGCTCACACCTATAATCCCAGCACTTTGGGAGGCCGAGGCGGGAGGATCACTTGAGGCCAGGAGTTCGACACCAGCCTGGCCAACATGGTGAAATCCCGTCTCTACTAAAAATACAAAAATTACCAGGCACAGTGGTGCACGCCTGTAACCCCAGCTACGTGGCAGGCTGAGGTATGAGAATCAGTTGAACCCAGGAGGTGGAGGATGCAGTCAGCTGAGATCAGGACACTTCACTCCAGCCTGGGGGACAGAGTGAGAGTCTGTCTTTTTTTCTTTTTCTTTCTTTTTTTTTTTTTTTTTTGAGACAGAGTCTCGCTCTGTTTCCAGGCTAGAGTGCAGTGGCGCGGTCTCGGCTCACTGCAACCTCCGCCTCTCGGGTTCAAGGGATTCTCCTGCCCCAGCCTCTTGAGTTACTGGGATTACAGGCACGCACCACCATGCCCAGCTAATTTTTTGTATTTTTAGTAGAGATAGGGTTTTACCACTTTACCCAGGGTGGTGTCCAACTCCTGAGCTCAGGCAATCCGCCCGCCTCGGCCTCCCAAAAGTGCTGGGATGACAGACGAGAGCCACACCAGGCCGGGTTGCTTCTATACATTTTAGGGAGACGTGAGACATGAATTAAACACATTTAAGATACACATTGGTTCAGTCCAGAAAAATGGGGAATCTCACAGCGAAAGCTCCCAGGTTATGGGTAGATTTAAACATTTTGTGATTGGTAATTGTTTGAAACAATTTTTTTTTGTTGTTTTGAGACGGAGTTTCACTCTTGTCCAGGCTAGAGTGCGGTGGCGTGATCTCAGCTCACTGCAACCTCCACCTCCCGGGTTCAAACGATTCTCCTGCCTCAGCCTCCGGAGTAGCTGGGATTACAGGATTGCGCCACCACGCTCAGCTAATTTTGTATTTTTAGTAGAGACGGGGTTTCTCCATGTTGGTCAGGCTGCTCTGGAACTCCTGACCTCAGGTGATCCACCCGCCTCGGCCTCCCAAAGTGCTGGGATGACAGGCGTGAGCCATTGTCCCCGGCCGAGAATTATTATCAATAGAAAAGAATATCTGGGTTATAATGGTATAGGGTTTGGGGACCAAGGTTTTATCAAGCAGATGACGCCTCCAGGGAGCAGGCTTCAGAGAGAAGAGATTGTAAATGTTTCTCCTTTTTTTTTTTTTTTTTTTTTTTTTTTTTGTTAGAGCGTTGCTCTATTGTCCAGGCTGGAGTGAAGTAGCGTGATCTCGGCTCATCGCAACCTCTGCTTCCCAGGTTCATGTGCTTCTTCTGCCTCAGCCTCCCAAGTAGCTGGGATTACAGGTGCCACCATGCCCGGCTAATTTTTTTTTTTTTTTTGCCACTGCACCCAGCCGATTGTAAATATTTCTTATTCAGACTTAAGATCTGTGTTAGGCCGGGCGCAGTGGCTCAAGCCTGTAATCCCAGCACTTTGGGAGGCCGAGGAGGGCAGATCACCTGAGGTCAGGAGTTGGAGACCAGCCTGGCCAACATAGTGAAACCGTGTCTCTACTAAAAATACAAAAATTAGCCGGGCGTGGTGGCGCACGTCTGTAATCCCAGCTACTTGGAAGGCTGAGGCAGGAGAATTGCTTGAACCCGGGAGGCAGAGGTTGCAGTGAGCTGATATCATGCCGCTGCACACCAGCCTGGGCGACAGAGTGAGACTCCACCTCAAAAATTAATAAAATAAAATAAAATAAAATAAAATAAAGTAAAATAATAAAATAAAATAAAATAATAAATAAAATAAATGAAATGAAATGAAATAAAATAAAATACTCTAATTTTCCCTCCACTTTTCTGTGTAAAAACTGGTCATAAAGGCCAGGCACGGTGGCTCATGCCTGTCATCCCAGCACTTTGGGAGGCCGAGGAGGGCGAATCACCTGAGGTTGGGAGTTCGAGACCAGCCTGGCCAACATGGAGAAACCCTGTCTCTACTAATAATACAAAAATTAGCTGGGTGTGGTGGCACATGCCTGTAATCCCCGCTACTCGGGAGGCTGAGGCAGGGGAATCATTTGAACCCGTGAGGCAGAGGTTGCAGTGAGCTGAGATCACGCCATTGCACTCCAGCCTGGGCAACAGAGCAAGATTCCACCTCAAAAATAAAATAAAATAAAATAAATAGGCCGGGCGTGGTGGCTCACGCCTGTAATCCCAGCACTTTGGGAGGCCGAGATGGGCGAATCACAAGGTCAAGAGATCGAGTCCATCCTGGCTAACACAGTGAAACCCCGTCTCTACTAAAAATACAAAAAATTAGCCGGGCGTGGTGGCGGGCGCCTGTAGTCCCAGCTACTTGGGAGGCTGAGGCAGGAGAATGGCGTGAACCCAGGAGGCGGAGCTTGCAGTGAGCAGAGATCGAGACTCCGTCTGAAATAAGTAAATAAATAAATAAATAAATATAGGACTCTAATTTTCCCTCCCCTTTTCTGTGTAAAAACTGGCCGTAAAGAAATTCCCTCACCTCCCTTGTTTGTCTGAAGATCCTAAGATTTCCATTCCAGAGAGGAACGGGAATTCCGTTCTTTTCTTCTGCCCCACACCCAGAAGAAAGGAGCTCTGTTCAGAGACACCAAGAAGAATCTAGAAAGACAGGCCTGGCTGGATTTCCTCACTCATCCATGAGCCTTATATCTGGCCCTTTTCCACCCATTCTGTTTCTACACAGTTGTCCAGACTGTGTTAAACCTAAGCTTAAAAACGAACAGTGTCACGCCTGGCGCGGTGGCTCACGCCTGTCATCCCAGCACTTTGGGAGGCCGAGGCGGGTGGATCACGAGGTCAAGAGATTGAGACCATCCTGGCCAACATGGTGAAACCCCGTCTCTACTAAAACTACAAAAATTAGCCAGGCGTGGTGGTGGGCGCCTGTAGTCCCAGCTACTCGGGAGGCTGACGCAGGAGAATCACTTGAACCTGGGAGGTGGAGGTTGCAGTGAGCTGAGATCAAATCACTGCCCTCCAACCTGGGTGACAGAGTGAGACTCAGTCTCAAAAAAAAGAATGTGCCAAGATCATCTATCACTGTGTGGTTTTTCTGCAGACAGATCACTTGGGCCCAGGAGTTCGAGCCAGTCTAGGCAACATAGCGAGACCTCGTGTGTACAAATAAGTGTTTTTATAAAATTGCCTGGGCACGGTGATCCCAGCCTGTCATCCCAGCACTTTGCGAGGCCAAGACAGGCGGATCACGTGAGGTAGGAGTTCGAGACCAGCCTGGCCAACAGGGTGCAGCCCCGTCTCTACTAAAAATACAAAAATTAGCTGGGTGTGGTGCTGCATGCCTGTAATCCCAGCTACTCAGGAGGCTGAGGTATGAGAATAATTTGAACCCGGAGGCAGAGATTGCAATGAGTTGGGATCACACCACTGTACTCCAGCCTGGGGGACAGAGTGAGACCCTGTCTCAAAAAAAAAACAAAACAACAACAGAAAAAAAAAAAAGAAAAACAACAGAAAAGAAGAGAAAAAACAGAGGTTTATAGCATCTCCACAGGCTCCTGTTATCACTAATGTAAACCACAAATAAAATTTGAATGCCTGCTTAACCATCTGAATGGATCCCTTCCCTGAGCTAAGGACATTTGAAAGTTAAGGCCGGGCGTGGTGGCTCATACCTGTCATCCCAGCACTTTGGGAGGCCGAGGCAGGTGGATCATGAGGTCAGGAGATCGAGACCATCCTGGCTAACACGGTGAAACCCCGTCTCTACTAAAAATACCAAAACATTAGCTGGACGTGATGGCGGGTGCCTGTAGTCCCAGCTACTCGGGAGGCTGAGGCAGGAGAATGGCGTGAACCCGGGAGGCGGAGTTTGCAGTGAGCTGAGATCGCGCCACTGCACTCCAGCCTGGGTGACAGAGCAAGACTCCGTCTCAAAAAAAAAAAAAGAAAGTTAACCTGAAAGTTCAGTTCAGGCCGTCATAGGGAGTGGGGCTGGACATGCCTCATTACAGCCTCCTGCCTTTAGAATTCAGGCACAGCTGAGCAACATTCACATGAAAAAACCAAGATCATAAGATTCACAAAACAGGCCGGCACAGTGGCTCATGCCTGTCATCCCAGCACTTTGGGAGACGGAGGTGGGCGGATCACCTGAGGTCCAGAGTTCGAGACCAGCCTGGCTAACATGGTGAAACCCCATCTCTACTAAAGATACAAAAAAAAAAAAAAAAAATTAGTCGGGCAGGATGGCACATGCCTGTAGTCCCAGCTACTCGGGAGGCTGAGGCAGGAGAATGGCTTGAACCCGGGAGGCGGAGCTTGCAGTGAGCTGAGATCGCGCCACTGCACTCCAGCCTGGGTGTTGCAGCGAGACTATCTCAATTAAAAAAAAAAAAAACCAGAGATCATAAGATTGACAAAACAGGCCGGGCGCGGTGGCTCACACCTGTAATCCCAGCACTTTGGGAGTCCGAGGTGGGCAGATCGCCTGAGGTCAGGAATTTGAGACCAGCCTGGCCAGCATGGTGAAACTCCGTCTCTGCTAAAAATACAAATATGAACCAGGTGTGGTGGGCGGGCACCTGTAATCCCAGATACTCAGGAGGGTGAGGCAGGAGAATTGCTTGAACCCCAGAGGCAGAGGTTGCAGTGAGCTGAGACCTCACCACTGCACTCCAGCCTGGGCGACAGAGCCAGACTTTGTCTCAAAAAAAAAAAAAAAAAAAAAAAAGACGAAACAGGCCTCCAGGTAGCAGACTTTTTTTGCCACTGCACCCAGCCGATTGTAAATATTTCTTATTCATACTTAAGATCTGTGTTAGGCTGGGCGCGGTGGCTCACGCCTGTAATCCCAGCACTTTGGGAGGCCGAGGCGGCCGGATCATGAGGCCAGGAGATCGACACCATCCTGGCTAACACGGTGAAACCCCGTCTGTACTGAAAATACAAAAACAATTAGCCAGGTGTGATGGCGGGTGCCTGCAGTCCCCCTACTCAGGAGGCTGAGGCAGGAGAATAGCTTGAACCTGGGAGGCGGAGCTCGCAGTGAACCGAGATCGTGCCCCTGCACTCCAGCCTGGGTGACAGAGCAAGACTCCATCTCAAAAAATAAAATAAAATAAAATAAAAATAAAATAAAATAAATAATAAAATAAAAATAAAATAATGCTGAAGGGGTATCATGAGGCTTGTCCGACCTTCTCTGCATCATGGTCTCAACCAGTCTTTCATGTTGTCGACAAAAAGAGTCAAAGTCTGTGAAATATTTGAAGACGTTCATTCTGAGTCAAATATGACTGACCATAGCCCGTGATACAGCCCTCAGGAGGTTCTGAGAACGTGTGTCCAAGGTGGTCGGGCGCAGCCTAGTTTTATACATTTTAGGGAAGCATGAGACATCAATCAAATACATTTAAGAAACACATTGGTTTGGACCAGACGCGGTAGCTCACAGCTGTAATCTCAGCACTTTGGGAGGCCAAGGCGGGTGGATCACCTCAGGTCAGGAGTTCAAGACCAGCCTCAATAACGTGGCGAAACCGCATCTCTACTAAAAATACAAACATTAGCCGGGTGTAATGGCGCACGTCTGTAATCCCAGCTCCTCAGGAGGCTGAGGCAGGAGAATTTCTTGAACTCAGGAGGCTGAGGTTGCAGTGAGCCGAGATCGTGCCATTGCACTCCAGCCCAGCAAAAGAGCGAGACTCTGTCTCAAAAAAAAAAGAGCGGGGGGGTGTCAGGCATGGTGGCATAAACCCAGCACTTTGGGAGGCCAAGGCAGACGAATCACTTGAGATCAGGAGTTCGAGACCAGCCTGACCAACCTGGAGAAACCCCGTCCCTACTAAAAATACAAAATTAGTTAGGCGTGGTGGTGCATGCCTGTAATCCCAGCTACTCGGGAAGCTGAGGCAAGAGAATCGCTTGAACCCTGGAGGTGAAGGTTGCACTGAGCCGAGATCTACTACTGCACTCCAGCCTGGGCAACAAGAGCAAAACTCCGTCTCAAAAAAAAAAAAAAAAAATGGGATAAGAATTTAAGGTTTGTAGGGCATAAGTCCCCAGACATCTTAGATAGGAATCTGGGCAAGTTAAAAAAATCAGAGTGATCAGGCGCGGTGGCTCATGCCTGTAATCCCAGCACTTTGGGAGGCTGAAGAGGGCAGATCACAAGGTCAGGAGATCGAGACCATCCTGGCTAACACGGTGAAATCCTGTCTCTACTAAAAATACTAAAAATTAGCCAGGCGTGGTGGCGGGCACCTGTAGTCCCAGCTACCCGGGAGGCTGAGGCAGCAGAATGGCATGAACCTAGGAGGCAGACCTTGCAGTGAGCCGAGATTGCGCCACTGCACTCCAGCCTGGGCGACAGAGTGAGACTCCGTCTCAAAAAAAAAAAAAAAAAAAAAAAAATCAGAGCTTCATCCTCAATGTTAACTCCAAAACGTCCTTGGCAGACAGGAGGGGTGCACTCAGATGGTTGTGGGGGGCTTAAAATTTTATTTTGGGTTAGCGTTAGTTGGCCAGGCACAGTGGCTCATGTCTGTCATCCCAGCACTTTGGGAGGCCAAGGCAGGTGGATCACCTGAGGGCAGGAGTTTAAGACCAGCCTGGCCAACGTGGCGAAATCCCGTCTCTACTAAAAATACAAAGATTAGCTGGGCATGGTGGTACACGTCTGTAATGCCAGCTACTCAGCTACTGAGGCAGGAGAAACGCTCGAATCCGGGAGGCGGAGGTTGCAGTGAGCCGAGATTGCACCATTGCACTCCAGCCTGGGCAACAGAGCAAGAGTCCGTCTCAAAAAACAAAACAAAACATCTGTGATGTCAGCTACTCAGCTACTGAGGCAGGAGAAACGCTCGAACCCGGGAGGCGGAGGTTGCAGTGAGCCGAGATTGCACCATTGCACTCCAGCCTGGGCAACAGAGCGAGAGTCCGTCTCAAAAAACAAAACAAAACAAAAAAAACAGTAGCTAATAAGTGGCCTCTGAAAAGGACATCAGTTTGGGAGTTTTTGGCCCAAACCTGGGAGAATAATAAGACGTGGGGAATTCTTTGTGTGGGCAGAAGAACATGCAGAGTGGGAAACCCAGTCTCCGTTTCTTGGAAAGCCTGGTTCTCATCTGTTCTCAGAACCTGTCTCTCAGCCACTAAACTTTAGGATAAGCTGCCAGACAAGGGAGATTTGAAATCCTGCAACTCACAGCTTCCGGGTAATCCTCAGTTCTCGAGGAGTAGAAACCGACCCCTCTGGGCCATGGGATTTTGGTTCTGGAAGTTCTGTGGGCTCCAGAGGAATGAGGGTTTTTTGGTTTTTGGTTTTTATTATGAGACGGAGTTTCACTCTTGTCACCCAGGCTGCAGTGCAGTGGCACGATCTCGGCTCACTGCAACCTCCGCCTCCCGGGTTCAAGAGATTCTCCTGCCTCAGCCTCCCGAGTTTCTGTGAGTACAGGTGCCTGCCACCACGCCTGGCTAATTTTTCTTTCTTTTTCTGTTTCTGTATTTTTAGTGGAGACAGGGTTTCGCCATGTTGGCCAGCCTGGTCTCGAACTCCTGACCTCAAGTGATCCACCCCTCTCGGCCTCCCAAAGTGCTGGGATTACAGGCATGAGCCACTGCGCCCGGTCAGAAACAGGTTTTTCTTTTGTTTTGTTTTGTTTTTATGTTTTCAGATGGAGTTTCACTCTTGTTGCCCAGGCTGGAATGCAGTGGCACAATCTCGGCTCACTGCAACCTCTGCCTCCCAGGTTCAAGGGACTCTCCTGCCCCAGCCTCCTGAGTTTCTAGGAGTACAGGTGCCTGCCCCCATGCCCGGCTAATTTTTCTTTTTTGTTTTTGTATTTTTAATAGAGACAGGTTTTGCCATGTTGGCCAGCCTGGTCTCGAACTCCTGACCTCAACTGATCCACCCGTCTCGGCCTCTCAAAGTGCTGGGATTACAGGCGTGAGTCAATGCGCCCAGTCAGCAAGAGACTTTTTTTGTTTTGTTTTGTTTTGTTTTATGTTTTGAGATGGAGTTTTACTCTTGTCGCCCAGGCTGGAGCGCAGTGGCTTGAACTCAGCTCACTGCAACATCTGCCTCCCGGGTTCAGGTGATTCTCCTGCCTCAGCCTCCTGAGTAGCTGGGATTACAGGCGCCTGCCATCACGCCCGGCTAATATTTCTTTGGTGTTTTTAGTAGAGATGGTGTTTCACCATGTTGGCCAGGCTGGTCTTGAACTCCTGACCTCATGATCTGCCTGCCTCAACCTCCCAAAGTGCTGGGATTACAGGCGTGAGCCAGTGAGCCCGGCCCAGAAGCTTGAGCTTTTTGTCATGGAGAATTTCCAGTTGGGAAGGAGTTATCGAGACAGGATCATTCTGATCACAGTGCCCCAGGGAGACCCCTGTGAGGGGCGCTTTCTGTCATGTAGAGAAAAAAGTACAGCCTGAATGAGAAGCTCTCCGGCAGCATCATCAATGCCTCCAACCCCCAAGAGAGCAGGTGCTCTGCAGACCCCGCCCCACAGCTGAATGGTTTCTCCCTGGGGAAGCCAAGGCCCCTCTCCTTGCCCCTTAATCCCATTCCCCTGAGAGCAGGGCTTCTATTTCTTTCTTTTCTTTTCTTTTCCTTTTTTTTTTTTTGAGATGGAGTCTCGCTCTGTCCCCCAGGCTGGAGTGCAGTGGCGCGATCTCGGCTGGCTGCAACCTCCGCCTCCCGGGTTCAAGTGATTCTCGTGCTTTAGCCTCCCAAGTAGCTGGGACTACAGGCGCCGCCACCACGCCTGGAGAATTTTTTTTATTTTTAGTAGAGACGGGGTTTCACCGTGTTAGCCAGGATGGTCTCGATCTCCTGACCTCGTGATCCACCCGCCTTGGCCTCCCAAAGTGCTGGGATTACAGGCGTGAGCCACCGCGCCCAGCCTTTCCTTTTTTTTTTTTTTTTGAGACAAAGTCTCGCTCCTGTCCCCCAGGCTGGAGTGCAATGGCGCGATCTCAGCTCACTGCAACCTCTGTCTCCCGGGTTCAAGCGATTCTCCTGCATCAGCCCCCCGAATAGCTGGGATGACAGGTGGCTGCCACCATGCCTGGTTAATTTTTCTATTTTTAGTAGACAGGGTTTCACCATGTTGGCCATGCTGGTCTCTAACTCCTCTGACCTCAGGTAATCCTCCCGCCTCGGCCTCCCAAAGTGCTGGGATGACAGGCGTGAGCCACCGCGGCCAGCCCAGAGCTTTTATTTCTTATCTCTGCATTCCCCCAACTCAACCTTCTCCCCAGCTCCCCTGCTCCCCTACCCCACCTCCTCCCCAACCCACCTCCTCCTTCACCTGCTTCTAGCCCCTTCCAGGAAAGCTGATGTCCCTTTTGAAAGAAAAATAAGTCGCCGGGCGCAGTGGCTCACGCCTGTCATCCCAGCACTTTGGGAGGCCGAGGCGGGAGGATCACTTGAGGTCAGGAGCTTGAGACCAGGTCAGGAGATTGAGACCAGCCTGGCTGACACGGCGAAATCCCGTCTTTACTAAAAATACAAAAACTTAGCTGGGTGTGGTGGGGGTGCCTGTAATCCCAGCTGCTCGGGAGGCTGAGGTAGGAGAATCACGTGAACCCGGGAGGTGGAGGTTGCAGTGAGCCGAGATTGCGCCACTGCACTCCAGCCTGTGGACAGAGTGAGACTCCATCTCAAAAAAAAAAAGAAAAGAAAAAATATGGGAAAGTTCTCTACATCGACATCAGCAACAAAGTATGAGCCACTGACAAGAACATCCACCTTCGTGGCCAGTTCCAGCAGCCTTGGTGAGCCATCTGATTTGGCTCTTGGAAAGACAAACTTCTCTACATGAATGGTGAAAGTCAGAAACAGGGTAGGAGCCATTGACAAGCAGACCCATTATGGTTTGCAGTTTAAGGAGCCTTGGTAAGACATCTGGTTGAACTCTTGGAAAGTTAAAGTTCTCTACATCGATGTCAGCAACAAAGTATGAGCCATTGACAAGAACATCCAGCTTCGTGGCCAGTTCCAGCAGCCTTGGTGAGCCATCTGATTTGGCTCTTGGAAAGACAAACTTCTCTACATCAATTCTGGAGCGAAGCAGCGTGCTATGGTTTGGGTACGGTTTGTTTGGTCCTGCCAAGTTGCATGTTGAAATTTGACCCCCAGTGTGGTAGTGGGGCCTGGTGGGAGATGTTTAAACCATGTGGGTGAATCCCGTGTGAATGGCTTGGTCCTGCCTCCATAGTCATGAGTGAGTTCTCATTCTCAGTTTCCAGGAGAGCTGGTTGTTGAAAAGAGCCTGGCACCTCCACCCCTCTCTCTTGCTTCCTTTCTGCCCATGTGGTCTCCACACACAATGTCTTCCTTTCACTTTCTGTCATGACTGGAAGCAGCGTGATGTCCTCACCACACCGGGTCCAAACACCATGCTTCCTGGACAACCTGGAGAACCCCCATGAGCCGAATAAATAATCTCTTTTTTTAAAATTTTATTATTATTATACTTTAAGTTCTAGGGTACGTGTGCACAACGTGCATGTTTGTTACATATGTATACATGTGCCATGCTGGTGTGCTGCACCCATTAACTCATCATTTACATTAGGTATATCTCCTAATGCTATCCCTCCTCCCTCCCCCCACCCCACAACAGGCCCCGGTGTGTGATGTTCCCCTTCCTGTGTCCATGTGTTTTCATTGTTCAATTCCCACCTATGAGTGAGAACATGTGGTGTTTGGTTTTTTGTCCTTGCGATAGTTTGCTGAGAATGATGGTTTCCAGTTTCATCCATGTCCCTAAAAAGGACATGAACTCATCATTTTTTATGGCTGCATAGTATTCCATGGTGTATATGTGCCACATTTTCTTAATCCAGTCTATCGTTGTTGGACATTTAGGTTGGTTCCAAGTCTTTGCTATTGTGAATAATGCCGCAATAAACATACGTGTGCATGTGTCTTTATAGCAGCATGATTTATAATCTGTTTTTCTTTTTTTTTTTGAGACACAGTCTTGTTCTGTCACCAGGCTGGAGTGCAGTGGCGCCATCTCGGATCAATGCAAGCTCCACCTCCCTGGTTCAATTGATTCTCCTGCCTCAGCTTCCCAAGTGGCTGGGACTACAGGTGCACGCCACCACGCCCAACTAATTTTTGTATTTTTAGTAGAGATGAGGTTTCACCATGTTGGCCAGGATGGTCTCGATCTCTTGACCTCATGATCCGCCTGCCTCGGCCTCCCGAAGTGCTGGGATTACAGGGGTGAGCCACCGCACCCAGCCAATGATCTCTTCTTTATCGATTACCCAACCTCAGGTATTCCTTTACAGCAACATGAATGGACTAAGACACAGCTCCTGCAGGAACGGGGAGGCTAAGACGGTAGACGTGCAGACTGGGCAGCCGTCTTTCACCTTTGCTGATGTTGTTATCTAGGTGTCATTTTCCATTGCATGTGCATGAAGCCCTATGCTTTGTTTAGGCGCCAACTGTTTGTATCGTAACACATCTCAAGTCTGCTTGGTTCTTTTTTTGGGGACGGAGTTTTGCTCTTGTTGCCCAGGCTGGAGGGCAATGGCACCATCTCGGCTCACTGCAACCTCCACCTCCTGAGTTCAAGGGATTCTCCTGCCTCAGCCTCCTGAGTAGCTGGGATTACAGGCACTCGTCACCACGCCCGGCTAATTTTTGTATTTTTTTTTTTTTAGTGAGCCACCACCCCTGGCCTGCTTGGTGTTTCTTATGATTTTGTAGACGGCACAAAAGGCATCTGTATTTTTGTGTGTGCAAGTGTGTGTGCAGGTGTGTGTGTGCCAATATGCTTGTTTGTGCAGAGGAGTGTGCAGATGTGTGTGTAGTTGTGTGTATGCACATGTGCACAGTGTCCAGGTGTGTGGGGATGTGGGTGTGCAGGTCTGTGTGTGCAAACATGCATATGTGTGTGCAGGTGTGTGTATGTACAGATGTGTGTGCAGGTGTGTGTGTGCATATGTGTGTGCAGATGCGCATGTGTCATTGTGTATATGCACGTGTGCTCTGTGTGCATGCATGTGTGTGCACAGATATGTGTGCAGGTATGTGTGTGCAGATGTGCACTGTGTGCAGGTGTGTGGGGATGTGTGTGCACAGGTCTCTGTGCAGATGTGCTTGTGTACAGATGTGCATATATAGACAAGTGTGCATGCAGGTGTGTGCCATTGTGTTTGTGCAGACGTGTGTGCAGGTGTGTGTGCAGATATGTGTGCAGGTGTGTGTGCAGATGTGCAGATGTGCATGTGTAATTATGTGTATGCACATGTGCACTGTGTGCAGGTGTGTGTGTGCAGATGTGTGTGTAGTTGTGTGTACGCCCATGTGATGTGTGTGTGTGCAGGTCTCTGTGCAGATGTGCTTGTGTGCAGATGTGCATGTGTAGACAAGTGTGTGTGTGTAATTGTGCTTGTTTGTGCAGACGTATGTGCAGGTGTGTGTGCAGATGTGTGTGTGTAGCTGTGTGTACACACATGTGCCCTGTGTGCAGGTGTGTGGGGGATGTGTGTGCACGTCTGTGTGTGCAGACATGCATATGTGCTTGCAGGAGTGTGGGATGTGTGAGTGTGCAGTTCTGTGTGTGCAGGTGTGTGTGCAGACATGTATGTGTGTGCAGGTGTGTGTGCAGGACTGTGCTAATGTGCTTGTTTGCGCAGATGTGTGTGTAGCTGTGTGCAGATGTGTGTGTACGCCCATGTGCCCTGTGTGCAGGTGTGTGGGGATGTGTGTGTGCAGGTCTGTGTGTGCAGATGTGTGTGCAGACACGCATGTGTGTGCAGGAGTGTGTGTGTAGACGTGTGTGGGACTCACACTTGAGCTGTTCCACAGGCCACTCTTTGGAGACGAGGTCAGGAGCCAATGAACTCACGGAGCAATTACAGGTTTCCCAATCCTAAGAAATGAGGAAGCAGGGGAGGGAGGAGCAGGGAGGGCCTGATGAGACAGAGGAGCTCTGAAGGGAGCTACTCAGAAGCGGGAGTCTCCGAGAGAAGAAAAGCAAGTGAAAGGAGAGGAAGCGGATGCCGTGGGGTAAGCTAAGTTCTTTCGTTCTGTGGTCTTCGAGCATGTCGAGTCACCCGGGTACATGTTTCTGCTGTGTCTGTCGATCGGAAAGAAAGAGACTGAACCGTAACGTAAGATTTCAAACGTTGACTCAAGCCAAAGTGGGGACAGCGGCCCGGAAGACTGAGACCCAAGGAACGTTGGATATGAGTTGTCTTCTGCCTTTGTTATACGCAGGTTTTTAAAGGCAAAATAAAAAAAAAAAATTAAATAAAATAAAAAGAGGGAGGTGTTGTTGGAGGACAGGGAGGGGGCTTCTGTGAAGCTGTTTGCTGGGAATTCTCGTTGGTTTACAGAAAAAAACAATTGATTAATGATTGGCTGTACATTGCTAAGCTACAGGACATTGGGGTATAGTATCTAGCATGGAATTATTACGTGAATTGATAGCTATCTGTGGCATCCGGAAGCCGTTTCGAGAGATGAACGCGGACGGGCGTGGTGGCTCACGCCTGTCATCCCAGCACTTTGGGAGCCTGAGGCGGGTGGATCACCTGAGGTCAGGAGTTCGAGACCAGCCTGGCCAACATGGAGAAACCCCGTCTCTACTAAAAATACAAAATTAGCTGGGCATGGTGGTGGGCACCTGTAATCCCAGCTACTCAGGAGGCTGAGGCAGGAGAATCGCTTGAACCTGGGAGGCAGACGTTGATGTCTCAAAAAAAAAAAAGAGAGATGGAAAGAGATGAACGCATAGCTGAAATGGGGAGGGAGTGTGATGGTGTTACTGGTTACTAGAAAGGGGTCCTGATCCAGACTCCAAGAAAGCGTTCTGGGATCTTGTGCAAGAAAGAATTGGAGGCAAGTTCACATTGCAAACTGAAAGCAAGCTTATTAAGATAGCAAAGGGGGGCCGGGCACGTTGGCTCATGCCTGTAATCCCAACACTTTTGGAGGCTGAGGCGGACGGATCACCTGAGCTCAGGAGTTCGAGATCAGCTTGGCCAACATGGCAAAACCACACCTTTATTAAAAATACAAAAAATTAGCTAGGCGTGGCAGTGTGTGCCTATAATCCCAGCTACTTGGGAGGCTGAGGCAGGAGAATCGCTTGAACCCACGAGGTGGAGGTGCAGTGAGCCCAGATCGCAGCACTGCACTCCAGCTTGGGCAACAAGAGCAAAACTCTGTCCCCAAAAAAAGATAACTAAAAGAAAAAATCACGGGGAGAGATGCTCCACTACAAGGGTGTCTGATAAAGGATTCATCTTTGTCATGACTATCTTTTGCAATAATCAATATTATATATATATATTTTTTTGGGGGGGGGGGCATCTGATTCTGTCACCCAGGCTGGAGGACAGTGATGCAATCACAGCTTACTGCCGTCTTGAATTTCTGGGCTGAAGCAATCCTCCCATCTCTGCCTCCCGAGTAGCTAGGCGAAAGGCAAATGCCACCATTCGTGGCAAATATTTGTATTTTTGTAGGGACGCGGGTTTCACTGTGTTTCCGAGGCTGGTCTGGAACTCCTAGACTCAATCTGGCTTCCTGCCTCAGCCTCCCAAAGTGGTGGGATGACAGGTGTGGGCCCCACCGCACCTGGCCCAATATTATCATCTTTAAAGCAAAACGGATTCTTATACTAGGAAGGCTTTTGTTTTGAAGATATCAACACATCAGGAGGTTCCTGTGTCTGTTCAGTCCTGGGTCTATTTAGTAAACAGTATTCATCTGTTCACACATCTTGCGGAATGGCTGACCTTCAGAGAATGCTGCCCGGCCTGTCCCAGTCTCCTTGTTCCCAGCCCCTATTCAAGATGGAGACCCCCTAAGCCGGGCACGGTGTCATCCCAGCACTTTGGGAGGCCGAGGCGGGCGGATCACCTGAGGTCAGGAGTTCGAGACCAGCCTGGCCAACATGGTGAAACCCTGTCTATACTAAAAATACCCAAAATTAGCCGGGGTGTGGTGGCACGCACCTGTAATCCCAGCTACTTGGGAGGCTGAGGAAGGAGAATCGCATGAACCTGGGAGGCGGAGGTTGCAGTCAGCTGAGATCGCACCATTGCACTCCAGCCTGGGTGACAGAGTGAGACTCCATCTCAAAATAAATAAATAAATAAATAAATAATAAATAAATAAATAAAACATTTAAGGCTGGGCATGGTGGCACACGCCTGTAATCCCAATATTTTGGAAGGCTGAGGTGAGAGAGGATTGCTTGAGGTCAGGAATTCCAGACCAGCCTGGGCAACATCGTAAGATCCCCCATCCCTCGTGTATAAAAAGAAGATTAAATTATTACAAATTTTTAAAAAGACAGAAATGAAGCATCTTAGTTGCCACCCAGATTGGGGTACTAAGAGTCTGGATTTGGACAGCTTGTTGGGTGTTTTATAGGTGTGCTAAATCAGATGTCACTCTTTTTGTTGAGAGATTCTCGCGCTGTCACCCAGGCTGGAGTGCAGGGGTGTCATCTCCGCTCACTGTAACCTCCGCCTCCCGGGTTCAAGTGATTCTCCTGCCTCAGCCTCCTGAGTAGCCGGGATTACAGGCACACGCCACCAAGCCCAGCTAATCTATTTATTTATTTGTTTGTTTATTTATTTTTTGAGACAACATCTTCCTCTGTCGCCCAGGCTGGAGTGCAGTGGTGCGATCTCTGCTGACTGCAACCTCCGCCTCCTGGGTTCAAGCAATGCTCCTGCCTCAGCCTCCTGAGTAGCTGGGATTACAGGCACGTGCCACCACACCCAGCTAATTTTTGTATTTTTGTTTTTTTTTTTTTTTTTTTTTTTGGAGACAATGTCTTTTTCTGTCGCCCAGGCTGGAGTGCAGTGGTGCGATCTCGGCTCACTGCAACCTCCACCTCCCGGGTTCAAGCAATTCTCCTGCATTAGCCTCCTGAGTAGCTGGGATTATAGGCACGTGCCACCATGCCCAGCTAATTTTTGTATTTATTTATTTTATTTTTTTTTTTTTTGGAGACAGCGTCTTGCTCTGTTGCCCAGGCTGGAGTGCAGTGGCGTGATCTTGGCTCACTGTAACCTCCGCCTCCCGGGTTCAAGTGATTCTCCTGCCTCAGCCTCCTGAGTAGCTGGGATTACAGGTGCCCGCCACCACACCTGGCTAATTTTTGCATTTTTAGTAGAGATGGTGTTTCACCATGATGGCCAGGCTGCTCTGGAACTCCTGACTTCAAATGATCCGCTCACCTTGGCCTCCCAAAGGGCTGGGATTACAGGCGTGAACCACCATTCCCAGCCGGATTTCACTCTTTAAATTTTTGGTTTAAACTCGAGAAGCTCTTCTCAAGGGCTGAAAGCTCTTGGTCCCCTATAGGTTTGCTGTAAATCACAGACATGAGGCAGATTGATTAATAAGGGAAAAGACATACACTTTTTTTTCTTTTTTCTTTTTTTTTTTTTGAGACAGAGTCTCGCTCTGTCACCCAGGCTGGAGTGCAGTGGCGCCATCTCAGCTCACCGCAACCTCCACCTTCCAGGTTCAACTGATTCTCCTGCCTCAGCCTCTCCAGTAGCTGGGATTACAGGCATGTGCTACCACGCCTGCCTAATTCTTGTATTTTTAGTAGAGACAGGGTTGTTCCATACTGGTCAGGCTGGTCTCAAACACCTGACCTCAGGTGATCTGCCTGCCTCGGCCTCCCAATGTGCTAGGATTGCAGGCGTGAACCACTGCACCCAGCCAGATTTACACATTTATATAATGTGTATACACAAGATTCTTCAGAATGAGGACTCCACCCCACAATGAGGTTCAGAAGCTTGTACACCACATTGAGGCTACAGAAAGGATAGGGGATTGGATCCTGGTACCAAAAAAAAAAAAAAAAAAGGTTATAGGGTTGGGGGGAAAGAGGAATTCTATTGAGGAGCAATATATAATTTCTACTGAGGACTGAACTCTGATTTTTTTCTTTATTCTTTTTTTTTTTTGAGATGGCATCTCACTCTGTCGCCCAGGCTGGAGTGCAGTGGTGCAATCTCAGCTCACTGCAACATCCACCTCCCGGGTTCAAGCGATTCTCCTGCCTCAGCCTCCTGAGTAGCTGGGACTACAGGCACCTGCCACCATACCCGGCTAATTTTCTTTGTATTTTTAGTAGAGACGGGGCTTTCACCATGTTGGCCAGGCTGGTCTCGAACTCCTGACCTCGTGATCTGCCTGCCTCGGCCTCCCAAAGTGCTGGGATTATACGCATGAGCCACTGCGCCCAGCTGCTTCTTCTTTTTCTTTTTCTTTCTTTTTTTTTATTTTAGATGGAGTCTCACTCTGTCTCCCAGACGGGAGTGCAGTGTTGCAATCTCAGCTCACCACAGCCTCCGCCTCCCAAGGTCAAGCAATTCTCCTGCCTCAGCCTCCCGAGTAGCTGGGATTACAGGCGTGTACCACCACTGCCTGAGTAATTTTTGTGTTTTTAGTAGAGACAACGTTTCACCATGTTGGCCAGGCTGGTCTCGAACTCCTGACCTCAAATGATCCACACGCCTCAGCCTCCCAAAGTGCTAGGATTATAGGCACGAGCCACCACACCTGGCCTCTGACATTTTCTTATCTTGCCCAAATTCCTATCTAAGAGGTCTGGGGAGGCAAGCCCTACAAACCATAAATTCTCATCAAATGGGATTTATTTAACCCTGTATGTTGTGATTTACTTTCCAAGCTGACTCTGGCAAACATTACAAGACAAAGAGAAAAAAACAACATATTTTGCCCCAAAACATATTTCTTAGCCGTATTTTTTCGTTTTCTTTTGAGACGGTCTCATTCTGTTTCCAAGGCTGGAGTGCACTGGTGCAATCTTGGCTCCCTGCAACCTCCATCTTCCGGGTTCAAGCAATTCTCCTGCCTTCTCAGCCTTCCAAATAGCTGAGATAATATGCATGAGCCATCGTGTCCAGCTAATTGTATATATATATATATATATATATATATATATATATATATATATATATATTTTTTTTTAGTAGAGATGGGGTTTCACCGTGATGGCCAGGCTGGTCTCGCACTCCTGACCTCAGGTGATTCACCTGCTTCGACCTCCCAAAAATGCTGGGATTACAGGCGTGAGCCACCATGCCCAGCCTTCTTTGCCATATTTTGAAATGACCCCCAAAAGCTGTCCTTTGTTGGGGAAAATTTGCATCTGTAAAGAATTTCTGCTGGGGGTGGTGGCTCACGCCTGTAATCCCAGCAGACCAAGGCTAGCGGACTACTTGAGGTCAGGAGTTCGAGACCAGCCTGGCCAACATGGCGAAAACCCGTCTCTAGTAAAAACAAACAAAAAAAAAATACAAAAAATTAGCCGGGCGTGGTGGCACGCGCCTGTAATCCCAGCTACTTGGGAGGCTGAGGCAGGAGAGTCACTTGAACCCAGGAAGCAGAAGTTGCAGTGAGCTGAGATCATGCCATCTTGTCAGAGCGAATCTGTGTCTCAAAAAAAAAAAAAGAATCTGTATTAACATAGCTGGACATAGCTGGATCTTTTTCTTCCAGGACCTCCCAATCCTTAAGAGATTAACTAAGATCTGAATAGAAAACATTTGTCAGCCTGGCGTGGTGGCTCACGCCTGTCATCCCAGCACTTTGGGAGGCTGAGGCAGGTGGATCACCTGAGGTCAGAAGTTCGAGACCAGCCTGACCAATATAAAGAAACCCCGTCTCTACTAAAAATACAAAATTAGCCAGGCGTGGTGGCAGGTGCCTGTAATCCCAGCTACTCGGGAGGCTGAGGCAGGAGAATTGCTTGAACCTGGGAGGCAGAGGTTGCAGTGAGCCCAGATCACACCATTGCACTCCAGCCTGGGCGACAGAGCAAGATTCCGTCTCAAAAAAAAAAATATATATATATATATATATACACACACACATATATATACACACACACATATATATACACACACACATATATATACACACACATATATACACACACACATATATACACACACATATATACACACACATATATACATATATACACAGATACATATATATATACACACACACATATATACTTATATACATATATACACACACACATATATACATATATATACACACACACACATATATATATATTTTACAGAGTCCGACTCTTTTCATCTACACTAATTGAATCGGAACAGAGATTAACATGTAAATAGTTCTCTTTGGAGAACTTAATATACTCGATTCTTGGAGACATGCTTTTTACTTGTAAAACGGTCTGTTCAGGTGAGGTAAGAACCTGGTAGGCGGGGCGCCTCGGCTCTCATCTCCATTCTCACCACTTTGGGCGGGAGAATCGCTTGAACCCGGGAGGTGGAGGTTGCAGTGAGCCGAGATCGCGCCACTGCACTCCAGCCTGGGCGACACAGCGAGACTCTGTCTCAAAAAAAAAAAAAAGAAGATCTTGGTCTTTTTTTTCTACAACAGATAATGAGATGACAGGGGAAAAATAAAACAAGAACAATTGTTCTCCTTGGAAGCTCCGTCCTATTGTTACGGAGGTAGAAGGAAACCTTTTCCAGAGCTTGTTGACATCAAAGGGTTTTTTTGTTTGTTTGTTTGTTGGTTTGTTTTTTTGAGACAGAGTCTTGCTCTTTCTCCAGGCTGGAGTGCAGTGGCACCATCTCGGCTCACTGCAACCTCCGCTTCCCAGGTTCAAGTGATTCTCCTGCCTCAGTCTCCCGAGTAGCTGGGACTACAGGCGCCTGCCACCACGCCCAGCTATTTTTTTTTTTTTTTGTATTTTTTTGTTTAGTAGAGATAGAGTTTCACTGTGTTATCCAGGATGGTCTGGATCTCCTGACCTCGTGATCCACCCGCCTCGGCCTCCCAAAGTGCTGGGATGACAGGCGTGAGTCACCGCACCTGGCATGAAAGGGTTTTTCATTAAAAATCCTCGTTATACCACGGAGCCCTGTGTTGGGGTAAAATATCATGATTTCCCTCACTCTCCATCATTCTTGCTTTGAATCTGAGAAGGAAGCTTGGCGGCCTCTATTTTAGGATCAGTCGAAAATTTCCAGAAAGGGGAAAGAAAACTCATTCTGTAAACAAAAAAGAAGAAGAGAAAAAAGTATAAGCGGTACAGACAAAACGCAAAGATGTTGCATAATTTTCCATGAGTGGAAAACGTCCTGTAAACCAAAAAAGACGTATCTGAGACAGGTCTCAGTCCATTTAGAAAGTTCATTTTGCCGAGCTTAAGGACGCCTGCCCATGACAGAGCCTCAGGAAATCGCGATGACAGGTGCTCTGGAAGCACAGGGCACAATTTGCTTTCATACATTTTTTGGGGGGGTGCTGGGGATCCAGTCTTGCTCTGTCACCCAGGCTGCAGTGCAATGGTGCGATCTCAGCTCACTCTCACTGCAACCTCCGCCTCCCAGGTTCAAGCGATTCTCCTGCCTCAGCCTCCCGAGTAGCTGGGATTACAGGCACCCACCACCACGCCAAGCTAATTTTTGTATTTTTAGTAGAGATGGGGTTTCACCACGTTAGCCAGGCTGGTCTCGAACTCCTGGCCTCAAATGATCCACCTGCCTCGGCCTCCCAACGTGCTGGGATGACGGGCTTGAGCCACTGCACCCGGCCTTTTTTTTTCTTTTTTTGAGATCCAGTCTTGCTCTGTCACCCAGGCTGGAGTGCAATGGTGCAATCTCAGCTGACTCTCACTGCAACCTCTGCCTCCCGGGTTCAAACGATTCTCCTGCCTCAGGCTCCCGAGTGACTGGGATGACAGGTGCTCACCACCACGCCCAGCTAATTTTTCTATTTTTAGTAGAGATGGGGTTTCATCATCTTGGCCAGGCTGTTCTTGAACTTCTGACCTCAAGTGATCCACCTGCCTCGGCCTCCCGAAGTGCTGGGATGACAGGCATGAGCCGCCGCGCCCGGCCCTAAATCTGCATTTTTACATGAACAGTAGGGCAGAGGAGCCAGGCGCAGTGGCTCACCCCTGTAATTCCAGCTCTTCGGGAGTCCAAGTCGGGTGGATAACCTGAGGTCAGGAGTTCGAGACAAGCCTGGCCAACATGGTGAAACCCTGTCTCTACTGAAAATACAAAAATTAGCCAGGTATGGTGTGGTGGCGGGTGCCTGTAATCCCAGCTACTCAGGAAGCTGAGGCAGGAGAATCACTTAAATCTCGCAGGTGGAGGTTGCAGTGAGCTGAGATCACGCCACTGCACTCCAGCCTGGGCAACAGAGCGAAACTCTGTTAAGAAAAAAAAAAAAAAAAAAAAAGGTAGGGGAGAGGAAACAATCAGACTTTGAAATTTGTTTGTCCTTTGTCTCCAAGGATTTCCTTGTGGCCAAATTGTGAGGGATATATGTAGTTCTTTTTTTGTTTTGTTTTGTTTTGTTTTTTGTGATAGAGTTTCTCTCTGTCACCCAGGCTGCAGTGCAATGGCACGATCTCAGCTCACTGCAACCTCCGCCTCCCAGGTTCAAGCAATTCTACTGCCTCAGCCTCCTGAGTAGCTGGGATTACAGGCATGCACTACCATGCCCAGCTAATTTTTGTATTTTTAGCAGAGAAAGGGTTTCTCCACGTTGGTCAGGCTGGTCTCAAACTCCTGGCCTCAGGTGATCCACCAGCCTCGGCCTCCCAAAGTGCTGGGATTATAGGCATCAGCCACGGCGCCCGGCCCCAGTATGTAATTTTAAAAATCTTTGTAGTACCTCATGTACAAATAAAATGGGAGGCAGATTTGCCTAAGACAGTTTCCACTACGACCTTTCGTGATTTTGGGGTCCTGAGACTTATTTACCTTTCACAGTTTACAGCAGGAAAATCCGTGGAGACAGCAGATCCGAGAAGCGGCGATGTTTGCGTAGAACCCTGTACGTGCTTCCTTTGGCCTGTCGGTAATGGGGTTGGGGATTTTCTTTTTTTTAAGTGAAGTGTAAAGAACTGAAATGTTTTGCTCCGTAATGATGAACCAGGATAGAAGTGAGAACTCAGGGCAGAAGAATCTGAATGAGGAACTGTCTGACCTATGACAAATTTAACATGTCACGTTCCCTCTGAGACGCTGCACATCCTCCTGAAGCAGCGTGACAAGGCACATCCTCCTGAAGAGTCTCCAGGCAGAAGATACGCATGAACCTGTCAAAAAAAAAAAAAAAAAAAAAGAGCCGGCCAGGCGCGGTGGCTCAAGCCTGTAATCCCAGCACTTTGGGAGGCTGAGGTGGGGGATCATGAGGTCAAGAGTTCGAGACCAGCCTGGCCAACATGGTAAAACCACATCTCTGCTAAAAATACAAAAATTAACTGGGTGTAGTGGCGGGTGCCTCTAGTCCCAGCTACTCAGGAGGCCAAGGCAGGAGAATCGCTTGAACCCAGGAGGTGGAGGTTGCAGTGAGCCAAGATCACACCATCGCACCCCAGCCCGGGTGACAGAGTGACAGTCTGTCTCAAAAAAAAAAAAAAAAAACAACAAAAAACAACAAAAAACAGCCAAACACTGCAAAATATTTAAAGAGGTTTATTCTGAGCCAAATACGAGTGAGCAAGAAGGCCCAGAGAAAATAGTCTAAAGAGATCCTGAGAACACGTATCCAAGCTGGCTGAGCGGCAGCTTGGTTTTATATGTTTTTGTTTGTTTACTTATTTTACTTTATTTTATTTATTTATTTATTTATTTTGAGATGAAGCCTCGCTCAGTCTGTTAGGCTGGAGTGCAGTGGCGCAATCTCAGCTCACTGCAACCTCTGTCTCCCGGATTCAAGCGATTCTCCCGCCTCAGCCTCCCGAGTAGCTGGGACTACAGGAGCCCACCACCACGCCCGGCTAATTTTTTTTTTTTTTTTTTTTTTTTTGAGACGGAGTCTTGCTCTGTCGCCCAGGCTGGAGTGCATTGGCGTGATCTCTGCTCACTGCAACCTCCACCTCCCGGGTTCACACCATTCTCCTGCCTCAGCCTCCTGAGTAGCTGGGACTACAGGCGCCCACCACCACGCCCAGCTAATTTTTTGTATTTTTAGTAGAGACGAGGTTTCATGGTGTTAGCCAGGGTGGTCTCGATCTCCTGACCTTGTGATCCACCCACCTCAGCCTCCCAAAGTGCTGGGATTACAGGCGTAAACCACCACGCCCGGCCAATTTTTGTATTTTTAGTAGCGACGGGGTTTCACCATGTTGGCCAGGCTGGTCTCAAACTCGTGACCTCACGTGATCTGCTCACCTCAGCCTCCCAAAGTGCTGGGATTACAGGCGTGAGCCACCGTGTCCGGCTATTTTATTTTATTTGTTTTATTTTTTGAGACAGAGTCTCACTCTGTCGCCCAGACTGGAGTGCAGTGGAGCGATCTCAGCTCACTGCAACCTCTGCCTCCGGAGTTGAAGCAATTCTCCTGCCTCAGCCTCCCAAGTAGCTGGCATTACAGAGGTACGCCAACACGCCTGGCTAAATTTTGTTTGTTTGTTTGTTTGTTTGTTTTTGTTTTTCAGTAGACACAGGGTTTCACCATGTTGGCCAGGCTGGTCTCGAACTACTGACCTCACATGATGTGCCTGCCTCAGCTTCCAGAAATACTGGGATTACAGCCGTGAGCCGCCTCACCCAGCCAGCAGCTTGGTTTTATGTTTGTTTGTTTATTTTTAATTTTTGGAGACCGAGTCTCACTCAGTCGCCCTGGCTGGAGTGCAGTGGCGTGATTTCGGCTCATGGCAACCTCCACCTCCCGGGTTCCAGTGATTCTCCTGCCTCAGCCTCCCGAGTAGCTGGGAGTATAGGTGCATGCCACTGTATTGTCCAGGCTGGTCTTGAACTCCTGACCTCATGATCCGCCCACCTGAGCCTCTCCAAGTGCTGGGATTACAGGCGTGAGCCTCTGTGCCCAGCCAAGAGACAGTTTTGCAGGACCATTTCAAAATATGTCAAGTAAATATATTTTGGGGTGAAATGTATTTTGGAGTGGCATATACTGATTTCCCACAGTCTTATCTGGGGAGGCATATCCTGGCCTCCTAGAAAGGTTACACAATAGCAGACAGGTGTGGTGGGTCACGCCTGCAATCCCAGCCCTTTGGGAGGCCGAGGCAGGTGGACCATGAGGTCAGGAGATTGAGACCATCCTGGCCAACATGGTGAAACTCCATCTCTACTAAAAATACAAAAGTTAGCTGGGCGTGGTGGCGCATGCCTGTAATCTCAGCTACTCAAGAGGCTGAGGTAGGAGAATCGCTTGAACCCGGGAGGTGGAGGTTGCAGTCAGCTGAGATTGCGCCACTGCACTGCAGCCTGGGCGACAGAGCGAGGCTCCGTCTTAAAAAAAAAATAATAATAAATAAATAAAAGCTTATGCAGTAGCTGAAAAGACAGGGAAAGGAGGTGAAGAAATGACAGAAAGCTTAGAAGTCTCTCGTTATAACCCCTTCTTGCCCCATCTTATGGTTCCCTTAAAGCACCAACCAAAGGTACTTGTGTTACAGGAAAGGGGTTCGGATCCAGCCCCCAAGAGAGAGGGTTCTTGGATCTCACACAACAAAGAATTCAGGGCGGCCGGGCGCGGTGGCTCACACCTGTAATCCCAGCACTTTGGGAGAGGCAGAGGCGGGTGGATCACGAGGTCAGGAGTTCGAGACCAGCCTGGCCAACGTGGTAAAACCCCTTATCTACCAAAAATACAAAAATTAGCCAGGCGCGGTGGCAGACGCCTGTAGTCCCAGCTACTCAGGAGGCTGAGGCAGGAGAATGGCGTGAACCCGGGAGGCAGAGCTTGCATTGAGCTGAGACCCCACCACTGCACTCCAGCCTGGGTGACAGAGCGAGTCCATCTCAAAAAAAGAAAAAAAAAAAATTCAGGGTGAGTCGGCAGTGTAAAGCCAATGCAAGTTTATTACAAAAGTAAAATAGTGAAAGACTAGATACTCCAGAGGCCGGGCACAGTGGCTCATGCCTGTAATCCCAGCACTTTGGGAGGTCGAGGTGGGCAGATCACCTGAGGTCAGGAGTTCAAGACCAGCCTGGCCAACATGGTGAAACCCCATCTCTGCTAAAAATACAAAAATTAGCCAGGCGTGGTGGTGCGTGCCTGTAGTCCCAGCTACTTGGAGGCTGAGGCAGTAGAATCGCTTGAACCTGGGAGGTAGAGGTTGCAGTGAGCCGAGATGGTGCCACTGTACTCCAGCCTGGTTGACAGAGTGAGACTTCGTCTCCAAAAATTAAATAAATAAGTCAACCAAGAGGGCTGGACGCGCAGTGGCTCACACCTGTCATCCCATCAGTTTGGGAGGCCAAGGCAGGAGGATCACTTGAGATCCGCAGTTCGATACCAGCCTGGCCAACATGGTGAAACCCTGTCTCTACTAAAAATACAAAAATTAGCAGGGCGTGGTGACAGGCGCCTGTAATCCCAGCTACTCGGGAGGCTGAGGCAGGAGGATGGCTTAAACCCGGGAGGCGGAGGTTGCAGTGAGCCGAGATCGTGCCGTTGCACTCCAGCCTGGGCGACAGAGCAAGACCATCTCCAAAATAATCATAATAATTAATAATAATAATAATAAGTAGTGCAAGAGAAGTACACAAATATTCCAAACATTTAGTGACTCAGCAGAGGGGCCAGTCTCGCGGAACAAGAGTTCTGCACCTGTTACCACCACCCAGGGAGTTGTATCTGAATCTCAACATTTAGTGACTCAGCAGAGGGGGCCAGTCTCATGGAACAGGACTTCTATACCTGTTACCACCACCGGGGGAGTTGTATCTGAATCTCAAGGTCAGGCCCACCCAGACAGAACGTGCATCTCTACGGTGCCACAGGAGAGTCTGTCCAGTGCCCAGAGACACCTGCAAGACCCAGAAGCAGGCTCCAAGAAGCGGGGTGCTGCAGTCCAGTGGGGAAAGCAGCCACATCCCTATGTCATGTGGGCTACAGATGAGTAGGGGGGGGCGGGGGCAGGAGAAGAAGAAACAGGTGTGGCCTACATGCTTTTACTTCCCCTTAGCAAGCGAGGTTCCTCTTGCAGAGGAACGGTCTCAGAGACACAATCTTTTTTTTTTTTTTTTTTTGAGTTGCAATCTTGCTCTGTCACCCAGGCTGGAGGGCAGTGGTGCGATCTCGGCTCACTGCAGCCTCCACCTCCCGGGTTCAAGCCATTCTCCTGCCTCAGCCTCCCGAGTAGCTGGGACTACAGGCACCCACCACCACACCTGGCTAATTTTTGTGTTTTTAGTAGAGACGAGTTTTCACCATATTAGCCAGGCTGGTCCCGAACTCCTGACCTCAGGCGATCCACCTGCCTTGGCCTCCCAAAGTGCTGGGATTACAGGCATGAGCCACTGCGCCCAGCCGAGAGACGCAATCTTTCAGAGAGGAGGTTTGGAGCAGGAACCTCAGAGTGGACAGATGGTTCCCACCAGGTGCAGAAGCTTGAACTAAAGATGCTACAAAGGCCGGGTGCAGTGGCTCACACCTGTAATCCCAGCACTTTGAGAAGCTGAGGCAGGCAGATCATCTGAGGTCAGGAGTTTGAGCCCAGCCTGGCCAATATGGCAAAACAGCGTCTCTACTAAAAATGCAAAATTAGCCTGGCATAATGGCGGGCGCCTGTAATCCCAGCTACTCGGGAGGCTGGAGCAGGAGAATCGCTTGAACCCGGGAGGCTGAGGTTGCAGTGAGCCGAGATTGCACCACTGCACTCCAGCCTGGGCGACGGAGCGAGACTCCGTCTCAAAAAAGAAAAAATGAAATACATTAGTTTGGTTCATAAAGGTGGGACAACTCAAAGTGGGGGCTTCCGGGCTATAAATGAATTTAAACATTTTCTGGTTGACAATTGGTTGAGTTTGTAGCTCCTCCTCCTTCTCCTCTTCCTCCTCCTTCTCCACCCCCCTTCCTCCTCCTCCTTCTTTTTCTCTTCTTTCTTCTTCTTCTCCTTCCCCTTCTTCTTTCTTCTTCTTCTCCTTCCCCTTCTTCTTTCTTCTTCTTCCTCCTTCTCCTCCTCCTTTTTCTTCTTCTTCCTTATGGGCTTGGATAAAAGTATATTGACATGGATCCACCATTTGTAGAATCATAGAGTAGCTTCTTTTCTCCTCCTTCCCCTCCTTCTCCTCTTGCTCCTTCTCTTCCTCCTCCTCCTCCTTCTTCTTCTTCCTTTTTTGCATAAAGAAGTATCAAGTAAGAGTAGTTTCACCGCCCTAAAAATCCTCTGAGGTCCATGTATTCATCCCTCCCTCTGCCCAGCGCCTACCAACTCCGGATCTTTTTACTATTTCCATGATTTTGTCTTCTTCACACTGTCCAAGTGTTAGGATGACTCAGTCTGCAGCCATCTCAAAGTGGCTTCTTTCCCCTTAGTCATAAGTATTTAAAATTCATTCATGTCGTTTTATGTACTCACCCTTTCTTTCTTCCTCTTCTTTTTTTTTTTTTTTCACTTGCCTTTTATAGCTGTTGCAAAAGTCAAGATTTTTTAAAAAGTATAAAAGAGCAGGGCTGGGCGCAGTGGCTCACACCTGTAATCCCAGCACTTTGGGCGGGCGAGGCAGGTGGATCACGAGGTCAGGAGATCGAGACCATCCTGGCTAACACGGTGAAACCCCGTCTCTACTAAAAATACAAAAAAAAAAAAATCAGCTGGGTGTGGTGGCGGGTGCCTGTAGTCCCAGCTACTTGGGAAGCTGAGGCAGGAGAATGGTGTGAACCTGGGAGGTGGAGGTTGCAGTGAGCCGAGATCACCCCACTGCACTCCAGCCTGGGCGACAGAGCATGACTTCGTCTCAAAAAAAAAAAAAACAAAAAACAAAAAACTACAAAAGAGCAAAACAAAACAAAAAAACCAGTTATGAAAATGAAAACCTGAGCCATCCTTTCTTATTTTATTTCCCCAAATCCACTAATTATTAACAGAAAGTAAAGCTATGAGAAATGAATAAAAGTGACTGCAATTTCCTCGAAATGTGTGAGAACCCACCTTTAGTGTCAGCTATGGGTTCCCTCGTGAAGGTCAGCTGAGCCGTGACCCATGAACCACGGAAGCTTGACTCTAGATTGACCATCTTGAGATGCCAAAGATGTCCACGTCCTAATCCCCATGTGGGAGACACAATAATGGCCCTGCAGACCTTCCCCAGCTGGCCATGACCCCTCATTCGACCAGGTCCGCAGCTGACCACCATCCTGGGTTTGTTTCCCCAAATCACCTCCCTGGGGTCCCCTGCCAGGAATGTCCTGGGAGAGGCACCCTTCTCACTGTGTGACATTTTCTCTCGTGCAGCTCTTCCCTTCCCTCTGACCAGCACCATGCTTCTCCTGGTGACAAGCCTTCTGCTCTGTGAGTTGCCACACCCAGCATTCCTCCTGATCCCAGAGAAATCGGGTAAGTATGGAAACCTGGCTGAACCTTCTCTGCGGCCCCTGTTTAGACGTCCTGCATCTGGAGACCTATTTGGATACCTGGGTCCATCTGCATTTCATCTCTAATGTTTATGAGGGACCCAATAAGCACCAGCCAACCCACCAGAAGCTCAGAGCTCCTCTTGTTCTCACCTCCTTTTCTACCATTAATTCCCATCCACCCATTCTAGAGATGAGAAAACGGAGGCTCAGATACCTCCACGGTTTAACCCAACGACCATCCAGGTAGTGATGGGGCCAGGATGAGGACCCATGTCTGCATGGAGCCAAAGTGTTTCTTCCTTCCTTCCTTCTTTTGCTTCCTTCCTTTTTCCTCCCTCCCTTCTTCCCTCCCTTGCTTCCTTCTCTTCCTCCTGCCTTCCCTCTTTCCATCCTTCCTTCTCTCCTTCCTTCCATCCTTCTCTCCCTCCTGATTCATTTCTTCTTCCTTTCTTTCTCTTTCTTCCTTCCTTCCCTCCTTCCCTCTCTCTCTTTCTTCCTCCCATTGTTTCTTTCTTTCCTTCCTTCTTTCCTTCCTTCCTTCTTTCTTCCTTTCTTTCTTTCCTTCCTTCTTCCTTTCTTTCTTTCCTTCCTTCTTCCTTTCTTTCTTTCCTTCCTTCCTTCCCTCCTTCCCTCTCTCTCTTTCTTCCTCTCATTGTTTCTTTCTTTCCTTCCTTCTTTCCTTCCTTCCTTCCTTCCCTCCCTCCCTCCTTTCTTTCTTTCTCTTTCTTCCTTCCTTCCCTCCTTCCCTCTCTCTCTTTCTTCCTTCTTTCCTTCCTTCCTTCTTCCTTTCTTTCTTTCCTTCCTTCCTTCCCTCTCTCTCTTTCTTCCTCTCATTGTTTCTTTCTTTCCTTCCTTCTTTCCTTCCTTCCTTCCCTCCCTCCCTCCTTTCTTTCTTTCTCTTTCTTCCTTCCTTCCCTCCTTCCCTCTCTCTTTCTTCCTTCCATTGTTTCTTTCCTTCCTTCTTTCCTTCCTTCCTTCCTTTCTTCCTTTCTTTCTTTCCTTCCTTCTTTCCTTCCCTCCTTCCCTCTCTCTCTCTTCCTTCCATTGTTTCTTTCTTTCCTTCCCTCCCTCCCTCCTTCCCTCTCTCTCTCTTTCTTTCTCCTTCTTTGTTTCTTTCTTTCTCTTTCTTTCTTTCTTTCCTTCTTTCTTTCTTTTTCTTTCTTTTCAGAGTCTCCCTCTTGTTGCCCAGGCTGGAGTGCAATGGCTCAATCTCAGCTCACTGCAAACTCAGCCTCCTGGGTTCAAGCGATTCTCCTGCCTCAGCCTCCCAAGTAGCTGGGATTACAGGTGCCTGCCAAGAGGCCCAGCTAATTTTTTGTATTTTTAGTAGAGACAGGGTTTTGTCATGTTGGCCACGCTGGTCTCAAACTCCTGGCCTCAGGTGATCCACCTGCCTTGGCCTCCCAAAGTGCTGGGATTACAGGTGCCTGCCACCATGCCCAGCTAATTATTGTATTTTTAATAGAGACAGGTTTTGTCATGTTGGCCAGGCTGGTCGCAAACTCCTGGCGTCAGGTGATCCCCTGCCTCGGCCTCCCAAAGTGCTGGGATCACAGCTGTGAGCCACGACACCCAGCCTCTTGTTTTTGGACTTCTTAATAACAGCCATTGTGACTGGTGTGGAATGACAGCTCATTGTGGTTTTGATTTGCATTTCCGGGAGGGACCTTCTTGACTGAAGATGTCAGGGCCTGCTTCGGGAAAATATTTCCAGGTTTTTGTGACCTGTTTCAGGGAAGACAGACAAAGACAGCTTTCTGTTTCTGCAATTTTCTCAAATTCCTTCGGCTTTATTTTAAACTGCCAACGTTCCATAATTTGGGAAGCGTGTTCAGAGCCACATCACTCTGGATAAAGAGTATTTGCCAGTTCTCATTCAAGCGGTGTTCTCTCTCTCTCTCTCTCTCTTTTTTTTGAGACAGGGTCTCACTCTGTCACCCAGGCTGGAGTGCCATGGTGTGATCTCGGCTCACTGCAGCCTCAACTTTCTGGGATCAAGTATCATCCCACTCCAGCCTCCCAAGTAGCTGGGACTACAGAAATACACCACCACACCAAGCTAATTTAATTTTTTTTTTTTAATTTTATAGAGATGAGATCTTGCTATGTTGCCAAGACTGGTTTTTGATTTTTTTTTTTTTTTTTTTTTTTTTTGAGACGGAGTCTTGCTCTGTCTCCCAGGCTGGAGTGCATTGGTGTGATCTCGGCTCACTGCAGCCTCCACCTCCCAGGTTCAACCGATTCTCCTGCCTCAGCCTCCTGAGTAGCTGGGATTACAGACACCCACCACCATGTCCACCTAATTTTTTTGTATCTTTAGTAGAGACGGGGTTTCACCATGTTGGCCAGGCTCGAACTCCTGACTTCAGGTGATCCACCCACCTCAGCCTCCAAAACTACTGGGATTACAGGCGAGAGCCACGTCGCCTGGCCAGTTTCTGATGATTTCTGCAGTAAACATCTCCATGTGGAGAAGGAGCAAGCTGGGACTACAGACGTGCACCACCACGCCTGCCTAATTTAAATTTTTTTAAAAAATTGTTTTTTTTAAGAGATGCGATCTTGCTATGTTGCCCAGACAGATCTCAACCTACTGGGCTCAAGTCTGCTTTTTGCCTCAGCCTCCCAAGCTGCTGGGATTAGAGGTGTGAGCCACTGTCCCCAGTCTTCAGATAATTTTTGAATATTTCTGCAGTAGAAATCTCCTTTTTCGGAAACAGCAAGGGGGCTGTGAAAAGGAGGGAAGATGGACAAGGGAGGAACAGATACCTGAGGATGTGGGATGTCCTGGGACCACGTGAGTGACAGAGGAAAGTCAGCAGGCTCCAGCCCTGAACTTCACCTCCCAGAACCGAGTGAGAGGAGAGAAAACAGGGCCAGCCAGGCGTGGTGGCTCACGCCTGTAATCCCAGCACTTTGGGAGGCCAAGGCGGGTGGATCACCTGAGGTCAGGAGTTCGAGACCAGCCTGACCAACATGGTGAAACCCCGTCTCTAATAAAAATACAAAAATTAGCTGGGCGTGGTGGTAGGCGCCTATAATCCCAGCTACTCAGAGGCTGAGGCAGGAGAATCACTTGAACCCGGGAGGTGGAGCTTGCAGTGAGCCAAGATCGCGCTATTGCACTCCAGCCTGGGCGACAGAGCCAGACTCCGTGTCAAAAAAAAAAAAAAAAGGAAAAGAAAACAGGAAAAGAGGAAATTCTGAATCCAGTGCCCGTTCCTTGCAGATCCGCCAACAGTGGTACCAGCCTCTAGTCTCAATGTGAGGTTTGACTCCAGGACGATGAATTTAAGCTGGGACTGCCAAGAAAACACAACCTTCAGCAGGTGTTTCTTAACTGACAAGAAGAACAGAGTCGTGGAACCCAGGGTGAGATGAATTTCCCATGCTCAACCCATGTCCTTTACACAGCCCTTGCTGAGTTAACAGCAACAGGGTCGGCCGGGCGCAGTGGCTCACGCCTGTAATCCCGGCACTTTGGGAGGCGGAGGCGGGTGGATCACTTGAGGTCGGGAGTTCGAGACCAGCCTGACCAACATGGTGAAACCCCGTCTCTACTAAAAATACAAAAATTAGCCATGTGTGCTGGTGGGTGCCTGTAATCCCAGCTACTGGAGAGGCTGAGGCAAGAGAATCACTCGAACCCGGGAGGTGGAAGTTGCAGTGAGTCGAGCTCCTGCCATTGCCCTCCAGCCTGGGCGACAGAGCGAGACTCCGTGTCATAAAATAAAATAAGGCCGGGTGTGGTGGCTCATGTTTCTCATCCCAGCACTTTGAGAGGCCGAGGCAGGTAGATCACCTGAGGTCAGGAGTTCAAGACCAGCCTGACCAACATGGTGAAACCCTGTCTGTACTAAAAATACAAAAATTAGCCTAGCGTGGTCCTGCATGCCTGTAATCCCAGCTACTTGGGAGGCTGAGGCAGGAGAGTCACTTGAACCCGGGAGGTGGAGGTTGCAGTGAGCTGGGCGTGGTGGCAGGTGCCTGTAATCCCAGCTACTCGGGAGGCTGAGGCAGGAGAATTACTCGAACTCAGGAGGCGGAGGTTGCGGTGAGCCGAGATGGTGCCATTGCACTCCAGCCTGGGCAACAAGAGCAAAACTCTGTCTCAAAAAGTAATAATAATAAATTAAATTAAATTAAAGCGAGACGGCCACAGACACAACACAAGCGTGGTATTTGGAGAAATGTCAGAGCCATAATCTCACAGGGACTGGGAAAGTGCTGTTGGCTCATGGCCGCAAGGTGTACCAGAGCCTGATTCCCTGAGGCAGAGCCTATTTTACCGTATTTTAGCGCAAGAGCATATTTTACCCCAAGAGAAGAGAAACCCTGGCAAATGCGGTTGGATGTGTGCCTGGGTCTGTGGTAGAAGCAGGACGGAGAAAAGTAAAGTGTCAGTGACGTTGTCAGTGTGTCACCGTCCTGGTCCCCCAAAGGATTAAGGTCAGGGTTTTCGGAACACAGGAGACAGAGACAGAAGAGCGGGGAGAGGGGAGGGAAGGAGGGAGAAACACAGAGAAAGAGAGAATAGAAGGAGGAAGGAGAGGAAGAGAGAAATATATGATCGATAGGTAGGTGATAGATGATTTATTGACTGATAGGTGATAATAGATGATTGGGTGATTGGTAGTCAATTCTATAGATAGATGTTACACGGGTGGATGGGTGGTCTTGCTATGTTACCCCAGATGACATATTTTTTTTTTTTTTTTTTTGAGATGGAGTTTCGCTTTTGCTGCCCAGGCTGGAATGCACTGGTATGATCTTGGCTCACTGCAACCTCCACCTCTCAGGTTCAAGCGAGTCTCCTGCCTCAGCCTCCCGAGTAACTGGGATTACAGGCACCCGCCACCATGCCCGGCTAATTTTTGTATTTTTAGTAGAGACGGGGTTTCACCATGTTGGCCAGGCTGGTCTTCAACTCCTGACCTCATGATCCGCCCCCCTTGGCCTCCCAAAGTGCTGGCATTACAGGTGTGAGCCACCGTGTCTGACCTTTATTTTTTGGGGTGGAGTCTCACTCTGTCGCCCAGGCTGGAGTGCACTGGTGCAATCTCGGCTCACTGCAACCTCTGCCTCCCGGGTTCAAGAGATTCTCCTGTCTCAGCCTCCCAAGTAGCTGGGATTACAGGTGCCCGCCACCACACGTGGCTAATTTTGTATTTTTAGTAGAGACGGGCTTTCACCATGTTGGCCGGGCTGGTCTCGAACTCCTGACCTCAAGTGATCCACCCGCCTCAGCCTCCCAAAGTGCTGGCATTACAGGTGTGAGCCACTGTGTCCGATCCTTTTTTGGGGGGGTGGAGTCTCTGTCTGTTGCCCAGGCTGTAGTGCAATGGCATGATCTCAGCTCACTGCAACCTGTGCCTCTCGGGTTCAAGAGATTCTCCTGCCTCAGTCTCCTGAGTAGCTGGGATTACAGGTGCCTGCCACCACACCTGGCTAATTTTGTATTTTAGTAGAGATGGGGTTTCACTATGTTGGTCAGGCTGGTCTCGAACTCCTGACCTCAACTGATCCACCCGCCTCAGCCTCCCAAAGTGCTAGGATTACAGGCGTGAGTCACTGCACCTGGCCTCTAGTCTGATACTTTCAGCACCGCTAGAGTACAAGATTGAGTTTTCACCTGCAAGCTGGTATTCGGCGTATCCACTCAGAGTCCTTGGAGGAAGCATAGGGGGATGATTTCACAAAGGGAGGCAGGTGGGTGTCGCCAAATCCAGGTAAAAACCAATACCATGGCCGGGCGTGGTGGCTCACGCCTGTAATCCCAGCACTTTGGGAGGGCGAGGCGGGTGGATCACCTGAGGTCAGGAGTTTGAGACCAGCCTGGCCAACATGGTGAAACCCTGTCTCTACTACAAATACACAAATTAGCTGGGTGTGGTGGCAGGTGTCTGTAATGCGAGCTACTCGGGAGGCTGAGGCAGGAGAATTGCTTGAACCTGGAAGGCGGAGGTTGCAGTGAGCCGAGATCGCGCCACCGCACTCCAGCCTGAAGAGTGTAGGAGACAGAAGGTTGTTTCCTAATCGGCTCTGTCTGGTTGCAACTCTTCAGCTCAATAACAATGAATGTTCGTGCACATTTCGTGAAATTTGTCTGCATGGAGGAGTCACTTTTGAGGTTCACGTGAATACTAGCCAAAGAGGATTTCAGCAAAAACTGCTTTATCTAAATTCAGGTAAGCAAGAGCAGCTCAGGGATCCGTTTACAGCACTAGCCCCACCACCATCCCGCCAGCATCAAAGTACATCCCGTTGAGCTTCGGAGTGAAAATTATTTTGTTTCTGCCTCTTCCCAGGAAGGGAGGGTACCGCTGCTCAGAATTTCTCCTGTTTCATCTACAATGTGGATTTCATGAACTGTACCTGGGCGAGGGGTCCGACGGCCCCCCGTGACGTCCAGTATTTTTTGTACATACAAAACTCAAAGTAAGTGTTCACCTCATGTGAAGAATTGTGAGCAAGGCAGGGATGGGAGAAAAATCATGCTTGTTTTTTTTTTCTTTTTCTTTTTTTAAGACATGGTCTTGCTCTGTTGCCCAGGCTGGAGTGCAACAGTGCCATCTCGGCTCATTGCAACCTCAACCTCCTGGGTTCAAGCAATTTTTCTGCCTCAGCTTCCCAGGTAGCTGGGATTACAGGCGCCCGCCACCACATCCACCTAAATTTTGTATTTTTAGTAGAGACGGGGTTTTGTCATGTTGCCCAGGTTGGTCTCGAACTCCTGACCTGAAGTGATCTGCCTTCCTTGGCCTCCCAAAGTGCTGGAATGACAGGCGTGAGACACCACACCACGTCCCATATATGTATTTAGAGACAGAGTCTTGCTCTGTCACCCAGGCTGGAGTGTAGTGATGTGATCTCAGCTCCCTGCAACCTGCGCCTCCCTCCCGGGTTCAAGTGATTCTCCTGCCTCAGCCTCCCGAGTAGCTGGGATGACAGATGCGCACCATCACACCCGTCTAATTTTTGTGTTTTTGGTAGAGACGGGGTTTCACCATGCTGGCCAGGCTGGTCTCGAACTCCTGACCTCAAGTGATCCACCCGCCTCGGCCTCCCAAAGTGCTGGGATTACAGGCGTGAGCCACTGCACCGGGCATGTTTTGTTTTTTTGTTGTTTTCTTTTCTGTTGTTTTGTATGTTTCTTTTTGTTTTGTGTGTTTCTTTTTGTTTTGTGTTTTTGTGTTTTTCTTTTGTGTTTTTGTTTTTTTGTTTCATGTTTTTGTGTTGTTTTGTCTTTTTGTGTTTTTGTTTTGCTTTGTGTTTTTGTGTTTTGTTTTGTGTTTCTTTTTGCTTCGTTTTGTGTTTGTTTTTGTTTCGTTTTGTGTTTTTGTGTTTTTTTGTTTCGTGTTTTGGTGTTTTTGTTTTGTGTTTTTGTGTTTTGTGTTTTGTTTTGTGTTTGTTTTTGTTTTGTTTTGCGTTTTTGTGTTTTTGTTTTGTTTTGTTTTGTGTTTTTGTGTTTTGTTTTGTTTGTTTTTGTTTTGTCTTGTGTTTTTCTGTTTTGTTTTGTGTTTCTTTTTGCTTTGTTTTGTGTTTGTTTTTGTTTCGTTTTGTGTTTTTGTGTTTTTTTGTTTCGTGTTTTGGTGTTTTTGTTTTGTGTTTTTGTGTTTTGTGTTTTGTTTTGTGTTTGTTTTTGTTTTGTTTTGTTGTTCTGTTTTCCGTTTGTTTTTGTTTTGTTTTGCGTTTTTGTGTTTTTGTTTTGTTTTGTGTTTTTGTGTTTTGTTTTGTTTGTTTTTGTTTTGTCTTGTGTTTTTGTGTTTTGTTTTGTGTTTCTTTTTGCTTTGTTTTGTGTTTGTTTTTGTTTCGTTTTGTGTTTTTGTGTTTTTTTGTTTCGTGTTTTGGCGTTTTTGTTTTGTGTTTTGTGTTTTGTTTTGTGTTTGTTTTTGTTTTGTGTTTTTGTTTTGTTTTGTTGTTCTGTTTTGTTTGTTTTTGTTTTGTTTTGCGTTTTTGTGTTTTTGTTTTGTTTTGTTTTGTGTTTTTGTGTTTTGTTTTGTGTTTGTTTTTGTTTTGTCTTGTGTTTTTGTGTTTTGTTTTGTTTTCCTGATTGCTCTCTGAGCACTTTCTAATCTTTCAGGAGAAGGAGGGAGATCCGGTGTCCTTATTACATGCAAGACTCGGGAACCCATGTGGGATGTCACTTGGATAACCTGTCAGGATTAACGTCTCGCAATTACTTCCTGGTTAATGGAACCAGCCGAGAAATTGGCATCCAATTCTTCGATTCACTTTTGGACACAAAGAAAATAGGTGAGAATACCACATATGATTTTCCTATTGTTTATAGGTGAAATGGAATTTGCCTTAAAATCTGTGTAACTGAGGCCAGGTGTGGTGGCTCACACCTGTAATCTCAGCACTTTGGGAGGCCAAGGCAGGCCAATCACCTGAGATCGAGTGTTCAAGACCAGCCTGACCAACATGGAGAAACCCCATCTCTACTAAAAATACAAAAATTAGCCAGGCGTGGTGGCACGTGCCTGTAATCCCAGCTACTCGGGAGGCTGAGGAGAATCACTTGAACCCAGGAGGTAGACGTTGCAGTGAGGTGAGATTGTGCCACTGCACTCCAGCTTGAGTGACAGAGCAAGACTGTGTCTCAAAAACAAACAAACAAACAAAAAAACTGTGTAACTTTGGTGCTGTAACAAATTAGAACTGAGTCGATTTAACTTTCCTTTTTTTGAGATACAGTCTCACTCTGTTGCCCAGGCTGGAGTGCAGTGGTGCAATCTCAGCTCACTGCAACCTCTGCGTCCCAGTTTCAAGCAATTCTCCTGTCTCAGCCTCCTTAGTAGCTTGGATTACAGGTGTCCGCCACCCACCACGCTCGGCTGATTTTTGTATTTTTAGTAGAGACGGGGTTTCACCATCTTGGCCGGGCTGGTCTCGAACTCCTGACCTCAGATGATCCGCCTGCCTTAGCCTCCCAAAGTGCTGGGATTACAGGCATCAGCCACCGCATCTGACCTCCCTCTTTCTCTCCTTCCTTGTTTCCTTCCTCCCTGCCTTTCTGCCTTTCTTCTTTCTTCTTCTCTTCCTTTATTCCTTCCTTCCTTCCTTCCCTCCCTCCCTCCCTTCCTTCCTTCCTTCCTCCTTCCCTCCCTCCTTCCTTCCCTCCCTCCCTCCCTCCCTTCTTCCTTCCTTCCTTCTTCCTCTCCTTCTTTCTTCACTCCTTTCCTCCTTCCTTCCTCTTTTTCTTCATTTCTTCCTCACCAGCACCTCTTCGTGTCCCAGTGCCCCGCTCCTGGCTGGCCTTTTGGAGCCAGTCCCATATGCCCACACGCTCTCCTGTTCCCAAGCCCACCACATCCCACCAGTGGACTCCCTCATCCTGTTGGACGTTCTCAGCCTCTTCAGGCTCAGGACTCTCACAGAAGTGTGACTCCTGCCCACCGAGCCCATCCCCACCTCCCACCCTGGACCCCCTGCCCCAGTGGGTATCTCTCCTGTACATGGTAACTGCCCCACGTCCACCTGGACCCAGTGTAGACAGGAGACCCTGCCCCACCTCCACCTGGACCCAGTGTAGACAGGACCTTTCTGGTTCAGGGGTGTGTCCTGCGCCCTCATTACAGAACGATTCAACCCTCCGGGCAATGTCACCGTACATTGCAACACGACGCACTGCATCGTACGGTGGAAACAACCCAGGACCTACCAGAAGCTGTCGTACCTGGACTTTCAGTACCAGCTGGACGTCCACAGAAAGGTCGGTGAGAGCTCCCCAGGGTTGGGCACCAGGAGGGAGGCGAACGGGACACGCCCACACAGGAGCCTGGGGATCCCGGGGAAGTGGCCTGGGGGAAGGATGGCTGGGTGGTGAGCGGTGACTCTGGGGTGAACGCACTTCGGGTAGCGGAGGAAGAGGTGAAGGGTCTGTGGCCTGTGAAGCCACCTTGAATGAGGTTGCAGGGAGGATGGACAAGGACGATCCTGCACCCATGGGACCAGGAAGTGGACCGGGAGGTGTGGGGGACGATGCTACAAACAAGGGAGAGCCTCTGCTCCACCTCCAGCTGGACGCAGTGTAGACAAGAAGGAGAGCCTGCCCCATGTCTACCTGGACCCAGTGTAGCTACGAGGAGACCCGACCCCACCTCCATCTACACCCAGTGTGGACAAAACGATACCCTGCCCCATGTCTACCTGGACCCAGTGCAGACAGGAGGAGACCCGACCCCACCTCCATCTACACCCAGTGTGGACAGGAGGAGACGGAGACCCTGCCCCACCTGCACGGAGACCCAATGTACACAGGAGGAGCTCTTGTCCCACAACCACCTGGACCCAGTGTAGACGTGATGAGAGACTGCCTCACGTCCACCTCGATCCGGTGTAGACAGGAGGAGCTCTTGTCCCACAACCACCTGGACCCAGTGTAGACGTGATGAGAGACTGCCTCACGTCCACCTCGATCCAGTGTAGACAGGAGGAGCTCTTGTCCCACAACCACCTGGACCCAGTGTAGACGTGATGAGAGACTGCCTCACGTCCACCTCGATCCGGTGTAGACAGGAGGAGATCTTGTCCCACAACCACCTGGACCCAGTGTAGACGTGATGAGAGACTGCCTCACGTCCACCTCGATCCGGTGTAGACAGGAGGAGCTCTTGTCCCACAACCACCTGGACCCAGTGTAGACGTGATGAGAGACTGCCTCACGTCCACCTCGATCCGGTGTAGACAGGAGGAGATCTTGTCCCACAACCACCTGGACCCAGTGTAGACGTGATGAGAGACTGCCTCACGTCCACCTCGATCCGGTGTAGACAGGAGGAGATCTTGTCCCACAACCACCTGGACCCAGTGTAGACGTGATGAGAGACTGCCTCACGTCCACCTCGATCCGGTGTAGACAGGAGGAGATCTTGTCCCACAACCACCTGGACCCAGTGTAGACGTGATGAGAGACTGCCTCACGTCCACCTCGATCCGGTGTAGACAGGAGGAGATCTTGTCCCACAACCACCTGGACCCAGTGTAGACGTGATGAGAGACTGCCTCACGTCCACCTCGATCCGGTGTAGACAGGAGGAGATCTTGTCCCACAACCACCTGGACCCAGTGTAGACGTGATGAGAGACTGCCTCACGTCCACCTCGATCCGGTGTAGACAGGAGGAGATCTTGTCCCACAACCACCTGGACCCAGTGTAGATGTGATGAGAGACTGCCTCACGTCCACCTCGATCCGGTGTAGACAAGAGGAGATCTTGTCCCACAACCACCTGGACCCAGTGTAGACGTGATGAGAGACTGCCTCACGTCCACCTCGATCCGGTGTAGACAAGAGGAGATCTTGTCCCACAACCACCTGGACCCAGTGTAGACGTGATGAGAGACTGCCTCACGTCCACCTCGATCCGGTGTAGACAAGAGGAGATCTTGTCCCACAACCACCTGGACCCAGTGTAGACGTGATGAGAGACTGCCTCACGTCCACCTCGATCCGGTGTAGACAGGAGGAGCTCTTGTCCCACAACCACCTGGACCCAGTGTAGACGTGATGAGAGACTGCCTCACGTCCACCTCGATCCGGTGTAGACAAGAGGAGATCTTGTCCCACAACCACCTGGACCCAGTGTAGACGTGATGAGAGACTGCCTCACGTCCACCTCGATCCGGTGTAGACAGGAGGAGATCTTGTCCCACAACCACCTGGACCCAGTGTAGACGTGATGAGAGACTGCCTCACGTCCACCTCGATCCGGTGTAGACAGGAGGAGATCTTGTCCCACAACCACCTGGACCCAGTGTAGATGTGATGAGAGACTGCCTCACGTCCACCTCGATCCGGTGTAGACAGGAGGAGATCTTGTCCCACAACCACCTGGACCCAGTGTAGATGTGATGAGAGACTGCCTCACGTCCACCTCGATCCGGTGTAGACAAGAGGAGATCTTGTCCCACAACCACCTGGACCCAGTGTAGACGTGATGAGAGACTGCCTCACGTCCACCTCGATCCGGTGTAGACAAGAGGAGATCTTGTCCCACAACCACCTGGACCCAGTGTAGACAACGAGAGCCTGCCCCAGGTCTACCCGGAGACAGGAGAATACCCTGCCCCAAGGCCAGTGGGCCCTTTCTGGATGGGTTACAGGAAGATATCTGGCCAGGAAGACTTCTGTGTTTGCAGCTCCTCATCCCACCTGTCTTGTAGATTCGGGGTTTGTGGAGGGAGACCTGCCCGCCACTCCTCAGGGACTCTTTCCCATTCGGTGCCCACACCAGGGGAGACACTGTGTGAACCATCTAAAGTGTTTTAGAAATGGAAACAGTGAGCCTTGTATTGTGTTTTGTTTTGTTTCTAGAATACCCAGCCTGGCACGGAAAACCTACTGGTAAGTGAAACCACAGACCCCACTGATGACCCTCAGCATAACCCTGCAGTGCCGTACTCACCACATCTAGCATAACCCTACAGTCCCCTACTCACCACCCCTAGTGTAACCCTACAGTCCCCTACTCACCACACCTAGTGTAACCCTACAGTCCCCTACTCACCACCCCTAGTGTAACCCTACAGTCCCCTACTGACGACCCTCAGCATAACCCTACCATCTGCTACTCACCACACCTAGTGTAACCCTACAGTCCCCTACTCACCACACCTACAGTCCCCTACTGACGACCTCCAGCATAACCCTACAGTCCCCTACTCACCACACCTAGTGTAACCCTACAGTCCCCTACTCACGACCCCTACAGTCCCCTACTGACGACTCTCAGCATAACCCTACAGTCTGCTACTCACCACACGTACTGTCACCCTACAGTCCCCTACTGACGACCTCCAGCATAACCCTACAGTCCCCTACTCACCACACCTAGTGTCACCCTACAGTCCCCTACTCACGACCCCTACAGTCCCCTACTGACGACTCTCAGCATAACCCTACAGTCTGCTACTCACCACACGTACTGTCACCCTACAGTCCCCTAGTGATGACCTCCAGCATAACCCTACAGTCCCCTATTCACCAGACCTAGTGTCACCCTACAGTCCCCTACTCACCACACCTAGTGTAACCCTACAGTCCCCTCGTCATGACCCCTGGAGTAACCCTACAGTCTCCTACTCACGACCTCTACAGTCCCCTACTCATGACCCCTAGCGTAACCCTACAGTCCCCTACTCATGACCCCTAGCGTAACCCTACAGTCCGCTACTCACCACACCTAGTGTAACCGTACAGTTCCTTACCCATGACCCCTGGCATAACTCTATAGTCCCCTACTCACGACCCTTACAGTCCCCTACCCCTGACCCCTGGCGTAACCCTACAGTTCCCTATTCACCACCCTGGCGGAACCCTACAGTCCCCTACTCATGACCCTACAGTCTCCTACTCACCAAACCGAGCGTAACCGTACGGTTCCCTACCCATGACCCCTGGCAGAACCCTACAATTCCCTATTCACAACCCTGGCAGAACCCTAAAGTCCTCTACTCGTGACCCCTGGAGTAATCCTACAGTCCCCTATTCACGAGCCCTAGCATGACCCTACAGTCCCCTACTCGTAATCCCCGGCGTAACCCTACAGTCCCCTACCCATGACCTTTGGCGGAACCCTACAGTCTCCTACTCACGATGCCTACAGTCTCCTACCCATGACCCCTGGCAGAACCCTACAGTTCCCTATTCAGAACCCTAGCATAACCCTACAGTCCCCTACTCATGACCCCTAGTGTAACTGTACAGTTCCGTACCCGTGACCCCTGGTGGAACCCTACAGTCCCCTACTCACGACCCCTAGTGTAACTGTACAGTCCCGTACCCGTGACCCCTGGTGGAACCCTACAGTCCCCTACTCACGACCCCTAGTGTAACTGTACAGTCCCGTACCCGTGACCCCTGGTGGAACCCTACAGTCCCCTACTCATGACCCCTAGTGTAACTGTACAGTCCCGTACCCGTGACCCCTGGTGGAACCCTACAGTCCCCTACTCACGACCCCTAGTGTAACTGTACAGTCCCGTACCCGTGACCCCTGGTGGAACCCTACAGTCCCCTACTCACGACCCCTAGTGTAACTGTACAGTCCCGTACCCGTGACCCCTGGTGGAACCCTACAGTCCCCTACTCATGACCCCTAGTGTAACTGTACAGTCCCGTACCCGTGACCCCTGGTGGAACCCTACAGTCCCCTACTCATGACCCCTAGTGTAACTGTACAGTCCCGTACCCGTGACCCCTGGTGGAACACAACCCTGGCGTCATCCTACAGTCTCCACAAACCCAGTGTAACCCTACAGTCTTGGTTTACGGGACTGTTAGTGCCAGTGTGGCCCAGGGGTGGACACGGTGGGGTGTGATCCTGAACCGGAGGATGCAGATCTCACACGGATGAGGGCCCCCTCATAGTTCTCACTGGGCAGGGTCTGCTCTTGGCCTCAACCTTCATGTCCCAATGGTTGGAATATTTACGCTCAGCCTGTTCTACTGATTTTCCCATTTTATTCCTCTTTCCTCTGAGTGGGTTAAAAATATATCCCAGTGACTGTCTAAGGAGATTATGTCTCCCTCTAAAATGCTTTTAGAGTGAGTACTGTTGCCGGATATTTACCAAGTCTCCTGGCGACTCTGACCCTCAGTATCCTCCTCTGTCCGACGCGTATGCTAGACTTGGGGATCTTAATATCCCTTGCTAAACTATCCGTCTGAAGCTCTGTTAATATCAGTTGTTACTCCTGAATCATTTATTTATGTATGTATTTATTTTTAGATGGAGTCTCGCTCTGTCCCCCAGGCTGGAGCGCAGTGGTGCGATCTCAGCTCACTGCAACCTCCACCTCCCAAGTTCAAGCGATTCTCCTGCCTCAGCCTCCCTGGTAGCTGGGACTACAGGCGCCCGCCACCACACATGGCCAACAATTTCTGTTTCAAAAAATAAAATTTTAGCCAGGCACGATGGCTTACACCTGTCATCCCAGCACCTTGAGAGGCTGAGGTGGGCAAATCACTTGAGGTCAGGAGTTCAAGACCAGCCTGGCCAACGTGCAGAAACCCTGTCTCTACTAAAAATACAAAAATTACCCATGCACGCTGGCGGGCACGTGTAATCCCAGCTACGCGGGAGGCTGAGGCAGGAGAATCGCTTGAACCCAGGAGGCGGAGGTTGCGGTGAGCCCAGATCATGCCACTGCACTCCAGCCTGGGAGACAGAGTGAGTGTGTCTCAAATAAAATAAAATAAAATAAAATAAAATAAAAGAGGCCGGGCGTGGTGGCTCACGCCTGTAATCCCAGCACTTTCGGAGGCTGAGGTGGGCGGATCACGAGGTCAGGAGTTCGAGACCATCCTGGCTAACACGGGTGAAACCCGTCTCCACTAAAAATACAAAAAAAATTATCTGGGCGTGGTGGCGGGTGCCTGTAGTCCCAGCTACTCGGGAGGCTGATGCAGGAGAACGGTGTGAACCCGGGAGGCGGAGCTTGCAGTGAGCCGAGATTGCACCACTGCACTCCAGGCTGAGCGACAGAGCGAGACTCCATCTCAATAAATAAATAAATAAATAAATAAATAAATAAATTAATTAATTAATTAAATTAAATAATTTAAAGCCTACATCACCCAAATTTTCCCAATTTGTCTCCCATCCAAATACTAACGAGGCTTGACTGTGCTTAGCTTCCAAGACCCGATCAGACCAAGTGCATTCAGAGTGGTAGAAAAAAAAGAAAAAAAAAAAAGGAGAAAAAAAATTAAAAGACAAAAGAATGAAAAAAGACAACATTTTCCTCCACGCAGAGGACGTCTATCTCTAACTTTTCTTTTTTCCTCCAAAGATTGATGTTTCTGGTGATTTGGAAAATAGATACAACTTTCCAAGCGCTGAGCCCAGAGCAAAACATAATGTGAAGATCAGAGCTGCAGATGTCCGCATCCTGAATTGGAGTTCGTGGAGTGAAGCTGCTGAATTTGGTAAGCGTTGGGCGGAGGTAAGGGATGTTTGTGCCATCTGCCGCCACTTTGGAGCAGGCACAGAGGTCAGGTACTCTGTCCTGGGCGCTGAGATTGAGTTGAGAACGTTGCTGGGAGTAGTATCAGGCTCTGAGTCTTTTGCTGAGGCTCAAAAGAAGGAGGTGGTCTCGTACTTGGTCACGCAACATTGCTTTGCTGATGTTTTTTCAGGACGGATGAGCTAGTTTCCGTTAATAACCAGAGAAGGGCCGGGCGCGGCGGTTCAGGCCTGTAATCCCAGCAATTTGGGAGGCCGAGGCAGGCGGATCACCTGAGGTCAGGAGTTTGAGACTAGCCTGGCCAACATGGTGAAACCCCATCTCTACTAAAAATACAAAATTAGCCCAGCGTGGAGGCGGGTGCCTGTAATCCCAGCTACTCGGGAGGCTGAGGCAGGAGAATGACTTGAACCCGGGAGGCGGAGGTTGCAGTGAGCTGGGATCACACCACTGCACTCCAGCCTGGGTGACAGAACAAGATTCCGTCCCAAAAATAATAATAATAAAAAAAAACTAGCCAGGTGTGGTGGCACATACACCTGGTAATCCAGGTGTAATCTCAGCTATTCAGGAGGCTGAGGGCAGGAGAATCTTTTGAACCCGGGAGGCGGAGGTTGCAGTGAGCTGAGATTGCACCACTGCACTCCAGCCCGGGCAACAGAGCGAGACTCTGTCTCAAAAAAAAAAAAAAAAAAAAAAAGTAGAAGGAGGTGGTCTCATACTCATACGGGGTCATGCAACACTGCTTTGCTGGTGTTTTTTTCAGGATGGATGAGCTAGAATCCCTTAATAGCCAGAGAAGGACCCCACTGATAGCCCTCCTAAAGCCCCACCTCCCTCTGCTCCACTGGGAAATAATTAGTCAGTCTTCGTCCAGTCAAACCATCACCATTCCGGCTCCCTGGCCAAGGGGAAGCTCTCTCCCTCTTTTTTTTTTCGAGATGGCGTTTCGCTCTTGTTGCCCAGGCTGGAGTGCAATGGCGCCATCTCTGCTCACCACAACCTCCGCCTCCCAGGTTCAAGCGATTCTCCTGCCTCAGTCTCCCGAGTAGCTGCGATTACAGGCACCTGCCGCCACACCCGGCTAATTTTGTATTTTAGTAGAGACGGGGTTTCTCCATGTTGGTCAGGCTGGTCTCGAACTCCCAACCTCAGGTGATCCGCCCGCGTCGCCCTCTGAAGGTGCTGGGATGACAGGCGTGAGCCGCCGTGCCTGGCCGGGGAAGCTCTCTTCAAAGCCAGGTCTGGGCCCCCCAGGAGACAGGTCTATGCTTTTCTCTGAAGATGATTTTGAGGGCTCCAAATTGAAAAGGGGAAGGGGCAGGACATTGAGAATATGCGGTTTTCACCTAAACAAAGGGGATAGAGGAAAAAATGTGAGCTGCAGTGCAGTGGTGCACCTCCACCTCCCAGATCACACAGGCAAAATGGGGTACAGGGATGATTAGAGGTGCATTTGTGTCTGGTGGGCCAGGGTGACTGCACCTGTAAGAAATTTTGTTTGTTTGTTTATTTTTTGTTTTTTGAGACGGAGTCTCGCTCTGTCACCAGGCTGGAGTGCAACGGCACGATCTCGGCTCACTGCAACCTCCGCCTCCCGGGCTCAAGCGATTCTCCTGCCTCAGCCTCCCGAGTAGATGGGATTACAGGCATGCATCACGCTTGGGCAGTTTTTGTATTTGTATTTTTATTTATTTATTTATTTTGAGATGGAGTTTCGCTCTGTCACCCAGGCTGGAGTGCAACGGCACGATCTCGGCTCACTGCGACCTCCGCCTCTCGGGTTCAAGTGATTCTCCTGCCTCAGACTCCCAAGTAGATAGGATTACAGGTGCACGCCACCACGCCTGGCTAATTTTGTATTTTTTTTAGTAGAGACGGGGTTTCACCATGTTAGTGAGGCTGGTCCCTAACTCCTGACCTCAGATGATGCACCTGCCTCAGCTTCGCAAAGTGCTGGGATAACAGGAGTGTGCCACCGTGCCTGGCCCAATTTTTGTATTTTTAGTAGAGACGGGGTTTCACCATGTTGCCCAGGCTGGTCTCGAACTCCTGACCTCAAGTGATCTGTCTTCCTCAGCCTCCCAAAGTGCTGGGATGACAGGCGTGAGCCACCGCGTCCGGCCCATGGTGGATTAGTTTTAACAGCTCACCACAAATTTCCTTGTTGGTAAAACATGGAGCAGGCAGGTCGCCTTTCATCTCAGAGCCATCTTACTTAGGAACCAAAAAGAGGGAGGCAGGTTTGCTGGACCCAGTTTTCAGCTTGACTGTTCCCTTTGGCTAAATGCGTTTGGACACCCAAAGAGATTTAATTTCCTTTCACATGTCCATCAACGATTCACCGCAGACGCAAACCTGTGTGTCTCTCTAGGCTCTGACGACAGAAACCTCAGCTCTGTGTACATTTATGTGCTCCTGATCGTGGGAACCCTTGTCTGTGGCATCGTCCTCGGCTTCCTCTTTAAAAGGTAATCTGTGAAACATCTCGGCCTCCCCCAGGCAAACAGGGCAGGCCGGGAGGAAAGCGCTTTCTCCAAAGTCTCTGTCTCTGTCTCTGAGAAAGAGAAACACAGCCTTGGCCGGGCATGGTGGCTCATGCCTGTCATCCCAGCACTTTGGGAGGCCGAGGCGGGAGGATCACCTGAGGTCGGGAGTTCGAGACCAGCCTGGCCAACGTGGAGAAACCTCGTCTCTATTAAAAATACAAAATGAGCCGGGTGTGGTGGCGGGCACTTGTCATCCCAGCTACTCGGGAGGCTGAGGCAGGAGAATCGCTTGAACCTGGGAGGCGGAGGTTGCGGTGAGCCGAGATCAGGCTGTTGCACTCCAGCCTGGGCACCAAGAGCGAAACTCTGTCTCAAAGTAAGTAAGTAAATACATAAATAAATTTTACTTTAAAAACAGACCCCGGCCGGGCACGGTGGCTCATGCCTGTAATCCCAGCACTTTGGGAGGCTGAGGTGGGAGGATCACCTGAGGTCTGGAGTTTGAGACCAGCCTGACCAACATGGGGAAACCCTGTCTCTACTAAAACTGCAAAATTAGCCGGGCGTGGTGGCGCGTTCCTGTAATCCCAGCTACTCATCAGGCTGAAGTAGGAGAATGGCTTGAACTCAGGAGGCAGAGCTTGCGGCGAGCTGAGATTGCACCACTGCACTCCAGCCTGGGTGACAGGGCGAGACTCCATCTCAAAACAAACAAACAAAAAACACCTCCAACCCAGAAACCACGCTCTTCAAGGCTGGTGGGATCAAGGCAGGCGTTTCCCCTTCTGGAGCTCAGCCCTTCAACACCAGTGACCTCAGACTCCCTGAAGCTGCCCACAGCTGACTGCCTGTTCCATTCCCATCCCTGTGCCTGAGGGGCTAAGGGAAGAGTCTAGAAAGATTCCCTGTGAGCATCACTCTGTATTCCTGTAGAATCTCCTGTTTTCTCCGTTTTTTTTTTTTGTTTGTTTTTTGTTTTTTGTTTTTTTGAGATGGAGTCTCACTCTGTCTCCCAGGCTGGAGTGCAGTGGTGCAATCTCGGCTCACTGCAACCTCCACCTCCCGGGTTCAAGCAATTCTCCTGCCTCAGCCTCCTGAGTAGCTGGGATGACAGGCATGCACCACGATGCTCACCTAATTTTTGTATTTTTAGGAGAGTTGGGGTTTCTCCATGTTGGCCAGGCTGGTCTCAAACTCTTGACCTCAAGTGATCCACCCACCTCGGCCTCCCAAAGTGTTGGGATTACAGGCGTGAGCCACCAAGACTGGCCTAGTTCCTTCAGATTTTCATCATTTGGTGATTCTTTTATTTTTTGAGATGGAGTCTCACTCTGTCGCCCAGGCTGGAGTGCAGTGGTGCAATCTCGGCTCACTGCAACCTCCACCTCCTGGGTTCAAGCAATTCTCCTGCCTCAGCCTCCTGAATAGCTGGGATTACAAGCATGCACCACGATACTCAGCTAATTTTTGTATTTTCGGTAGAGACGGGGTTTCACCATGTTGGCCAGGCTGGTCTCGAACTCTTGACCTCAAGTGATCCACCCGCCTCAGCCTCCCAAAGTGCTGGGATTACAGGCGTGAGCTGCCATGACTGGCCTAGTTTAAGATTTTCGTCATTTGGTGATTTTTTTTTTTTTTTTTTTTTTTTTTGAGATGGAGTCTTGCTCTGTCGCCCAGGCTGGAGTGCAGTGGTGCAATCTCGGCTCACTGCAACCTCCACCTCCCGGGTTCAAGCAATTCTCCTGCCTCAGCCTCCTGAATAGCTGGGATTACAAGCATGCACCACGATACTCAGCTAATTTTTGTATTTTTAGTAGAGATGGGGTTACACCACGTTGGCCAGGCTGGTCTCGAACTCCAGACATCAAGTGATCTGCCCACCTCATCCTCCAAAAGTGCTGGGATGACAGGCGTGAGCCACTGCGCCCGGCCTAGTTCCTTAAGGTTTTTGTCACTTGGTGATTCTTAGTGAAGTTGTTTTGCGTAGTTGAGCGCAGACACCCCGCACGCAGCATCCCTCAGCACAGGGCGTTGATAGAAGGAACTCTGGTGACCTGGGGTTCGTTCTTCTCACACTTTTTCTCTGTGTCTCAGGTTCCTTAGGATACAGCGACTGTTCCCACCAGTTCCACAGATCAAAGACAAACTGAATGATAATCATGAGGTGGAAGACGAGGTAGGTAGGGGTTGGCGGAGCAGTGACCTGGGATGGAAAGTGGGGAGTGGGGAGCGTGGGACACGGCCTCTGAGTGTCGACCGTCTTGCTTCCCCACCAGCTGCGACCGCAGCGTCGCCACGGGTGTGGCTGGAATCTGTATCCCACTCCTGGGCCTTCTCCCGGGTCGGGGTCGTCTCTGTAAGCTCCATTAGGAGAAACTGAGGCAGGGTGGTGGTCAAAAAAAGGAGGAGAAGACGGTAGAGAGAGCCAGGCACGGTGGCTCACGCCTGTCATCCCAGCACTTCCGGAGTTCGAGGCAGGCAGATCACCTGAGGTCAGAAGTTCGAGACTAGCCTGACCAACATGCTGTAACCCCATCTCTGCTAAAAATACAAAAAATTAGCCGGGCGTGGTGGCAGGCACCTGTAATCCCAGTTACTCGGGAGGCTGGGACAGGAGAATGGCTTGAACCCAGGGGGCGGAGGTTGCAGTGAGCCGAGATCGTACCACCGCACTCCAGCCTGGGTGACAGAGTGAGATTCCACCTCAAAAGGAAAAAGAAGGTAGAGAGGAGAGGCAGAAATAAAGAGACAAGAGACAAGAGACAGAGGTGGAGAAAGATGGAGGAGAAGGAGGAGAGAGAGAGGAACATAGAAGAGAATGAGAAGAAGACACCAGAGAGAGGGAAACAGAGGCAGACAGACTGACAGAGAAACAAAGGCAGACACACAGACAGAGAAACAGAGAGAGGGAGGGAGAAAAGGGAGAGGGAAAGAGAGAGAGAGACACACAGAGAGGAAGACAGAGACATACGAAGAGAAAAAGACAATCAGAGAGACAGAGATGGAGAAACAGAGACAAACAACAAACACAAAGACCCAGGCGGGGGCCGGGCACAGTGGCTCACACCTGTCATCCTAGCACTTTGGGAGGCTGAGGCGGGTGGATCACTTGAGGTTGGGAGTTCGAGACCAGCCTGACCAACATGGAGAAACCTTGTCTCTACTAAAATTACAAAAATTAGCCAGGTGTGGTGGCGCACGCCTGTAATCCCACCTACTCTGGAGGCTGAGGCAGGAGAATCACTTGAACCCAGGAGGCGGAGGTTGCGGTGAGCCGAGATCGCGCCATTGCACTCCAGCCTGGGCAACAAGAGCAAAACTCTATATATCAAAAACAAAACAAAAGTAAACACCGCAGCAGGGAGAAGAGAGAGACAGAGAAGAACAGAAGCACAGAGAGGGGAGAGAGACAAAGACAGAGACACAGAGAAAGACAGAGACAGAAAAAGAGAGAGAGACGGAGAAGGAGAGATAGAGACAGGGACAAAGAGAAAAAGACAGAGAGACAGAGGGAGAAACAGAGAGAGAGAGAGACATAGGTGGACACGGAGAGGGGAGAGAGAGAGAGAGGGAGGAAAGAGACAGACAGGGAGGCAGAGAAGAGAGACACAGAGACGCCGAGAGAGACAGGGAAGACACAGGAGTGGGATTTAGTCTCAGCGAGAGCCCAGAGACGGTGAACAAGGGCGAGGAATCATTGACCTGCACCCCGAGACCCCATTGGCGCTCCTCTCCCACCCACCTCTCTCCAGCTCAGGGACTATGTCTTATGTTGCAGTAGGCTGGCAGGCTGCAAAGTCAGGCCAGGGCTGATGCTGCATCCCAGAGGCAGAACCGTCCTGCATTCTCAGAGTAGGAGATGAAATTTTTAAAAAGGAAATAAAACTCTTGTCCGGGGAACCTCAGCTTTTATCCTTTAGACCTTCGACTGATTAGATGAGGCCCACCCTTCCCACGTTAGACCTTCGACTGATTAGATGAGGCCCACCCTTCCCATGTTAGACCTTCGACTGATTAGATGAGGCCCACCCTTCCCCTTTATAATTTTTTTTTTTTGAGATGGAGTTTCACTCTTGTTGCCCAGGCTGGAGTGCAATGGCGCAATCTTGGCTCACTGCAACCTCCACCTCCCAGGTTCGAGTGATTCTCCTGTCTCAGCCTCCGGAGTAGCTGGGATTACAGGCACACACCACCACGCCCAGCTAATTTTTTGTATTTTTACTAGAGACGGGGTTTCGCCATGGCCAGGCTGGTCTTGAACTTCTGACCTCAGGTGCTCCACCCACCTTGGCCTCCCAGAGTGCTGGGATTACATGCGTGAGCCACTGCACCCAGCCACTTTTAGGCTTTTCAATGATTAGATGAGGCCCACCCTTCCCCCTTTAGACCTTTGACTGATTAGATGAGACCCAGCCTTCCCCTTTAGACCTTCAACTGATTAGATGAAGCCCAGCCTTCCCCTTTAGACCTTCAACTGATTAGATGAAGCCCAGCCTTCCCCTTTACACCTTCAACTTATTAGATGAAGCCCAGCCTTCCCCTTTAGACCTTCAACTAATTAGATGAGACCCACCATTCCCCTTTAGACCTTCAACTAATTAGATGAGACCCACCATTCCCCTTTAGATCTTCAACTGATTAGATGAAGCCCAGCCTTCCCCTTTACACCTTCAACTTATTAACTAGATAAGGCCCACCCTTACCCATTAGACTTTCAACTGATTAGATGACGCCCACTCTCCCCGTTTAGACCTTCGACTAATTAGATGAAGCCCACCATTCCCCTTTATACTTTCAACTGATTAGATGAGGCCCGCTCTTCCCCCTTTTCCCCCTTTACACCTTTGACTGATTATATGAGGCCCACCCTTCCCCTTTAGACCATCAGCTTATTAATTAGATAAGGCCTACCCTTACCCTTTAGACTTTTAACTCATTAGATGAGGCCCACTCTCCTAGTTTAGACCTTCGACTGATTAGATGAAGCCCACCATTCCCCTTTAAACCTTTGACTGATTAGCTAACGTCCACCCTTCCCCCTTTAGACCTTTGACTGATTAGATGAGACCCATCCTTCCCCTTTAGACCTTCAACTGATTAGATGAAGCCCAGCCTTCCCCTTTATAGCTTCAACTTATTAGGCTCACCCTTATCCTTTAGACTTTCAACTGATTAGATGAGGCCCACTCTCCCCGTTTAGACGTTTGACTGATTAGATGAAGCCCACCATTCTCCTTTATGCCTTCGACTGATTAGATGAGGCCCACGGTTCTCCTTTGGACCTTCAACTGATTAGATGAGGCCCACCCTCCCTTTTATACCTTCGACTGATTAGATGGGGCCCATCCTTCCCCTTTAGACCTTCAACTGATTAGATGAAGCCCACCTTTCCCTTTTTAGACCTTTGACTGATTAGATGAGGCCCACCTTTCCCCCTTTGGACCTTCGACTGATTAGATGAAGCCCACCTTTCCCTTTTTAGACCTTTGACTGATTAGATGAGGCCTACCCTTCTCCCTTTAGACCTTTGACTGATTAGATGAAGCCCACCTTTCCCTTTTTAGACCTTTGACTGATTAGATGAGGCCTACCCTTCTCCCTTTAGACCTTTGACTGATTAGATGAAGCCCACCTTTCCCTTTTTAGATCTTTGACTGATTAGATGAGGCCTACCCTTCTCCGTTTAGACCTTTGACTGATTAGATGAAGCCCACCTTTCCCTTTTTAGACCTTTGACTGATTAGATGAGGCCTACCCTTCTCCGTTTAGACCTTTGACTGATTAGATGAAGTCCACCTTTCCCTTTTTAGACCTTTGACTGATTAGATGAGGCCTACCCTTCTCCCTTTAGACCTTTGACTGATTAGATGAGACCCACCCTTCCCGTTTAGACCTTCAATTCATTAGATGAAGCCCAGCCTTCCCCCCTTCCCCTTTAGACCTTCAACTGATTAGATGAGGCCCACCCCCTTTAGACCCTTCGACTGATTACATAAGGCCCACCCACATTCTCCAGTCCAATCTCTTTTCCTGGAAATCAGCTGATTGTGAACTTGACATCTACAAAGCACCTTTGTAGCAGCCCCTGAGTCATGGTTTGATTCAATAACTGGGGACTGTAGCCTAGTCACAGGGACACGTCATTGGTGCTGGGTATCCGAGACATCATTGGTGCCAGGTATCTGAGACAGGGACCAAGAGATGAAAGAGAAACAGAGAGACTCAACCCGAAAGAGGTAGACACACAGGAAGCTGGAGATAGAGAGAGACCCAGAGATGGGGGTGGAAGAAGGTGAGAGGGGGAGGAAAGAGAGACAGAGAGGGAGACAGAGAAAAGAGGCAGAGAGACCGAGAGAGAGGCTCAACAGCAAGACCCCAGAGAGGGTGACTAAGAGTGAGAGATCTGCATGACCCACATCCCAAGACCCCGTGGGTGGCCTTCTCCCACCCACCTCTCTCCAGCTCAGTGGCTGTGTCTTCCTCCCATGGGGAACTCCAGTTCCAGCCCAGGGTTGCCCCGAGTGCCCTCTTCCCTGCCACATAGGTAACATCCTCCCAGTTGCCACTTGCACACCCCTGTCCTAGACCCGGCCATCTGTCATTCCGTTACCTTCTACCCCCACGCCAGCCTCCTCCTTGGCCCCTGCTTTCCACTGACCCCCAGGGGTCCCCCACATCGAGGTGCCAGGATGATGGCTTCAGGCTTCAACCTTCCCTTCTCCGAGCTCCGTTGGCCCCAGGGGCTTAGCACCTGCTGTACCCTGCCCGGGTTTCACGCTCACAAGCTCTTCCAAAAGCCACCCTGTTCATCGTCAACTATGAGGCCGCATGGGTGGATCTGTCTCAGATCTTTACCCCAGGAAAAACCCCTGGCCAGGCGCAGTGGCTCACGCCTGTCATCCCAGCAGTTTGTGAGGCCAAAGCGAGTGGATCACCTCAAAGTCAAGAGTTTGAGACCAGCCTGGCCAACATGGTGAAACCCCATCTCTACTGAAAATACAAAATGTAGCCGGTGGTGGCTAAAGGGGGAAGGGTGGGCCTCATCTAATCAGTCGAAGGTATATAGGGGGAAGGGTGGGCCTCATCTAGTCAGTCAAAGGTCTAAAGAGGGAAGGGTGGGCCTCATCTAATCAGTCGAAAGTCTAAAGGGGGAAGGGTGGGCCTCATCTAATCAGTCGAAGGTCTAAAGGGGGAAGGGTGGGCCTCATCTAATCAGTCGAAGGTATATAGGGGAAAGGTGGGCCTCATCTAATCAGTCGAAGGTCTAAAGGGGAAGGGTGGGCCTCATTTAATCAGTCGAAGGTCTAAAGGGGGGAGGGTGGGCCTCATCTAATCAGTCGAAGGTATATAGGGGAAAGGTGGGCCTCATCTAATCAGTCAAAAGTCTAAAGGGGGAAGGGTGGGTCTCCTCTAATCAGTCAAAAGTCTAAAGGGGGAAGGGTGGGTCTCGTCTAATCAGTCGAAGGTCTAAAGGGGAAGGGTAGACCTCATCTAATCATTCAAAAGTCTAAAGGGGGAAGAGTGGGCCTCATCTAATCAGTCGAAGGTATATACGGGAATCAGTCAAAAGTCTAAAGGGGGAAGGGTGGGCCTCATCTAATCAGTTGAAGGTATATACGGGAAGGGTGGGCCTCGTCTAATCAGTCGAAGGTATATAGGGGGAAGGGTGGGCCTCATCTAATCAGTCAAAAGTCTAAAGGGGGAAGGGTGGGTCTCGTCTAATCAGTCGAAGGTCTAAAGGGGAAGGGTAGACCTCATCTAATCATTCAAAAGTCTAAAGGGGGAAGAGTGGGCCTCATCTAATCAGTCGAAGGTATATACGGGAATCAGTCAAAAGTCTAAAGGGGGAAGGGTGGGCCTCATCTAATCAGTTGAAGGTATATACGGGAAGGGTGGGCCTCGTCTAATCAGTCGAAGGTATATAGGGGGAAGGGTGGGCCTCATCTAATCAGTCAAAAGTCTAAAGGGGGAAGGGTGGGTCTCGTCCAATCAGTCGAAGGTCTAAAGGGGAAGGGTAGACCTCATCTAATCAGTCAAAAGTCTAAAGGGGGAAGGGTGGGCCTCATCTAATCAGTCGAAGGTCTAAAGGGGGAACGGTGGGCCTCATCTAGTCAGTCAAAGGTCTAAAGAGGGAAGGGTGGGCCTCATCTAATCAGTCGAAGGTCTAAAGGGGAAGGGTGGGCCTCATTTAATCAGTCGAAGGTCTAAAGGGGGGAGGGTGGGCCTCATCTAATCAGTCGAAGGTATATAGGGGAAAGGTGGGCCTCATTTAATCAGTCAAAAGTCTAAAGGGGGAAGGGTGGGCCTCATCTAATCAGTCGAAGGTATATAGGGGAAAGGTGGGCCTCATTTAATCAGTCAAAAGTCTAAAGGGGGAAGGGTGGGTCTCCTCTAATCAGTCGAAGGTCTAAAGGGGGAAGGGTGGGCCTCGTCTAATCAGTTGAAGGTATATACGGGAAGGGTGGGCTTTGTCTAATCAGTTGAAGGTACATAGGGGAAAGGTGGGCCTCATCTAATCAGTCAAAAGTCTAAAGGGGGAAGGATGGGCCTCATCTAATCAGTCGAAGGTCTAAAGGGGGAACGGTGGGCCTCATCTAGTCAGTCAAAGGTATATAGAGGAAAGGTGGGCCTCATCTAATCAGTCGAAGGTCTAAAGGGGGAAGAGTGGGCCTCCTCTAATCAGTTGAAGATCTAAAGGAGAAGGGTGGGCCTCATCTAATCAGTCAAATTTGTGGTGGCGGGCACCTGTAATCCCAGCTACTCCAGAGGCTGAGGCAGGAGAATCGCTTGAACCCGGGAGGCCGAAGTTGCAGTGAGCTGAGATCACACCAGAGCACTCCAGCCTGGACAACAGAGTGAGACTCCGTCTCAAGGGAGAAAAAGAAAATAAATACAGCCCACTGAGTCCCAGGCTGAGCTTGTGAAGATCTGACCGCCTGAATCCTCCTTCTTTTTCTCAGATCATCTGGGAGGAATTCACCCCAGAGGAAGGGAAAGGCTACCGAGAAGAGGTCTTGACTGTGAAGGAAATTACCTGAGACCCAGAGGGTGTAGGAAGGGCATGGACATCTCCGCCTCCACGACACTGGGGAACTGTTTTCTTGTTGATGATGCTGTGAGCCTTTATATCATTTTTTATGTTTTTATTTTAAAACATGATATTTGGGGCCAGGCGCGGTGGCTCATGCCTGTAATCCCAGCACTTTGGGAGGCCAAGGCGGGCAGATCACCTGAGGTCAGGAGTTCAAGACCAGCCTGGCCAACATGGTGAAACCCCATCTCTACTAAAAATGCAGAAATTTACACCCAGGCATGGTGGTGGACTCCTGTCATCCCAGCTACTCGGGAGGCTGAGACAGGAGAATCGCTTGAACCCAGGAGGCAGAGGTTGCAGTGAGCCAAGATCGCGCCATTGTACGCCAACCTGGGTAACAGAGCAAGATTGCATCTCAAAACAAATAATAATAATAAATAAAATAATACTAAAAGCATAATATTTGTCTGGGCGCCGTGGCTCATGCCTGTAATCCTAACACTTTGGGAGGCCAAAGTAGGAGGATTGCTTGAGACAGGAGTTTGAGACTAGTCTGGGCATCATAGCGAGACCTTATCTCTACAAAAAAGGCAAAAATTAGCTGGGGAATGGTGGCTTGTGCCTGTAGTCCCAGCTACTCGGGAGGCTGAGGCAGGAGAATGGCGTGAACCCAGGAGGCGGAGGTTGCAGTGAACCGAGATCACACCACCGCACTCCAGCCTGGATGACATAGCGAGACTCCATCTCAAAAAAAAAAAAAATTAATTTATTATTGTACAGTGCCAGGCCTCCCTGGGTTAAAAATCCAGTTTTTAGCAGGTCTGGTTTCTTCTGGAGGACAAAGTGATGATATAGTTTGGTTGTTTGTCCCTTGCAAATCTCAGTTTGAAATTTGGTTCTCCAGGTTGGAGGTGGGACCTCGCAGGAGGTGTTTGAATCAAGCGGGGCAGTGCCTTTCTTGTAGTAATGAGTGAGTTCTTTCTCTATTTGTTCCTGAAAGAGCTGGTTGTGAAAAAGAGGCTGGTGGCCGGGCGCGGTGGCTCACGCCTGTAATCCTAGCACTTTGGGAGGCCGAGGCGGGCAGATTGCCTAAGCTCATGAGTTCGAGACCAGCCTGGGCAACATGGTGAAACCCCGTTTCTACTAAAATACAAAAAATTAGCCGGGTGTGGCGGCAGGTGCACCTGTGGTCCCAGCTACTCAGGAGGCTGAGGCAGCAGAATTGCTTGAACCCAGGAGGCGGAGGTTGCAGTCAGCCAAGATCACGCCATTGCACTCCAGCCTGGGCAACAGAGTTAGACTCTGTCCCCCCAAAAAAAAAGTAAAAAGAAAAAGAGGCTGGTACCTCCTTCCCTTCCTCTTGCCACCTCTCCCAATATGTAACACCAGCTCCCCTTCCTCTCCCACCAGGAGGGGAAGTTGCTGAGGTTCTCACCAGCAGCAGATGCTGAAGGCATGACTCCCGTACAGTCTGCAGAATCATCAGCCAAATAAACCTTTTTTTTTTTTTTTTTTTGAGGCAGAGTCTTGCTCTGTCACCCAGGCTGGAGTGCAGTGGTGCAATCTCGGCTCACTGCAACCTCCGCCTCCCCGGTTCAAGCAATTTCCCTGCCTCAACCTCCCAAGTGGCTGGGAATACAGGCACCAGCCACCACGCCCAGCTAATTTTTTTTGTTTTGTTTTGTATTTTAGTAGAGACAGGGTTTCACCATGTTGGTCAGGCTGGTCTCCAACTCCTGACCTCGTGATCCACCCCCCTCGGCCTCTCAACGTGATGGGATGACAGGCGTGAGCCACCGCCTCCAACCAAATAAACCTCTTTTTAAAATACATTACCCAGCCTGGGGAATTCCTTTGTAGCAACACAAAACAGACTAAGACAAGACGGAAATTCATTTCCCTCCATTTCCCACGTCTAGAAAAGGCTGACTGTCTTCATTGGTGGTTGCTGTCACTCAGGCCTGCTCTTGCCTCTTCATATCTCACTGGACTGTAACTCTCTTGCCTCTCTCTTATAAGGACAATTATTATTATTATTATTTGAGATGGAGTCTCGCTCTGTCACTCAGGCTGGAATGCAGTGGCACGATCTCAGCTCACTGCAACCTCTGCCTCCCAGGTTCAGGCAATTCTCATGCCTCAGCCTCTCGAGTAGCTGGGATGACAGGCACCTGCCACCACCCCTGGCTAATTTTTGTATTTTTAGTAGAGGTGGGGTTTCACCATGTTGACCTGACCACAGGTGATCCACCTGCCTCAACCTCTCAAAGTGCTGGGATTACCGGTGTGAACCACCGCACCTGTTCCTTATATAAGGACAATTATAATTACATGTCAGGCCCACAGGGACACTCCAGAATCATCTCTCCATGGCAATATCCCTGGAATAAAAGTCCTCCTTCCATAGACAGCATTCTGTAACGTGTCGACAGGATGCTCATCCAGGTGAGAACATGCTGGGGGCTGTTATTCTGTGTAACACATGGGAATTACGACGTGGACATCTTTGGGGCCATTATTCTGTCTCCTACATAGGGATTAGGACGTGGACATCTTTGGGCCATTATTCTGTGTATCATATGGGGGATTAGGATGTGGACATCTTTGGGGCCATTATTCTGTCTCCTACATAGGGATTAGGACGTGGACATCTTTGGGCCATTATTCTGTGTATCATATGGGGGATTAGGATGTGGACATCTTTGGGGCCATTATTCTGTCTCCTACATAGGGATTAGGACGTGGACATCTTTGGGCCATTATTCTGTGTATCATATGGGGGATTAGGATGTGGACATCTTTGGGGCCATTATACTGTCTCCCACATAGGGAATTAGGACGTGGACATCTTTGGGGCCATTATTCTGTCTGCCACATGGGATTAGGATGTGGACATATTTATGGGACATTATTTTGCCTCCTACTAGCAGTGAGTAATTCAATCGCCACAGATGCTTAAACATCAACTGAGATGGTGGCTGACAGGTGGTCTAGGGCCTACAGGGGACTTCAGGGCTTGGATCCGAGAGAGAGCTGAGCTTGGGATGGATCTGACGATGAGATGGCAGCTCTTTCCTCCCTCATGGGCGTTCCACGTCCCTCCTGCAAACCCCAGCCAGCCCCTGGCTTCCGAGTGTCAGGGGAGATTTGACGATGGTGCAGAGGCAGACTTACAGAACCTTCTACACCTGACCTTTCGATTCACAAGTCAAAGCTTGGGGAAGAGATGGGGCCAGGCTCTTGGCGGGGAGAAGCGTCTAAAACACAGCAAGGAAGAAGCGTGGAATCCCCTGGGCCCACAAGAAGTGAGAGGAGGAGACCCTCACAGGGCGCCCCAGGAAGCAGGTCCACCTCCCCAAGGGAGCACCACATTACTGGGTAGGAACCTGTGGGTTTCAGAGACCTTGGGCCCCACTTAGCTCAGAAGCAGAGGCCTCCAGTGTCAAAGAGACAGCAGAGGCCAGGCGCGGTGGCCATGCCTATAATCCCAGCACTTGGCCTGGCCAAGGCAGGTGGATCACTTGAGTTTAGGAGTTCAAAACCAGCCTGGCCAACGTGGTGAAATCCCGTCTCTACTACAAATTAAAAAAAAAAAAAAAAAAAAAGCTGGGTGTGGTAGTGGGCGCCTGTAGTCCCAGCTACTCCAGAGGCTGAGGCAGGAGAATCGCTTGAACCCGGAAGGCGGAGGTTGCAGTGAGCCAAGATCACGCCATTGCACTCCAATCTGGGTGACAGAGAGGAGCTGTGGCCAGGCACGGTAGCTCATGCCTGTAATCCCAGCACTTTGCAAGGCCAAGGCAGGCAGATCACTTGAGGTCAGAAGTTCAAAACCAGCCTGGCCAACACGGCAAAACCTCATCTCTACTAAAAATACAAAAAAAAAAAAAAAAAAAAAAAAAGACAGGTGTTGTGGCAGGTACCTGTAATCCCAGCTACTTGGGAGGCTGACGCAGGAGAATCGCTTGAACCCAGGAGGTGGAGCTTGCAGTGAGCTGAGATGGCACCTTTGCACTGCAGCCTGGGCGACAGAGCAAGACTCTGTCTCAAAAAAAAAAAAAAAGCCGTGGCCGGGCGCGGTGGCTCACGCCTGTCATGCTAACACTTTGGTAGGCCAAGGTGGGTGGATCACGCGAGGTCAGGAGTTGGAGACCAGCCTGGCTAACATGGTGAAACTCCATCTCTACTAAAGATACAAAATCTTAGCCAGATTTGGTGGTGCCTGTAATTGCAGGCGCTGTACTCAGGAGGCTGAGGCAGGAGAATCGCTTGAACCTGGGAGGCAGAGGTTGCAGTGAGCCGAGATCATGCGATTGCATTCTGGCCTGGGTGACAGGGTGAGACTCTGTCTTAAAATAAATAAATAAATAAAATTAAATTAAATTTCAAAAAATAAAAAACAGCCAGCAGAGACAGGGCCTAGGATGACTGAGGCCCCTGAAGGCTGTGGAGATCAGCCCCTGCCCTGTGTTCTCTGCCACCTAAGGACCCTCTTCAAGGGATGGGTGGGCAGAGGCTGTCAATATTGGCTGAGAGGGAGCTTTTGCCCAACCGCACTGCACCTGCCCGACCGCACTGCGCCTGCCGGACCCCACTGTGCCTGCCGGACCTCACAGCGCCTGCCGGACCTCACAGCGCCTGCCCCACCGCACAGCACTTGCCCAACCGCACAGCGCCTGCCCAACAGCACTGCAGCTGCCCAACCCCAGTGCAGCTGCCTAACCCCACTGCACCTGCCTAACCACACTGCGCCTGCCCAGCCCCACTGCGCCTGCCCAACCATACTGCGCCTGCCCAACGGCACTGCGCCTGCCCAGCCCCACTGCGCCTGCCCAGCCCCACTGCGCCTGCCCAACCGCACTGCGCCTGCCCAGCCCCACTGCGCCTGCCCAGCCCCACTGCGCCTGCCCAACCGCACTGCGCCTGCCCAGCCCCACTGCGCCTGCCCAACGGCACTGCGCCTGCCCAGCCCCACTGCGCCTGCCCAACCGCACTGCGCCTGCCCAGCCCCACTGCGCCTGCCCAGCCCCACTGCGCCTGCCCAGCCCCACTGCGCCTGCCCAACCGCACTGCGCCTGCCCAGCCCCACTGCGCCTGCCCAGCCCCACTGCGCCTGCCCAGCCCCACTGCGCCTGCCCAGCCTCACTGCGCCTGCCCAACCCTACTGCGCCTGCCCAACCGCACTGCGCCTGCCCATCCAGTCTGCGCCTGTCTAACCCCGCTGCACCTGCCCAACCCCACTGCACCTGCCCAGCAGCGCTGCACCAAAGGAAGAGCAATGCAGACATTCAATCCTTTGCACGCCTAAACTGGAGAAAAACTGTTTATAAGATGCATTCAGGTGGGATTCAACTGTGGGGGGGGGTCGTGGGTCACCTGCGTGAGATCAGAGTTGTGCAGCTGGAGAAAAGAGGGGGAGGGCAGAAAGATTCTAGGATGAGGCTGGGTGTGGTGAAAATGGGTCTCAAAAGAAATTTAAAAAATAGATGATATATATAGAAGACAGATAGATGATTGATAGATGACAGATGAAAAATATATATGATAGATGAATAGATGTATAGGTAACAGATGATAGCTAGATAGATGATTGACTGATAGATATTTGATAGATAATGATAGATGAATTTTATTTTATTTTATTTTGTTTTAAGAGACAGAGTCTCATTCTGTCACCCAGGCTGGAGTGCAGTGGCACGATCTCAGCTCACTACAACCTCTGCCTCCCAGGTTCAAGAGATTCTCCCGCCTCAGCCTCTTGAGTAGCTGAGATTACAGGTGTGTGCCACCACACCCAGCCAATTTTTTATATTTTTGGTAGAGATGGGGTTTCACCGTGTTGGCCACGCTGGCCTCGAACTCCCAACCTCAAGTGATCTGCCCGCCTCAGCCTCCCAAAATGCAGGGATTACGGGCATGAGCCACCTTGCCCAGCCATAATGGATGAATTTTAGATAGATGATAGACATAGATAGATAGATAGATAGATAGATAGATAGATAGAAAATAGAAAAAATAGATGATAGATAGATGAATGGATAAATAGATGGATAGATAGGTGGATGAATGGATAGACAGATGATAGATAGATAGATAGATAGATAGATAGACTATAGATCAATAATAGATGATAGATCGATGATAGATAGATGGATGATAGATAATAGATGATAGATAAATAGATGATTGATAGAAAATAGATGATAGATAGATAGATAGGTAGATAGACTAGATAGACAGATATATAGATATATAGATAGACCAACAGAGAGACAGATATATAGATACATAGACAGATAGACCAATAGATAGATAGATAGATAGATAGATAGAATAGATAGACAGATGGATAGATAGACACATAGATAGATACATAGATACATAGACAGATACATAGATGATAGATTAGATAGATGTTAGAATAGATAGATGGATAGATAGACATATAGATAGATACATAGATACATACATACATACATACATAGATGATAGATGATAGATAGATAGATAGATAGACAGACAGACAGACAGATAGATAGCTGGGATCTATGTGCTGTTTCTCAGGCTCCCTCCTGGAAGTTGGAACTGATCTCACTTGTTCCAAGGCCCTCACCTTAAATCACATTGTTAGACGGTGAACTATCCAAAGCCCCCAGGCCAGCAAAGATACTACCAGGGGCCATTCCAGGACCTGAGGGATCACCACCCTCCAGCCAAGACCCAAGGCAAGACTCCCCTTTGGGTAAGGCTGGGTCTTCGGTGCACAGCATCTAACAAGGGACAGGAGAAAGGTATCTCCTGGAGATGGGCTTGGCCCGAGAAGAGCCGTGGAGACTCAAGTTTAGCCCCTGCCCATCCACGCGGGAGGGAACACCGGCGTCATGGGGCTCCCCAACGCCTGGGCTCTCCTGAATGAGATCAACAGCACCACCACCTCCTACACCCGTGCCTGCGTCTCTCATCCTGTTGAGTCATGCCGTGGGGAGCAAGTTCCCTAACTCTGTCTTCCTGTGTGGACACAAAACCAGCAGCCGACGCCCCAACACAGAGGCGTTGAGGGCGTGGGGCCAACACGCTTGCCCCCCTAAGGGTTTGCTGAATAATCACTAACAATGAACCAGATAGATTACTAAGAAACAAGACATGCATATTTTCTTTCTTTCTTTTTTTTTTGAGATGGAGTCTCGCTCTGTCGCCCAGGCTGGAGTGCAGTGGCGCGATCTCGGCTCACTGCAGGCTCTGCCTCCCTGGTTCATGCCATTCTCCTGCCTCAGCCTCTGAGTAGCTGGGACTACAGGTGCCCGCCGCCACGCCCGGCTAATTTGTTTTGCATTTTTAGTACAGACGGGGTTTCACCGTGTTAGCCACAATGGTCTCGAACTCCTGACCTTAGGATCCACCTGCCTCGGCCTCCCAAAGTGTTGGGATGACAGGCGTGAGCAACCGCGCCCGGCCGAAGCTGAACTTTTGTCTCCACTGGTCACTGGGACGCAACAGTAGTTAGCCAAAGTGTGGGTGCACCTTCTCCTCTTCCCCCCAGGCCGTTGGACTTTGCCCCACTCCCCCTGAGCCGCTGATAGCCCCTCCTGAGAGAAAGGGTAGAAAAGACTTGGAGAGGTTTGCAGATGTCTGGGAAGAAAATTGCAAAGCTTCCTTCACCCCCTGGTGACAGAGATCCTTTAGTTCCTTATTTTATTTTATTTATTTTTTGAGACTGAGCCTTGGTCTGTCACCCACGCTGGAGTACAGTGGCATGATCTCGGCTCACTGCAACCTCCGCCTCCCGGGTTCAAGCGATTCTCCTGCCTCAGCCTCCCGAGCAGCTGGAATTACAGACGCCCACCACCACGCTCCACTTATTTTTATTTTATTTTATTTTTTTGAGACGGAGTTTCGCTCTGTCACCCAGGCTGGAGTGCAGTGGCGTGATCTTGGCTCACTGCAACCTCCGCCTCCTGGGTTCAAGCAACTCTCCTGCCAAAGTGCTGGGATTACAGCCATGAGCCACCATGCCCAGCCTTTTTATTTTATTTATTTGAGATGGAGTCTCTCTCTGTCACCCAGGCTGGAGTGCAATGGTGAGATCTCGGCTGACTGCCACCTCCGCCTCCCGGGTTCAAGCGATTCTTCTGCCTCAGCCTCCCTAGTAGCTGGGATTACAGGTGCCCGCCACCGTGCCCAGCTAATTTTTGTATTTTTAGTAAAGACAGGGTTTCACCATGTTGGCTAGGCTGGTCTTGAACTCCCGGCCTCAGGTGATCCACCCTCCTCGACCTCCCAAAGTGCTGGGATTATAGACATGAGCCACCGTGCCCGGCCTCCCTTTTAAATTTTTGAGACAGGATCTTGCTCCTTTGCCCAGGCTGGAGTGCAGAGGCACAATCATAGCTCACTGTAGCCTCAGACTCCCCGGCTTAGCAATCCTCCTCTCTCAGTCTCCTGAAATAGCTGGGACCACAGCTGAACGTCGCCACACCCGGCTAATTTTTAATTAAAAAAAATTTTTTTTTTGAGACAGAGTCTCGCTCTGTCTCCGAGGTTGGAATGCAGAGGCAACATCTTGGCTCACTGCAACCTCTACCTCCTGCGTTCAAGCAGTTCCTGAGTAACTGGCATTAGAGGCACGCACCACCACACCCGGCTAATTTTTGTATTTTTAGTAGAGACGGGGGTCTCCCTAGGTTGCCCAGGCTGGTCTCGAACTTCTGGCCTCAAGCGATCCACCCTCCTCGGCCTCCCAAAGTGATGGGTTTACAGGCATGACCCACCACACCTAGCCCAAGTTTTTTGTAGAGATGGAATCTCACCATGTTGCCCAGACTGGTCTTGACTCCTAGGCTCCAGTGATCCTCCTGCCTCAGCCTCCCAAAGTTCTGGAACTACAGCCATTCTTTACACTTTTACTCTTTTTTTTTTTTTTTTTTAGACAGAGTCTTACTCTGTTGCCCAGGCTGCAGTGCAGTGGCACAATCTTGGCTCATTGCAACCTCTGCCTCCCAGGTTCAAGCGATTCTCCTGCCTCAGCTTTCCAAGTAGCTGGGACAACAGGCATGTGCCACCACGCCTGGCTAATTTGGTTTTTTGTTTCGTTTTGTTTTGTTTTGAGACGGAGTCTCGCTCTGTCCCCCAGGCCGGAGTGCAGTGGTGCGATCTAGGCTCCCTGCAAGATCCGCCTCCCGGGTTCACACCATTCTCCTGCCTCAGCCTCCTGAGTAGCTGGGACTACAGGCGCCCGCCACCACGCCCGGATAATTTTTTGTATTTTTAGTAGAGACGGGGTTTCACCCTGTTAGCCAGGATGGTCTCGATCTCCTGACCTCGTGATCCACCTGCCTCGGCCTCCCAAAGTGCTGGCATTACAGGCATGAGCCACTGCGCCCGGCCTGTTTGTATTTTTATTAGAGACAGAGTTTCAGCATGTTGGTCAGGCTGGTCTTGAACTCCTGACCTCATGATCCGCCCGCCTCAGCCTCCCAAAGTGCTGGGATTACAGGCGTGAGCCACTGTGCCTGCCTGGAAGATTTCTTTCTGTCAAGAAATCTCTTACATGTTTATCCTATTCAGGTTTCATGCCACTTCAGTAATAAAATAATTACCTTTTTGTTTGTTTGTTTGAGATGGAGTTTTTGCTCTTGTCGCCCAGGCTGGAGTGCAGTGGCGCGATCTCGGCTCACTGCAAGCTCTGCCTTCCGGGTTCACGCCATTCTCCTGCCTCAGCCTCCCGAGTAGCTGAGACTACAGGCGCCCGCCACTGCGCCCAGCTAATTTTTTGTATTTTTAGTAGAGATGGGGTTTCACTGTGTTAGCCAGGATGGTCTCAATCTCCTGACCTCGTGATCCACCCGCCTCGGCCTCCCAAAGTGCTGGGATTACAGGCGTGAGCCACCGTGCCCGGCTCAATTTTTAATTTGTACATGCATAGGGTGTTAATATAAAAGAAAAAACACTCCTGGAGAAGCAATTAGGTTCAGGTCTTATATATCATTTTACAAACAGCAATACATCGTGGAGGTAACTAGGCAAAGAAGAGCAGGTTTGAGCTTCTGTGGGAAATAAATTGTGGAAAGGTGAATATATGGGGAAAATTAATGGAAGATAAGGGCTATTTAAATAAGGTTTGTTTGTGCAGATAGTTTTTTTTTTTTTTTTTTTTTTTTGAGACAGAGTCTCGCTCTGTCTCCCAGGCTGGAGTGCAATGGTGTGATCTCGGCTCACTGCAACCTCCACCTCCTGGGTTCAAGCGATTCTCCTGCCTCAGCCTCCCAAGTAGCTGGGATAACAGGTGCCTGCCACCAAGCCCGGCTAATTTTGTATTTTTAGTAGAGATGGGGTTTCACCATGTTGGCCAGGCTGGTCTCGAACTCCTGACCTCAGGTGATCCACCCATCTCACCCTCCCAAAGTGCTGGGATGACAGGCGTGAGCAACGGCACCCGGCTAATGCTGCGTTCTTTGTGGTCATAAAACTTCCCCAGAGAGAGAATTTACAACACTCATCATTTCTCAGAGGTTTTGGCTTTTAGTCAGAAAGGGGAAGCTCCAAGAAGTTTCTTTCTAAATCTGTTGATTCTCAAATGCCTCAGTTCAGAAGAATTTATATACCAATGTGGGTATTTTTTTTTTTTTCCGAGACGGAGTGTTACTCTGTCACCCAGGCTGGAGTGCCGTGGCGTGGTCTTGGTTCACTGCAACCTCTGTCTCCAGGGTTCAAGTGATTCACCTGCCTCAGCCTCCTGAGTAGCTGGGACTACAGGCACCCACCATCATGCCCAGCTAACTTTTTTTTGTTTGTTTGTATTTTAGTGGAGATGAGGTTTCGCTGTGTTAGCCAGGATGGTCTTGATCCCTGGATTACAGGCAGACGCCACCACGTCCAGCTAATTTTTGTAATTTTTCTTAGCAGACATGGGGTTTCACCATGTCGGCCAGGCTGGTGTTGAACTCCTGACCTCAGGTGACCCGCCCTCCTCGGCCTGCCGCAGTGCTGGGATTATAGGCTGAGCCCCAACTTGGCATATTTTGGATTGACCCATTCTGGTCCCCTTTAAGAACTGCAGACAGCGGCCGGGCGCAGTGGCTCACGCCTGTAATCCCAGCACTTTGGGAGGCCGAGGCGGGCGGATCCAGCCTGGGTGACAGTGTGAGACTCCGTCTCAAAAAAAAAATGCAAAAACTTAGCTGGACATGGTAACGTGTTCCTGTCGCCCCAGCTACTGGGGAGGCTGAGGTGGGAGGATTGCTTGAGTCTGGGAGGTGGAGGTTGCAGTGAGCTAAGATCACACCGCTGCACTCCAGCCTGGGTGACAAAGTGTAACTCTGCCTTTAAAAAAAAAAACAAAAAACAAAACAGAGGCCGGGAGGGGTGGTTCACGCCTGTAATCCCAGCACTTTGGGAGGTAGAGGCTGGAGGATCACTTGAAGTCAGGGGTTAGAGGCCAGCCTGGGCCACATAGCAAGATCCTGTCTCTAAGAAAAAGGAAGGGGAAAGAAGGAAGGAAGGAAGGAAGAAAGGAAGGGAGGGAGGAAGGAAGGAAGGAAGGGGGTGAAGGAGGGAGGGGAGAGAGAAAGAAAGAAAAAAAGAAGAGAAACAACGAACCTAAGAGAAAGAAGGAAGGAGGGAAGGAAGGAAGGAAGGGAAAAGAGAAAGGAAAGAAAGAGGAAGGAAGAAGGAAGTAAGGAAAAAGGAAGAGAAAGGAAAGAAAGAAAAAGAAAGAAGAAAGAAGAGAGAGAGAAAAAAAGAAAGAAAGAAAGAAAGCAAGCAGGGAGGGAGGGAGGGGAGGGAAGGAAGGACCATTGCTTCTAGCAGGTCCACTGGATGGCAGGACACAGGAAAGCTGCTTAATGGAGAAACAGCCCAGAAGCTCGGACGCAGCCCTCCAGTCCGTCCCCAGCATCCAACCAACACACTTCAGCCAAGAAGTTACCTCCTGGCCATTCCCTCGTTCCCTTATGGCCACCAGGCGGCCTGATCTTCCTCTCCTGTGGACCTCTCCAGACCCAGAAATCCCAGGACAGCCAGGGGTGGTGGCTCCCACCTGTAATCCCAACACTTTGGGAGGCTGAGGTGGTGGATCATCTGAGGTCAGGAGTTCGAGACCAGCCTGACCAACATGGAGAAACCCCCGTCTCTACTAAAAATACAGAAAATTAGCCGGGCGTGGTGGCAGGCGCCTGTCATCCCCGCTGCTTAGGAGGCTGAGGCAGGAGAATCGCTGGAATACAGGAGGCAGAGGTTGCAGTGAGCAGAGATTGTGCCACTGCACTCCAGACTGGGCCACAAGAGCAAAACTCTCTCAAAAAGAAAGAGAGAGAGAGAGAGAGAGAGAGAGGAGGGAAGGAAGTAAGGAAGGAAGGAAAAGGAAAGAAAGAAAGAAAGAAATAGAAAGAAAAAGGAAGGAAGGAAAGAAAGAGAAGAAGGAAGGAAGGAAGGAAAAGAAAGAAGAAAGGAAGGAAGGAAAGAGAAAGGAAGGAAAAGAAAGAAAGAGAAAGAAAGGAACGAGAAAGAAAAAAACAAAAAGGAAGGAAGGAAAGAAGAGGAAGGAAGGAAAAGAAAGGAAAGAAAGAGAAAGAAAGGAAGGAAGAAAAGAGAGAGAGGAAGGAAGGAGCCAGAATGGCGCACTCCAGCCTGGTGACAAGAGCAAACTCTGTCTCAAGAAAAAACAAACAAACAAACAAACACCCTTAGTAAAGTCCAGCCCTGAATGGGGCACCCACCAACCTGTCCCGGGCTTCCCTTTCCAACGCTGAAATCTGCTATTTCTGCTGACTCAGCACACACAGTCCCAGACAGCCCTTCCCTTCCCTCTGAAGGTATCAACTCTTCTCTCCGTCTTGGCACCCTTCCCGAATTCCAGCCCAACCTCAGCCCTTCCCTGGAGCCTCCATCTTGCAAACAGACTCCTTTTTCTTTTTTTTCTTTTCTTTTTTTTTTTTGAGACAGAGTCTCGCTTTGCTTGCTCTGTCGCCAGCCAGAGTGCAGTGGTGCTATCTTGGCTCCCTGCAACCTCTGCCCCAGGTTCAAGCGATTCTCCTGCCTCGGCCTCCCAAGTAGCTGGGACTACAGGCACCTGCCACCACGCCTGGCTAATTTTTAAATTTTTACTAGAGACGGGGATTCACCATGTTGGCCAGGCTGGTCTCGAACTCCTGACCTCAGGTGATCTGCCCTTGTCGGTCTCCCAAACTGCTGGGATGACAGGCATGAGCCACCACACCTGACCACTAAGATATCTTTTTTTTTTTTTTTTTTTTTTTGAGACAGAGTCTTGCTCTGTCGCCCAGGCTGGAGTGCTGTGGTGCAATCTCAGCTCACTACAACCTCTGCCCCAGGTTCAAGCAATTCTCCTGCCTCGGCCTCCCGAGTATTTGGGACTACAGGTGCCTGCCACCAGGCACAGCTAATTTTTGTATTTTTAGTAGAGACAGGGTTTCACCATGTTGGCCAGGCTGGTCTTGAGCTCCTGACCTCAAGTGATCCACCCGCCTTGGCCTCCCAAAGTGCTGGGATGACAGGCGTGAGCCACGGCACCTGGCCCTGTCCTGGCTCCTGTTATCTCTCCTGCTGCTCCAGGGTGAGTTGTGTCTGTCCCCACCGCCCCCCAAATTTATGTCCACCTGGAGTCTCAGAACATGACCTTATTTTAGAAGAGGGTTGTTGCTGATATAATTAACTCAAATGAGGTTTTCTGGGAGCAGGATGGACTCTAAAGCCAATGACAGGCGTCCTTCTAAGAGACAGAAGAGGAGACACAGACACAGAGGAGAAGACCACATGGAGACGGAGGCAGAGAGTACAGTGATGCGGCCACAAGCCCAGGGACACCTGGAGCCCCCAGGAGCTGGGAGAGGCAGGAAGGACCCTCCCCTAGAGCCTCCAGAACACAATCACAGTGGATCCAACAGTGGCCCCCAGAAAGATCTGTCCACATCCTAAGAAGGACAGACAGGGAGTCTTAACACTCAGACACACAGAGAAGGCCACGTGGAGATGGAGGCAGAGACTGGAGTGATGCGGCCACAAGCCCAGGGACGTCTGGAGCCCCCAGGAGCTGGGAGAGTCAGGAAGGATCCTCCCCTAGAGCCTCCACCGGGAGTGTGGCCCTGAGACAGCTGCACCTCACACTCCTGGTCTCCAGGGCTGGAAGAGGCAGGAAGGAGTCTCCCTTAGAGCCTCTGGAGGGAGCGTGGCCCCGAAGAACTTGAATCTCAGACTTCTGGTCTCCACAGCTGTCCTCTCCTATTTCCTCCTCCAGGCTCAGAATTCACATTTTTTTTTTTTTTTTTTTTTTTTTTTTTTTTTTTTTTTTTTTTTTGGAGACAGAGTCTGTCTGTATCACCAGGCTGGAGTGCAGTGGCGCGATCTCAGCTCACTGCAACCTCCGCCTCCCGGGTTCACACCATTCTCCTGCCTCAGCCTCCCGAGTAGCTGGGACTATAGGTGCCCGCTACCACGCCCGGCTAATTTTTTGTATTTTTAGTAGAGACGGGGTTTCACCGTGTTGGCCAGGCTGGTCTCGATCTCCTGACCTTGTGATCCGCCAGCCTCGGCCTCCCAAAGTGCTGGGATGACAGGCGTGAGCCACTGCACCCGGCTTCCTTCTTTTTTTCTTTCTTCCTTTTCTGTTCTATCTTTGCTTTTTCATTCTTTTCTTCCTACCTGTTTTCTTTCTTCTTTCTTTCCTTCTTGTTTTTCTTTCTTCCTATTCTGTTCCTTCTTTCCTTTTTTCTTTTCTTTCTACCTTTTTTCGTTCTTCCTTCCTTTCTTTCCTTTTTTTCTTTCTTCCTTCCTTTCTTTCCTTGTTTTTCTTTCTTCCTTCCTTTCTTTCCTTGTTTTTCTTTCTTCCTTCCTTTCTTTCCTTGTTTTTCTTTCTTCCTTCCTTTCTTTACTTCTTTTTTCTTTCTTCCTGTTCTTTCTTTCGTTTTCCTTCTTTTCTATCCCCCTTTCTCTTTCTTTCCTTCCTCCCTCTCTTTCTTCCTTCCTTTCTTTTCTCTTTCTTCTTGTTTCCCTTTCCTTCCTTTCCTTTATATTTCTTTCCTTCCTCCCTCCCTTCCTTCCTTTTTCCCTCCCTCCCTCTCTCTCTTTCTCCTCTTTTTTTCTTTCTCCTTTCTCTCTGTCTCTTTCTTTCTTTCTTTTTGACAGAGTCTCGCTCTGTCACCCAGGCTGGAGTGCAGTGGTGTGATCTCGGCTCACTGCAACCTCCACCTCCCAGGTTTCAAGTAATTCTCCTGCCTCAGCCTCCCGAGTAGCTGAGATTATAGGCACCTGCCATCATGTCCAGCTAATTTTTTTTCTTTTTTTTTTGAGATGGAGTCTTGCTCCGTCACCCAGACTGGAGTGCAGTGGTGAGGTCTCAGCTCACTGCAACCTCCGCCTGCCAGATTCAAGTGATTTTCCTGCCTCAGCCTCCCGAGTAGCTGGGACTACAGGCACCCGCCACCATGTCTGGCTAATTGTTGTATTTTTAGTAGAGATGGGGTTTCAGCTTCTTGGTCAGGCTGGTCTTGAACTCCTGACCTCAGGTGATCCACCTGCCTCTGCCTCCCAAAGGGCTGGGATGACAGGCATGAGCCACCGCACCCGGCAGGGGTCATTCTGAAAAACTCCTTGGGCTGGTGGCAGAGGAGGGAGGCAATTGGGAATAGCTTCAGAAGCTTGCGGGAGGGGTGGCAGCCTTGGCAGGACTTGGGCAGGAGGAACAGAAACAAGGAAATGAGAAGGGATGGTGGGTAAGTCTGGGAGATAACACAGATGGGAGACACCCGAAATAGAACCTCCTTATCGCAGCAAGGCGTGCACCTGTGTGTGCACACCCTTGTGTGTGTGCCACACACGCCAGTAGCACAGCCGACTTTTTGTTTGTTCTTTGAGACGGAGTCTTGCTCTATCGTCCAGGCTGGAGTGCAGTGGCATAATCTAGGCTCGCTGCAAGCTCCGCCTCCCGGGTTCAAGCGATTCTCCTGCCTCAGCTTCCTGAGTGGCTGGGATGACAGGCACCTGCCATCATGTCCAGCTAATTTTTTTTTTTTTTTTGGAGACTGAGTCTTGCTCTGTTGCCCAGGCTGGAGGGTGGTGGTGCAATCTCAGCTCACTGCAAGCTCTGCCTCCTGGGTTCACGCCATTCTCCTGCCTCAGCTTCCCGAGTAGCTGGGACTACAGGCACCTGCCATCATGTCCGGCTAATTTTTTTTTTTTTTTTGGCGATGGAGTCTTGCTCTGTCACCCAGGCTGGAGTGCAGTGGCGAGATCTCAGCTCACTGCTACCTCCGCCTCCCAGCTACTGGGGAGGCTGAGGCAGGAGAATCGCTTGAACCCCAGGAGGCGGAGGTAGCAATGAGCTGAGATCGTGCCACTGCACTCCAGCCTGGGTGACACAGCAAGACTCCTTCTCAAAAAGAAAAAGAAAAAAATGAGCTGGACGTGATGGCAGGTGCCTGTCATCCCAGCTACGCGGGAGGCTGAGGCAGGAGAATCACTTGAACCCCAGGAGGCGGAGGTAGCAATGAGCTGAGATCGTGCCACTGCACTCCAGCCTGGGTGACACAGCAAGACTCCTTCTCAAAAAGAAAAAGAAAAAAATGAGCTGGACGTGATGGCAGGTGCCTGTCATCCCAGCTACGCGGGAGGCTGAGGCAGGAGAATCACTTGAACCCCAGGAGGCGGAGGTAGCAATGAGCTGAGATCGTGCCACTGCACTGCAGCCTGGGCAACACAGCAAGACTCCTTCTCAAAAAGAAAAAGAAAAAAATGAGGTTGACATGATGGCAGGTGCCTGTCATCCCAGCTACGCGGGAGGCTGAGGCAGGAGAATCACTTGAACCCCAGGAGGCGGAGGTAGCAATGAGCTGAGATCGTGCCACTGCACTCCAGCCTGGGTGACACAGCAAGACTCCTTCTCAAAAAGAAAAAGAAAAAAATGAGGTTGACATGATGGCAGGTGCCTGTCATCCCAGCTACGCGGGAGGCTGAGGCATCCCTTGGGAGGATGTTGAGGGGTGCACAGTGGCTAGGTAAGTGGGAAGGGACCTGGCTTCGGTTTACCTTCCTCTGGGGTTCTGTCTGCTGCTCTTCCCCAGCCTGGGTGATGGCTGGAGACCTCAGGTCTCCCTCTGGTGACACAGCCCTCCTGTGTGCCTGCTGGAGCAATCTCGGGCCTTGCCAATCTCCGTGCCAGAGGCCACACCTTGATCACAACATCCTATGGAGTCTGAGATCAAGATTTCTCAGGGTCGGGCCAGGCGTGATGGCTCACTCCTGTAATCCCAGCACTTTGGGAAGCTGAGGCGGACGGATCACGAGATCAGGAGTTCAAGATCAGCCTGGCCAACATGGTGAAGCCGCGTGTCTACTAAAACATACAAAAATTAGCCAGGCGTGGTGGCAGGTGCCTGTAATCCCAGCTACTGGGGAGGCTGAGGCAGGAGAATGGCTTGAACCCAGGAGGCGGAGGTTGCAGTGAGCTGAGATGGCGCTACCACCCTCCAGCCTGTGTGACAGAGCAAGACTCCGTCGCAAAAAAAAAAAAAAAAAAGCAAAAAAAAACAAGGTGTCTCAGGGTTGAGCTCCCTCTGGAGGCTCTAGGGGAGGATCCTTCCTGCCTCTTCCAGCTCCTGGGGGCTTCAGGCATCCCTGGGCTTGTGGCCGCATCACTCCAGTCTCTGCCTCTGTCTCCACGTGGCCTCTTCCTCTGTCTCCTCTTCTGTCTCTTAGAAAGACACCTGTCACTGCATTAAGGACCCACCCTACTCCAGGATGATCTCATCTCCAGATCCTTCACTTAATGACATCTTCAAAGACCTTTATTTCCAAATAAGGTCCCATCCACAGGTTCTGGGGGGTAAGGATACAGATGTAGCTTTTGATTGGACTATAGTTCAACCCACTGCAATTGTATCTAGTTCCTTCTGGAGGCTCTAGGGGAGGATCCTTCCTGCCTCTCCCAGCTCCTGGGGGCTCCAGGCGTCCCTGGGCTTGTGGCCGCATCACTCCAGTCTCTGCCTCCATCTCCATGTGGCCTCTTCCTCTGTGTCTGTGTCTCCTCTTCTGTCTCTTAGAAGGACACCTGTCATTGCCTTTAGGGTCCACCCCAACCCTGGATGATCTCATCTCCAGATCCTTAACTAATTACATCTGCAAAATTACTTATTACCAAGTAAGATCTCATTGCAGGTTCTTTGCTTTAAGATGTGGACAGATCCGGCCGGGCGCAGTGGCTCATGCCTGTAATCCCAGCAGTTTGGGAGGCCGAGGCGGGTGGATCACAAGGTCAGGAGATCGAGACCATCCTGGCTAACACAGTGAAACCCCATCTCTACTAAAAATACAAAAAATTAGCCGGGCGTGGTGGCGGGCGCCTGTAGTCCCAGCTACTCAGGAGGCTGAGGCAGGAGAATCGCTTGAACCCGGGAGGCGGAGGTTGCAGTGAGCCCAAATCACCCCACTGCACTCCAGCCTGGGTGACAAAATGAGACTCCATCTCCAAAAAAAAAAAAAAAAAAAAAATAGAAATCTCAGAGACTCAGCACCACTCTGGGTGACAGAGCGAGACTCCATCTCCAAAAAAAAAAAAAAAAGAAATCTCACAGATTCAGCCCCACTCCGGGTGACAGAGCGAGACTCCATCTCAAAAAAAAAAGAAATCTCAGAGACTCAGCCCCACTCTGGGTGACAGAGCGAGACTCCATCTCAAGAAAAAAAAAAAAGAAATCTCAGAGACTCAGCCCCACTCTGGGTGACAAAACGAGACTCCATCTCCAAAAAAAAAAAAAAAAAAGAAATCTCAGAGACTCAGCCCCACTCTGGGTGACAGAGCGAGACTCCATCTCAAAAAAAAAAGAAATCTCAGAGACTCAGCCCGACTCTGGGTGACAAAACGAGACTCCATCTCCAAAAAAAAAAAAAAAAAAAGAAATCTCAGAGACTCAGCCCCACTCTGGGTGACAGAGCGAGACTCCATCTCAAAAAAAAAAAAAAGAAATCTCACAGATTCAGCCCCACTCTGGGTGACAGAGCGAGACTCCATCTCAAAAAAAAAAGAAATCTCAGAGACTCAGCCCGACTCTGGGTGACAAAACGAGACTCCATCTCCAAAAAAAAAAAAAAAAAAAAAGAAATCTCAGAGACTCAGCCCCACTCTGGGTGACAGAGCGAGACTCCATCTCAAAAAAAAAAAAAAGAAATCTCACAGATTCAGCCCCACTCTGGGTGACAGAGCGAGACTCCATCTCAAAAAAAAAAGAAATCTCAGAGACTCAGCCCCACTCTGGGTGACAGAGCGAGACTCCATCTCAAAAAAAAAAAAAAAAGAAATCTCAGAGACTCAGCCCCACTCTGGGTGACAGAGCGAGACTCCATCTCAAAAAAAAAAAAAAAAGAAATCTCAGAGATTCAGCCCCACTCTGGGTGACAGAGCGAGACTCCATCTCAAAAAACAAACAAACAAAAAAAATCTCAGAGACTCAGCCCCACTTCCCCAGGGATCACAGGAGTGAGGAGGCTGCAGAGCCTGCGACCGGATGCGTTTTCACTGGGTAAGTTTGCCAGGAAAGCCCCTCGTCTCAGGGGAATTCCACGGGCAATACTGGGGTCACGGAAACCAGGCCTGCCTGGGTTGGACAGTAAAGGCTGCCTGGAGCCAGGAACTAGCCCCACAGGCCCCTGCAAGACCCTCCTAGGGATGGTGTTGTTGAGACCTTCCACGACCAGTGGGTCTGTCAGACCGCGTGCCCACTCTTTGCTCTTGCCCTGGCTTCTAAGAGGGCGGACGTGCAGGTCTGTCCTGGGGAAATGAGGGATCCTCCAGCCCCCCACCCTCCACCCACCGTGAGGCTGACTCCTGGTTCCCACCTCCTGCAATGTGGCTGGTTCTGCTACTGCTCAGAGTCCCCCAGGGCAGGTGCCACAGTCTCCGGCAGTTACAAGACCGACCCACTTCTGTCTGAACTTGAGATACCATCCCCTGGGTTACTGTTAAAAGGGGTCGTGTGGATGAGGGGCTCCAACTGTGCTCAGTTTTATTTATTTATTTATTTATTTATTTATTTATTTATTTATTTATTGAGATGGAGTCTCGCTCTGTCACCCAGGCTGGAGGGCAGTGGCGTGATCTCGGCTCACTGCAAGCTCCGCCTCCCAAGTTCAAGCGATTCTCCTGCCTCGGCCTCCCGAGTAGCTGGGATTACAGGTGTCCACCACCACGCCCGGCTAATTTTTGTATTTTTAGTAGAGACGGGGTTTCACCATGTTGGTCAGGCTGGTCTTGAACTCCTGATCTCAGGGGATCTGCCCGCTTCAGCCTCACAAAGTGCTGGGATTACAGGCGTGAGCTGCTGTGCCTCGCCTGATATTTTTGTTTTTGTTTTTTTTAATTATTTGATTTTATTTATTTTTATTTATTTTTTTTGAGATGGAGTTTCGCTCTTGCTGCCCAGGCTGGAGTGCAATGGTGCAATCTTGGCTCACTGCAACCTCGGCCTCCCAGGTTTAAGTGATTCTCCTGCCTCAGCCTCCTGAGTAGCTGGGATTACAGGCACCTGCCACCACACCCAGCTAATTTTTGTATTTTTAGTAGAGATGGGGTTTCACCATGTTGGTCAGGCTGGTCTCGATCTCCTGAACTTGTGATCCGCCTACCTCTGCCTCCCTAAGTGGTGGGATTACAGGCATGAGCCACCGCGCCCAGCCATGTGTTGTACCATGGATCTCTTGAATCTGTCTATCCTGCAAAACTGCCTCCCGGGTTCAAACGATTCTCCTGCCTCAGCCTCCCGAGTAGCTGGGATGACAGGCGCCCTCCACCACGCCCGGCTAATTTTTGTATTTTTAGTAGAGACGGGGTTTCACCATGTTGGTCAGGCTGGTCTCGAACTCCTGACCCCGTGATCTGCCTGCCTCGGCCCCATGTTTTGACATTCTTAAGGATTTTTCTCGCCTTTTCCAGGTACACAGATCTCCTTCTGCAGATCTCAGCCGCTTTCCAGGGAGGAGGCGTTGGCTTGCGTCCATATTAACAGGCTGTTTCAGGGACTTACGAATCTTTGCTGCAATTTTCTCCTCCTGGAGTAAAATATAGCTTTTTAATAACTGTACTGGGTTGAATGGGGCCAAAATTAAGATCCACCTGGAGCCTGTGTATAGGCTCTTAATTGGAAATAGGGTCTTTGCAGATGTCATTAAGTTAAGGGATCTGGAGATGAGATCTTCCTGGAGTAGGGTGGGTCCTAAATGCAATGACAGGTGTCTTTCTAAGACACAAAAGAGGAGACACAGACACAGAGGAGGAGGCCACGTGGAGACGGAGGCAGGGACTGGAGTGATGCGGCCACAAGCCCAGGGACGCCTGGAGCCCCCAGGAGCTGGGAGAGGCAGGAAGGACCCTCCCCTAGAGCCTCCGGAGGGAGCTCAGCCCTGAGACACCTGCACCTCACACTCCTGGTCTCCAGGGTGGAGAGAGGATGAATCTCCGTTGTTTCCATTGTCTACCTTGTCATCATTCATTACAGCAACCCCAGCAAAACTTCTACAACAACAACCTTCTTCCTTTCCTTCTCCTCACACTCCCTTCAGACCCGTCATTCTGGCCTTCGGGAACCTGTCCTGGGTTGACAACCTCCTCTCCTGCACACAGTCTGATGTCTGACTTCTCAGAACCCTCTGGCCACAGAAACAGTCTCAAACTGACTTCCCAGGCTTCGATAGTTTCATTATTTATTTATTTTTAAATGTTATGTATGTATGTATGTGTGTATGTATGTATGTATTTATGTATTATTTGTGTATTTATTTATTTATTTTGAGATGGAGTTTTGCTTTTGTCGCCCAGGCTGGAGTCCAGTGGGCCTATGTAAGCTAACCTCAACCTGTGCCTCCTGGGTTCAAGCGATTCTCCTGCCTCAGCCTCCCGAGTAGCTGGGATGACAGGCACCTGCCACCACACCCGGCTCATTTTTGTATTTTTAGTAGAGACGGGGTTTCACCGTGTTGGCCAGGCTGGTCTCAAACTCCTGACTTCAGGTGATCCACCCGCCTCGGCCTCCCAAAGTGCTGGGATGACAGACGTGAGCCACTGTGCCTGGCCTGGTATCTTTATTTTTTATTTTTTTATTATTTTATTTTATTTATTTTTATTTATTTATTTTTGAGATGGAGTTTTGCTCTTGCTGCTCAGGCTGGAGTGCAGTGGCTGTATATTGGCTCACCTCAACCTCCGCCTCCTGGATTCAAGCAATTCTCCTGCCTCAGCCTCCCAAGTAGCTGGGATGACAGGCACACCACCACGCCTGGCTAATTTTTGTATTTTTAGTAGAGATGGGGTTTCACCATGTTGGCCAGGCTGGTCTCGAACTCCTGACCTCAGGTGATCTGCCCACCTCAGCCTCCCAAAGTGCTGGGATGACAGGCGTCAGCCACAGCGCCCGGCTGGATATTTTTATTTTTTATTTTTTTATTATTTTATTTTATTTTATTATTTTTGAGACGGAGTTTCACTCTTGTCACCCAGGCTGGAGTGTAGTGGCGCGATCTCGGCTCACCTCAACCTCCACCTCCCAGGTTCAAGCGATTCTCCTGCCTCAGCCTCCGAAGTAGCTGAGATTGCAGGTGCCCGCCACCACGCCCAACTAATTATTATTATTATTATTCTTTTTAGTAGAGACGGGGTTTCACCATGTTGGCCAGGCTGGTCTCGAACTCATGACCTCAGGTGATCCGCCCGCCTCGGCCTCCCAAAGTGCTGGGATGACAGGCGTGAGCCACCGCGCCTGGCCTGATATTTTTCTATAACTCCATCCTGCTCACTCAGAAGTTTCTCTACAGCTGAGCTCATCCGTAGAGCCCCAGCCAGGGTGTCCCAGAGAAACCTTATGTTTTGTGATCAGAGGTTCTGAAAACCAAAGCTACCATCACCGACGGTAACGTGGGCACCGCCTGAGTCACTCAGGGGCTCTGGCAGATGGCACCTTGACTGGTTGGCTGGGGGGCACGGGGCTTATCTTGGTCACCGGCTCCAGGGGAGCAGGTGGTTACAGAGATAGCAAATCATCTCTGTTTCACTGGGCAAGTGTCAACTCAGTTTCTCAACACAAAGGAAGTCTTTTGAAAGATGCTCTCGCTGTTAGCACCTGTTCATCGCTCCCCCTGCCTGCACCCAAAGACGTGGATGAAGTTTTGAAATTAAAATCTGTCTGATCAGGAGCCACGGCCTCTTAGGAAATGTGTTATTGCTTCATTGTTTGGCTGTTTCTAATTCCCGTGGGAATCTCCTGGCTGGCATCTGTCTTCAGCACCCACCACAGGCATTTTTACTTTTCCTTCATAGCAGATTTGAGGCGTGTGGCTGGGGGAAATTCCCCTGCCTTGCCTTCCCCTCCGCTCCCCTTCCCTCTCCTCCCCCATCCCTCCTCCCCTCCTCCCCTTCCCTCCCCCCTCCCCTCCCCTTCCCTCCCCCCTCCCCTCCCCTTCCCTCCCACCTCCCCTCCCACCCTCCCCTCTCATTCCCCTCCTCCCCTCCCCTCCCCCTCCTCCCCTCCCCCTCCTCTCCTCCTCCCATCCCCTCCCGTCCCCTCCCCTCCCCTCATCCCCTCCCCTCCCCTCCGCTCCCTCTTCTCCCCTTCCCTCCCCTCCCCCGACTCCTCCCCTCGGCTCCCCTCCCCTCCCCTTCCCTCCCACCCTCCCCTCTGATCCCCTCCCCCTCATTCCCGCCTCTCCTCCCCTCTCCTCCTTCCCCCCTCCCCTCCCCTCCCCTCATCCCCTCCCCTCTGCTCCCCTTCCCTCTCCTCCCCCTCCCTCCTCCCCTCCTCCCCTCCCCTCCCTCCTCCCCTCCCCTTCCCTCCTCTCCTCCTCCCATCCCCTCCCCTCCTGCTCCTCTCCTCCCCTCCCCCCTTCCCCTCTGGTCCCCTCCCCTCCTTTCCCCCCTACCCTCCCCCTCCACTCCACTCCCCTCCGCTATCCTCCCCTCCCCTGCTTGCCCTCCTCTCCTCTCCCCTCCCCTCCACTATCCTCCCCTCCCCTCCCCCTCATTCCCGCCTCTCCTCCCCTCCCCTCTCCTTTCTTTTCCTTTCCTTTTTTAATTTTGAGACAGAGTCCGCAGGCTGGAGTGCAACGGTGCAATCTCGGCTCACTGCAACCTCCATCTCCTGGGTTCAAGCGATTCTCCTGCCTCAGCCTCCTGTGTAGCTGGGACTATAGGCACCCACCACCACACCCAGCTAATTTTTGTATTTTTAATAGAGACGGATTTTCACCATGTTGGCCAGGCTGGTCTCAAACTCCTGACCTCAGGTGATCCGCCCACCTCAGCCTCCCAAAGTGCTGGGATTGCAGGTGTGAGCCAACGTGCCCGCTCAGGCCCTGCCTCTCTGTTTCTGTGCCTGTCTGTCCCTCAACTAATACTGCCCAGGACCTTCCTTGTCAAGGGACAACTGCTTTAAGCACTACACTAAGCGTTATAGCCAAAGGAATGAATACATAATTATGAAATGTCCAGGGTGAAAGAGAGGTGGTTGCTGTTGCTGTTTTTTTTTTTTTTTTGAGACAGAGTCTCGCTGTGTCACCCAGGCTGGAGTGCAGTGGCGTGATCTCGGCTCACTGCAAGCTCCGCCTCCCGGGTTCACGCCATTCTCCTGCCTCAGCCTCCATAGTAGCTGGGACTACAGGTGCCCGCCACTATGCCTGGCTAATTTTTTTGTATTTTTAGTAGAGATGGGGTTTCACCGTGTTAGCCAGGGTGGTCTCGATCTCTTGACCTTGTGATCCACCCGCCTCGGCCTCCCAAAGTGCTGGGATTACAGTTGTGAGCCACCGCGCCCAGCGTTTTTTTTTTTTAGACGGAATCTCTCTCTGTTGCCAGGCTGGAGTGCCGTGGCACAATCTCAGCTCACTGCAACCTCCGCCACCCGGGTTCAAGCGATTCTCCTGCCTCAGCCTCCCTAGTAGCTGGGACTACAGGTGCCCACCACCAAGCCCGGCTAATTTTTTTGTGTATTTTAGTACAGACGGGGTTTCAATATGTTGGCCAGGCTGGTCTCGAACTCCTGCCCTCAGGTGATCCACCCGCCTTGGCCTCCCAAAGTGCCGGGATGACAGGTGTGAGCCACCACGCCTGACCACTAAGATTTTTTTTTTTGAGACAGAGTCTTGCTCTATCACCCAGGCTGGAGTGCAGTGGCGCGATCTTGGCTCACTGCAACCTCCTCCACCTCCCAGGTTCAAGCAATTCTCCTGTCTCAGCCTCCCAAGTAGCTGGGATTACAGGAGCTCACCACCACGCTGGGCTAATTTTTGTATTTTTAATAGAGACGGGGTTTCAGCATGTTGGCCAGGCTGGTCTCAATCTCTTGACCTCAAGTGATCTGCCCGCCTCGGCCTCCCAAAGTGCTGGAATGACAGGCGTGAGCCACCGCACCCGGCCACTAACATATCTTTAATAAGATCCGTCATCTAAGACCGGGGGCCACCTCCCTGTCTGGGTGCTGTTTCCCACGGGACAGGGAGGAAACACAGGCAGGAGCCCCTGGACACCAGCATTCACGCCTCCAAGGCTGAATTTACTATGTCAGGAAGTTGCCCAACCCTGCCTGAATAGCCAGCAAGAATTCTAATTATAGCAAACAGAAACACTTGCAGAAAAAAAAAAAAATGAGAACTGGAACATGACAATTTTCAAAGAAAGAGTCTTTCTTTCAAGGAAGGTCAGGTTCATGGTTACGAAGCTGCTGATCCCAACCCGTGGGAGAGAAGGGGGTCTCTGACAGCTCCCACCCCTCCCCACTGCCAGATCTTTATTGGGTCTGAGTTTCAGGGGTGGGGCCCCGGCTGGAGGTTATAAAACAGCTCAATCAAGGAGTACAACCTTCGGTTTCTCTTCGGGGAAAGCTGCTTTCAGCACACACGGGAAGATATCGGAAACATCCTAGGATCAGGACACCCCAGATCTTCTCGACTGTAGGCACGAAGGCTGTTTCTTCCACACAGCACTTTGATCTGCATTTAAGGTAAGGTCCCCTCTCCAGGGTGGGATGAGGGAAAAAGGGGGCAGGCAGGGGAGTCAATGGACTGTGGGTTCCCAAATCCATACTGGCAGACACGGGGCATTGGCACGTAACAGGTTTCTGCTGAGACCTGCTGTCCGTGGGCACCACACCACACATTGAACGACCCGGTACCAAAGAAAGACGTTTGCGATCTCGTTCATCGTTTGTAAGTTAGATGCCTCGGGTTTATAAAGGTGATAGCATTAGGAGTAATTTGACTGTGCTTTCTGCTTTTTTGGTGTGCTTGCTAGAAAATGTAAACACCTGCACGTGGCTGGAGTTCTCCGTTTATTAGAAAGCGCTGGTTTAGCTAGTCAACGAGCTCACGCCCAGGGCGAGCTGAGTGCCAGCCGGGGAGCCGCTTTTGGGGCTGGGACCCCAGCCTGCTTGTAGTGTTTCTCAGTGGTTTTCAAAGGCTGGCGGGACTCAGAATGTTCCACACGGCTGGTGAAACCTCAGGTCCCTCCTAGCAGCTTTATTCACAGTAGCCAAGAGGTGGAGACAGCCCTCATACCGCCATCTATAGATGAATGGAGAAATATAATGTGGTCCAGCCACACAGTGGAATATTACACAGCCATGAAAAGGAACAAGTGCTTTATTCACAATAGCCAAGACGTGGAGACAGCCCCCATACCCCCATCTATAGATGAATGGAGAAATATAATGTGGTCCAGCCACACAGTGGAATATTACACAGCCATGAAAAGGAACACACAGCTTTATTCACAGTAGCCAAGAGGTGGAGACAGCCCTCATACCCCCATCTATAGATGAATGGAGAAATATAATGTGGTCCAGCCGCACAGTGGAATATTACACAGCCATGAAAAGGAACAAGTGCTTTATTCACAATAGCCAAGACGTGGAGACAGCCCCCATACCCCCATCTATAGATGAATGGAGAAATATAATGTGGTCCAGCCACACAGTGGAATATTACACAGCCATGAAAAGGAACACACAGCTTTATTCACAGTAGCCAAGAGGTGGAGACAGCCCTCATACCCCCATCTATAGATGAATGGAGAAATATAATGTGGTCCAGCCGCACAGTGGAATATTACACAGCCATGAAAAGGAACAAGTGCTTTATTCACAATAGCCAAGAGGTGGAGACAGCCCCCATACCCCCATCTATAGATGAATGGAGAAATATAATGTGATCCAGCCACACAGTGGAATATTACACAGCCATGAAAAGGAACAAGTGCTTTATTCACAGTAGCCAAGAGGTGGAGACAGCCCTCATACCCCCATCTATAGATGAATGGAGAAATATAATGTGGTCCAGCCACACAGTAGAGTATTACACAGCCATGAAAAGGAACAAGTGCTTTATTCACAATAGCCAAGAGGTGGAGACAGCCCCCATACCCCCACCTATAGATGAATGGAGAAATATAATGTGGTCCAGCCACACAGTGGAATATTACGCAGCCATGAAAAGGAACATACAGCTTTATTCACAGTAGCCAAGAGGTGGAGACAGCCCTCATACCCCCATCTATAGATGAATGGAGAAATATAATGTGATTCATCCACACAGTGGAATATTACACAGCCATGAAAAGGAACAAGGCTCTGCCACAGATGGCAATGTGGGTGAACGCTGAGGACATCATGCTTCCTGAGAGAAGCCAGATACAAAAAGATACATAGTGTCTGTATGATTCTGTTTATTCCCTATGTCCAGATACAGGCAAATACACAGAGACAGAAAGTGGATGAGTGGCTGCCACAGGCTGGAGAGGGGGAAGGACGGGTCTTTAATGGGTGTGGGGTCTCCTTGTGGGGTGATGACAATGTTCTAGAAGATAGAAGTGGTGGGTTTTTTTTGAGACAGAGTCTCACTCTGTCGCCCAGGCTGGAGTGCAGTGGCACGATCTCGGCTCACTGCAACCTCCACCTCCTGGGTTCATGCAATTCTCCTGCCTCAGCCTCCTGAGTAGCTGGGACTACAGGCACCCGCAACTACGCCTGGCTAATTTTTGTATGTTTAGTAGAGACTTTGTATGTTTAGTAGAGTAGTAGAGATTTTGTATGTTTAGTATGTTTTGTATGTTGGTCAGGCTGGTCTCGAACTCCTGACCTCAAGCAATCCACCCCCTTCAGCCTCCCAAAGTGCTGGGATTACAGGCGTGAGCCACCGTGCCTGACCAATGAAAATATTAATCAATAAATGTTAAGAGCACAGATTTCCCAACGTTCTTACTCAGGCATCTTCCTGGACCACGGCCCCTACAGGCAAGTGTGACCGTGCGTCATGTGCCCAGCACATTTTGGACAGCAAGGCCAATATGGGCAGTCACCCCCTGGTCTCTTGGCTGAGCTGAACACAGACTCTGTCCGAAAGGAGACTCTAGAGATGGCCTGTTGCCTTGGAGGTGGGCTGTGGTCCCTCTGCCCAGGCAGGAAGGGGCTCCGAGGCCTCTGGAACCTCATTTCACTTTTTCCCTGCTGCCCTCAGTCCCGTCCCCAGCCTCAAAGGGCTCAGCTTTTTCAAGGCTCACCCCTTCCATTTATAATTTGGAGACAAGCAAGGTCCACTGATGCTAAAGCCATTTGGTTCTTTAAAAGACGTTAGGCCGGATGCAGTGGCTCACGCCTGTCATCCCAGCACTTTGGGAGGCAAAGGTGGGCGGTTCACCTGAGGTCAGGAGTTCGAGACCAGCCAGACCAACATAAGGAAACCCCGTCTCTACTAAAAATACAAAAATTAGCTGGGCGTGGTGGCACGTGCCTGTAGTTCCAGCTACTCGGGGGGCTGAGGCAGGAGAATCGCTTGAACCTGGGAGGCGAAGGTTGCAGTGAACCGAGATTGTGCCACTGCACTCCAGTCTGGGCAACAAGAGTGAAACTCCATCTCAAGACAAAACACACAGAAAAACATTACTTATGGTGGTGATGGGTTTGAGGACAGCCCATTAAATTTGGCATTTGAGGACCAGGCACTGAGACTCATGTTTATCATCCCAGCACTTTGGGAGTTTGAGACCAGCCTGGGCCACATAGTGAGACCTTGTCTCTACAAAAGAATTTAAAAATTGCTGGGCGCAGTGGCTCACGCCTGTAATCCCAGCACTTTGGGAGGCCGAGGCGGGCGGATCACGAGGTCAGGAGATCAAGACCGTCCTGGCCAACACGGTGAAACCCCGTCTCTACTAAAAATACAAAAAATTAGCCGGGCATGGTGGCAGGTGCCTGTAGTCCCAGCTACTCAGGAGGCTGAGGCAGGAGAATGGCGTGAACCCGGGAGGCGGAGGTTGCAGTGAGCCGAGATTGCACCACTGCACTCCAGCCTGGGCAACAGAGCGAGACTCCATCTCAAAAAAAAAAATAAATAAAAAATTAGCTGGGCGCGGTGCTGCACGCCTATAGTCCCAGCTACTCAGGAGGATGAGCTGGGAGGATCATTTGTACCCGGGAGTTCGAGGTTCCAATGAGCTATGATTGAACCTCTACTCCAGCCTGAGCAACAGAGCAGGACCCATCTCTAGAAACAGAACAAAAAATGCATCTCACTGCCTCCCCACCACACCCCAGTCCCTGTACGATTTTGAGACTTCACCCAAGTAAATGCCTTCAGCTGATAAGCAATGCAGGATCCTCTCCAATCCCTTCTCCCTGATACCCCTTGTTCAGTTACAAGCATTTCCCTTTTTTTTTTTTTTTTTTTGAGACAGAGTCTCACTCTGTCGCCCAGGCTGGAGAGCAGTGGCGCGATCTCGGCTCACTGCAACCTCTGCCTCCTGGGTTCACGCCATTCTCCTGCCTCAGCCTCCCGACTAGCTGGGACTACAGGTGTGCACCGCCACACTCAGCTAATTTGTGTATTTTTAGTAGAGACGGGGTTTCACCATGTTGGCCAGGATAGTCTCGAACTCCTGGCTCCTGGCCTCAGGTGATCCTCTGACCTCAGCCCCCAAAAGTGCTGGGATTACAGGCGTGACCCACCGCACCTTTGACTCCTGGTGTATCACATTCCATTTGTGTAAAAAGTTGCTGCTTGTGGGATCCTTGACGCTGGCATTGTGGAGATGCTTAATTTCCCGGAAGCCCCAAGGCTCTTGGCAATGAGTCAGGAGACTTTGAGCACCTCCAGCAGAGACCCTTGAATGACAGAGCCTGGAAACAGCCCTGAACCGACCAGTAGGGAGATTTTAAGCCTTGATTCCCAGCCTGGGATCCTCCAGGTGAGACCTCCTGATGGGCCCTGGGAGATTTTTTCCCCCTGGGGAAGGGGTGGTCCCCGAGGCACATGAGGCTCTCAGGCACCCCATGGCAGGGTGGAAGAGGAAAATCTCTTTGCGTGGCAGCCCCAAGACGGTCCCCGAGGTGCCATTACCTAGAAGGAAGAGTCTGGATTCTTTTCACTGCTGCTAACAGAGGTGTTAAGGGTGTTTCAGAAACATGAGTGGGGCCTGGCTGGGCACGGTGGCTCACGCCTGTAATCCCAGCACTTTGGGAGGCCAAGGGGGGCGGATCACGAGGTCAGGAGATCGAGACCATCCTGGCTAACATGGTGAAACCCCGTCTCTACAAAAAATACAAAAAATTAGCCGGGCGTGGTGGTGGGTGCTTGTAGTCCCAGCTACTCGGGAGGCTGAGGCAGGAGAATGGCATGAACCCAAGAGGCAGAGGTTTCAGTGAGCCAAGATCACACCACTGCACTCCAGTCTGGGCGACAGAGCGAGACTCCGTCTCAAAAAATAAATAAATAAAAGAGAAAAATGAGTAGGGCCCTTAGGAGACTCCACAGCCGCCTGCCCCAGCTGGCAAAGAAAGCTACCACTCCGGCCCGGGGCGGTGTCTCACGCCTGTAATCCCAGCACTTTGGGAGGCCGAGGCGGGTGGATCATGAGGTCAGGAGTTCGAGACCAGCCTGACCAACATGGTGAAACACCATCTCTACTAAAAATACAAAACTTAGCTGGGTGGGGTGGCAGGCGCCTCTAATCCCAGCTACTGGGGAGGCTGAGGCAGGAGAATCGCTTGAACGTGGGAGGTGGAGGTTGCAGTGAACCGAGATCGTGCCACTGCACTCCAGCCTGGGTGACAGAGTGAGACTCCATCACAAAAAAAAAAAAAAAAAAAAGAAGACAGCTGCCTCCCCAGAGCACGGTGTAGAAGAACCAGCCTGTGTGGGATGCGGCAGAAAGTTCCAGCCCAGGAGGCTGAGGTCCTGCACCCCCTTGTTACGGTAACTGCAGCCACTTAGGAATTTCTGTGTGTTGATTTCATAATTGTAATTAAACTTCCTTCCACTGCTTTGTTATCTGAGCTTCCTGGTGTGCCGCAGAGGATGTGTTTTCCTGGTTTGTGGATACAGCTCGAGCCAAGAACGGGCTAAATCCCCAGGGCAGGAGCTCTTTTTTTTTTTTTTTTTTTTTTTTTTGAGACAGAGTCTCGCTCTGTCGCCCAGGCTGGAGTGCAGTGGCGCGATCTCGGCTCACTGCAAGCTCCGCCTCCCAGGTTCAACAGATTGTCCTGCCTCAGCCTCCCAAGTAGCTGGGATTATAGGCGCCCGCCACCACGCCCGGCTAATTTTTGTGTTTTTAGTAGAGATGGAGTTTCACCATGTTGGCCAGGCTGGTCTTGAACTCCTGACCTCGGGCAATCTGCTCACCTCCGCTTCCCAAAGTGCTGGGATGACAGGCGTGAGCCACCGCACCCCGACGGCAGGGCTTCTTTCAAAGGGAAAGGCTGACACACACACAGATGCATACACACACAATGCACATACATGCACACGTACACACTCATGCAAACACATTTGTACACATACATTCACGCATACGTGCACACATACACACTCATGCACACACGTGTCCACATACATTCACACATGCGTGCACACATACACACTCATGCACACACGTGTCCACGTACATTCACGCATGCGTGCACACATACACACATGCACACACACGTGTCCACGTAGATTCACGCATGCGTGCACACATACACACTCAGGCACACACACGTGTCCATGTAGATTCACGCATCAGTGCACACATACACACTCAGGCACACACACGTGTCCACGTACAGTCACGCATGCATGCACACATACACACAGGCACACACACGTGTCCACGTACAGTCACGCATGCGTGCACACATACACACTCAGGCACACACATGTGCCCATGTACATTCACGCATACGTGCACATAAATACGCACTTCTAGGCACATACACGCACGCACACATGCAGACTCTCATGCATGTATATTTGTGTATGCATGTGTGTACACATGGAATGCAACGCACAGATACATATGCATTCAAACACACAAACACTGTGTGTATCTGCATGCGTGAAAACACACAAACACAGCCAGGCATGGTAGCTTACACCCGTAATCTCAGCACTTTGCGAGGAAAAGGCGGGCGGATCACCTGAGGCAGGAGTCTGAGACCAGCCTGACCCACATGGTGAAATCTCTACTAAAAAATACAAAAAAAAGTAGGCTGGGCGCAGTGGCTGACGCCTGTAATCCCAGGACTTTGGGAGGCTGAGGTGGGTGGATCACCTGAGGTCAGGAGTTCGAGACCAGCCTGGCCAACATGGAGAAGCCCCCCGTCTCTACTAAAAATACAAAATTAGCTGGGCGTGGTGGCGCATGCCTGTAATCCCAGCTACTTGGGAGGCTGAGCCAGAAGAATCGCTTGAACCCGGGAGGCAGAGATTGCGGTGAGCCGAGATCGCGCCATTACACTCCAGCCTGGGCAACAAGAGCAAAACTCTGTCTCAAAATAAATAAATAAATAATACAAAAATTAGCCGGGCGTGGTGGTGTGTGCCTGTAATCCCAGCTACTCAGGAGGCTGAGGCAGGAGAGCCGCTTGAACCCAGGAGGCAGAGGTTGCAATGAGCCGAGATCGTGCCACTGCACTCCAGTCTGGACAACAAGGGCGAGACTCCGTCACACACACAAGAAAACCCACAAACACATATGTGTGCACACAGATACGGGCACAAAAATGTACACACATGTGCAAGCACACACACATAGACACATGTATACACACATGGATATTCGTGCACACAATGCACACATGTACAGGCACACTCCGACGTGCATGACGTGTGCAAAGGCGCATTTGCACACACACATATGCACACTCACCACCGCTTTCCCTCCAGAAGCAGCTCCTTCTGCTGTGAGCACCAGGCTCCGGAAGGGGCAAGCATCCTTCATTACCCGCAACCCAGTTTCACAGCCAGTCCCCGCTGCCTGACTCTCGTCTCTCCTCCAGCAGGCACCTCTGTCCTGCGTTCCAGAGCTGCGTTCCCAATGCTCCTCCTTTGGCTCACGCTGCTCCTGAGCGCTATGCTCTGTCTCCTGCAAACGAAGGAGGGTAAGAGCTGGAGAAAAAAATCCACGTGCCATCTGGGTGGCGGGGAGGCGGGACAGACACACAACGTCAGCGTGCCGATGACTCAGGGACATCCCTGTACCCGTCACCAAGTTCCCTGTAATGCAGCATCTTGCAAAACGGTAGTACGGCCTCACGGGCAGGGACCTGATTGTGACACAGACGCCGTGTGAGGTGTTTTGATGAAACTCACCCGCTGCGATCAACAGCACCAGTAACAATTTTCAGTTTGCGTCATTGTTTATCTTACCTTTTCATTTTCTTTTTCTTTTTTTTTTTTTTTATTTTGGAGACAGGGTCTTACTCTCTTGCCCAGGCTGGAGTGCAATAGTGTGATCTCGGCTCACTGCAACTTCTGCCTCCCGGATTCAAGCGATTCTCCTGCCTCAGCCTCCCAAGTAGCTGAGATTACAGTTGCGTGCCACCATGCCTGGCTAATTTCTGTATTTTTGATAGAGACGGGATTTCACTATGTCGGTCAGGCTGGTCTCGAACTCCTGACCACAAGTGATCCGTCTGCCTTGGCCTCCCAAAGTTCTGGGATTTCAGGTGTGAGCCAGAGCGCCCAGCCTTTTTTTCATTGGTTTTTACTGTCTATTACTGCAGGGTTTCACTTTACCTTGAATTTCTTTTAACTTTAATTTGCTTTTCGTTCTTTAACTTCTTTTTTTTTTTTTTTGACACAGAGTTTCATTCTTGTTGCCCAGGCTGGAGTGTAATAGCCTGACCATGGCTCACCTCCTGGGTTCAACTGATTCTGTCTCAGCCTCCCAAGCACCTGGGATTACAGGTGTCTGCCACCACGCCCAGCTAATTTTTCTGTTTTTAGTAGAGATGGGGTTTCACCATGTTAACCAGGCTGGTCTCGAACTCCTGACCTCAGGTGATCTGCCTTCCTCGGCCTCCCAAAGTGCTGGGATTACAGGTGTGAGCCACTGTGCCCAACTGTGTCATCCCAACCCTTTGGGAGGCGAAGGCAGGCAGATGATCACAAGGTCAGGAGTTCGAGACCAGCCTGGCCAACACGGTGAAACCCCATCTCTACTAAAAATACAAAAATCAGCTGGGCATGGTGGTGGGTGCCTGTAATCCCAGCTACTTGGGAGGCTGAGGCAGGAGAGTCACTTCAACCCAGGAGGCGGAGGTTGCAGTGAGCTGAGATCGCGCCATTGCACTCCAGCCTGGGTGACAGAGCGAGACTCCATCTCAAAATGAATGGATGATTGAATGAATGAATGAATGAATGAATGAATGAATGAATGAATTTCTTATAAGAATTTTTTTCCCAGAGAGTTTGTTTTAAGGGATAAATTATCCTTTTAAGTTAGGAGAAAATAATGCCAGAAGTCTAGATATTCTTATGCTTTGCTCCTGCTTATCAAACCAAGGTTGTTGACCTTGATAACCACTCAAGATCCTTACAGTTTATAAAGTCATTTCCTCAAGTTTTCTAAGTGGCTGATCAGAGATAAACCCCTGAGAAATAGCTGATGTATGTTTCTAGCTTTGGGTGACCAGCAAAATGTGATAGAATATTGCCTTTTACTGGCCGGGGGTGACGGCTCACGTCTGTCATCCCAGCACTTTGGGAGGCTGAGGCGGGTGGATCACCTGAGGTCAGGAGTTTGAGACCAGCCTGACCAACAGGGCGAAACCCCGTCTCTACTAAAAATACAAAAGTAGCTGTGTGTGGTGGCGCATGCCTATAATCCCAGCTACTCAGGAGGCTGAGGCAGGAGAATTGCTTGAACCTGGGAGGCGGAGATTGCAGTGAGCCAAGATTGCACCATTGCACTCCAGCCTGGGCAACAGGAGCAAAACTCCGTCTCAAAAAAAAGAAAAGAAAAGAAAAGAAAAATACATTCTTTTGCAATTTGCAACCTGCCATTTCAAAAATCAGAGTCTATATAGGAGACTTTGTGTGAAATTTCTTTTTTTTTTTTTTAATTTGAGACAGAGTCTTGCTCTGACACCCAGGCAGGAGTGCAGTGGCGTGATCTCAGCTCACTACAACGTCTACATCCAGGGTTTAAGTGATTCTTCTGCCTCAGCCTCCCGAGTAGCTGGGATTACAGGTGCCCGCCACCACGCCTGGTTGAGTTTTGTATTTTTGCAGAGATGGGGTTTGTCCATGTTGGCCAGGCTGGTCTCGAACTCCTGACTTTTAAGTGATCTGTCCCCGTCGGCCTCCCAAAGTGCTGGGATTACAGGCATGAGCCACCGCACCCGGCCTTTGTGTGACATTCCTAAACCACAATTTGTTCTCGGTTCTTGAAAATAACACGTATGACACACCTGGTTATAAAAGGTATACTTTACACCACAAGAACAGCATAATTGGTCTGTTTGGTTGAGTTTCCCCTCTCTCCCCACATCCCACACCTTTGGGAATGTGATAAAATCACCCTTATAGGGAAGGCTGATTAGATCAATATGGCATTATTGACTTATGCCTTTTTGTGTTTTTTTGAGACAGAGTCTCACTCGGTCGCACAGGCTGGAGTGCAGTGGTGCAACCTTGGCTCACTGCAACCTCCCCAACTGGGTTCAGGTGATTCTCCTGCCTCAGCCTCCCGAGTAGCTGGGACTACAGGCGCCCGCCACCACGCCCGGCTAATTTTTGTATTTTTAGTAGAGATGGGGTTTCACTGTGTTATCCAGGATGGTCTCGATTGCTTGACCTCGTGATCCGCCCGCCTTGGCCTCCCAAAGTGCTCGGATTACAGGCATCAGCCACCACGCCTGTTCGCTTTGTGACTTCTACCAGCTCACAGAAGTCTCCTGTCTACATAGAACTCCACTTCCCAGCCAGGCTCAGTAGCTCACACCTGTCATCCCAGCACTTTGGGAGGCTGAGGCAGGCAGATCATGTGAGGTTGGGAGTTCGAGACCAGCCTGGCCAACATGGTGAAACCCCATCTCTAGTAAAAATACAAAGATTAGCTGAGTGTGGTGGTGGGCACGTGTCATCCCAGGTACTCGGGAGGCTGACACAGGATAATTGCTTGAACCCGGGAGGCGGAGGTTGCAGTGAGCCGAGATCGCGCCACTGCACTCCAGCCTGGGCGACAGAGTGAGACTCCATCTCAAAACAAACAAACAAACAAAAATACCCATTACAATGCTGTTTTAAGATTGTTGCGTATCAGCTGGGTGTGGTGACTCATGCTTGTAATCCCAGCACTTTGGGAGGCTGAGGCAGATGGATCACGAGGTCAGGAGATCGAGACCATCCTGGTCAACATGGTGAAACCCCATCTCTACTAAAAATACAGAAATTAGCCAGGCGTGGTGACGGGCTCCTGTAATCCCAGCACTTTGGGAGGCTGAGGCAGACGGATCACGAGGTCAGGAGATCGAGACCATCCTGGTCAACATGGTGAAACCCCATCTCTACTAAAAATACAGAAATTAGCCAGGCGTGGTGACGGGCTCCTGTAATCCCAGCTACTCGGGAGGCTGAGACAGGAGAATCACTTGAACCCGGGAGGTAGAGGTTGCAGTGAGCCGAGATTGCACCACTGCACTCCAGCCTAGGTGACAAAGCGAGACTCCATCTCAAAAAAATAAAATATTTAAAAAAATAAAATAAAAGAACTCCACCTCCCAAAGGTATTGGCTAACTCCACGGGCAACAAAAACCATACCCCTTACAGTGCTGTTTTAAGATTCTTCTGTATCTCTTCTAACTCCAACCTGTCACCATTTCAGATCCAAACCCACCAATCACGAACCTAAGGATGAAAGCAAAGGCTCAGCAGTTGGCCTGGGACCTTAACAGAAATGTGACCGATATTGAGTGTGTCAAAGACGCCGACTATTCGATGCAGGTAAATCATACTCTCTATTGTTTTTTATTTTTATTTTATTTATTTATTATTTTTTGAGACGGAGTCTCGCTCTGTCACCCAGGCTGGAGTGCGGTGGCACGATCTGGGCTCACTGCAAGCTCCGCCTTCCGGGTTCACACCATTCTCCTGCCTCAGCCTCCCGAGTAGCTGGGACTACAGGTGTCCGCCACGACGCCCGGCTAATTTTTTGTATTTTTAGTAGAGACGGGGTTTCACCGTGTTAGCCAGGATGGTCTCGATCTCCTGACCTCGTGATCCGCCCGCCTCGGCCTCCCAAAGTGCTGGGATTACAGGCGTGAGCCACCGCGCCCAGCCTAGACTCTCTATTGTTGACAAACAAGACGTTTCCGTCTTCTGCAGGAATCTCAGAACCAATAGTGCTTCCATCGCTGGTGTCATGACTACCTGGTTTCTGCCCCAAAGTCAACTGTGGGATTTGAAGTGACTTTGGAGGGTCTGGTTCCCCATCCGCGGGATATCTAAGATGGCACGCACTGGACAAGGTGGATATGAAAGTGAAATGAGGCTAAGCTATGAATAGTGGGAAACCAAACCCCACGCTGGGCGCGGTGGTTCACGCCTGTAATCCCAGCACTTTGGGAGGCTGAGGTGGGTGGATCACGCGGTCAGGAGTTCGAGACCAGCCTGGCCAACATGGTGAAACCCCGTCTCTACTAAAAATACGAAAATTAGCCGGGCACAGTGGCTCAGACCCGTAATCCCAGCACTTTGAGAGGCTGAGGCAGATGGATCACCTGGGGCCAGGAGTTCGAGACCAGTCTGGGCAACATGGTGAAACCCCGTCTCTACTAAAAATATAAAAATTAGCCGGGCGTGGTGGCGGGCGCCTGTAATCCCAGCTACTCTGGAGGCTGAGGCAGGAGAATCGCTTGAATCTGGGAGGCAGAGGTTGCACTGAGCCAAGATCGTGCCACTGCACTCCAGCCTGGGCGACAAGAGCGAGACTCTGCCTCAAATAAAAATCTGATCATCATTAGCATCAAATTAAGCACGGTGTCTCAGCAGCCATCGTATTCCTATGTCTCTCTTAGGCAATGAACAATAGCTATTGCCAGTTCGGAGCAATTTCCTTATGTGAAGTGACCAACTACACCGTCCGAGTGGCCAACCCACCGTTCTCCACGTGGATCCTCTTCCCTGAGAACAGTGAGAACAATGTTCATTGTTTGTTTATTCTCTCTCTATTCCCTCCCTCTCTCCCTCTCTCCTTCCCTCTCTCCCTCCCTCTCTACTTCCCGCCCTCCTTTGCTGTGTCTTTTTTGTTTCTCTTTTTCTTTCTTTCTTTTTCTTTTTCTTTCTCTTTCTTTCTTCTCTCTCTTTTCTTTCTTTTTTCTTTCTCTTTCTTTCTCTTTCCCTACCTTTGTTTCTCTTTTTCTTTCTCTCTTCTTCCTTTCTCTTTCCCTCCCTCCCTTTCTCTTTCTTTCTTCCCCTCCATCTCTTTCTTTCTTTCTCTTTCCCTCTCTCCCTTCTTTCCTTCTCTTTTCTTCAATGCTTCCTTCTTTCCCTCCTTCTCTTTTCCTTCTTTTCCTCCCTTCTTCCCACCCTCCCTCCTCCCTTTCTTTCTCTCTCCTTCCTTCCTTCTTCCTTTTTTTCTTTTCTTTCCTTCCCTCCCTGCCTCACTCCCTTCTCTCCTTCTCTCCTTCCTTCCTTCTTTCCCTTCTTCTTTTCTTTCCTTCCCTCCATCCTTCCTTTCTTTCTCCCTTTCTTCCTTTCTTCCTCCCTCCCTCCCTCTCTCTCTCTCCTTTCTCACTTTCTCTCTTTTCTTTTCTTTTCTTGTCTTTTCTTTTCTTTTCTTTCTTTTCTTTCTTTCCAGACAGGGTCTTGCTCTGTTGCCGAGGCTGGAGTGCAGTGGTGCAATCACAGCTTACTGCAGGCTTGACCTCCTGAGCTCAAACAATCCTTCTGCCTCCGCCTCCTATGTAGGTTGGACTACAGCCATGTGCCACCATATGCCCACCTAATTTTTTAAACACTTTTTTTTTTTTTTTTAGACAGAATCTCACTCTGTCCCCCAGGCTGGAGTGCAGTGGCATGATCTCGGTTTACCGCAACCTCCGGCTCCCGGGTTCAAGCAATTCTCCTGCCTCAGCCTCCCGAGTAGCTGGGATTACAGGCACCCGCCACCATGCCCAGCTAATTTGTGTATTTTTACTAGAGATGTGGTTTCACCATGTTGGTCTCGAACTCCTGACCTTGTGATCCACCCGCCTCAGCCTCCCAAAGTGCTGGGATGACAGGCGGGAGCCACTGTGCCCGGCCTCAAGTTAATTATTTTTAAGTTTAATGGATTTCCAGGGAGTTATGCTGTGTTAGAAAAAAAAGACCACTCCAAAGCGTGACACACAGAGTGATTTCATTTATACAACTGTCTTGAAATGGCAAAATTTTACAAACAGAAAACAGTCTCCTGGTTTGCAGGGATATAAGCAGGAGCAAGAGCTGAGAGAGGTGGGTCTGGCTGTAAAAGTGCTCCTTGGGGAGGCTGGGCACCGTGGCTCATGCCTATAATCCCAGCACTTTGGGAGGCCAAGGCAGGTGGATCACCTGGTTGGGAGTTCGAGACCGGCCTGACCAACATGGTGAAACCCCGTCTCTACTAAAAATACAAAAATTAGCCGGGCGTGGTGGCGGGTGCCTGTAATCCCACCTACTCAAGAGGCTGAGGCAGGAGAATCGCTTGAACCCGGGAGGCGGAGGTTGCAGTGAGCCGAGACCACGCCATTGCTCTCCAGCCTGGCCAACAAGAGTGAAACTAGGGTACTTGCCTGTAATCTCAGCTACTCAGCAGGCTGAGGTTGGAGGATCACTTGGGCCCAGGAGATCGAGGCAGCAGTGAGCTGAGATCTCACCACTGCACTCCAGCCTGGGCGACCGACCAAGACCTTGTCTCAAAAAACAAAAAACAAACAAACAAACAAAAAACCGTGAAAGAAAAAAATCTTGATTGGCCAGGCACGGTGGCTTACGCCTGTGTCATCCCAGCAATTTGGGAGACCGAGGCCCGTGGATCACCTGAGGTCAGGAGTTCAAGACCAGCCTGGCCAACATGGTAAAACCCCGTCTGTACTAAAAACACAAAAATTAGCCGGGTGTGGTGGTGCATGCTTGTAATGCCAGCTACTCTGGAGGCTGAGGCAGGAGAATCACTTGAACCTGGGAGGTGGAGGTTGTGGTGAGCCATTGCACTCCAGCCTGGGCAACAAGAGCGAAACTCTGTCTTACACACACACACACACACACACACACACACACTGAGTGAAAGAAAAACATCTGTAATCCCAGCAGTTTGGGAGGCTGAGGCGGGTGGATCACTTGAGGTCAGGAGTTCGAGACCAGTCTGGGCAACATGGTGAAACACCATCTCTATTAAAAATACAAAAATTAGCTGGGTGTGGTAGCGGGCGCCTGTTGTCCCAGATACTTGGGAGGCTGAGGCAGGAGAATCGCTTGAACCTGGGAGGCGGAGGTTGCAGTGAGCCGAGATTGCGCCACTGCCCTCCAGCCTGGGCGACGGAGCGAGACTCTGTGTAAAAATGAATAAATGAATAAATAAATAAAAGAATATGCAGGATCTTTCTGTATTATTATTATTTTTTACAATGGCTTGTGTATCCACTATGGTCTCAAAATACAAAAGGCACTCTAAAAAGCAATTAGAGTTTTTTTGTTTTTCAGATGAAGTCTCACTCTGTTGCCCAGGCTGGAGTGCAGTGGTGTGATCTCGGCTCCATGCAACCTCTGCCTCCCAGGTTCAAGAAATTCTCCTGCCTCAGCCTCCCTAGTAGCTGGGATTACAGCAGCCTGACATCACACCTGGCTAATTTTTTATATTTTTAGTAGAGATGGGGTTTCTCCATGTTGGCCAGGCTGGTCTCGAACTCCTGACCTCAGGTGATCCACCTGCCTTGGCCTCCCAAAGTGCTGGGATTACAGGCATGAACCACCACACCTGGCTTTGTTTTTTTTTTTGTTTTTTGTTTTGGTTTTTTTTGAGACGAAGTCTCACTCTGTTGTTCAGGCTGGAGTGCAGCGGCGCAATCTTGGCTCCATGCAACCTCTGCCTCCCAGGCTCGATAAATTCTCCTGCCTCAGTCTCCCTAGTAGCTGGGATTACAGGGGCCCGACATCACGCCCGGCTAATTTTTTGTATTTTTAGTAGAGACGGGGTTTCACCATGTTGGCCAGCCTGGTCTTGAACTCCTGACCTCAGGTGATCCACCCGCCTCGGCCTCCCAAAGTGCTGGGATCACAGGCGCGTGCCACCACACATGGCTAATTTTTGTATTTTTAGTAGAGACGAGGTTTCGAACTCCTGACGGGGTTTTAGTAGAGACAGGGGTTTCGAACTCCTGACCTCAGGTGATCCACCCGCCTTGGCCTCCCAAAATGCTGGGGTGACAGGCGTGAGCCACTGCACCCAGCCCCGATTCAAGTTTTCTTTCATGTTTGTGAACCCAGGTGGGAAGCCTCGGGCAGGTGCGGAGAATCTGACCTGCTGGATTCACGATGTGGATTTCTTGAGCTGCAGCTGGGCAGTAGGCCCAGCGGCCCCCGCTGATGTCCAGTACGACCTGTACTTGAACATTGCCAAGTAGGTGTGCCCTTGGGCAGGCCGGGCTGTCCCTGATGCGGGTGCCATCGGCATGGGGTCATACCCCAACCTTACCGCTTACCACAGCAGGCATCAACAGTACGAGTGTCTTCACTACAAAACGGATGCTCGGGGAACACGTATCGGGTGTCGTTTCGATGACATCTCTCGACTCTCCAGCGGTTCTCAAAGTTCCCACATCCTGGTGAGGGGCAGGAGCGCAGCCTTCAGTATCCCCTGCATAGATAAGTTTGTCGTCTTTTCACAGATTGGTGAGTAGCCCAGGACACTCCCTCCCACCCTCAGCTCTGTGATACCACGGCTTTAGCGTCACGCCAGATCCCACGGGACCACGTGGCTCCCAACACAGACGTTGGCCTCTCACATTTCCAGAGGCTGGACGTTGGAGGTCAGGGTGCTGGCTGGCTGGGCTCCTCGGGAGGTCTCTTCCTGGCTTGGAGAGAGGGTCATCTTCTCACTGTGTCTTCATGTGGTGGAGAGAGAGACAGAGATGAAGTTCTGGGGTCTCTTGTTAGAAGGGCACTAACACCATCATGGGTCCCATCATGGGTCATAGGATCCCTCATCATGGGTCCCATCATGGGTCATGGGAACCCCCATTGTGAGTTTCATCATGGGTCATAGGATCTCCCATCATGGGTCCCATCATGGGTCATGGGAACCCCCATCGTGGGTTTCATCATGGGTCATAGGACCCCCTATCATGGGTCCCATCATGGGTCATAGGACCCCCCATCATGGGTCCCATCATGGGTCATAGGACCCCCCATCATGGGTTCCATCATGGGTCATGGGACCCCCCCATCATGGGTTCCACCATGAGTCATGGGATCTCCCATCATGGGTTCCACCATGAGTCATGGGATCCCTCATCATAGGTCCCATCATGGGTCATGAGACCCCCCATCATGGATTCCATCATGGGTCATGGGACCCCCCCCATCATGGGTTCCACCATGAGTCATGGGATCCCCCATCATGGATTCCATCAAGGGTCATGGGAACCCCCATCATGGGTCATAGAATCCCCCATTATGGGTTCCGTCATGGGTCATGGGACCCCCCATCATGAGTTCCATCATGGGTCATGGGATCCCCGCATCATGGGTTCCGCCATGGGTCATGGGATCCCCCCATCATGGGTTCCGCCATGAGTCATGGGATTCCCCATCATGGGTTCCATCGTGAGTCATGGGATCCCCCATCATGGGTTCCATTGTGAGTCATGGGATCCCTCATCATGGGTTCCATCATGGGTCATGGGACCCCCTATCATGAGTCCCATCATGGGTCATAGGACCCCCTATCATGGGTTCCATCATGGGTCGTGGGACCCCCCCATCATGGGTTCCACCATGAGTCATGGGACCCCCCCCATCATGGATTCCATCATGGGTCATGGGACCCCCTATCATGAGTCCCATCATGGGTCATAGGACCCCCTATCATGGGTTCCATCATGAGTCATGGGACCCCATCATGGGTTCCACATGGGATCCCTCATCATTGGTTCCATCATGGGTCATAGGATCCCCCATCATAGGTCCCATCATGGGTCATGGGACCCCCCCCATCATGGGTTCCATCATGGGTCATGGGACACCCCCCCATCATGGGTTCCATCATGAGTCATGGGATCCCCCATCATGGGTTTCATCATGGGTCATAGGACCCCCATCATGGATTCCACCATGGGTCATGGGACCCACCCATCATGGGTTCCACCATGAGTCATAGGATCCCTCATCATGGGTTCCATTATCAGTCATGGAATCCCTCATCATGGGTCCCATCATGGGTCATGGGACCCCCCCATCATGGGGGTCCACCCTCATAACTTCAGCCCACCCCAGTCACCTCCGAAAGGCCCCACCTTCTAACACCGTCCAACCAGGGGTTAGAGCTTCAACGTAGGAATTTGGGACAGAAGGACACACACTTTCAGTCCATGATACCCGAGCTCCGGGGAACTCGGTGGTGAGAATGTCAATATGCCCAGAGCTGACGTGCCCTGACCCCTCGGGCAGGGTGCTCGGATGCTTCAGAAGAGGAGGGGGAAATGAGGAAGAGGAGGAGAAGGACAAGGAGAAGAGAAGGGAGGAGAGGAAGAGCATGAGCAGGGGGAGGAGAAGGAGAAGGAGGAAAAGAAGAAACAGAGGAAAAGGAGGGGGAGGAGGTGGAGATGGGGAGGGAAGGAAGAGGAGGAAGAGAAGAAAACGGAGAAAAAGGAGGGGGAGGAGGTGGAGATGGGGAGGAGAGGAGGAGGAGGAAGAGAAAATGGAGAAAGAGGAAGAGGAGGAGGTGGAGATGGGGAGGGGAGGAGGAGGAGGAAGAGAAAATGGAGAAAGAGGAAGAGGAGGAAGAGAAAATGGAGAAAGAGGAAGAGGAGGAGGTGGAGATGGGGAGGGGAGGAGGAAGAGAAAATGGAGAAAGAGGAGGGGGAGGAGGTGGAGATGGGGAGGGGAGGAAGAGAAGAAAACAGAGAAAGAGGAGGGGGAGGAGGTGGAGATGGGGAGGGGAGGAGGAGGAGGAGAAGAAAGAAGAGGAAGAAAGGAGGAAGAGGAGAGGGTGGAGGAGAAAGAAGAGGAAGAGGGAGAAGGAGACAGGGAGGAGAATGGAGAGGAGGAGGGGGAGGAAGAGAAGGTGGGGTCAAAGGGTGATGAGGTAGGGAGGGAGAAGGGGGGAGGAGGAGGAGAAAGAGGAGGACAGGGAGGCGGGTGGAGGGGGAGGAGGGGAGAGAGGAGGAGGGAGGAGGAGGGAGGAGGAGGGGAGAGGCGGAGGGAGGAGGGAGAAGGAGGGGAGAGGATGGAGGAAGGGGAGCAGGAAGGGGAGGAAAAAGGAGGAGGAGCAGAAGGAAGAAGGAGCAAGAGAAGAGGAGGAGAAAGAGGAGGAGGAGGAGGAGGAGGGTGGAGGGGGAGGAGGAAAGAGAGGAGGGAGGAGGAGGGAAGAGGATGGAGGAAGGTGAGCAGGAGGGGGAGGAAAAAGGAGGAGGAGCAGAAGGAAGAAGGAGCAAGAGGAGAGGAGGAGAAAGAGGAGGAGGAGGAGGAGGAGAGGGAGGAAAAGGAGGAGGAGGAGGGTGGAGGGGGAGGAGGAAAGAGAGGAGGGAGAAGGAGGGGAGAGGATGGAGGAAGGGGAGCAGGAGGGGGAGGAAAAAGGAGGAGGAGGAGAGGGAGGAAAAGGAGGGGGAGGAGGGTGGAGGGGTAGAAAAAGGAGGCAGAGGAACAGTAGGAGCGGAGGGGAGGAGGGGAGGGGAGGGGAGAAAGACCAGCAGGAGGGGGAGAAGGAGGAGGGGGCCAGGGCTGGACTTCCTTCCAGGGGCCCAGGGGAGACCCAGACAGACAGCCGGAGACACAGGGCTGGGCTGGTAGTCGGGTCACACCTGAGGATGTGGAAGTTCCTGGGGTTCCTGGGAAGAGGAGGATGTCTTGGGCCACTGGGAGAGGCGGGACATCCCCTGGGGGGCTGAGGTGGGGGAGGTGAGCAGCCAGGCAGGGGCCAGGAAGTGGAAGCTCCAGGAGGATGTGCACAAGTCAAAGTGTGGGAGTCTCCAGACTCCAGGGACCCATCCTGAATGATGCAGAGAGGGCCTCCAAGGCTCCAGTGCGCCGCAGGCGGGCACAGGGGCTTGGGAAGTAGGGGTTCGCCCTGGGCAGGGGTGGGGAGTGGGGCAGGCTGCCCAGCGGGGCTGAGCCGAGAGACGCAGGGGGCAGGGACAAAGACGTGCAGCTGCCAGTCCTCAGAAAAGCTGAATGCCTGATACTTCGGTGAACAAAAGGGTGGTTCTGAAGGCTGCTCCTGGTACTGCAGGGAGCAAAAGGGTGGTTCTGAAGGCTGCTCCTGGTACTGCAGGGAGCAAAAGGGTGGTTCTGAAGGCTGCTCCCAGGACAGTGGGGCTCCGAGGGTGCAACGCCAAGGCTCACTCCTCCCAGTGCCCCCAGCACAGCTCAGTCCTGTGTCTCTGCCTGTGGAGTTTCTTTGTTCCCTCTTCCTTTCTGGTGTTTTTCTCTCCCCCCTCCAAATGCATAGGAGAAGTAATTTGAAGTATCTCCAGAAAAAAAAAAAAAAGAAAAAAAGAAAAAGAATTGATTTCTTGTACTCCTAAAAGTGTTTTTCTCATTGCTAGAGATATTAACTCCACCCAACATGACTGCAAAGTGTAATAAGACACATTCCTTCATGCACTGGAAAATGAGAAGTCATTTCAATCGCAAATTTCGCTATGAGCTTCAGATACAAAAGGTAAATTTTCACACCCCTCGCCCCCGTACCCCCCGTGAACATCCCTTATTTTTGGTAAGTCACACTCTGGGGCCTTGGAACGGGCAAAAATCTCCTGTGATAACGCCACAGAAGGCACGGATCATTTAAAAAAAAAAAAAAAAAAAAAAAAAAAAGGCCGGGTGCGGTGTCTCACGCCTGTAATCCCAGCACTTTGGGAGGCCACAGATCGAGACCATCCTGGCTAACGCGGTGAAACCGCGTCTCTACTAAAAATATGAAAAAAAATTAGCTGGGCATGGTGGCACACTCTTGTAGTTCCAGCCACTGTGGAGGCTGAGGCAGGAGAATAACTTGAATCCAGGAGGTGGAGGTTGCAGTGAGCCGAGATCGCACCACTGCACTCCAGCCTGGGTGGCAGAGCGAGATTCCGTCTCATAAAAAAAAAAAAAAAAGTTTGAGACTGTATGCGGTCTGTTGTTTTTTATTTTTGTTATTTCTATTGTTATGTGGTTATTTTTATTTCTTCTTGAACTTTCTTTTTTCTTTTGTAGTGATCTACAGATTCAGTGCAAGCTTCCCAAATATTTCTGATCCACAGTTCGTTGGATTAGTTGAACATAAATATTTATTTATTTATTGAGCCACTCTGGCTCTGTAACCCAGGCTGGAGTGCAGTGGCTTAAATCTTGGCTCACTGCAACCTCTGCCTCCCAGGTTCAAGTGATTCTCCCGCCTCAGCCTCCCGAGTAGCTGGGATTACGGGCACCCACCAGCATGCCCAGCTAATTTTTTGTATTTTTAGTAGGAACAGGGTTTCACCATGTTGGCCAGGCTGGTCTCAAACTCCTGACCTCAGGTGATCCACCCGCCTCGGCCTCCCAAAGTGCTGGGATGACAGGTGTGAGCCTCTGGGCCCAGCCCATGTGCTATATTTAGTTTTTATATTTTATTTTATTTTATTTTATTATTTTATTTTATTTTATATTTTTTATTTTATATTATTTTATTTTATATTATTTTATTTTATTTTATATTTTTGAGATGGAGTCTTGCTCTGTCGCCCAGGCTGGGGTGCAGTGGCACGATCTCAGCTCACTGTAACCTCCGCCTCTCGGGTTCAAGCAATTCTCGGCTTCAGCCTCCTGAGTAGCTGGGACTACAGGCACCTGCCACCATGCCTGGCTAATTTTTTTGTATTTTTAGTAGAGACGGGGTTTCACCATCTTGGCCCGGCTGGTCAGGATCACTCCTGACCTCGTGATCCATCCGCCTTAGCCTCCCAAAGTGCTGGGATTACAGGCGTGAGGCACCGTGCCCAGCCATATATTTATTATTTATGCTCAAATACTAATTATTTCTTCTGTAAGTCTAAATCTGCTCAAAAACGTTAGGTCTATTAATTTCTTTTATATTACCAAGTATTTTTTAGCCAATCTGTTTGGGTTTTTTTTTTTTTTTTTTTTTAAGAAAATAAATGGCTGGGCCTGGTGGCTCATGCCTGTAATCCCAGCACTTTGGGAGGCCGATGCGGGCGGATCACGAGCTCGGGAGATTGAGACCATCCTGGCTAACAAGGTGAACCCTGTCTCTACTAAAAACACAAAAAAAATTAGCCGGGCGTGGTGGCGGCACCTGTAGTCCCAGCTACTCGGGAGGCTGAGGCAGGAGAATGGCATGAACCCAGGAGGCGGAGCTTGCAGTGAGCTGAGATCGCGCCACTGCACTCCAGCCTGAGCGACAGAGTGAGACTCTTTCTCAAGATAAAAAAAAAGAAATACAGCACAGACTTCTTTCTTTCTTTCACTGATTTGAGGGAGCAGGCATAGCTGCAGCCAGAGGCAGAGTCATAGCTAGTCTGGTGTTGCACCCCCCCTAGTTCGCCAGCCTGGCATAGGCTGTCTGTGGCTACCCCTGGGTGCATCTGGAAGCAGTCTGGGAGGACAGTGGGTCTTGTTTGTCCACAGGCCCCACGAAGCCCCCTCCCACCAAGGTCTTGCCACAGTGGCCCATAAGAAACCTTTTGGGCCGGGTGTGGTGGCTCATGCCTGTCATCCCAGCACTTTGGGAGGCCGAGGCAGGCAGCTCATGAGGTCAAGAGATCAAGACCATCCTGGCGGCCGGGCGCAGTGGCTCACGCCTGTCATCCCAGCACTTTGGGAGGCCGAGGCGGGTGGATCACAAGGTCAGGAGATCGAGACCATCCTGGTTAACACAGTGAAACCCCGTCTCTACTAAAAATACAAAAAATTAGCCGGGTGTGGTGGCGGGCGCCTGTAGTCCCAGCTACTCGGGAGGCTGAGGCAGGAGAATGGCGTGAACCCGGAGGGCGGAGCTTGCAGTGAGCCGAGATCACGCCACTGCACTCCAGCCTGGGCAAAAGAGCAAGACTCCGTCTGAAAAAAAAAAAAAAAAAAAAAAAAGACCATCCTGGCTAACATGGTGAAACTTTGTTTCCACTAAAAATACAAAAAATTAGCTGTGCGTGGTGGCGGGCACCTGTAGTTCCAGCTACTCGGGAGGCTGAGGCAAGAGAATCGCTTGAATCCGGGAGGCAGAGGTCGCAGTGAGCCGAGATCACGCCACTGCACTCCAGCCTGGGTGACAGAGCGAGACTCCGTCTCGTAAATAAATAAACAAACAAACCTTTTGGTCAGGTGCTATTTACCCCAAGCTCATTATTTTGCCCCCACTGCTGCCTGAAGGCCTTTCCAGAGCCCCCACTGTTTTGCTGGTTTTTCTAGAGGGAGAAATTTGAGTTTGGGAGGAGGCTGTCAGGGACGGTCCAGACACTCAAAAGTTTGTTTACTTTTGTCTTGCAGAGGATGCAGCCTGTAATCACAGAACAGGTGAGTGTTCCCTAACCCCAGCCGCTGTACTTGACATTGCAAAGGGTGAGTTTTATTATTAATAATAAAATCATAAAAATATTAACTCTTATTAATAAAATAATGAAAATATTATTAATAATAAATATTATTATTATTATTCACTGTTCAGTGACTTTCATTGGACAGACTCTGAGTGTCACCCTTACTGCGATCTTGCAAAACTGGGATATTTCCCATCCCCAAATTGAGGGATGGGAAAAGGAAGAGTCAGGGATGACACCTCCCAAGGTGTGAGAGCCAGATGCCATGGCTGGCCAGGTGCTGTCCAAACGAGGTCCACCTATTTGCCCCAAATTCCTTACCCTGGGCCAGGCAGCCCAAGTCCAGCAGGAACAAGCTACCAAACCATAGCTCTACCCAGCAGAGACAAGCATTCAGACAGGTGGCCCAGGCCTCAGACAAGCATCCCACACAGAGGACCCTCCACCAGCCCCCGTCTGGGACCTGCAGGAACAGACAGCCGGACCATGGCATTCTCTGTCCCGTCTCTCTCTCCATCTCTTTCCCCGTATCTCTCTCTCTGTGTCTCTGAATCTGTCTCCCTTTCTCCCTCCCTCTCTTTCTCTTTCTCTCTCTCGTCTCTATCTCTCTCCCCCTCTCTGAATCTCCCTCCCTTTCTCCCTCCCGGTATCTTTCTGGCTCTCTCCCTGTCTCTATCTCCCCGTTGCCGTCTCTCTCTGTGTCTCTGTCCCTCCCTCTCTCATTCTCCCTCCGTCTCTCATTCTCCCTCTCTCTCTTTATCTTTCTTTCTCTCCTTGTCTCTATCTCCCCCCTCCCTGTCTGTATCTGTCTCTGTATCTTCCTCCCTTTCTTCCTCCATCTCTCTCTCCCAGTCCGTATCTCCCCGTCCCTATCTCTCTCTGTGTCTCTGTGTCTCTGTCCCTCCCTCTCTCATTCTCCCTCCCTCTATCTTTCTTTCTCTCCTTGTCTCTATCTCCCCCCTCCTGTCTGTCTGTCTCTGCATCTCTCTCCCTTTCTCCCTCCCTCCATCTTTCTCTGTCTCCTGGTTTCTATCTCCCACCGTCCCCGTCTGTTTCTCCATGTCTGTCTCTGTATCTCTCTCCCTTTCTCCCTCCCTCCATCTTTCTCTGTCTCCTGGTTTCTATCTCCCACCGTCCCTGTCTGTTTCTCCATGTCTGTCTCTGTATCTCTCTCCCTTTCTCCCTCCCTCCATCTTTCTCTCTCTCCCTGTCTCTAGCTCCCCGTCTCCCCATCTCTCTCTCCGTGTCTGTCTCTGTATCTCTCTCCCTTTCTCCCTCTCTTTCTCTTTCTCTCTCTGCCTCTATCTCTCACTGTCCTCATCTGTGTCTCTGTCTCTCCCTCTTTCATTCTCCCTCTATCTGTCTCTCTCGTCTGTATCTCCCCCTCTCCCAGTCTCTCTGTCTGTATCTCTGCATCTCTCTCCCTTTCTCCTTCCCTCTCTTCATCTTTCTTTTTGAAACAGTTTCGCTCTCTTGTTGCCGAGGCTGGAGTGCAATGGCACGATCTTGGCTCACTGCAATCTCCGCCTCCCAGGTTCAAGCGAATCTACTCCCTCAGCCTCCCAAGTAGCTGGGATTACAGGCACTCGCCACCATGCCCAGCTAACTATTTTTTTTTTTTTTTTGTATTTTTAGTAGAGACAGGGTTTCACTATGTGGGCCAGGCTGGTCTCGAACTCCTGACCTCAGGCGATCCACCTGCCTCAGCCTCTCAAAGTGCTGGAATTACAGGGGTGAGCCACCATGCCTGGCCCCTCTTTTTATCTTTCTAGCCCTCTCCCTGTCTCTATCTCCTCCTCTCACTGTCTCTCTCTCTCTTCCCCTCTGTCTCTCTCTCCCTTCCCCTCTCTCTCTCCCTTCCCCTCTCTCTCTCTCCTTTCCCCTCTCTCTCTCTCCCTTCCCCTCTCTCTCTCTCCCTTCCCCTCTCTCTCTCCCTTCCCCTCTCTCTCTCCCTTCCCCTCTCTCTCTCCCTTCCCCTCTCTCTCTCCCTTCCCCTCTCTCTCTCCCTTCCTCTCTCTCTCTCCCTTCCCCTCTCTCTCCCTTCCCCTCTCTCTCTCTCCCTTCCTCTCTCTCTCTCCCTTCCCCTCTCTCTCTCTCCCTTCCCCTCTCTCTCTCTCCCTTCCCCTCTCTCTCTCTCCCTTCCCCTCTCTCTCTCCCTTCCCCCCTCTCTCTCTCCCTTCCCCTCTCTCTCTCCCTTCCCCTCTCTCTCTCTCCCTTCCCCTCTCTCTCTCCCTTCCCCTCTCTCTCTCTCCCTTCCTCTCTCTCTCTCCCTTCCCCTCTCTCTCTCTCCCTTCCCCTCTCTCTCTCTCCCTTCCCCCTCTCTCTCTCTCCCTTCCCCTCTCTCTCTCCCTTCCCCCCCTCTCTCTCTCCCTTCCCCTCTCTCTCTCCCTTCCCCTCTCTCTCTCTCCCTTCCCCTCTCTCTCTCCCTTCCCCTCTCTCTCTCCCTTCCCCTCTCTCTCTCTCCCTTCCCCTCTCTCTCTCTCCCTTCCCCTCTCTCTCTCTCCCTTCCCCTCTCTCTCTCTCCCTTCCCCTCTCTCTCTCTCCCTTCCCCTCTCTCTCTCTCCCTTCCCCTCTCTCTCTCCCTTCCCCTCTCTCTCTCTCCCTTCCCCTCTCTCTCCCTTCCCCTCTCTCTCTCCCTTCCCCTCTCTCTCTGTCCCTTCCTCTCTCTCTCTCCCTTCCCCTCTCTCTCTCTCCCTTCCCCCCTCTCTCTCTCTCTCCCTTCCCCTCTCTGTCTCTCCCTTCCCCTCTCTCTCTCTCCCTTCCTCTCTCTCTCTCCCTTCCCCTCTCTCTCTCTCCCTTCCGCTCTCTCTCTGTCTCTCCCTTCCCCTCTCTGTCTCTGTGTCTCTATGTCTCTCCCTTTCTCCCATTATTTCTCTGTTGTCTCTTTCTTTCTCTGCCTCTGTCTGTCCCCGTGCATTAGTCCATTGTCACTCTGCTGATAAACACGTACCCAAGACCGGGTAATTTATAAACAAAAGGGGGTTCCTGGACTCACAGTTCCACGTGCCTGGGGAGGCTTCACGATCACGGCAGAAGGTGAAGGAGGAGCAAAGGCATGTCTTACACGTCAGCGGGCAACACAGAATGAGAGAGCCGCCGGGCGCGATGGCTCACACCTGTAATCACAGCACCTTGGGAGGACGAGGTGGGCGGACCACGAGGTCAGGAGTTCAAGACCAGCCTGGCCCACATGGTGAAACCCAGCTCTACTAAAAATACAAAAAATTACCCAGACGTGGTGGTGGCGGGCGCCTGTAATCTCAGCTACTCGGGAGGCTGAGGCAGGAGAATAGCTTGAACCCGGGAGGCGGAGGTTGCGGCGAGCTGAGATCGCGCCATTGCACCCCAGCCTGGGCGACACAGCGAGACTCTGTCTCGAGGAAAAAACAAAAAAAAATGAGAGCCGAGAGAAAGGTTTCCCTTATTAAACCATCAGATCTCGTGACACTTATTCACTACCCCGAGAACAGTGGGGTGGGAAGCTGCCCCCATGATTCAGTTATGTCCTACCCAGTCCCTCTAACAACACATATGAGTTATAAGGGCTACAATTCAAGATGAGATTTGGGTGGGGACACAGCCAAACTACATCACCCACTCTCTCTGTCTCTTTGTCTCTCTATGTCTCTCTGTTTCTGTTTTTCTCTGTCTCTGTTTTTCTCTTTTCCTCTCTCTGTCTCTTTGTATCTGTCTCTCTCTGTCTCTCCGTTTCTATCTCTGTCTCTCTCTGTCTATGTCTCTGTTTCTGTTTTTCTCTGTTTTTCTTTCTCTCTGTCTCCCCTCTCTCTGTCTCTTTGTATCTCTGTCTGTCTCCGTCTCTCCCTGTTTCTGTCTGTCTCTGTCCATCACCCACTCTCTCTGTCTCCGTTTCTGTTTTTCTCTCTGTCTCTGTTTTTCTCTTTCCATCTCTGTCTCCCCTCTCTGTGTCTCTTTGTATCTCTGTCTCTCTCTCTGTCTCTCCCTGTCTGTTTGTATCTCTGTCTGTCCTCCTGTATTACTCCATTTTCACGGACTAATGAGGATCCTTACTGCCTCTCCCAGCTCCTGGGGACTCTGGGGTCCCTGGGCTTGTGGCCATATCACTCCACTCTCTGCCTCCGTCTCCACATGGCCTTCTCCTCTGCATCTGTGTCTCCTCTTCTTTTAATTAATTAATTTATTTATTTATTTATTTATTTATTTTTTGAGATGGAGTCTTGCTCCGTCACCCAGGCTGGAGTGCAGTGGTGCAATCTCAGCTCACTGCAACCTCCGCCTCCCGGGTTCAAGCGACTCTCCTGCCTCAGCCTCCCGAGTAGCTGGGATTACAAGCGCCTGCCACCACACCCAGCTAATTTTTGCATTTTTAGTAAAGACGGGATTTCACCTTGTTGGTCAGGCTGATCTCGAACTCCCGACCTCAGGTGATCCACTCGCCTCAGCCTCCCAAAGTGCTGGGATTACAGGCATGAGCCCCCGCACCCGGCCATGTCTCCTCTGCTTTTAAGGATATTGGTCATTGCATTTAGGGTCCACCCTGATCCAAAATGACATCATCTCAATCTACATCTTAATGACATCTGCCATGAAGAGCTATTTCATCATAAGACCCCATTGTAAGGTGCTGGGGGCTAAGACTGTAACATATGAATTTTGGGAGATCACAATGCAGCCTCATTCTTTTGCACCCGTCAAATATGAACGGTCTTTTCTTCTACCTTTTTTTTTTTTTTCAGACGGAGTCTCGCTCTGTCGCCCAGGCTGGAGTGCAGTGGAGTCATCTTGGCTCACTGCAAGCTCTGCCTCCTGGGTTCACGCCATTCTCCTGCCTCAGCCTCCTGAGTAGCTGGGACCTCAGGCGCCCACCACCACACCCGGCTAATTTTTTGTATTTTTAGTAGAGATGGGGTTGCACTGTGGTCTCGATCTCCTGACCTTGTGATCCGCCCGCCTCGGCCTCCCAAAGTGCTGGGATGACAGGTGTGAGCCACCGCGCCCGGCCGAGCTATTTCATCATAAGGCCCCACTGTAAGGTGCTGGGGGCTACGACTGTAACACATGAATTTTGGGGAATCACAATGCAGCCTCATTCTTTTGTACCCGTCAAATATGAATGGTCTTTTCTTCTACTTTTTTTTTTTGGTTTTTAATTTCAGACAGGCTCTCACTCTGTCACCCACCTCCTGGGCTCAAGGGATCCTCCTGCCTCAGCGTCCGAGTACCTGAAACCACAGGCGTTTGCCACCATGTCAACTCATTTAAAAAAAAATTTGGCTGGGCTTGGTGGCTCACAGTGGTAATCCCAGCACTTTGGGAGGCCGAAGCGGGCGGATCATGAGGTCAGGAAATCGAGACCATCCTGGCTAACATGGTGAAACCCCGTCTCTACTAAAAATACAAAATTAGCCAGGCGTGGTGGTGCACGCCTGTAATCCCAGCTACTCGGGAGGCTGAGGCAGGAGAATCGCTTGAATCTGGGAGGCGGAGGTTGTGGTGAGCCAAGTTGGTGCCACTGCACTCCAGCCTTGGCAACAAGAGCAAAACTCTGTCTCAAAACAAAACAAACTTTTTTCTAGAGATGGGGTCTTGCTTTGTTGCCCAGGCTGGTGTCAAACTCCTAAGCTCAAGGTATCCTCCCACCTCAGCCTCCCTAGTAGCTGGGACCAAAGGCGTGTGTCACCACGTCTGGTAATTTTTCCTTTTTTTTTTTTTTAGGTAAAGATGGGGTCTTGCTATGTTGCCCAGGCTGGTGTCAAACTCCTGGGCTTAAGCACTTTGAGAGGCTGAGGGGGGTGTGGATCACCTGAGGTTGGGAGTTCGAGACCAGCCTGACCAACATGGAGAAACCCCATCTCTACTAAAAAGACAAAATTAGCTGGGCGTGGTGGTGGGTGCCTGTAATCCCAGCTACTCGGGAGGCTGAGGCAGGAGAATCGCTTGAATCTGGGAGGTGGAGGTTGCAGTGAGCCAAGTTGGTGCCACTGCACTCCAGCCTGGGCAACAAGAGTGAAACTCCATCTCAAAACAAAACAAAAATTTTTTTTTGTAGAGATGGGGTCTTGCTTTGTTGCCCAGGCTGGTCTCAAACTCCTAAGCTCAAGGTATCCTCCCACCTCAGCCTCCCTAGTAGCTGGGACCAAAGGTGTGTGTCACCACGTCTGGTAATTTTTCCTTTTTTTTTTTATTTGGTAAAGATGGGGTCTTGCTATGTTGCCCAGACTGGTGTCAAACTCCTGGGCTTAAGCAGTTCTCCCACCTCAGCCTCCAAAAGTGCTGTGGTGAGAGGCATGAACCATAGGCGCCCAGCCCCTTTTCTTCTTTTATTATTTTATTTATTTATTTATTTAGAGACAGAGTCTCACTCTGTCGCCCAGGCTGCAGTGCAGTGGCACGATCTCACCTCACTGCAACCTCCACCTCTCAGGTTTAAGCGATTCTCCTGCCTCAGCCTCCCGAGTAGCTGGGATTACAGGTACCCGCCACCACGCCCGGCTAATTTTTGTATTTTTAGTAGAGACAGGGTTTCACCATGTTGGCCAGGCTGGTCTCGAACTCCTGACCTCAGGTGATCCACCTGCCTCGGCCTCCCAAAGTGCTGAGGTGAGAGGCATAAGCCACCACACCTGGCCCCTCTTTCCTTGTTTATTTTCTTTTAAACCACAGGTCAGAGACAGAACCTCCTTCCAGCTGCTCAATCCTGGAACGTACACAGTGCAAATAAGAGCCCGCGAAACAGTGTATGAATTCTTGAGCGCCTGGAGCACCCCCCAGCGCTTCGGTGAGTGGGGTGAGCGGGGTGCGCCATCCTGGGTCATGGGAACACAGGCCACCCCCCTTGCCCGCCTGCCTACGGGTCACCAGCTCTTCATTGTTTCTTGGTGTTCTGCCTGCAAAGGAGAGGAGATTCACTCCCCCAGTTTCTGTGATCCCCAAAAGGACCCTGAACCTGATGGTGACCTCACGCCTTGCTCTTAGGAGAGGAAACGTGGAGGGGAAACAAGGTCGTCCCACTGACAGACACCCCCTGTGCCTTGTAATAAAGACCGAGGCGGGCGGATCACAAGATCAGAAAATCGAGAGCATCCTGGCTAACACGGTGAAATCCCGTCTCTACAAAAAATGTAAAAAATTAGCCAGGTGTGGTGGCGGGCGCCTGTAGTCCCAGCTACTCGGGAGGCTGAGGCAGGAGAATGGTGTGAACCCAGGAGGCGGAGGTTGCATTGAGCCGAGATCGCGCCACTGCACTCCAGCCTGGGCGACAGAGCGAGACTCCATCTCAACAACAAAACAAAAGGATCGCCTCAGAGTAGAACTTCTGGCCGGGCACAGTGGCTCACGCCTGTCATCCCAGCACTTTGGGAGGCTGAGGTGGGTAGATCACCTGAGGTCACGAGTTCAAGACCAGGCTGACCAACATGGAGAAACCCTGTCTCTACTAAAAATACAAAAATCAGGTCGGGTGCTGTGGCTTATGCCTGTTACCCCAGCTACCACGGAGGCTGAGGCAGGAGAATCGCTTGAATTGTATTCCCTCAAAATTTGTGTGTTGAAGCTTTGATCTCCCAGGACCTCCGAATGTGACTGTGTTTGGAGTTGGGGTCTTTAAAGAGGCGATTAAGGTAAAATGAGGTCAGTAGGGTGGGCCCTAACCTAACAGGACTGGGGTCCTCATAAGAAGAGGAGATGAAGACACAGACACACACAGAGGGACGACCCTGTGAGCACACAGGGACAAGACGGCGTCTCCAAGCCCAGGAGAGAGGCCTCAGGAGGAGCCAGCCCTGCCCACACCTGGATCTCAGACTTCCAGCCTCCAAGACGGTGGGAGATTCAGTGTCTGTTGTTTGTAAGCCACCCAGTCTATGGTATTCTGTGATAGCAGCCTGAGATGGCCTAAGACACCTCAGAAGAGATGAGGACACAGACACACACGGAGGGACGACCCTGTGAGGACACAAGGAGAAGACAGCATCTCCAAGCCCAGGAGAGAGGCCTCAGGAGGAACCAGCCCTGCCCACACCGGGATCTCAGACCTCCAGCCTCCAGGACTGTGGGAGAATCAATTCCTTTGTTCTTTCTTTTTTTTTTCTTTTTCTTTTTCTGAGACGGAGTCTCACTCTGTCACCAGGCTGGAGTGCACTGGTGCGATCTGGGCTCACTGCAACCTCCGCCTCCCGGGTTCACACCATTCTCCTGCCTCAGCCTCCCGAGTAGCTGGGATGACAGGTGCCCGCCACCGTGCCCGGCTAATGTTTGTATTTTTATTACAGACGGGGTTTCACCATGTTGGCCAGGCTGGTCTCATACTCCCGACCTCAGGTGATCCGCCCTCCTTGGCCTCCCAAAGTGCTGGGATTATAGGCGTGAGCCACCGCGCCTGGCCAAATTCCTTTTTTCTGAAGCCACCAGGCTGTGGGACTTTTTTATGGCAGTCCCAGCAAACAGATCCACCCTCGTTCCAAATAAGGTTATCGTCATAGGTTCTGGGGGTGAGGTCATAGATGTATCCTTGTTTTTTGTTTTTTGTTTTTTTTTTTGGAGACAGAGTCTGTCTCTATTGCCCAGGCTGGAGGGCAGTGGCGTGATCACGGCTCACTGCAGCTTCAACCTCCTGGGCTCAAGCAATCCTCTCGGGAGGCTAAGATAGGAGAATCATTTGAACCCGGGAGGCAGAGGTTGCAGTGAGCTGAGATTGCACCACAGCACTCCAGAGCAAGACTCTGTCTCAAAAAAAGAAAAGAAAAGAAAAGAAATAGGCCGGGCACGGTGGCTCATGCCTGTCATCCCAGCACTTTGGGAGGCCGAGGCGGGTGGATCACTTGAGGTCAGGAGTTCAAGACCAGCCTGGCCAAGATGGTGAAACCCCATCTCTATTAGAAATACAAAAATTAGCCAGGTGTGGTGGCGGGCGCCTGTCGTCCCAGCTACTCGGGAGGCAGAGGCAGGAGAATCTCTTGAACCCGGGAGGTGGAGGTTGCAGTGAGCTGAGATCGCACCACTGCACTGCAGCCTGGCCACCAGAGCAAGACTCTGTCTCAAAAAAAAAAAAAAAAAGAAAAGGAAAAAATTAATGTACACACACACACACGCATGCACACACACACAAATTCCATGATAAATACAAAATCAAGTTCAAAGCAAGCACACCAGTGCTACCTCTGCTGCCCCTCCACGCTGCCCACACCCAAAGCACCTGCCGGCCTGCTAGGCACAGTGGAAGTCCCTGGCGCTCCCCGTGTCCTGAGCACCAGGCAGACAGGGATCCCTGGTGGTCTTTCAGCTCCCTTAGGGTTCCAGGCTGGGGCTGAGAGGTCCAGACGTCGCTCCGGGTCCCGGTACTCAGGTGGCCCGCAGGTGGCACTACCGTGGTGTGCCCCCCGGAGGCCACCCCATGTGGCAGCCGCCTCTCTGCTTCCCAGGGCCCCGGGGAGAGCTTACAGTCCCCGGTCCCCCCAGGTCGGTCCCTGGTCTGTGACCCTCTCGTCCTTTCCCCCCAGAGTGCGACCAGGAGGAAGGCGCAAACACGCGTGCCTGGCGGACGTCGCTGCTGATCGCGCTGGGGACGCTGCTGGCCCTGGTGTGTATCTTCCTGATCTGCAGAAGGTGAGCCCTCGAGGGCATCCGCAGGCGTCGTTTGTTTCCAGTGTGACCCTGAAAGTTATTCACAGAACTATCCTGAGAATTATTATTATTATTTTTGCGACGGAGTCTCGCTCTTGGGGCCCAGGCTGGAGTGCAGTGGCGTGATCTCGGCTCACTGCAGCCTCTGCCTCCTGGGTTCAGGTGATCCTCCTGCCTCAGCCTCCCAAGTAGCTGGGATTACAGGCACCCAGCAACACACCCAGCTAATTTTTGTATTTTTAGCAGAGACGGGGTTTTGCCCTGTTGGCCAGGCTGGTCTCGAGCTCCTGACCTCAGCTGATCCACCTGCCTCAGCCTCCCAAAGTGCTGGGATTATAGGCGTAAACCACCTCGCCTGGCCCATATTATCATTATTGTTATGATGATTATTATTTTTTGAGTCTTGCTCTGTCACCCAGGCTAGAGTGCAGTGGCACGATCTTGGCTCACCGCAGCCTCCACCTCCCAGGTTCAAGCAATTCTCCTGCCTCAGCCTCCCGAGTAGCTGGGATTACAGGTGTGCAACACTGCCCCCAGCTAATTCTTGTATTTTTAGTAGAGACGGGGTTTCACCATGTTGGCCACACTGGTCTTGAACTCTTGGCCTCAAGTGATCCCCCTGCCTCGGCCTCCCAAAGTGCTGAGATTACAGACGTGAGCCACCGCAGCTGGGCCCTTGATAATTATTCACAAAAGACCAGGGACCAAGTCCTCTCTGCTAGCTGCAGTCCTCCCCTGCCCTGCCCAGCGGGCCTGATATAGTCAGAGGGCGGAAGGCCATGCTTTCTGGTCGGGAAGGGGCCTGGGCTAACGTCAAAGCTGTCTACTTGATGGGCCAGGATCTGTCATGCAGACCAACTCTGGTTTTCAGTCACCAGCTGGGTCACCCCAGGTTCTGTCTCCTTTTTTTTTTTTTTTTTTTTTGAGAAGCAGTTTCACTTTTGTTGCCCAGGCTGGAGTGCAGTAGCGCCATCTCAGCTCACTGCAACTTCCACCTCCTGGGTTCAAGTGATTCTCCTGCCTCAGTCTCCTGAGTAGCTGGGATTACAGGCACCTGCCACAACGCCAGGCTAATTTTGTATTTTTAAAAGAGATGGGGTTTCTACATGTTGGTCAGGCTGGTCTCGAACTCCTGAACTCATGTGATCCACCTGCCTTGGCCTCTCAAAGTGCTGGGATTACAGGCTTGTGCCACCATGCCTGGATAATTTTCTATTTTTAGTAGAGACAGAGTTTCTCCATGTTGGTCAGGCTGGTCTTGAACTCCTGACCTCAGTTGATCTGCCCGCCTCGGCCTCCCAAAGTGCTGGGATTACAGGCCTGAGCCACCATGACCAGCCAGGCCCTGTTTCCTTCCTGCTGGGCATCAGAGGTTCAAATGGGTGCCATGGTGACTTCTGTCTCCCGGGGGAAGGGGGAAAAGGGGAGGGGGAAGGGGAAAAGGGGAGGGGGGAAGGGGAAGGGGAAAAGGGGAAGGGGGAGGGGAAGGGGAAAAGGGGAAGGGGAAAAGGGGAGGGGGGAGGGGGGAAGAGGAAAAGGGGGGAGGGGGGAGGGGGAAGGGGAAAAGGGGGGTGGAAGGGGAAAAGGGGGAGGGGTAGGGGGAAGGGGGAGGGGGAGGGGAAGGGGAAAAGGGGAGGGGGAGGGGGAAGGGGAGGAGGGGGGAGGGGAGAAGGAGGGAGAAGGGGGAGAAGAGGGGAGGGGGAGGATGGGGGAGGAGAGGGGAGGGGGAGGAGGAGAGGGGAGGGGGAGGAGGAGAGGGGAGGGGGAGGAGGGGGGACAGGGAAGGGGGAGGAGGAGGGGAGGATGAGGAGTGGGGAGGGGGAGGAGGGGGGGAGGAGGAGAGGGGAGGGGGAAGGAGGGAGAAGGAGGGGGGAAGGAGAGAGGGATGGGGAGAGGGAGGGGGGAGGAAGAGGGGGAGGAGGCCCTTGCTGCAAGCTGTCTCAGGTCGTAAACTCAGTGACCTGAGGCACCAAGGGTCTGTCTTTGCAGCTGCACCCCTGGGTGGCTCCGGTACCAGCGCCCTGCTCCTTATTAGACACCAACGCCTGCCTACGATGATTGTCGGCGGCGTGTCAGGGCCTCGGGGGCCGGGAAAATAGAGACCCCTCCAGTAGGTGACTTAAGTCTTTTGCTCCATCCTGGCACCTCCTGTCCTGGACTGTCCTGGACATGCTGTGTCCCGGATGATGAGCTGGTCGGTGCTGTGTTCAGAGCTGGGCCATTTCTCTTTCCTCCGAGGTATCTGGTGATGCAGAGACTCTTTCCCCGCATCCCTCACGTGAAAGACCCCATTGGTGACAGCTTCGAAGACAACAAGCTGGTATGTTGTTTTTCTCTGCCGTGGGACGGGTCTGGGGGCGTGGTGGCCACTTTGGGAGGCCCAGGCGGGCGGATCGCTTGAGGCCAGGAACTCGAGACCAGCCTGGCCAACATGGAGAAACTCCGTCTCTACTAAAAATACAAAATTAGCCGGGCGTGGTGGCAGGCGCCTGTAATCCCAGCTACTCGGGAGGCTGAGGGAGGAGAATCGCTTGAACCCGGGAGGTGGAGGCTGCAGTGAGCTACAATCGAGCCACGGCACTGTGCCTGGGCGACAAGAGTGAGATGGCCTGGACTAGGAGGCTGGACACCTGTCTGCTGGTGCTGGTGGGCGGCTGGGAAAAGCTGCAGGATGAAGGGAGTGGGGGGACACTGGGCTCCAACCCCACCGTGATCACGGGCCGTCTCCGTGCCCTGCACACCAGGGCAGAGCAGATTTTTTTTTTTAGATGGAGTTTTGCTCTTGTTGCCCAGGCTGGAGTGCAATGCTGCAATCTCGGCTCACCGCAACCTCCACCTTCCCGGTTCAAGGTTCAAGTGATTCTCCTGCCTCAGCCTCCCAAGTAGCTGGGATTACAGGCATGCACCAACACGCCCAGCTAATTTTGTATTTTTAGTACAGATGGGGTTTCACCATGTTGGCCAGGATGGTCTGGATCTCCTGACCTCGTGGTCTGCTCGCCTCGGCCTCCCAAAGTGCCAGGATGACAGGCGTGACCCACCGCGCCCGACCCAAAGTGCTGGGATTACAGGTGTGAGCCACCACGCCTGGCCCGCAGAGCATGAGATGGGACAGGCCCCCGCGGATCAGGACGTGGGCTCTGTTACCTGGGGGTGACCGACTCACCCTGCCTCCTCCTCTCGTCTCTGCAGGTGGTCTGGGAGGCGGGCAAAGCCGGCCTGGAGGAGTGTCTGGTGACTGAAGTACAGGTCGTGCAGAAAACTTGAGACTGGGGTTCAGGGCCTGTCTCAATCTCCCTGGCCGGGCCAGGCGCCTGCACAGACTGGCTGCTGGACCTGTGCACACAGCCCAGGAATGGACGTTCCTAATGGGTGCTGGGCATGGCAGATGCCTGTGTAATTTAGTCCGAAGCTGCCAGGAAGAGGAAAGAACAGAACTTTGTGTGTTTATTTCATGATAAAGTGATTTTTTTTTACCCACTCACTGGCCCCCGTCTCTGGATTCAGCCCCGTTCCTCCAACACTACTAGAGAGACCGTTTCCACGGTTTTTTTTATTGGAGATAGAGTCTCGCTCTGTCACCCAGCCTGGAGTGCAGTGATGCAATCTCAGCTCACTGCAACCTCCGCCTCCCGGGTTCAAGCAATTCTCCTGCCTCAGCCTCCGGAGTAGCTGGGATTACAGGCACCTGCCACCACACCTGGCCAATTTTTGTATTTTTAGTAGAGATGGGGTTTCACCATGTTGGCCAGGCTGGTCTTGAACTCCTGACTTCAGGTGATCTGCCTGCCTCGTCCTCTCAAAAGTGCTGGGATTACAGGCGTGAGCCACCGCGCCCAGCTTCCAGTGTTTTATAACTAGCTCCTCCAGGACTTCTGAGAAACACATCAGCTTTGCTGCTTTCCGAGAGTGCCAGATGCCCGGCCTGGCCTGCCTGTCCTCTCCGGCCCCCGGCTGTACACATGACGCTGGCTGCATGGATTTTTTTTTTTTTTTGACACGGAGTCTCCCTGTCACCCAGGGTGGAGTGAAATGGAGCCATCTCAGCTCACTGCAACCTCCACCTCCAGGGTTCAAGCAATTCTCCTGCCTTAGCCTCCTGGGTAGCTGGGACTACATGCACCTGCCACCACACTCGGCTAATTTTTGTATTTTTAGTAGAGACGGGGTTTCATCATGTTAGCCAGGCTGGTCTCGATCTCTTGACCTCGTGATCTGCCCACCTCCGCCTCCCAAAGTGCTGGGATTACAGGCGGGAGCCACCGCACCCGGCCTGTCTCTTTCTAAGCCACCTTACAGGGCTCATGTAGCCAGGTAGACTCTGATGTCCCTGAACATGCTGTGTCCACACACCTTTTTACCCACAGACGTGAGGAGCTGCCCACATCCGGCGGGGGCTCTGGGATCTGCCCTGGCAAGTCCAGTCACGCTCACACTCCGAGGCCAGCCTGGGCTCTTTTCTCCCCATCCTGGCCTGACCTCTGTGTCCCCGCCCTCATTCCCCAGAGTTGGATGGATGCTGGCTTGACTTCTGACCCCCTCCCCCGGCCCTGTCTCCCCATTGGGGTCTTCCCGACTAGGCCTCTGCTGGGTGTGAGGGCCAAACCGAAAACAGGGGTACTTGGAGCTGCAGGAAAGGAGGTGAAAGGAGGTATCAGCGTCGCCTGTGTGTGGTGGGGGAGGCCAGGCAGCCTGGCGCAGGAAAGCAGGGAGAAGGAATCCAGGCAGCAGGTAGGCTGGCAAGGAGAGAGCCCGCCAGCCCAACTCCAGCCCCTGGGGACAGTCCCAACGTCTGCGGGTTGAACCGATAAATCCACAGGAAGGACCTATGAATTTTTTTTGTGTTTTTTTTTTTTTTAGAGTCTCGCTCTGTCACCCAGGCTGGAGTGCAATGGCGTGATCTCAGCTCACAGCAACCTCCACCACCCAAGTTCAAGTGATTCTTCTGTCTCAGCCTCCTGAGTAGCTGGGATTACAGGCGTGCACCACCACGCCCGGCTAATTTTTTGTATTTTTAGTAAAGACGGGGTTTCTCCATGTTGGCCAGGCTGGTCTCAAACTCCCGACCTCAGGTGATCCACCCACCTCAGCCTCCCAAAGTGCTGGGATTCCAGGCGTGAGTCACCGTGCCTGGCCCTTTTTTTTTTTGGAGACAGTCTTGCTCTGTCACCCAGGCTGGAGTGCAGTGGCACCATCTCAGCTCACAGCAACTTCTGCCTCCTGGGTTCAAGTGATTCTCCTGCCTCAGCCTCTTGAATAGCTGAGATTACAGGCACGTGCCACCACGCCTGGCTAGCTTTGTGTTTTTAGTAGAGACGGGGGTTTCACCATGTTGGCCAGGCTGATCTGGAACTCTTATCCTCATGTGATCTGCCCACCTCCGCCTCCCAAAATGTTGGGATTACAGGCGTCAGTCACCGAGTCCAGCCCCCCATGCCCCCCCCCTTTTTTTTTTGAGACAAAGTCTCGCTCTGTCACTCAGGCTGGAGTGCAGTGGCACAATCTGAGCTCACAGCAACCTCTGCCTCCTGGGTTCAAGCAACTCTCCTGCCTCAGCCTCTAGAGTAGCTGGGATTATAGATAGGCACCATCACGCCTGGCTAACATTGTATGTTTAGTAGAGATGGGGTTTCTCCATGTTGGTCAGGCTGGTCCTGAACTCCCGACCTCAGGTGATCCACCTGCCTCACCATCCCAAAGTGCTGGGATTACAGAGGTAAACCACTATGCCCAACCAGAGCTGTGATTTTGATAGTACCCACGAGGCAGGATTCTCTTAAAAACAGCTATGCCACCATGTATTATTTTCTATGAAGTAATCTCCAACACTCAGCTTGCTAAGAGCCTCAGCATTTCAAGATTGTGCAGGACTGGCCAAGCACAGTGGCTCACGTGAGTCTGTCATCCCAGCACTTTGGGAGGCCGAGGTGGGCGGATCATGAGGTCAGGAGATCGAGACCATCCTGGCTAACAACGTGAAACCCTCGTCTCTACTAAATATACAAAAAAATTAGCTGGGCATGGTGGCGGGCGCCTGTAGTCCCAGCTACTCGGGAGGCTGAGGCAGGAGAATGGCGTGAACCCGGGAGGCGGAGCTTGCAGTGAGCCGAGATTGCACCACTGCACTCCAGCCTAGGCGACAGAGTGAGACTCTGTCTCAAAAACAAACAATAAAACAAAATCAGCCGAGTGTGGTGGCAGGCACCTGCAATCCCAGCTACGTGGGAGACTGAGGCAGAATGGCTTGAACCTGGGAGGCAGAAGTTGCATTGAGTTGGTTATCACACCATTGCACTCCTGCCTGGGTGACAAGAGACTCCATCTACAAGAAAAAAAAAAAAAAATCAAGCAAAGTGCATTTGCTGGTCTTTGAATTTTAACTTTGGAAACCCTCCCCCCAAGTCCAGTGTACCAGGTAGGATTTCACTTGATCCGCTGAGGAAACCATGCCCCAATTACTAGGTTAAAATCTATTAAGTGCCGGGCGCGGTGGCTCATGCCTGTAATCCCAGTACTTTGGGAGGCCAAGGAGGGTGGATCACCTGAGGTCAGGAGTTCGAGACCAGCCTGACCAACATGGGGAAACCCCATCTCTACTAAAAATTCAAAAATTAGCCAGGCATGGTGGCAGGTGCCTGTAATCTCAGCTACTCGGGAGGCTGAGGCAGGAGAATCGCTTAAACCCAGGAGGCGGAGGTTGCAGTGAGCTGAGAATGCACCACTCCACTGCAGCCTGGGGGACAGAGCAAGACTCCGTCTAAAAAAATTAATAAAATAAAAATAAAAAAAGCTATTAAGTATCAGGAATGAAAATATATCCAAGAGTGAATGAAGCAGCAACCACAGCTCCAGGCAGGAACTCGGAGCCCAGGTCCCCGTGGGTCGCGGCTGTTTTGTGGAGGGTGTGCAGGACCCACAGGGCTGATGGTGGACGGTCCTGTTTTGCCACTTGCCTTCAAGCCAAGTCACGTGACCAAGACGGGGCTCACCGAGCTTTCCTGATCTCTGATTTCATCATCGGGACACAAATGAGGGCTTCTACCTGGCAAAGTGCAGAGATGTAGTGTCTGCCTTTCGGACCAGGCACGGCGGCTCACACCTGTCATCCCACCATGTTCGGAGGCTGAGGCGGGCAGATCACTTGAGGCGAGGAGCTCGAGAGCAGCCTGGTAGGTAAACATGGTGAAACCCCATCTCCACTAAAAATACTAAAATCAGCCGGATGTGGTGGTGCATGCCTGTAGCCCCAGCTACTTGGGAGGCTGAGGCAGGAGAATTGCTTGAACCCCGGAGGCAGAGGTTGCTGTGAGCTGAGATTGCGCCACTGCACTCCAGCCTGGGCAAGAGCGAGACTCCATCTCAAAACACAAAGATTCTTTTTACTACGGCTGGGATTTCTGGAGGGCCCGGGAGAGCCGGCTCTGGAACCGCAGGGCTGTAGTGTCCGTGGCCCTGCCGTGCGCTGACACCACCAAGGCCCAAGGTTCAGCCTGGTAGAGATTCAACACGGCTTTTCTTGCCCCACAATGAATGTTTGCGCAGAAAGAGCTTGAAGGAAGCTGTCATGCCTGGCGGTGGGTACCCCTTGTGGTGGATTCTCACGGGTGAACCCACGGACACACAGCTGCCACTCTGAACCGACTCCACTGTTCATGTAGGAAGGGGGGCTAGAGTGGCCCTTGGGAGCTACGGGAGGTGAAGACGAATGCAGGGTGTCACGCCTGTGTCAGTTTCCCCAAGATTCAGGCTGAAAACGCCACTCTCTCAAGTGATGGCGTTGGGTAGTGGGGGGTCTTTGGGGGTCATGAGGTCTCATGGATGGGATCAGTCCCCTTATAGAAGGGACTCCAGAGAGCACCCTGGCCTCTTCCTCCATCATCTGAGGACACACAGGGAGAAGGCACCATCTAGAAGCCAGGAACTGGGTACTCACCAGAGACTGAACCTACCATGCCTTGGTTTTCTGGAACTTCCAGCCTCCAGAGATATGAGACATGTGGTCATACAAATGCTCTCAGAGAAGGTACAGTAAGTGCAGGTGCCCTGGGAACCTCCAGCATTTACCAGGGAGCCCGGCTACACTTCTGCCAGCCTTGGTATCTACCCCCCACCTCTTCCCAGCTGGGACCCTCTGTGCCCCGGGGATGCTGGGGAGGAGACAGCACCGCAGGCCAGGAAAGTGGGCCAGCTACAGGGGCAGAGCGTGGCCCCACCTGCGTCCCACGGGCCCAGCGCCCATCTCCAGACCCCAGGCCGCCCTGTGGAGAGGTGTGCGGCCAGGCAGGAGGCCCTCTGCGTCCTGTTTATTGTTTTGCAGCAGGAGGCCCAACACAGAACATACTCGCCAATACTCGGCTGTGCAAAACAGGGGCTAGCGCTTAAGTACAAATGGGAAAACATGATTCTTTTGTTTTAAATAAATACTTAAAACACGACTTGGGTCCTACAAGCGTCTAGACTCTAGGTCTCAGTATTGGAGTGTCTCACCCACGGGCCCCACACAGGGACGCCACGGTTCCCTCCAACCCCGTGATCAAGACATGGAATCGGCTGCTGACGGCTGGATCGCAACGCGCCCCTTTTCTAGAGCCTTCCCCGGCCGTCTACAGGCAGGATGCGGCTGGGAGAAAGACAACTGGAATTTCTCGAAGGTCGATGGTCCGCACGGTTGACGATTCTACGTGGTTCTCTTGGTTCCCTTGGTGTGTGTGTGTGTGTGGAGGAGGCCGCGGCCCTTAGATCACCTTCTTGAGCTCGTCGTACAGGACCAGCACAAAGGCGCCCCCCATGCCTCGCAGGACGTTGGACCACGCACCCTTGAAGAAGGCCTTGCCCCCCTCGTCTCTGAAGATCTTCCTCCAACAGTCGACGGTGCCCGTGTACATGATGTCAGCTGCAACGACAGGGAGACAGGGTGACAGTGAGGGCCTCGCCACCAAGCTCTTCAAGACACGGACGCCACCTGCACCCACAAAGACGTTTCACAGAAATAACACCCCGGACATCTGAGCCATAGTTCTGATTACAGGAGGGAAACCTGAGGCTCCCCCAGCTCAAGCCCTCCTCCTAAGCCACTGTCTCAGGGAGGGCTGGACACAGGACTTCAGGCCCCGCCCTGGGCGTCCCCCATCTCCACCCCTGGGGTCCATGCAGAGAGGGCAGGATCGAGGGTGTGGATGCAACCAGAGGTTCTAGGAGGCGGGGATTTAGAAACTGCTGCCTGGACCATGAACCCCCAGAAAGACCAGAAGCCCATCATTCAGGAAAATCCTTCCACACAGCCAGGTTACTTTCGGACACACTGCTGTCTCACACGCCCTGGAAGTGCCTCCTTTGATGGTTTCTGGCCTCCCACGGGCCCAGGCCAAGGAGCTCCTGGATCCCCTTCCCATTAGCAAGGGTCCCCCGCCACCCGAGCCCGTGCGGGTACCTCCTTTGCGCCCAGACTGCATCATCATCCGCCGCCGCACTGTGTCGAAGGGGTAGGACACCACGCCGGCCACGGCTGTCACGGTCTGTGCAATCATCCAGCTCACCACGATGTGCGTGTTCTTGGGGTCGGGGAGCATGCCTGCGGGGGAACGGCACGTCACCTTCTCCAGCGCCTGCACGGCCACCCGAGACCAGGGTCAGCCTCCAGTGTGTGCTCACGGCCACCTGAGCTGGTGCCGAGCTCTTCCAAGACCACCAGTGCCCCCTCCACGTGGCTGCTCAGTGCCAGCTGATGTTTACAACACCAAAGGTCAGGGCAGGGCCAGGAGGGGAAAAGTCCGCCTGCCACCTACAGGAGCCCAGCAAGACAGTCCCAGAGGCCGGGGTTAGGTCTGTTTGGGGAAGAGAATAGGGCCCTGACCTTCTAAAGGGTCACAGTTACTACGGGAGTTACACTGTGTCCTCAAGATGCACATAAGTCCCACCCCTACCCCAGGACCTCAGAATGCAACTATACTTGGATATAAGGTCTTTAAAGAGGTAAGACTGAAGGAGGTCAGTAGGGTGGGCCCTGATCCTATGACCCTAGTGTCCTTCTAAAAAGAGATGAGGACACAGACACACAGAGGGATGACCCTGTGAGGACACAGGGAGAAGATGGTGTCTCCAAGCCCAGGAGAGAGGCCTCAGGAGGAACCAGCCCTGCCCACACCTGGATCTCAGACCTCCAACCTCCAGGACTGTGGGAGAATCACTGTCTGTTGTTTCTAAGCCACCCAGTCTATGGTATTCTGTGATAGCAGCCTGAAATAGACTAAGACACCTCATAAGAAGGGCAGATAAAGACACAGACACACACAGAGGAACGACCTCGTGAGGACACAGGGAGAAGACGGTGTCTACAAGCCCAGGAGAGAGGCCTCAGGAGGAACAAGCCTGCCCACACCTGGATCTCAGACTTCCAGACTCCAGGACTATGGAAGAATCAATGTCTGTTGTTTACAATCCACCCAGTCTATGGTATTGTGTGACAGCAGCCTCAAACGGAGTAAGACATCTCATAAGAAGAGATGAGGACACAGACACACACAGAGGGATGACCCTGTGAGGACACAGGGAGAAGATGAAGTCTCCAAGCCCAGAAGAGAGACCTCAGGAGGAACCAGCCCTGCCCACACCTGGATCTCAGACCTCCAGCCTCCAGGACTGTGGGAGAATCAATGTCTGTTGTTTACAATCCACCCAGTCTATGGTATTCTGTGATAGCAGCCTGAGATGGACTAAGACATCTCATAACAAGAGGAGATGAGGACACAGACACACACAGAGGGACGACTCTGTGAGGACACAAGGAGAAGACAGAGTCTACAAGCCCAAGAGACAGGCACTGGGAGGAACCAGCCCAGTCCACACTTGGATCTCAGACTTCCAGCCTCCAGGACTGTGGGAGAATCAATGCCTGTTGTTTGTAAGTCACCCAGTCTATGGTATTCTGTGATAGCAGCCTGAGATGGACTAAGACATCTCATAAGAAGAGAAGAGGACACAGACACACACAGAGGGACGACCCTGTGAGGGCACAGGGAGAAGACGGCATCTCCAGGTCCAGGAGAGAGGCCTCAGGAGGAACCAGCCCTGCCCACACCCTATCTCGGACCTTCAGCCCACGGGACCCCGGGGGAACGCCTGTGTGTTGAGCCCATCTGTGGGACTTTGCGACGGCAGCCACACGTACCCTTGGCCGTATCGTACACGCCGAAGTAGGCCGCCCGGTAGATGATGATACCCTGCACGGAGACGCTGAAGCCCTGGTACAGGCCCCGGATGCCGTCGGACTTGGTGATCTTCACCAGGCAGTCTCCCAGGCCTCGGAACTCGCGCTCTGTGCCTGACTTTCCCACGTCCGCTGCCAGGCGGGTTCTGGCGAAATCCAGCGGGTACACGAAGCAGAGGGAGGTCGCGCCTGCCGCGCCGCCGGACGCCAGGTTGCCCGCAAAGTACCTCCAGAACTGCGTGTGCTTGTCCACGCCCCCCAGGAAGATCTGCTTGTACTTATCCTTGAAGGCAAAGTTGAGGGCTTGAGTGGGGAAGTAGCGGATGACGTTGGCCAGGTTGCCCCTCCAGAAGGACAGCACGCCCTGCTCCTTGGGGATGCGGACGATGCAGTCCACGATGCCCTTGTACTGCTTGTCGGCAGCGATCTGCTTGCTGGCGTGCTGGACCTGGGGGATGCAGAGGGTGTTCAGACCGGACCCAGGGCCAACCACCCAGAAACATCCAGCTACAGAGTGCATCCTTTTTTTTTTTTTTTGACACAAGTCATTCTTGTTTACCAAGCTGGAGGGCAATGGGGTGATCTCGGATCATTGCAAACTCCACCTCCCGAGTTCAAGCAATTCTCCTGCCTCAGCCTCCTGAGTAGCTGGCATTACAGGTGCCTGCCACCATGCCCGGCTAATTTACTTTTATCTTTAATAGAGATGGGGTTTCACCACGTTGGCCAGGTTGGTCTCGAACTCCTGACCACAGGTGATCCTCCTGCCTTGGCCTCCCAGAGTGCTGCAATTACAGGCATGAGCCACCATACCCAGCCAGAGTGCATCATCCTGTTTAGAAAACTAGCTTGTGGGCGTTACTAGTAAGTTGTCCTCATTTTCTTTCTTTCTTTTTTTTTTTGAGATGGAGTCTTGCTGTGTGCCCCAGGCTGGAGTGCAGTGCTGAGATCTCCGCTCACTGCAAGCTCCGCCTCCCAGGTTCACACCATTCTCCTGCCTCAGCCTCCCGAGTAGCTGGGACTACAGGCGCCCGCCACCACGCCCAGCTAACTTTTTTTATTTTTAGTAGAGACGGGGTTTCACCGTGTTAGCCAGGATGGTTTCCATCTCCTGACCTCATGATTCGCCCGCCTCAGCCTCCCAAAGTGCTGGGATTACAGGCGTGAGCCACCACGCCCGGCTCTTTCTTTTTTTAAAAAGACAAGGTCTCATGCTGCTACCCGGGTTTGACTGTAGTGGTGCGATCTTACCTACTGCAGCCTGCAACTCCCGGATTAAGCCATCCTCCCGCCTCAGTCTCCTGAGTACCCGGGTATACAGGTGCACAACCATCAAGCTCCGATAAGTTTAAAAATTACTTTTAGAGATGGAGTCTTGCTACGATGACCAACCTGCTCTCAAACTCCTGAGCTGAGGTGATCCTCCCTGGGCCTCTCGAAGCGCTGGGACATTCCGCCCTGCTAAGTTTAAAAAAATTTTTTAAGCCAGGCACGGTGGCTCATGCCTGTAATCCCAGCACTTTGGGAGGCTGAGGTGGGTGGATCACGAGGTCAGGAGATCAAGAGCATCCTAACACGGTGAAACCCTGTCTCTACTAAAAATACAGAACATTAGCGGGGTGTGGTGGCGGGCGCCTGCTAGGGAGGCTGAGGCAGAATGGCGTGAACCCAGGAGGCGGAGGCTACAGTGAGCCGAGATCATGCCACTGCACTCCAGCCTGGGCGACAGGGAGAGACTCCATCTCAAAAAAACAAAAAAAAAAACAAGAAAAAAAGATTTTTTTAAGATGTGGGATCTTGCTAAGTTACTCTGGCTGGTCTCAAACTCCTGGGCTCAAACGATCCTCCCTGGGCCTCTCCAAGTGCTAGGACGCCCCGCCCTGCTAAGTTAAAATATTTTTCTTAGAGATGGGGTCTTGCTATGTTGCCCTGGCTGGTCTCAAACTCCTGAGCTCAGGCGATCCTCCCTGGGCCTCTCAAAGTGCGGGGACACCCCGCTTGCTAAGTTTTAAAAATTTTCTGAGAGATGGGGTCTTGCTATGTTGTCCTGGCTGGTCTCAAACTCCCGGGACATGCCACCCTGCTAGGTTTAAAAAATTATCTTAGAGATGCGGTCTTGCTGTGTTGCCCAGGCTGGTCTCAAACTCCTGAGCTCAAGCGATGCTCCCCGGGCCTCTCAATGCACTGGGACGTCCTGATTTGTTAAGTTAAAATAATTTTCTTTTGAGGTGAGGTCTTGCTATGTTGCCCCGGCTGCTCTCAAACTCCTGGCCTCAAGCGATCCTCCCCGGGCCTCTCAAAAGCGCTGGGATCGCGGGCGTGACCAGTCTTTGCAGCCAAGCCTATTCATTCCCATCACCGAGCTGTCACTGGGAGTACAACGTTAGCAAGGACGTCCTGGCAGCAATGTTCCTAGTCATCATGCTACTTTCGATAAACCTCTCCCAAAAGACAAAAAATGCATTGCTCTGGATCAGAATTGCACAAATGAGCTAAGAAGGGTAAGAACTACCAATAACCATATCCTGGTTATTCCAGGACACCTGCGGGCAGGCTCGTTGCCCTATTGGCCTTAGAATTGCCCTTCACGGTGGAGGGGGCAAGAGCAGACGGCGGCCAGGCATCCGCCGGAAGGGTTGCTCCCAGCCCGGGAGACCCGCAGGATTGAGCTCAAGGTCAAGGCCCGCCCGCCGCAGGGTTCGTCCATGGGCCCTGCTCATCGCGCATGCGCCCTCCAATCCGTGCCGCATTTCCCCCGCCTGCCGGGCCCAGTGCGCACGCGTAGACGTCGCCACGCCCTGCGGCAGCGGTCACGTGACGCGGCCCCCGGAAGCCGGCGGCGCGTGGACAAAGCGATCGCGGCCTTCCACTTCCGGCGCCCGCCTGCAAAGCTCTGCTGCCCACGTCCCCGCCCGGTCCGGCCACTTGATTCCCGTCCCCTTGTCCCCGGAGCGGCCGCGCCCGCGTCCCCACCTGCAGCAGCAGCTTGACCCGCTCGATCGGAGCCACGGCCGTCTTGGAGATGGCGGCGGCGATGCCTCCGGCCAAGAAGTCCTTCGCGAAGGAGATGGCCTGTTCCGTCATGGTGGCGGGGCGGGCAGCGGAACGGGCGGACAGCCGGAAAGCGGGCGCGGAGAGTGAATGGAGGGCGTCGCTGGTTCAGCCCTGCCGCCGCCGGGACCGAAAAGACGGAGCGGCCACCGCGCAGCCGCTAAGACGCCGACGCCACGCCCACTCTCCGCCCCCGCGTCTCCTCGCGCCGCGCCCATTGGCTGCACCGCCCAGCCGCGCCCCGCCCCCGCCTGCGTGCCTCGCCTCTGAGGGCTGCCGGGAATCCCGCTGCGTCCCGCCCGGCACTCCAGCGAACCGCGCCCATTGGCTGCGCTCCCCGTAGACGCCCCGCCCCGCACCCCTAGGTATGCCGGGAGCCAGGCCCCGCCCATGCGCCGTAGGGGCCGCTGGGGGTTCCGCGGCAGCCTTGACCTTGTGAAGGTCACGCCGCTGCCAGTACCCGAGCGGGCGGGAGGGCGTCTGCAGAGTCAGAAGCCCACCCTGATGTCCCGTTCGCTCCGAGTGCGCCGTCCGCTTTCTCCCGGAGGCCGCGGCGACCCCGCTGGGATGCGCGACATGTGGTGCCCCGACCCCCGACCCTTGAGCCTTGACCTCCAGGCAGCTCCGACCTTTTCACACTCTCCGGGGTCGCGCGTCGGGACACCCCGGCCCCTGCCCGCGTGCACCCGGGGGGCCCCTCGCGAAGCCTGCGGCGGCTTCCACGTGGGCGCGGCTGAGTCCCGCTGCCGATCCGTGACCCCGCGCCGCCCTCCGCGTCCGGCCTAGGTGGGGGGCGGTCTCTGGGCCTCCGTTCTTTGACCGCGCGGTGCCCTCCGCGCTGGGGCTGGGGGTTCCCTGGGCCGCGCCCACCCGCCCGGGCTCCCCGATTTCCCCGTGTCTGCCCGGCGGGGGCTGCGGCCCGGGGTCCTCCTTCCCGACCTCCCAGTCCGCTCTTCCTCCCTCCCTCCCTCCTTTTGTCCCTCCCTCCCTCCCTCCCTCCTGCCTTTTCTCCCTCCTTCCCTCCCTCCCTCCCTCCCGCCTTTTCTCCCTCCTTCCCTCCCTCCCGCCTTTTCTCCCTCCCTCCCGCCTTTTCTCCCTCCCGCCTTTTCTGCTTCCACCTCCCTGCTTCTTTCCCTTCCCGGCTCTCTCCCGCCCGCCCTTTTCTCCCCGTCTCCTTCCATCCCTGCTTTTGCCTTTGCTTTTTGCTGCTTTCTCGCCTCCCTCCTTTTTCTCCCTCTTGACATCTCTCCCTTCCTTTCCCTCCCTTCCTTTTTCTTTCATTTCTGTCTCCCTCTCTCCTTCCTTTCTTGCTACCTTTCTTCCCTCTTTTTCTTTTTTCTCTTCCCTCCCTTTTTCTGCTTTTCTCCCTCCGCCCTTCCTCTATTTTTTCTTTGCTCCCTCCCTGTATTTTTCTCCCTCTTTCCGTCTCTCCTTCCCTTTTCGTCTTTCCTTCCCTTCCTCCCTTTTCTGCCTTTCCCTCCTTCCCTCCCTTTTCCTTTTCCTCTTTATTTCCTGTCTCCCTCCCGCTCGTCCCTTTCTCCCATCTCTCTTTTCCGTTTTTTTTTTTTCTTTTGAGACAGAGTTAAGCTCTTGTTGCCCAAGCTGGAGTGCAAGCTCCGCCTCCCGGGTTCAAGGGATTCTCCTGCCTCAGCCTCCCGAGTAGCTGGAATTGCAGGTATGCGCTACCACGCCCAGCTAATTTTATATTTTTACTAGAGATGGGGTTTCACCATGTTGGCCAGGCTGGTCTCGAACTCCCGACTTCAGGGGATCCGCCCACTTCCGCTTCCCAAAGTGCTGGGATGACAGGTGTGTGAGCCACCATGCCCAGCTGTCTCTTTTCCGTTTTTTTTTCATCTTTCCTCTCTCCCTTTGTCCCTCTCTTTTTCTTCCTTTTGTTCTTTCCTGTCTTGCTCTTTCCTTCCTCTCTGTTTCTCCCTTTCTCCCCATTTTCCTTTTTTTTTTTTTTTTTTTTTGAGATGGAGCCTTGCTCTGTCACCAAGACTGGAGTGCAGTGGCGTGATCTCAGCTCACTGCAACCTCTGCCTCTCAGGTTCTAGAGATTCTTCTGCCTCAACCTCCCAAGTAGCTGGGATTACAGGCACCAGCCACCACACCCGGCTATTGTTTTTTTTTTTTAATTTTTAATTTTTAATTTTTAGGACAGATGGGGTTTCACCATGTTGGCCAGGCTGGTCTTGAACTCCTGACCTCAGGTGATCCGCCCGCCTCGGCCTCACAAAGTGCTGGGATTACAGGCCTGAGCCACCGCGCCCGGCCTCCTTTTCTTTTTTCTTCTCTCCTCCCTCTTTTTTTTTTTTTGAGACACAGTCTGGCTCTTGTTCCCCAGGCTGGAGTGCAGTGGCGCGATCTTGGCTCACTGCATCCTCCATCTCCCAGGTTCAAGCGATTCTCCTGCCTCAGCTTCCCAAGTAGCTGGGACTACAGGCGCCCGCCACCACGCCCGGCTAACTTTTGTATTTTTAGTAGAGACGGGGTTTCATCATGTTGGCCAGGCTGGTCTGGAACTCCTGACCTCGTGATCCGACTGCCTTGGCCTCCCAAGTTGCTGGGATTACAGGCGTCAGCCACAGCGCCCAGCCTCTCCTCCCTCTTTTTCTATCCTACCTCCGTGCCTCTTTCTTCTCTCCTCTCTCCCTCTTTTTCCTTTTTCTTCTCTCCTCCCTCCCTTCTGTTTTTCTCCATCATTCCCTCTCTCTTCCTTTCTTTTTCTCCCTTTCCCCGTTTGCCTCCCTCCCCTTTTTCTTCTTTCCTGTCTCCCTTGCCTCCTTCTTTGCTCTTTTCCTCCCTTTCTCCCGTCCCTCCTTCCCGGCCTTCCTTTATACTTCTTTCCCTCCCCACTGCTTCCTTTGGTTTCCTGCCTTTCCCTGTCTCTCCCTTTGTTTCCCTCTCCTCCCGCTCTCCCTCCTTCCTCCCTTTTCTCCTTTCTTTTCCTTCCTTTTTTTTCCGTGTGTCTTTCTTTTTTCTTTCCTTCTCCCTTCCTTTTCTCTACCTGTGTCTTTCTCCCTCTTGTTTTTCCTTTCTCTCCCTTGTGTACTGAGAAGGTGACAGTCCCTGGCTGTGGGCAGGCAGGAGCAACCCACCCCGGAGAGCGGGGTCACGCGAGGTGACTCCTGGGCACCGCTGTGAGCCCTGCCTGAGGCTTTTCCTGACCTCTGGGGAGGGCGGCCGAGGCTGGGGCCAGCTCTGGAAGCTAGAGTGGCTGCTGGGTGGTGGGACGAGTGTCTCAGAAGTCACTGAGGCATGGGTAGGTCTAACCTTGGGACATTGCTGTGGGGAGGGCTGTGGAGACCAAGCACATTCCTGAGGCTCTGCCATGGCACCGGGGGTGGACAGTGTCCCCTGAGGACCCAGGACCAAACCAGGCTCGCTACAGGGGCCCTGGAGTAGAGGACAGAGGCCAGGAGCACTGTGGGTGCTGGGCAGTGGTGGGGAGTTTGCTGGGGGAGCTGCGCCTTACAGACCTGTGTTTGTTTCCCAGCCTCAGCGAGGCCGGGCTGGATGGGGCCCTGGTGCTGGTTTTCAGTGCCTCAGCGAGGCCGGGACCAGAGCTGCTATTTCCAGATGAGGCTGGTTCGCATCTGCTCCGGCCGGGGCTCCAGGCCTGATCCCTGGAACACGGCATTCCCTTTCCAAGTCTGCAAAGCCTGTCTTAGGGGAGAGAAGAAGGTTCCTTCCATGCGGGTGGGGACAGCTAACCATGTCCAGACACTGAGACGGCACTCTGTGTGCTCAGCCCTCAGCCTGCACTGGCTTGGTGGCTTGGTGGCTTGGTGACCTGCCAGCAGGGTGGTGCTGTCTGTGGGCTCTGCTCAAGCTCCTCTCAGAGCCAGGAGGATGCCTGCCTGCTTGGGCCTGGCACCCAGGATGTGCTTGGCAAATGCTTCTGGGAGGGATGGATGGATAATGAATGGATGGATGGATGGATGGATAATGGATGGATGGATGGATAATGGATGGATGGATAATGGATGGATGGATGGATAATGGATAGATGGATGGATAACGGATGGATGGATGATGGATGGATAATGGATAGATGGATGGATAACGGATGGATGGATGGATAATGGATGGGTGGGTGGATAATGGATAGATGGATAATGGATGGATGATGGATGGATGGATGGATAATGGATAATGAACAGATGATCGATAATGGATGGATGGATGATGGATAATGGGTGGATGGATGAATAATGGATGCTTCTGGGATGAATGGATAATGTATGGGTGGATGGATAATGAATGGGTGGGTGGATGGATGGATAGATGGATATGTTTGCTTGGCAAATGATTCTGGAATGGATGGATGGATAATCAATGGGTGGGTGGGTGGATGGATGGATGCACTCTGTTGGCAAATGCTTCTGGGATGGATGGATGGATAGATGGATGGATAATGAGTGGGTGGATGGATGGATAGATGGATGTGTTTCCTTGGTAAATGATTCTGGAATGGATGGGTGGATGGATGGATGGATAATGAATGGGTGGGTGGATGGATGGATGCGCTCGATCAGCAAATGCTTCTGGAATGGATGGATAATTGGATGGGTAATGGGTAGGTGGATGGATGCATAGATAGATGGATGGGCTCACTGGGCAAATGCTTCTGGAATGAACGGATAATGGATGGATGGATGGATGGATGAATGAATGAATTGCTAATTGGGGCTGTTTTTCCATACAGAGTGCTGCACATGGGACTTAGCCTTGGACACTATCTCCTTTGCCCCTCGTATCTGGGAGGGAACAACACAGTCGCCATGCCTGACTAGGGCATGATCTGGGAGGCCTTTGGGGCCACCTGCCCCGGAACCCGGGGACACGGCCTCCCTGGGAAAGGAGGATCAGGTGGGCCTCACACCCGGGAATTGGGAGTGGGAGAGACAACAGCTGCTGGGTAGTGGGGGTAGAGCTGTGTCTCTCACCACCCTGCCCCTCCAAGGACCGAGAAGAAAGGAATGAGCCCTGATCCGCCTGCCAGGCACCCAGCCATGAGAACCCCTCCTCTGCCAGCATCTGATAAAATTACTTGCGTGGCTTTAGAGATCACTGCTGCCTGACCAGCAGCTGCTCTCCTGGAATCTGCATCCAGAAAGCCCCTTGGGGGTCAGAAAAGTAGGTGGGTTAATATAGAAGTAGAGGTGGGGTTTTTGTTTGTGTGTTTATTGAGATGGAGTCTTGCTGTATCACCCAGGCTGGAGTGCAGTGGCGCGATCTTGGCTCACTGCAATCCCCGCCTCCCAGGTTCAAGCATTTCTTTTGCCTCAGCCTCCCAAGTAGCTGGGATAGCAAGTGTGTGCCACCACACCTAATTTTTATGTTTTTAGTGGAGACGGGGTTTCATCCATCCATTCCAGAAGCATTTGCCGAGCACATCCTGGGTGCCAGGCCCAAGCAGGCTGGTCTCGAACTCCTGACCTCAAGTGATCTGCCCGCCTTGGCCTCCCAAAGTGCTGGGATGACAGGTGTGAGCCACCGCGCCCCGCCCAGAAGCAGAGGTGTTTTAACGGAAAGACTTCAGGCTTCATCGGCCGGCCGGGAAGGAATCAGAGGAGGGGTGAGGTTGGCTTTGTGTGGGGTGGGGTGGGGTGCCAGGCTGTGTGTTGGGTGGGGCCAGCAGCACATCTTCTGTAATTAATCATTGCCGAGGCTCTGCCTGTACAAAGTGTGGTCCAGGGAGCGCTGATGAGGCTGCAGGAGGAGAGGGCTTGATAGACCCCTTTCCCCAGAAGAGGGCCCCCAAAAGACATTCCCGCTGAAGAGGGCTCCCCAAAACCTCATGCCTGAAAAGGGACTCCCAGGGTCACCTCCCTGAAAAGGGCTCCTCAAGAGGCCCCCGCGTAAAGGGGTCCCCCCAAGACTTCCCCCATGAAGAGGGCTGCCTCAAAGACTTCCCCCCTGAAGGTGCCCCCCAAGACCTGCCCCCTGGAAGAGGGCTCCCCAAGACTTCTCCCCCGAGAAGAGCCCCCTAAGACTTTTACCCTGGAAAAGGGCTGTCTGCAAAGATTCCCTGGAAGTGGGCCTTCGAGCTGGGCAGATGGGGAGGAGTGTGTACTCAACATCATCCTTAGGATCTGTTGTCTTCCCGCTTCCCCTGCCCCGGCCCCCAGATGAATCCAGAGGCTGTTTTAGAGCCAGACGGACACTCCTGGTATGCACCAGGCACTCATAGCGCAGCGCTCGCTGAGTGTAGGAGGAGGGAGTGGGTGAACCCAGCCCGCCAGGCTGCCCTGCACAGAATCCCAGCCTTTTAACCCCACTGGTTTTTAAATCATCACAATCCTCGGGATGTTCTGTGCATGCTACACACAGACTCTCAGAGTCCAGAGGTGCTGTTTTTGCACAGTTATTCCAATGAATAAAAAGACGGGCTGGGTGTGGTGGCTCACGCCTGTCATCCCAGCACTTTGGGAGGCCGAGTGGGGGGGATCGCCTGAGGTCAGGAGCTCGAGACCAGCACGGCCAACATGGTGAAACCTCGTCTCTACTGAAAATACAAAAAAATTAGCTGGGCGTGGGCGCCTGTAATTTTAGCTACTGCGGAGGCTAAGGCAGGAGAATCGCTTAAACCCGGGAGGCAGAGGTTGCAGTGAGCCGAGATCACACCACTGCACTCCAGCCTGGGTGACAGAGTGAGACTCTGTCTCAAAAAAAAAAAAAAAAGTTCTAGCAGACACAGAAGGGAGGGGGAGAGGAACAAGCCCCAGGGACCCTTTATCCGGCTTCCTTCCACCTGGGGGACTCCCTCCGCGGGCCCTTGGTTTAAGGGCAAATGGCGAGGGGACCAGAACACAGGGAGGCCACGTCGGAGGTCCCTGCTGCAACCATGTGGCCCCCCAGCCCACTCCTAGCAGCCAAGACGAAGGGGGGCCTGGGCTCCCCCTAGGGCAGGTGCCTCTGGTTCTCTCCACCGAGAGGCCCCCCCATGCCAGCCTCTTCCTGGGCTGACTCCCAGAACCTTCTCGGACCCATGAACGTTTCAATCCAGAATGGGGCCTTTGCTGGGCACCCAAGTGGTGGGAATCTGTCCCTAGCCCCTAGAACTCCTAGAGGGCTGGGCCTGCCTCTGTCTCCATCCTGTCCCCATTCCCCGCCTCGGGTGGCAGGGGCTGGAGAGGAAGGAGCTTCAGGCTTCAAAACCATCAAAGCAGGTTGCTTCCAAGATGGCCAGTGGTCACCTGAGATGGAGCAGAGAGCAGCTGTGGCGGGCATCTTCTCTAGAAGCCGCCTGTGAGCCCTGCGGAGGCCCCGGGCTTCGTGCCTTAAGACAGACAGCGTCCTGCAGGTACGTGGGTGAACCCTGTAGGCAGGGACTTTGCCTGCTTTCCCAGAACAGGACAGAGGATGGACACAGCCCAAGGTGACCGGGATGCTGTCGCCACAGCTCTGGGCCTGGCTGACGTGGGAAGGGAGGAGGGAGATAGGAGGGACAGAGGCCTGGCTGCTGTCAGGTCCCACCTGGCCCCACGCCGAGGCCAGTATGATGGAGGGGCCTGGAAGCCTCATCCTTGGTTGCCAAGCGGTGAGGGCCACAGGCATGCGCCACCGCACCGGACTCCCCCTTTCATCATCAAAGCCGAATTTTCTTCCTACTCCATCTAGGCCTCCCGTGGAGACATCATGTGTAATTGTAAAAAAAAAAAAAAACACCAAAAACTGGAGTCAGGCCAGGCACAGTGGCTCACGCCTGCAATGCCAGCACTTTAGGAGGCCGAGGCGGGCAGATCACCTGAGGTCAGGAGTTCAAGACCAGCCTGGCCAACATGGGGAAACCCCGTCTCTACTAAAAATAGAAAAATTAGCCAGGTGTGGTGGTGCATGCCCATAATCCCTGCACTGTGGGAGGCCGAGGTGGGCGGATCACCTGAGGTCAGGAGTTCCAGACCAGCCTGGCCAACATGGTGAAACGCTGTCTCTACTAAAAATACAAAAATTAGCCGGGCTTGGTGGTGCGTGCCTGTAATCCCAGCACTTTGGGAGGCCGAGGTGAGCGGATTATCTGAGGTCAGGAGTTCCAGACCAGCCTAGCCAACATGGTGAAACACCGTCTCTATTAAAAACACAAAAATCAGGCGGGCGTGGTGGTGGGTGCCTGTAATCCCAGCTACTCTGAGGCTGAGACAGGAGAATTGCTTGAACCCAGGAGGCAGAGGTTGCAGTGAGCCGAGATCGTGCCATTGCACTCCAGCCTGTGTGACAGAGCGAGATTCTGTCTCAAGAAAGAAAGAAAAACGGAGTCTGTCCAGAATTATACACAGTCACCCATGCCAGGTAACAACCCTTCAGTCAACAACGGCCTTCCTAGACAGCAGAGGTCTCAGGAGATGGTAATACTGTAGTTTTCCTGTGCCTTTATTTGTAGACACAGAAATCCCTACCATTGTATTACAGCAGACTGCAGCACTCGGCACACTCACCTGCTGTCCAGGTTTGTAGCCCGGGAGCCTGGGGCCCTGCCACACAGCCCAGGTGAGTAGCAGGCCGGGAGCTGGGGGCCCTGCTGCGCAGCCCAGGTGAGTAGCAGGCTGGGAGCCGGGGGCCCTGCCTCGCAGCCCAGGTGAGTAGCAGGCTGTGTGTGCCACAGGGGTATGTTTGAGTGCAGCCCGTGATGGGCACACAGAGAATAGCCTAAGGATGCATTTATTTAAACAGGTCCCTGTCATTCAGTGACATGTATGACTGTGTCTGTGTGTGTGTGTGCAGGTGGGTGTGTATGTGTATATATGTATACACACCCGAACACACACCTCTACACACGTGCCTGTACACGGATAGAACACATAATTTACAGAATTTATGGAACACATAATTTATATTAATAAAATATATAGAGGTCAGTTTTGTTTTCTTTTATTTGTTTAGACGGAGTCTCGCTCTGTCGCCCAGGCTGAAGTGCAGTGGCACAATCTCGGCTCACTGCAACCTCCACTTACTGGGTTCAAGTGATTCTCCTGTCTCAGCCTCCCCCCAGTAGCTGGGATTACAGGCTCCTGCCACTACACCCGGCTAGTGTTTGTATTTTGTGTAGAGATAGGATTTCACCATGTTGGCCAGGCTGGTCTCAAATTCCTGACCACAGGTGATCCGCCCACCTCGGCCTCCCAAAGTGCTGGGATGACAGGCATGAGCCACTGCACTCAGCCTATTTCAGCTGTTTTCTTTTTTCTTTCTTTTTTTTTTTTTTGAAATAGAGTTTCACTCTTGTTGCCCAGGCTGGAGTACAATGGCACGATCTTGGCTCACTGCAACCTCCGCTTCCCAGGTTAAAGCGATTCTCCTGCCTCAGCCTCCCTCCAGTAGCTGGGATTATAGGCACCCGCCACCACTCCCGGCTGATTTTTTTATTTTCTATAGAGTCAGGGTTTCACAATGTTGGCCAGGCTGGTTTCGAATTCCTGACCGCAGGTGATCTGCCCGCCTCGGCCTCCCAAAGTGCTGGGATGACAGGTGTGAGCCACTGCACCCAGCCTATTTCAGCTGTTTTCTTAAAGCAGAAAGCAACCTACATGTTCTTTTGTGATACCAGGCAACTGTAAGGGTGGAGCAGCTTGTGACTTGGGTGTTACTGAGATCACCTGTGACCATTGCAGAAAACCACTCCCAACTGTGCAGCGGGCACCTTGAATTAGGCCGCCCGGGAGGCAGGGCTTGCGCCTTGAAATAGGCCGCCCGGGAGGCGGGGCTTGCACCTTGAAATACGACTAGGAGGCGGGGCTTGCACCTTGAAATAGGCCGCCTGGGAGGCGGGGCTTGCACCTTGAAATACGGCTAGGAGGCGGGGCTTGTACCTTGAAATAGGCTGCCTGGGAGGTGGGGCTTGTACCTTGAAATACGTCTAGGAGGCGGGGCTTGCGCCTTGAAATAGGCCGCCCGGGAGGCGGGGCTTGCGCCTTGAAATACGACTACGAGGCGGGGCTTGCACCTTGAAATACGGCTAGGAGGCAGGGCTTGTACCTTGAAATAGGCTACCTGGGAGGCGGGGCTTGCACCTTGAAATACGGCTAGGAGGCGGGGCTTGCACCTTGAAATACGGCTAGGAGGCGGGGCTTGTACCCTGAAATAGGCCGCCCGGGAGGAGGGGCTTGCATCTTGAAATAGGGCTAGGAGGCGGGGCTTGCATCTTGAAATAGGCCTAGGAGGCGGGGCCTGCGCCTTGAACTAGGCCTAGAAGGCGGGGCTTGCACCTTGAAATAGGCCGCCCAGGAGGCGGAGCTTGCGCCTTGAAATAGGCTGCCCGGGAGGCAGGACTTGCACGTTGAAATAGGCCGCCTGGGAGGCGGGGTTTGCACCTTGAAACAGGCTGCCTGGGAGGCGGGGCTTGTACCTTGAAATACGGCTAGGAGGCGGGGCTTGCGCGTTGAAATAGGCCGCCCGGGAGGCGGGGCTTGCCCCTTGAAATAGGCCGCCCGGGAGGCGGAGCTTGCCCCTTGAAATAGGCCGCCCGGGAGGCGGGGCTTGCGCCTTGAAATACGACTACGAGGCGGGGCTTGCACCTTGAAATAGGCCGCCCAGGAGGCGGGGCTTGCACCTTGAAATACGGCTAAGAGGCGGGACTTGTACCTTGAAATAGGCCGCCCGGGAGGCGGGGCTTGTGCCTTGAAATAGGCCGCCCGGGAGGCGGGGCTTGCGTCTTGAAATAGGCTGCCTGGGAGGCGGGGCTTGCACCTTGAAATACGGCTAGGAGGCGGGGCTTGTGCCTTGAAATAAGCCGCCCGGGAGGTGGAGCTTGCGCCTTGAACTAGGCCGCCCGGGAGGCAGGGCTTGCACCTTGAAATAGGCCGCCCAGGAGGCGGGGCTTGCACCTTGAAATAGGCTGCCCGGGAGGCGGGGCTTGTGCCTTGAAATAAGCCGCCCGGGAGGTGGAGCTTGCGCCTTGAACTAGGCCGCCCGGGAGGCAGGGCTTGCACCTTGAAATAGGCTGCCTGGGAGGCGGGGCTTGCGCCTTGAAATAGGCCGCCCGGGAGGCGGGGCTTGCGCCTTGAAATAGGCTGCCCGGGAGGCGGGGCTTGCACCTTGAAATAGGCTGCCCGGGAGGCGGGGCTTGCACCTTGAAATACGACTAGGAGGCGGGGCTTGCACCTTGAAATACGGCTAGGAGGCGGGGCTTGTACCTTGAAATGGGCTGCCTGGGAGGTGGGGCTAGCACCTTGAAATACGGCTAGGAGGCGGGGCTTGCACCTTGAAATAGGCTGCCCGGGAGGCGGAGCTTGCGCCTTGAAATAGGCCGCCCGGGAGGCGGGGCTTGCGTCTTGAAATACGACTACGAGGCGGGGCTTGCACCTTGAAATAGGCCGCCCGGGAGGCGGGGCTTGCACCTTGAAATACGGCTAAGAGGCGGGGCTTGTACTTTGAAATGGGCTGCCTGGGAGGTGGGGCTTGCACCTTCAAATACAGCTAGGAGGCGGGGCTTGAGCCTTGAAATAGGCCGCCCGGGAGGCGAGGGTTGCACCTTGAAATACAGCTAGGAGGCGGGGCTTGCACCTTGAAATACGGCTAGGAGGCGGGGCTTGCACCTTGAAATACGGCTAGGAGGCGGGGCTTGAGCCTTGAAATAGGCCGCCCGGGAGGCGAGGCTTGCACCTTGAAATACAGCTAGGAGGCGGGGCTTGCACCTTGAAATACGGCTAGGAGGCGGGGCTTGTACCTTGAAATACGGCTAGGGGGCGGGGCTTGTACCTTGAAATAGGCCGCCCGGGAGGCGGGGCTTGCGCCTTGAAATAGGCTGCCCGGGAGGCGGGGTTTGCACCTTGAAATACGGGTAGGAGGCGGGGCTTGTACCTTGAAATAGGCTACCTGGGAGGCGGGGCTTGCGCCTTGAAATACGGCTAGGAGGCGGGACTTCCGCGTTGAAATACGGCTAGGAGGCGGGGCTTGTATCTTGAAATAGGCAGCCTGGGAGGCGGGGCTTGCGCCTTGAAATACGGCTAGGAGACGGGGCCTGCGCCTTGAAATACGGCTAGGAGGCGGGGCCTGCGCCTTGAAATAGGCCGCCCAGGAGGCGGGGCTTGCGCCTTGAAATAGGCTGCTCAGGAGGCGGGGCTTGCGCCTTGAAATAGGCCGCCCGGGAGGCGGGGCTTGCGCCTTGAAATAGGCCGCCCCGGAGGCGGGTCTTGCACCTTGAAATACGGCTAGGAGGCGGGGCTTGTACCTTGAAATGGGCTGCCTGGGAGGTGGGGCTAGCACCTTGAAATACGGCTAGGAGGCGGGGCTTGCACCTTGAAATAGGCTGCCCGGGAGGCGGAGCTTGTGCCTTGAAATAGGCCGCCCGGGAGGCGGGGCTTGCACCTTGAAATACGACTACGAGGCGGGGCTTGCACCTTGAAATAGGCCGCCCGGGAGGCGGGGCTTGCACCTTGAAATACGGCTAAGAGGCGGGGCTTGTACTTTGAAATGGGCTGCCTGGGAGGTGGGGCTTGCACCTTGAAATACGGCTAGGAGGCGGGGCTTGAGCCTTGAAATAGGCCGCCCGGGAGGCGAGGCTTGCACCTTGAAATACAGCTAGGAGGCGGGGCTTGCACCTTGAAATACGGCTAGGAGGCGGGGCTTGTACCTTGAAATACGGCTAGGAGGCGGGGCTTGTACCTTGAAATAGGCCGCCCGGGAGGCGGGGTTTGCACCTTGAAATACGGGTAGGAGGCGGGGCTTGTACCTTGAAATAGGCTGCCTGGGAGGCGGGGCTTGCGCCTTGAAATACGGCTAGGAGGCGGGGCTTCCGCGTTGAAATACGGCTAGGAGGCGGGGCTTGTATCTTGAAATAGGCAGCCTGGGAGGCGGGGCTTGCGCCTTGAAATACGGCTAGGAGACGGGGCCTGCGCCTTGAAATACGGCTAGGAGGCGGGGCCTGCGCCTTGAAATAGGCCGCCCAGGAGGCGGGGCTTGCGCCTTGAAATAGGCCGCTCGGGAGGCGGGGCTTGCGCCTTGAAATAGGCCGCCCGGGAGGCGGGGCTTGCGCCTTGAAATAGGCCGCCCGGGAGGTGGGTCTTGCACCTTGAAATACGGCTAGGAGGCGGGGCTTGTACCTTGAAATGGGCTGCCTGGGAGGTGGGGCTAGCACCTTGAAATACGGCTAGGAGGCGGGGCTTGCACCTTGAAATAGGCTGCCCGGGAGGCGGAGCTTGTGCCTTGAAATAGGCCGCCCGGGAGGCGGGGCTTGCACCTTGAAATACGGCTAAGAGGCGGGGCTTGTACTTTGAAATGGGCTGCCTGGGAGGTGGGGCTTGCACCTTGAAATACGGCTAGGAGGCGGGGCTTGAGCCTTGAAATAGGCCGCCCGGGAGGCGGGGCTTGCACCTTGAAATATGGCTAGGAGGCGGGGCTTGTACCTTGAAATACGGCTAGGAGGCGGGGCTTGTACCTTGAAATAGGCCGCCCGGGAGGCGGGGCTTGCGCCTTGAAATAGGCCGCCCGGGAGGCGGGGTTTGCACCTTGAAATACGGGTAGGAGGCGGGGCTTGTACCTTGAAATAGGCTACCTGGGAGGCGGGGCTTGCGCCTTGAAATACGGCTAGGAGGCGGGGCTTCCGCGTTGAAATACGGCTAGGAGGCGGGGCTTGTATCTTGAAATAGGCAGCCTGGGAGGCGGGGCTTGCGCCTTGAAATACGGCTAGGAGACAGGGCCTGCGCCTTGAAATACGGCTAGGAGGCGGGGCCTGCGCCTTGAAATAGGCCGCCCAGGAGGCGGGGCTTGCGCCTTGAAATAGGCCGCTCGGGAGGCGGGGCTTGCGCCTTGAAATAGGCCGCCCGGGAGGCGGGTCTTGCACCTTGAAATACGGCTAGGAGGCGGGGCTTGTACCTTGAAATGGGCTGCCTGGGAGGTGGGGCTAGCACCTTGAAATACGGTTAGGAGGCGGGGCTTGCACCTTGAAATAGGCTGCCCGGGAGGCGGAGCTTGCGCCTTGAAATAGGCCGCCCGGGAGGCGGGGCTTGCGCCTTGAAATACGACTACGAGGCGGGGCTTGCACCTTGAAATAGGCCGCCCGGGAGGCGGGGCTTGCACCTTGAAATACGGCTAGAAGGCGGGGCTTGCACCTTGAAATACGGCCAGGAGGCGGGGTTTGTGCCTTGAAATAGGCCGCCCGGGAGGCGGGGCTTGCACCTTGAAATAGGCTTAGGAGGTGGGGCTTGCATATTGAAATAGGCCTAGAAGGCGGGGCTTGCGCCTTGAAATAGGCCGCCCAGTAGGCGGAGCTTGCGCCTTGAAATAGGCCGCCCGGGAGGTGGGGTTTGCACCTTGAAATACGGGTAGGAGGCGGGGCTTGTACCTTGAAACAGGCTACCTGGGAGGCGGGGCTTGCACCTTGAAATACGTCTAGGAGGCGGGGCTTCCGCGTTGAAATATGGCTAGGAGGCGGGGCTTGTACCTTGAATAGGCTGCCTGGGAGGCGGGGCTTGCACTTTGAAATACGGCTGGGAGGCGGGGCTTTCACCTTGAAATACGGCTAGGAGGCGGGGCTTGTGCCTTGAAATAGGCCGCCCGGGCGGCGGAGCTTGCACCTTGAACTAGGCCGCCCGGGAGGCAGGGCTTGCACCTTGAAATAGGCTGCCCAGGAGGCGGGGCTTGCACCTTGAAATAGGCCGCCTGGGAGGCGGGGCTTGTACCTTGAAATACGGCTAGGAGGCGGGGCTTGCGCCTTGAAATAGGCCGCCCGGGGGGCGGGGCTTGCACCTTGAAATACGGCTAGGAGGCGGGGCTTGCGCCTTGAAATAGGCCGCCCGGGGGGCGGGGCTTGCGCCTTGAAATAGGTCGCCCAGGAGGCGGAGCTTGCATCTTGAAATAGGCCTAGGAGGCGGGGCTTGCACCTTGAAATAGGCCGCCCAGTAGGCGGGGCTTGCGCCTTGAAATAGGCCGCCCAGGAGGCGGAGCTTGCATCTTGAAATAGGCCGCCCGGGAGGCGGGGCTTGCGCCTTGAAAGAGGCCGCCTGGGAGGCGGGGCTTGCACCTTGAAATAGGCCGCCCGGGAGGCGGAGGTTGCAGTGAGCCGAGATTGCACTACTGCATTCCAGTCTGGGCAAGAAGAGCGAAACTCCAGAATCCGTCTCATAAAAATGGAAGCAGCTGAAATGTAACACAGACTGACGTCCAGCCCAGGAACGGATAAGCTGGGTGCATGCGCCGTTGAAACAGCACCTGGGCCTGCTCCGGTTCTCCCCACTTTGCAGATGCCGCCTGAACCTCGGTGCCTCTTTGAGGTCAAGGCTGTGAGTTAAACGGCTCCACCCCAACCCAGCCCCAGGTTGGCCCAGCCATTCCCTGGTGGGGGGCCAGGGAGGAAAGGAGGCTGTGTGGGCACCAGAGGGCGAACTGAGGTCTGAGGGTCGGGACACAGCCTGGCAGCAGGAACTGGGAGCAGAGCACGGGGAAAACGTGGATGCGTTGAGCTCCCTACAACCGCAGTGAGCGTGTGCCCAGGTGGGCCTCACGGGGCGGGTGTGAGTCTGGCCTGCCTGGGCTCGGGGGGGTTTTACAGACGCATTTCAGCCCTGCAGCAGGGACTGGGGAGGTCCCGCTCGTGACAGTCTCTGCACCAAGGCAGGAGAGATGGAAGCCGCCCAGAGAACTGCCACTCCATGGCCTGTGGGCGTCCAGGGGTGAGCGGCAGCAATGGCGTCCCACGGAGGAAACACACTGGAAATCGTGCAGAAGATGGGAAGAAGCAGGCTGGAGTGTGGAGGACTGAGACCCTGCCTGGTAGACGGCACCGTCACAGCAGCCGTCGGCCTGCTAGGAGGTAGGAGAAAGCCCTGTCCCCACCGCTCTCCCCAGGAGTCCCCACCAGCTACTCTGGAAGGCTGCTGGCTCCCAGGACATCCGCTGGGCTGAACAGTTATCCCTGGCTGTCCCTCTATCCCCTCCTCCTTGAATGCAGCCTCCATCTCCTCCTCTAAAAATGCAGCCTCCATCCCCTCCTCCCCCAATTCAGTCTCCATCCCCTCCTCCCTGAATGCAGCCTCCTTTCCCCCTCCCCAAATGCAGCCTCTGTCCCCACTCCCCAAATGCAGCCTTTTCCCCCTCCTCCCCCAATACAGCCTCCTTTCTCTCCTCCTCCCCAAATGCAGCCTCCTTCCCCTCCTCCCCAAATGCAGCCTCTGGCCCCCCCTCCCCAAATGCCACCTCCTTCCCCTCCTCCCCAAATGCCACCTCCTTCCCCTCCTCCCCAAATGCCGCCTCCTTCTCCTCCTCCCCAAATGCAGCCTTTGTCTCCTCCTTCCCAAATGCAGCCTCCTTCCCCTCCTCCCCAAATGCAGCCTCCTTCCCCTCCTCCCCAAATGCAGCCTCCTTCCCCTCCTCCCCAATGCAGCCTCCTTCCCCTCCTCCCCAATGCAGCCTCCTTCCCCTCCTCCCCAATGCAGCCTCCTTCCCCTCCTCCCCAAATGCAGCCTCTGGCCCCCCCTCCCCAAATGCTGCCTCTTTCCCCTCCTCCCCAAATGCCACCTCCTTCCCCTCCTCCCCAAATGCAGCCTTTGTCTCCTCCTTCCTAAATGCAGCCTCCTTCTCCTCCTCCCCGAATGCAGCCTCCACCTCCTCCCTCCTCCCCAAGTCAGCCTCCTTCTCCTCCTCTAATGCAGCCTCTATCCCCTCCTTCCCGAATGCAGCCTCCTCCTCCTCCTCCTCCCCAAATGCAGCCTCCTTCCCCCTCCCAAAATGCAGCCTCTGTTCCCACTCCCCAAATACCGCCTCCTTCCCCTCCTCCCCAATGCAGCCTCCTTCCCCTCCTCCCCAATGCAGCCTCCTTCCCCTCCTCCCCAAATGCCACCTCCTTCCCCTCCTCCCCAAATGCAGCCTTTGTCTCCTCCTTCCCAAATGCAGCCTCCTTCTCCTCCTCCCCGAATGCAGCCTCCACCTCCTCCCTCCCTCCTCAAGTCAGCCTCCTTCTCCTCCTCCAATGCAGCCTCTATCCTCTCCTTCCCGAATGCAGCCTCCTCCTCCTCCTCCCCAAATGCAGCCTCCTTCCCCCTCCCAAAATGCAGCCTCTGTTCCCACTCCCCAAATGCCGCCTCCTTCCCCTCCTCCCCAAATGCAGCCTCTGTTCCCCTCCTCCCCAAATGCAGCCTCTGTTCCCCTCCTCCCCAAATGCAGCCTCCTTCCTCCCTCCCCAAATGCAGCCTCTTTCCCCTCCTCCCCAAATGCAGCCTGCTTCCCCTCCTCCCCAAATGCAGCCTGCTTCCCCTCCTCCTCAAATGCCACCTCCTTCCCCTCCTCCCCGAATGCAGCCTCCTTTCCCTCCTCCCCAAATGCAGCCTCCATCTCCTCCCTCTTCCCCAAGTCAGCCTCCTTCCCCTCCTCCTCCAATGCAGCCTCCATCCCCTCCTTCCCGAATGCAGCCTCCTTCTCATCCTCCCAAAATGCAGCCTCTGTTCCCACTCCCCAAATGCCGGCTTCTTCCCCTCCTCCCCAAATGCAGCCTCTGTTCCCCTCCTCCCCAAATGCAGCCTCCTTCCCCCCTCCCCAAATGCAGCCTCCTTCCCCCCTCCCTAAATGCAGCCTCCTTCCCCCCTCCCCAAATGCAGCCTCCTTCCTCTCCTCCCGAAATGCAGCCTCCATCTCCCTCCCCAAATGCAGCCTGCTTCCTCTCCTCCCCGAATGCAGCCTCCTTCCCCTCCTCCCCGAATGCAGTCTCCTTCCCCTTCTCCCCGAATGCAGCCTCCTTCCCCTCCTCCCTGAATGCAGCCTCCACCTCCTCCCTCCTCCCCAAGTCAGCCTCCTTCCCCTCCTCCTCCAATGCAGCCTCCATCTCCTCCTTCCCGAATGCAGCCTCCTTCTCCTCCTCCCCAAATGCAGCCTCCTTCCCCCTCCCAAAATGTGCCCTCTGTTCCCCTCCTCCCCAAATGCAGCCTCCTTCCCCCCTCCCCAAATGCAGCCTCCTTCCCCTCCTCCCCAAATGCAGCCTCTGTTCCCCCTCCCCCCCAAATGCAGCCTCCATCTCCTCCCTCCTCCCCAATGCAGCCTCCTTCCCCTCCTCCCCAAATGCAGCCTCCATCCTCTCCTCCCCGAATGCAGCCTCCTCTCCTCCCCAAATGCAGCCTCCTGTCCTCCCCAAATGCAGCCTCCTTCCCCCTCCCCAAATGCAGCCTCTGTCCCCTGCTCCCCAAATGCCGCCTCCTTCCCCTCCTCCCCAAATGCAGCCTCTTTCTCTTCCTCCCAAAATGCAGCCTCTCTCTCCTCCTCCCTAAATGCAGCCTTCTCTCTCATCAAAACCCCTACGGAGGAGGCACGGACAGGCTTTTGCTTTCTTTATTCAGTCACAACTACACGCTCCTATGTGACTGTCCTATGGTACTTGGGGACCGGGCAGTCCACCTGCAGCCTGGGGGAGGACATCCCTATAATGAACATGCTGCCTGGATTTCAGGGGGCCACTTTGGTGGCCAAGATAGCATCCAGGACACCCCCCAAGTGCACCACCTGCACCTGGTGGAAGCCGTGCAGCTCCAGCAAGCACTGATACTCGCCCGGGCTCCGCTCCCTGCCTTCAGTCTGCACCAGCATGTTCAGCGACTGCATCAGGGCGCGCTGCGCCACCCTCTTCTCCTCATCCAGGAGCATCTCCACCAGCAGCAGGCCGGCCCCTGAGGGAGAGAGCAGAGAGCTGGAGTCCTGGCCAGCCAGGTGGCGATCCTTCAGCGGGACACAGGGGACACAGCAGGCAACAGGAGCTCAGAACGGTGGGCAGAGGCAGCCGAGAACCCTTGCCCAGGGGGCCCACACAGATAGGGGAGGGGAGAGAGACAGAGACTTAATGCAGGGCGGACAGACAGGGAGAAGAAGATTTGATCGAAAGATGGATGGATAGATGGATGTATCACCTGGGCCTTTTCCGGTTCTCCTGGATGCATGGATGAACAGATGGTAGATGATGGGTGGGTAGGTAGCTAGAAAGATGGATGGATAAGTGGACGCATGGATGAGAAGGATGGATGGATGAACAGATGGTAAGTGATGGGTAGGTAGATGGATGGTTGGATAGATGGATGCATGTATGACATGGATGGATGGGTGAATAGATGGTAGATGATAGGTAGGTAGGAAGATGGATGGATGGATAGATAGATGCATGGATGAGATGCATGAACGGATGACTAGATGGTAGATGATGGGTACGTAGATAGATGAATGGATGGATAGATGGATGCATGGATGGGATGGATGGATGGATGGGTGAATAGATGGTAGATGATGGGTACGTAGGTAGATGAATGGATGGATACATGGATGTATGGATGAGATGGATGCATGGGTGAATAGATGGTAGATGATGGGTCAGTAGGAAGATGAATAGATGGATGCATGGATGTGATGGATGGGTGAATAGATGGTACATGATGGGCAGGTAGATAGATGAATGGATGGATAGATGTATGGATGGGTGAACTGATGGTAGATGATGGGTAGATAGATAAATGGATGGATAGATGGATGCATGGATGAGATGGATGGATGGGTGAATAGATGGTACATGGTGGGCAGGTAGATGAATGGATGGATAGATGGATGCATGGATGAGATGGATGGGTGAACGGATGGTAGATGATGGGTAGATAGATGAATGGATGGATAGATGGATGTATGGATGAGATGGATGGATGGGTGAATAGATGGTAGATGATGGGTAGGTAGATAGATGAATGGATGGATAGATGGATGCATGGATTAGATGGATGGTTGGGTGAACAGATGGTAGCTGATGGGTACTTAGGTAGATGGATGGATGGATAGATGGATGGATGGATGGATGGGTGAATAGATGGTACATGATGGTTAAGTAGGTAGATGAATGGATGGATAGATGGATGCATGCATGAGATGGATGGGTGAGTGAATAGATGGTAGATGATGGGTAGGTAGGTAGATGAATGGATAGACAGATGGATGCATGCATGAGATGGATGGATGGGTGAATAGATAGTAGATGATGGGTAGGTAGATAAATGAGTGGATGGATAGATGGGTGCATGGATGAGACGGATGGATGGGTAAATAAATGGTAGATGATGGGTACATAGATGGTAGATGATGGGTACATAGATAGATGAATAGATGGATAGATGGATGCATGGATGAGATGGATGGATGGGTGAACAGATGGTAGATGATGGGTAGGTAGATAGATGGATGCATGGATTAGATGGATGGATGGGTGAATAGATGGTAGATAATAGGTAGGTAGATGAATGGATGGATGGATAGATGGATGCATGGATGAGATGGATGGCTGGGTGTATAGATGGTAGATGATGGGTAGGTAGGTAGATGGATAGATGGATGCATGGATGAGATGGATGGATGGGTGAATAGATGATAGGTGATGGGTAGATAGATAGATGAATGGATGGATAGATGGATGCATGGATGAGATGGATAGCTGGGTGAATAGATGGTAGGTGATGGGTACATAGATGAATGGATGGATAGATGGATGTATGGATGTGATGGATGGGTGAATAGATGGTAGATGATGGGTAGGTAGGTGGATGGATGGATGGATGGATAGATGGGTGCATGGATGAGATGGATGAGATGGATGGATGGGTGAATAGATGGGTAGGTAGGTAGATGGATGTATAGATGGATGCATGGATGTGATGGATGGATGGGTGAATAGATAGCAGGTGATGGTTAAGTAGGTAGATGAATGGATGGATAGAGGGATGCATGCATGAGATGGATGGATGAGTGAATAGATGGTAGATGATGGGTAGGTAGATGAATGGATGGATAGATGGGTGCATGGATGAGATGGATGGATGGGTGAACAGATGGTAGATAATGGGTAGGTAGATAGATGGATGCATGGATTAGATGGATGGATGGATGGGTGAATAGATGGTAGATGATGGGTAGGTAGATGAATGGATGGATAGATGGATGCATGGATGAGAAGGATAGCTGGGTGAATAAATGGTAGGTGATGGGTAGATAGATGAATGGATGGATAGATGGATGCATGGATGAGATGGATGGATGAGTGAATAGATGGTACATGATGGGTAGGTTGATAGATGAATGGATGGATAGATGGATGCATGGATGAGATGGATGGATGAGTGAATAGATGGTACATGATGGGTAGGTTGATAGATGGATGGATAGATGGATGCATGGATGAGATGGATGGATGAGTGAATAGATGGTACATGATGGGTAGGTTGATAGATGGATGGATAGATGGATGCATGGATGAGATGGATGGATGGGTGAATAGATGGTAGGTGATGGGCAGGTAGGTAGATGAATGGATGGATAGATGGATGCATTCATGAGATGGATGGATTGGTGAATAGATGGTAGATGATGGGTAGGTAGATAGATGAATGGATGGATAGATGGATGCATGGATGAGATGGATGGTTGGGTGAACAGATGTTAGCTGATGGGTATGTAGGTAGATGGATGGATGGATAGATGGATGGATGGATGGGTGAATAGATGGTACATGATGGTTAAGTAGGTAGATGAATGGATGGATAGATGGATGCATGCATGAGATGGATGGATGAGTGAATAGATGGTAGATGATGGGTAGGTAGGCAGATGAATGGATAGATAGATGGATGCATGCATGAGATGGATGGATGGGTGAATAGATAGTAGATGATGGGTAGGTAGATAGATGAGTGGATGGATAGATGGGTGCATGGATGAGATGGATGGATGGGTAAATAGATGGTAGATGATGGGTACATAGATGAATAGATGGATAGATGGATGCATGGATGAGATGGATGGATGGGTGAACAGATGGTAGATGATGGGTAGGTAGATAGATGGATGCATGGATTAGATGGATGGATGGGTGAATAGATGGTAGATGATGGGTAGGTGGATGAATGGATGGATGGATAGATGGATGCATGGATGAGATGGATGGCTGGGTGTATAGATGGTAGATGATGGGTAGGTAGGTAGATGGATAGATGGATGCATGGATGAGATGGATGGCTGGGTGAATAGATGGTAGATGATGGGTAGGTAGGTAGATGAATGGATGGATACATGGACGCATGGATGAGATGGATGGATGTGTGAATAGATGGTAGATGATGGGTAGGTAGATAATGGATGGATGGATAGATAATAAATGATAGACAGATGACAGATAGGTGACAGAGCATTGTTAGAAGGCCAGACGCAGTGGCTCACACCTGTAATCCCAGCACTTTGGGAGGCTGAGGTGGGAGGATAGTTTGAGCCCAGGAGTTTGAAACCAACCTGAGTAACATAGTGAGACCCTGTCTCTATTTTATTTTTTTAAAAAAAGAATGATAAATGTATAAAGAGAGACAGAGACGGGTGGAGAGAGGGAGGAAGAGACAGAGAAGATAGATAAGGAAGGAAAGGAGGAAGGTGGAGGGAGGAAAAACAGAGATTGATGATAGATGAGATACCTAAAAAGACACACAGAGGAGGAGACAGAGAGGAAGAGGGAGAAGAGAGAGAAAGACAGACAGAGGCCGGGTGCAGTGGCTCATATCTTTAACCCCAGCATTTTGGGAGGCTGAGGTAGGAGGATTGCTTGAGCCCAGGAGTTTGAGGGTAGCCTGGGCAACAGCAAGATCCCATCTCTACAAAAAAATTTAAAAAAACCTAACAGGGCATGATGACAAATGCTTGTACTCCCAAATACTCGGGAGGCTGAGGCAGGAGGATTGCTTGAGCGCAGGAGGTCAAGGCTGCAGTGAACTGTGATGACACCACTGCACTCCAGCCTGGGTGACAGAGGGAGACTCCCATCTCCACAAAAAACTTTTTTTTTTTTTGAGACGGAGTCTTGCTGTGTCGTCCAGGCTGGAGTGCAGTGGCGCGATCTCTGCTCACTGCAACCTTCGCCTCCCAGGTTCAAGTGATGTCCTGCCTCAGCCTCCTGAGTAGCTAGAATTACAGGCGTGCACCACTACGCCGGGCTAATTTTTGTATTTTTAGTAGAGGCAGGGTTTCACCACGTGGCTTAGGCTGGTCTCGAACTCCTGACCTCGAGATCTGCCCGCTTTGGCCTCCCAAAGTGCTGGGATTACGGGTGTGAGCCACTGTGCCCAGTCTCAGAAAAAACTTCTTAAAAAATTAGCTGGGCATGGTGATGCATGCCTGTACTTCCAGCTACTCAGGAGGCTGAGGTGGGAGGATAGCTTGAGCCTAGGAGGTCAAGGCTGCAGTGAGCTATGACTGCACCACTGCACACCAGCCTGGGAAGCAGAGTGAGACCTCGTCTCAAAACATATAATATAAAGAGAGCCGGGCGAGGTGGCTCACGCCTGTAATCCCAGCACTTTGGGAGTCCCAGGTGGGTGGATCACCTGAGGTTGGGAGTTCGAGACCAGCCTGACCAACATGGTGAAACCCCGTCTCTATTAAAAATACAAAATTAGCCGGGCATGGTGGCATGTGCCCGTAATCCCAGCTACTCGGGAGGCTGAGGCAGGAGAATCACTTGAACCCTGGGGGTGGAGGTTATGGAGAGCCGAGATCGTGCCACTGCACTCCAGCCTGGGCGACAGAGCGAGGCTCCGTCTCCAAAAAAAAAAGAAAGAGAGATACACAGAGAAAGAAGGAGAGAGAAAGGAGAGAGGAAGGAGAGAGATAGGAGAGAGAGAGGGAGAGAGAAAAGGATGGAAGTCTCTTGACCATTTGAGCCTATGGGGAGTCCTGTTTCAACGCGCAGGTGCCAGGCCCTGGCTCTGTTAAGATAATTAAGCGTTCTCTGCAAATATTCCAGGAATTCTCACTGCAGCAACAACCCTGAACTCTTGAGGGAGGCTGAGCGCCCGCCAGATTCCCTCAGGGCCAGCTCGTTCAACTGTGGAAATCCAATATGCAGCCCTGGCCCGAAGCCCTGGAGCCAGGGGTTCCAGCAGCCCCAGTAGGCTCCAGGAGCAGCCTGGGTGGACGGGGGAAAACCTGATGTGAAGGCTTTGAGCCGAGATGGTGCGTGCTGTGTGTGTGTGCACGTGTGTCTGTGTAGAAACACACAGATTAGATCCAGCTGACACTTCAGCAACACGGCTCTAAACTGCAGACTCCACTCATTCGTGGATTTCCCTGTGCCTCGGCCACCCCTGGGACAGCAAGTCCAGCCCACGGCTTCCTCCTCCTCTGCAGCCTCCTCAATGTGAAGACAACAAGAATGAAGACCTTTATGATGAGCCACTTCAACTTCATGAATAGTAAATATATTTTCTCTTTAGGATTTTCTCTTTTTTTTTTTTTGAGATGGAGTCTCGCTCTGTTACCCAGGCTGGAGTGCAGTGGCAGTGTCGGCTCACTGCAACCTCCGTCTCCAGGTTTCAGCGATTCTCCTGCCTCAGCCTCCTGAGTAGCTGGGATTACAGGTTCCCGCTATCACGCCCGGCTAATTTTTTGTGTTTTTGATAGAGGCGGGGTTTCAGCATGTTGGCCAGGCTGGTCTCAAACCCCCGACCTCAGGTGATCTGCCCACCTCGGCCTCCCGAAGTGTGGGGATGATAGGTGTGAGCCACCACACCTGGCCACACTGGCCAACTTTAAATACAGCAGATTTACCCTCCACACTTTAGGGGGCCTCTCACCCAGACGCTGGACCTGCCAACCTCCAAAATCACATAAGCCAATTCTTTTTCTGACACAGAACCTCACTCCGTCGCCCAGGCTGGAGTGCGGTGGCGCCGTCTCGGCTCACTGCAACCTCCACCTCCCAGGTTCAAGCGATTCTCCTGCCTCAGCCTCCCAAGTACCTGGGATTATAGGTGCGCACTACCACACCTGGCTAATTTTTGTATTTTTAGTAGAGATGGGATTTCACTGTATTGGCCAGGCTGGTCTCGAACTGCTGACCCCAGGTGATCCGCCTGCCTCTGCCTCCCAAAGTGCTGGATTAAGGCATGAGCCACCACGCCTGGCTAATTTTTGTATTTTTAGTAGCGATGGGGTTTCACCACGTTGGCCAGGCTGGTCTGGAACTCCTGGCCTCCTTGTAAAACTTGAACCCAAAACACTACGTCTTAACAAAAACAGCGAACCTGACAATGGGCTCTCACCTGGCTTGCAGCTCTCAGCGACCCTGCTGAGTAACTTGTGGACTTTGTCGTCTGGCCAGTCATGCAGGATCCGGCACAGGACGTACAGCTCAGCGCTGGGGAGGGGGTCCCTGAAAAAGTCACCTGGTTTAAAGACAAAAGGAGACACGTCCGTCAGGTATGGAAGAAGCAGTCCTCCCCGGACAGATCCTGGGACCGCCACCTGCATCCTCAATCAGGGACAGAGAAGAGAGGGGTGTGGGCGGGAATGGGTCTTCCTGAAGTATATCCCCGCGGGGACTTGAACAGAGCTCCATGAGGAGCTGGTTAGTGATGTCACGCCCGTGCGGTTTGGCTCCGGCTGAGAAAACGCTGGGGACAGTGGCTCACACCTGTAATCTCAGCACTTTGGGAGCCTGAGGTGGGCAGATTGTCTGAGCTCAGGAGTTCGAGACCAGCCTGGGCAACACGGTGAAACCCCATCTCTACTAAAAATACAAATTAGCTGGATGGGGTGGCGGGTGCCTGTAATTCCAGCTACTTGGGAGGCTGAGGCAGGAGAATTGCTTGAACCTAGGAGGTGGAGGTTGCAGTGAGCTGAGATCGCGCCATTGCACTCCAGCCTGACTGACAAAATAAAAAAAAAAAAAGAGGAAGGCAGGGGACGAAAAAAGCAGGAAATTCAGGGGCACCACCTGGGCGAGGCAGGCAGAGTCAGCACAAATGGGCGTCTGCCAGGGAGAGTCGGGGCCGCACTGCCAGTGAGTGGGCAACGGTGGGGCCTTCTCTGGTGATCCCCTGATTCAGGCGCCCCAGGAGGGTTGCCTGTTGGGGGCGGCAGGGGGAGGGTGTGCGCGTAGCTGCACGGCGCTCCGTAACTGCTGAAATAAAAAGATGGTCTGCTGTAGTGCAGTGAATGGTGTCCCCTTAAAAGATACATTCAGGTGCTGACCCTCAGTCGCGGAGAATGGAACCTTATCTGGAAATAGGGTCTCTATGGATGTCATTGAGTAAAGAATTTCAATATGAGATCATCCTGGAGTAGGGTGTCCCCTAAATCCAACGACAGGTGTCCTTCTAAGAGACAGAAGAGACACAGACACAGAGGAGAAGGCCACGTGGAGACGGAGGCAGAGACTGGAGTGATGCGGCCACAAGCCCAGGGACGCCGGGAGCCCCCAGGAGCTGGGAGAGACAGGAAGGACCCTCCCCTAGAGCCTCCCAGAAGGAACCAAACACAACTGCAATGGATTGGATGGTGACCTCCAAAAGATCTGTTCGCATCCTAACCCGTAGACTTGTAAATAGAATCTCATTTAGAAATAAGGTCTTTGCAGGTGTAATTAAGTTGGGGATCTTGAGATGAGATCACCCTGGATTAGGTGAGCTCTAAATACAATGACAGGTGTCCTTCTAAGAGACAGAAGAGGAGATAAAGACACAGAGGAGAAGGACACATGGAGATGGAGGCAGAGACTGCAGTGATGTGGTCAGAAGCCCAGGGACACCTGGAGACCCCAGGAGCTGGGAGAGGCAGGAAGGATCCTCCCCTAGAGCCTCCAGAGGGAACACAGCCCTGAGATGCCTTGATCTCAGACTTCTGGTCTGCAGGACTGGGAGAGGATAAATAGCAAGCTGTGAGTTGCATGAGGGGAAAGAAGGGGTGGGAAGAGTGTGCGGTGGGAAGTCTGAGCTGTTTTCCCCCAGCTGCGAGGAGAAGGTGCTCTTTCAGGGCTCATGATTTTAAACTTTAGCATTTCCAGCCGGGCGGGGTGTAATCCCAGCACTTTGGGAGGCCAAGACGGGTGGATCACCTGAGGTCAGGAGTTCGAGACCAGCCTGGCCAACGTGGTGAAATCCCATCTCTACTAAAAATACAAAAATTAGCCGGGTGTGGTGGCGGACACCTGTAACCCCAGCTACTCGGGAGGCTGAGGTGGGAGGATCACTTGAACCCGGGAACTGGAGGTTGCAGTGAGCTAAGATCATGCCACTGCACTCCAGCCTGGGTGACAGAGCGAGGCACCGTTCAAAAATAAATAAACTTTGGCATTTCTGTTTCTGCAGATCTGGCAAATCAGAAGCGCAGCTATCATGACGTCCTGCAGGAGGAGCTGTTGGGTGGTTGTGTTTGTTTTTTTAAAAACTAGAAAAGCATCCAGGAACCTCTAGGGGAGGGGTATGGAGGTCCCCAGCACCTGCGTCCACAGGCCTGGCCGCTGTCGGATGGTGCTGAGTTATAGCTAGTCAGGTGTCTCTTTTTTTATTTTTATTTTTTTGAGATGGAGTTTTGCTTTGTTGCCCAGGCTGGAGTGCAGTGGCGCAATCTCAGCTCACTGCAAGCTCTGCCTCCCAGGTTCAAGGGATTCTCCTGCCTCAGCCTCCCTAATAGGTGGGATTACAGAAGTCCACCACCATGCTCGGCTAATTTCTGTAATTTTAGTAGAGATGGGGTTTCACTGTATTGCTCCGGCTGGTCTCAAACTCCTGACCTCAGGTGATCCACCCGCCTCAGCCTGCCAGAGTGCTGGGATTCCAGGTGTGAGCCACCACGCCTGGCCAGGGCGTCTCGTGTCAATCCATCCTGGCCTCAGCAGCTGCCACCGGGAAGTTTTTCAAGTCTAACCTAAGGCCGCCCTGTTCCGGCTCTTGGGTCAGTTCCTTCCGTGACCTTGGTGCCGTGGATGCCCATGAATGCTGATCTCGGCTGTTCCCCATCTCCAGTCCCCTTCCGTCTCGGCCAGTTGCACCGATGATAACTTCACACAGCCGTCTGTCTACCTGTTTACTTTTATTTGTCATTATTATTATCATTGTCTTTTTTTTTTTTTTTTTTTTTTTGAGATGGCGTTTCGCTCTTGTTGCCCAGGCTGGAGTGCAATGGTGAGATCTCAGCTCACTGCAACCTCCGCCTCCCAGGTTCAAGCGATTCTCCTGCCTCAGCCTCCTGAGTAGCTGAGATTACAGGTGCCCGCCACCATGCCCGGCTAATTTTTGTATTTTTAGTAGAGATGGGGTTTCGCCATGTTGGCCAGGCTGGTCTCAAACTCCTGACCACAGGGGATCCACCCGCCTCAGCCTCCCAGAGTGCTGGGATGACAGGCGTGAGCTACTGTTCCCAGCCTTGTCCACCTGTTTGGAGATGCCCTCGTGTCTGTGTGGACCCACAGAGGCACAGGCATAACCACGGACGCAGACACAGACACACCCACGGATGCAGACACAGACACACAGGCACACACACACATACCCATCCAGATGCACAGACATGCAGACACAAAGGCACACATGCAAGCACACACCACAAAGACGCACACACAGACACATGCACGGACACACAGAGATACACTGACAGGCACACATATGGACACAGATACACCAACAAGACAGGCACACACACACACACGGACACAGAGATACAGTGACAGGCACACACGCACACAGACGCAGATATACACAGATGGGCACACACATGCACGGACACACAGATACACCAACAGGCACACGCACACAGACGCAGACATACACAGATGGGTACACGCGCACGGACACACAGATACACCAACAGGCACACGCACACAGACGCAGACATACACAGATGGGCACACGCACGGACACACAGATACACCAACAGGCACACGCACACAGACGCAGACATACACAGATGGGCACACGCACGGACACACAGATACACCAACAGGCACACGCACACAGACGCAGACATACACAGATGGGTACACGCGCACGGACACACAGATACACCAACAGGCACACGCACACAGACGCAGACATACACAGATGGGCACACGCACGGACACACAGATACACCAACAGGCACACGCACACAGACGCAGACATACACAGATGGGTACACACGCACGGACACACAGATACACCAACGGGCACACGCGCATGGATACACAGATACACCAACAGGCACACGCACACAGATGCAGACATGCACAGATGGGCACACACAGAGATCAACAGGCACACACGCACACACAGATGCAGACAAATGCACAGATGGGCACACAGATACGGCAACAGGCACACACACACAGACATGCACACAGAGACGCAGACACACAGACATACACACATATACCCACACAGACGCACGGAAACACACATACCCTCACAGACACATGCAAGCACACACCACAGAGAGTTGCACACACACAAACGCAGATGCAGACACATTCTCATGCACAGACACACAAGGACATACCACACACAGTCATGCACACACAGACACATGCACACACAAACGTACACACAGACACAGCAGTGACATATGCACACACACACCATGTACACAGACACAGATGGGCACACATATATCCACACAGATGCGCAGACACACATACACTCAGACATACACACCACAGAGATGTGCACACACACACACGGACTCAGACACACGGAGACATTCTGACGTACAGACACGCATGCAAGGACATCCCACACAGAGACGTGCACACAGAGACTCAGAAACACACAGAGACACAGACACACAAGCACAGCAGACGGTCACATCCACAGAGACACCCACAGACACACACCATGCACATAGATGCAGACACACAAACATGCACACACAGACACACCACAGCAGTCACATATGCACACAACCACTGGCACACAGCATGCACACAGATTCAGACACAGACGGACACACAGAGATGCACACACACAGACATGCACACATACCCCCACAGACACACACACATACCCTCACAGAAACAGACGCAACCACACATCACAGAGACGTTCACATGCACACAGACACCCAGAGACAGTTTCACGCAGAGACACACACACAAGGACATACAACACACAGACATGCACGCACAGAGACAGAACACAAGCACAGCAGTTACATATGCACACAAGACACAGACACACCATGCACACAGACGCAGACACACAGATGTACACACAGACACATGCACACAGAGACACAGACACACAAGCACAGCAGTCACACACAGACACCTACCAGCACACAGCATGCACGCAAATGCACACATACACGGGCACACAGAGACGCACATACACAGACGCACACGCATACCCTCACAGAAACATATGCAACCACACGCCACAGAGACGTGCACACACACGCTGACAGAGACACAGACAGTCTCACGCACAGACACACACACAAGGACATACTACACACAGACATACACACAGAGACACAGACACAGAAGCACAGCAGTTACATATGCACATAAGACAGAGACACACCATGCACACAGATGCAGACACACAGACATGCACACACAGACACACGTGCGCACAGAGACACACACACACGAGCACAACAGTCATATATGTACACAGACACCCACAGGCACACAGATGCAGATGGACATGCACACATATACCCACACAGACACACACACATACCCTCACAGAAACATGCAACCACACACCAGAGATGTGCACACACATGCGGATGCAGACACACACACACAGACATTGTCACGCACAGACATGCTCAAGCACCACACACGCACATACACATGCACACAGACAGACGCACAGTAGACAGTCACATTTGCACACAGATACCCACCATGGAAACGCCCAGGCAAAAACACAGGTGCGCACACAGCCATGCACTCTGTCTAGAAAGAGATGATGGAGCCTGGAAAAGGTTAGCAGGGCGAACACCAGAAGGGCTCACCTGCTGCGAAGTGGATCTGCGCTGCCTGCGGTCTGGCGGGTTGGAAGTGGGCGGCCAGCTCGATGATGTCCGGGAGGTCAAACACAGTCACCTGCATACGAGGGTACTCACGGGCCAGCTCTCGGGCCAGTGCACCCGTGCAGCCTGCAGGGAAGCAAATGCACGCTCTGTGGCCAGGTCGTCCTGGCGCCCATGGAACCCTGACGACTCTCCAAAGCTCAACCGGGGCAGAAGTAATATTCGAGGGCATGGCACTGAGACCCATGCTGGAAGGGGAAGCCAGCGGTGGGGAGCTCACTGGTGTCCCAGACAAGACTGTACAAGCAGGTGAGTGTGGGGGCATAGACCTGCAGGGAAATCCTTCCAGCCCAGGGGTGGAGGGCTGTACTCCTCCCTTCTTCCTGCTGTGGGGATGTACACACGATGGCCGGTGCTGCAGCAGCCACTCTGGGCCACGTGTCGGGGGCACAGACCTACAGGGAAATCCTTCGAGCTCAGGGGTGGAGGGCTGTACTCCTCCCTTTTCTTTCCTGCCGTGGGGATGTACACATGGTGGCCGGTGCTACAGCAGCCACTCTGGCCCATGTGTCGGGGGCACAGATCTACAGGGAAATCCTTCGAGCCCAGGGGTGGAGGGCTGTACTCCTCCCTTTTCTTTCCTGCCGTGGGGATGTACACACGGTGGCCAGTGCTACAGCAGCCACTCTGGGCCACGTGTGGGGGGCACAGACCTACAGGGAAATCCTTTCAGCCCAGGGGTGGGGACTGTATTCCTCCCTTCTCCTTCCTGCCATGGGGATGCAGACATGATCCTAGTGCTACAGCAGCCACGCTGGACCACAAACAGGAGAGGCATTCAGAGGTTGGGGAAATGTAAGCTGATGGTGTGAGAATTGTCCCAGGCCCCTGATCCTCCTGCAGCCCTTGGGAATGTGGGTACTGCTCCACCCACTGTCCAGGGCTGGGGTGGGGTGGAGGGTGAGTCAGGATATAATCAGCCTTGCTGAGGGGAATCCAGGGGTTCCAAGGTGCTCCACCTCAGCTCCGCAGACAACAGAGAGGGCCCCGGAGTCTCTAGGGGGGCATTAAGGCATCCCCGGGGACCTTCTGAAACTGGGGAATATCCACCCATGATCTGGCGCAGTTCAGGTCGTTATCAGGTTTGTCAATGGAAAAAGGCAGTTTGCAGGTGTCCTGAGCAGGGAAGATGCCTGTGGCTTAATAAAGGAAAGTAAGGAGAGCCCTGGCGGGGCGGCTACCCACCTCCCACGTCGCAGGCGGAGGAGAAGCGGGACAGATCGAAGGCCGTGGCCACCTGGCACGCAGTCAGCTTCACCATGCTGTGCATGGCCCACATGAACCTCAGCCGCGTCTCCGGGCTCTGGTAGTACGCGTCCTGGAACACAGCGGGTGCTTAGGGGCACCAGAGAACACGGGCCGAGGGATCACCCAGCCTTTCCCTGGGGGTCGGGGGGAGAAGTGCAGGGCTCCAGAGCGTGGGGGCTCAGCCATGCCTGGGCTGCAGAGGGGGCTTCATGCCACAGCTGTGTTGGGTACCCCTGTCTGTGTGGGGGCTGGGCTGGCTGGGGACAGAGGACCCCAAAGTGGTGGACGATCTCCTTGGAATCACTTAGTCCACACCACAGCCTGAACTCCAAGTGTCTGAGTTTCGCAATAGGCTTTTCACAATAAAGCTTTTCACCCTGGAGGCTCCGGGTGGCCCACAAACATCTCACTGGAGAAAACCGGAGAGAAGCCAAAATGTCTCTGCAGGTGCCGCAGCTCAGCCTTCACCACAGTGGTGCAGTGTGCAGAGGGGGCTCCTCCGAGAATTCCGGCGTGCAGAGGAGAAGCTCCTCTGAGCTTCTCCAAGTCCCCCTGGTGGCACCTACCCCGGGTCCCAGAGGAGCCCAGGCCCGTCCTGGCTCAGGGCTGCATCCAGGGTTCGCTTGGACATCCCCTGTTCCCCCAGGGCAAGCAAGCCCAGCTGAGGATGCTTCTGAGCCCCGCTCCCAGCGGGACAGCCCGTCTCCATCCTGGCTCCCTAAATCCCGTGGGGGCTCCCCGGTCCTCTCCTGCTTGGGTGGCAATGATGAGGCTCAGGGATCTGTCCTCTGCAATGCCCAGGCCGGCTGCTCACAACGGCTCAGGGCCCCTGTCCATGCCTCTCAGCTTCTCTCCACCACTGGCTTCTCTCTCTGACTCTTTCTCCCTTGGTCTGTGTCTGTCTGTCCTGTTTGTCTCCCTCTGTGTGTCTCTGTCTTCCTCTTTCTCTCTGTCTCTGTCTCCTGTCTCCGTTTCTGTCTGTCTCCCTCTATCTCTACATCTGTCTCCTGTTTCTGTCTCTATCTGCCTCTATCTCTGTCTCTCCAAGCCTCCCTGTCTCTGTCTCCCTACCTGATTGTCTCTGTCTCCCATCTCCCTCTATGTCTCCGTCTGTGTCTGTCTCCCTCTATCTTTGTTTTTGTCTCTCTGTCTCTGTCTCCCTGTCTTTGTCTCCCTCTATCCCTGTCTCTCAGGTCTCCCTGTCTCTCCATGTCTCTCCCTATCTCGCTATTTTTGTCTCCCATCTCCGTGTCTGTCTCACTCTATCTCTGGCTCTGTCTCCCCGTCTTTGTCTCCCTCTGTCTCTGTCTCTCTGTCTCCCTATCTCACTGTATCTCTCTGTCTCCCGTCTCCATCTATCTCTGTCTCTTTCTTTCTCTCTGTCTCCCTGTTTCTGTCTCCCTCTGTCTCTCTATCTCTGGCTCCCTCTATCTTTCTGTCTGCCTGTCTCTCTTTCTCTGTATCTCCCTCTATCTGTCTGTCTCTGTCTCTCCCTGACATCTGAACGAAGCCCCAGGCTCCCTGGGGCTCATCTCTGCATCACACACACACACACCCTGACTCAGTGCTCGGTGCCACAGGAGCTCGGGCCAACGCTGCCAAGGAGGAATGAGGCTGCGGCCAGCTGAGCCCACAGCAGACTCCCCATGTCTGGCTGGCGCAGTCCTGCAGACCAAGACCCACCCATCTGCACAGGCCCCACAGACCCCACCACATCTCACACGTCCACCTCAGAAAGGTTCTTGGCGGGGAAAGGGGAAGGAGGGACGAGAGGATGCAGGGAGTGCTTTGCAAACAGCGGTCTCAGATAAGCAAGTGTCAATTCCATTGAAGCAAAGAAGAAACAGGGCATTCATTTAAGGCAGCCTGTCCAACTCCTTCCTATTTCTATTTTTCAGACAGAGTCTCGCTCTGTCACCCAGGCTGGAGGGCAGTGGCGTGATCTCAGCTCACTGCAACCACCACATCCCGGGTTCAAACGATTCTCCTGCCTCAGCCTCTTGAGTAGCTGGGACTACAGGCACGCACCACCATGCCCAGATAATTTTTTTTGTATTTTTAGTAGAGACGGGGTTTCAGCATGTTGGCCAGGCTGGTCTCGCACTCCTGACCTCAGGTGATCAGCCCACCTTGGCCTCCCAAGCTAGCTGGGATTACAGGCTCATGCCACCATGCCCAGCCTAATTGTTAATTTTTTGTAGAGATGGGGTCTCACTATGTTGCCCAGGCTGGCCTCAAACTCCTGGGCTCAAATCATCCTCCCAACTTGGCCTCCCGAAGAGCTGGGAGTGACAGGTGTGAGCCCCTGAGCATGGCCTTCAAACCTGTTTCTAGGAGGAAATTCTGTTTTCATCAGCTGCTGGATAACAGTGGAGGATGTCTACCTTGCACCTGTTCCAGGGCTGAGTGATGCAACAGCCACAGCACTAAGTTCTCCAGGCAGAATGAGCCAAGCCTTTGGGATCTGTCAGACTGGAGACAGACTGATCAAGATACCTACTGATCTGTGTGTCAAAGTGCTTTAGCAAAATGCACGCTACATGGAAAGGTGTCCGCGGCGGTGTTACGCTACCTGGAACAGATCTTCCACCTTCTTCCCCAACAGCCTGTGGTGCTGGTGTGTTCCCTCTCGGATGGCAAACTCCAGGTATGTAAAGAGGTTCCAGGTGAGGTCATTTTTGTGCATGATGATGCCATGCAGAGAGTATTCACCGTCCGATGCCAGGTGGAGGTTCGCTGTCTCTGTGTTACTGTAACCTGAAGAAACAGGGACAGTCGTGTGACCTCCTAACGAGAAAATCCAAGGAAACCTGACCGTAGGGGATGTATAATTGAGATGTTAAAATAAACATCATCCATCTGACTATAGCAAACTGTACCCTCAAAGAAACTGGACCGTAGGGGATGCATCATTGAGATGTTAAACATCATCCATCTGACTATAGCAAACCGTACACTCAAGGAAACCTGACTGTAGGGGATGCATCATTGAGATGTTAAAATAAACATCATCCATCTGACTATAGCAAACCGTACACTCAAGGAAACCTGACCGTAGGGGATGCATCATTGAGATGTTAAAATAAACATCATCCATCTGACTATAGCAAACCGTACACTCAGGGTCAGCTGGGCGGGAAAACAGCAGCCACCACGCCCCAGCTGTCGACTGCTGTAACTGTTATGCACTGAGGCTGATCCTTCATGATCGTGGCCACGCTCAAGTTCCCAGTTATGCAGGCAAACACCCGTCTAGATGTGGCTGTGGAGGTGTGCTGTAGCTGGCGTTTGTATCTACCATCGGTTTGACTTTAAGTAAAGGAGATTAACCGCCCAAAATGTGCGCTGGCCTCATCCAGCTCATTGAAAACCCCAGAAGCAAACATTAGGCTTTCCTGGAGGAGAAATTCCACTTGAAGATGGCAGCAGCAGCTCCTGCCTGAGCTTCCAGCCTGCTGACCGGCCCTGTGGATTTTGGACTTGCCAGCCCGCGCAATCACGTAAGTCCTTAAGATAAATCTCCTAGGTTATATCCTAGGGGTTCTGTTACCCTGGAAAGCCCCAAATGATACTGGGAACTTCATCCTCCACCCACTGCATGCCCAGGTCAGCTGTCCATAGACCCAGTCCCCAAGCTCCCTTCCAGGATGCCCCCTCCCACAGAATGGGAGGCTGGAAGGTGGAGGAGTTGTTGGTGGAGACCCGTATATGGAAACAGATGGCCTCGCACCACTCTGGTCCTCCTATGTAAGAAACAGTCCTGTGTTCATGTTAATGATGAAATGTTACTGTTTTCCCACTGAGCTGACCCTGAGTGTACAGTTTGCTATAGTCAGATAGATGACATTTATTTTCATCATGAATAAATGATGAGACCTATGGTGAAGCAGGAGCAGCCTGTGCAGACATGGAACTGCTCCTAGGACTCAACTGCACAAAGCATTGTCAAAAGGAGTTGGAACAAGCTTTCATGGTGCCGGTGATGAAAAGCATTTATCCATATTCATCATTATTTTCTTTCTTTTTTTTAATTTTTAAATTTTTCTTGAGATGGAGTCTCACTCTGTCTCCCAAGCTGGAGTGCAGTGGCATGATCTCAGCTCACTGCAAGCTCCATCTCCTGGGTTCATGCCATTGTCCTGCCTCAGCTTCCTTAGTAGCTGGGACTACAGGTGTCTGCCACCATGCCCGGTTAATTTTTTGTATTTTTAGTAGAGACAGGGTTTCACCGTGTTACCCAGGATGGTCTTGATCTCCTGAACTCGTGATCTGCCTGCCTTGGCCTCCCAAAGTGCTGGGATTACAGGCGTGAGCCACCACACCTGGCCTATTCATCATTATTTTCAATACGGGAGAATGGTACTGAACTGCTCTGGCTGGGGAAGATGTTCTGGCTTCTATGTTCCAACCTCTAAGGATATAGTCACATGTCTCTGTGGTAAGGGCACAGCCTTTGGAGCCTCAACCAGTGCGTGCTTTGTGTCCTAATCATAGAAGCACAGCCACCTCTGCCCAGGTGTCATCTGTTCTCCTGCCCTTCCCAAGCTACTCAAGGACTTGGCCATGTGCTCTCTGTTCTAGCACCATGCTGAAGAGTTCTGTTCAATTCAGAAAACACATTGTCATCCATCCATCCATCCATCCACCCATTCACCCACCCATCCAGTTATCCACTCACCCACCCATCTAATCGTCCACCCATCCATCTGCTGATCCACCCATTCATCACTCATCTATGCATTACCCCACCCATCCAATCCACTGATCCACCCATCTACCCAGTCATCCATCCATTCCCCCACCCAGCTACCCATCCAGCAATCCACTGATACATCTATCCATCCATCCGTCCACCCACCATCTATTCACCCACCCTCCCAATCGTCCACCCAGCCATGCACCCATCCATCCAATCATCCATCCATTCACACGCCCACCCATCCACATGCCCACTCATCCATCCATCCACCTACCCATCCATCTATTCACCCATCCACTGATGGATCCACTGATCCAACCATCCATGCATGTATCCATCCATCTACATCCATTTATCCATTCATTCCCCCACCCATCCAATCACTCATCCATCCATCCATCCATCCATCCACCCATCTGTTCACCCACCCTCCCCATCCATCTACATCCATTTATCCATTCATTCCCCCACCCATCCAATCACTCATCCATCCATCCACCCATCCACCCACCCACCCATCTGTTCACCCACCCTCCCCATCCATCTACATCCATTTATCCATTCATTCCCCCACCCATCCAATCACCATCCATCCATCCATCCATCCACCCACCCACCCATCTGTTCACCCACCCTCCCCATCCATCTACATCCATTTATCCATTCATTCCCCCACCCATCCAATCACCATCCATCCATCCATCCATCCACCCACCCACCCATCTTCACCCACCCTCCCCATCCATCTACATCCATTTATCCATTCATTCCCCCACCCATCCAGTCACTCATCCATCCATCCATCCATCCATCCATCCATCCATCCATCCATCTGTTCACCCACCCTCCCCATCATCCACCCAGCCATGCACCCATCCATCCATTCATGCACTCATCCACATGCCCACTCATCCATCCACCCATCCAACCACCCATCTACCCATTCATCCATCCATTCCCCCACCCAGCTACCCAACCACTGATCCACTGATACATCTATTCATCTACCCTCCCATCCATCCGTCCACCCACCCATCCATCTATTCACCCACACTCCCAATCATCCACCCATCCATCCACTCATCCATCCATTCACCCACTCATCCACATGCCAACTCATCTATCCACCCATCTACCCATTCATCCATCCATTCCCCCACCCAGCTACCCAACCACCAATCCACTGATACATCTATTCATCCACCCTCCCATCTGTCCACCCACCCAGCCATCTATTCACCCATACTCCCAATCACCCACCCAGCCATGCACCCATCCATCCACTCATCCATCCATTCACACGCCCATCCATCCACACGCCCACTCATCCATCTATCCACTCACCCATCCATCCACACATCCATCCGTCTGTCTGTCCGTCCGTCCGTCCGTCCGTCCATCCACCCAACCACCCCCTCACCCACTTATCCATCCACCCATCCATCCACTTACCCACCCATCTATGCACTCATCCACCGATTCATCGATCCATCCATCTATCTACCCACCTTTCATTTATCCATCCATCCATGCACCCATCCATCCACACGCCCACTCATCCATCCATCCACACATCCATTCACCCACCTACCCATCCAGTCATCCATCCATCCATCCACACATCCATCCATCTATCCACTCACCCACTCATCCATCCACCCATCCATCCACTTACCCACCTATCTACCCACCCTTTCATTTATCCATCCACCTCTCCATCCATCCATCTATCCATCCACACACCCACCCATCCATCCACCCATCTACTGATCCACCAGTCCATCCACCTTCCCATCCATGCATCTATCCATCCATTGATCGATCCATCTGTCCATCCATCCATCCATCCATCCTTCCTCCCATCCATCTATCCACCTACCATCCATCCATCCATTTATACATCTATTAACTCTACCCATCATCTATGTATCTATCATCTCTGTATCATCAATCTATATCAATGTATCTATGCATTTATCATCTATCTATGTATCTGTCTACCCATCCATCCACGTTATCTGTCTATAAAAATAAATAAGCAAGTAAATCAATGTCTGTGTACACCCTATTGGGTTCTGTTTCTCAGGAGAACATAGACTGATACAGCCCCTTTGAGACTAGAACCCATAAGGAGGTCACGCTTCTCCTATGTGCTCGCGGCTGCCACTCTTCCCTCTCTGTCATTCACCCTCTGCTTCTCACCCTTTCGGGAAAAGCAGCATTCCTGAGGGCAGAGGGACAGAAGGCGTGGCCCTCCTTCCTCACTCTGCCCAGGCTCCAGGTCACCTTCCCTCAGTGACTTCCACCTGCAAAGATTCTCAGAGCAAAACCCGCTGGGTCCTGTCACCTTGCTCTGTCTTCTCCAGGAGCCCCATGGCAGCACAGATGTTCAGAAGCCTCTCCATTCCACACGCAGAGGTGTCCACTTTGCTGGCAATATCCGCAGCCTTCTGGGGTGCTTCATCTTTTAACAAATCAAACACCTTCAGTTTGCAAGCGGTGAACAGGGCCTGTTAAAAACAAGTGCAGAGAGACTCATTAAGTCACTTGTCGAGTACTTTTTACTCCCATAGACCCAAAAGATGGAGACCAATGTTGTCGAAAGTATACAACTTGGCCACTGAGCCTTCTTTCACAGAGAATGGTGGGGATTTATAGGATCAAGTCCCCAGCTATAAAACAAGGCGTACACAAGGTAAAAGCACATCAACGAATATCATGCAGAAAAACCAGCCCATGGGAGAAAAATCAATATGCTGCAGATATGGGCTGAGTTCAAAACCCATATGTTGAACCCCTAATCCCCCCAGTCCCTCAGGATGTGACTGTATTTGTAGGCAGGGTTTTAAAGAAGTGACTCAGGTAAAATGAGGTCATTTGGGTGGACCCTAATCCAATAGGACTGGGGTCCCTATAAGAAAAGGAGATGAGGACACAGACACACACAGAGGGATGACCCTGTGAGGACACAGGGAGAAGACAGCATCTCCAAGCCCAGGAGAGAGGCCTCAGGAGGAACCAGCCCTGCCCACACGTTTATACTGGACTTCCAGCCGCCAGGACTGTGGGAGAGTCGATGTCTGTTGTTTATAAGCCACCCAGTCTATGGTATTCTGTGATAGCAGCCTGAAATGCACTAAGACATCCCATAAGAAGATGAGATGAGGACACAGACACACACAGGGATGACCCAGGGGGAAGACGGCATCTACAAGCCCAGGAAAGAGGCCTCAGGAGGAACCAGCCCTGCCCACACCTTCATCTCGGACTTCCAGCCTCCAGGACTGTAGGAGAATCAATGTCTGTTGTTCATAAGCCACACACAGAGGGATGACTTGGGGGAAGATGATGTCTCCAAGCCAAGGAGACAGGCCTCAGGAGGAACCAGCCCTGCCCACACCTGGATCTCAGACTTCCAGCCTCCAGGACTGTGGGAGAATCAATATCTGTTGTTTATAAGCCACCCAGTCTATGGTGTTCTGTGATAGCAGCCTGAGATGGACTAAGACATCTCATAAGAAGAGGAGACACACAGGCACACACAGAGGGATGACCCTGTGAGGACACAGGGAGAAGACGGCATCTCCAAGTCCAGGAGAGAGGCCTCAGGAGGAACCAGCCCTGCCCACACGTTGATCTCGGTCGGACCTCCAGCCTCCAGGACTGTGGGAGAATCAATGTCTGTTGTTTATAAGCCACCTGGTGGTGATTTAATAATCACCACTCGGTAAATTAGAGGCACAGATGGAATGTGCCTTTATTCCTTATTCACTGCATGTTCTCTCTCCTGATGATGAATGGCAGGAGGTGTCGTCAGCCCATCTCCCTGTCTCCCAAAGCCTGCGCCCCTCCTGCACCTGACATCCCCACCTCTGCTTCCCAGAGGACGCCCTGTGAGGGACCCCTGGTGTTGGGAGGGCTGCATCCCTTCTAGGCTGCCACCGTGAGGGGCCCCTGAACAGAACAGCTGAAAGATGGGGCCTCAGGCCGGGCGCGGTGGCTCACGCCTGTAATCCCAGCACTTTAGGAGGAGGCCGAGGTGGGTGGATCAGCTGAGGTCAGGAGTTCGAGACCAGCCTGGCCAACATAGCGAAACCCTGTCTCTACTAAAAGTACAAAAATTAGCCGGGCTTGGTGGTGGGTGCCTGTAATCAGGAGGCTACTCCTGAGGCTACTCAGGATCTCCTCTTGAGATTCTTAATTACATCTGCCAAGACCCCTTTTTAAAACAAGGTCCTATTCACAGATTCTGGGGATCAGGCTATGGACAGATCTTTCAGGAGGACCACAGTTACTCAGGAGGCTGAGGCAGGAGAATCGCTTGAACCTGGGAGGCGGAGGTTGCAGTGAGCCGAGATCATGCCACTGCACTCCAGCCTGGACAACAGAGCCAGACTCCATCTAAAACAAAAAACAAACAAAAAAAAAAAACAAGAAAAAGAGAAAAGGGTCTTTGCAGACGTAAGTAAGCTAGGGGACTTCAGATGAGTTGGAGTCAGTGGATTAGGGAGACCTCAAAATCCAATGACAGCTGTCCTTCTAAGAGACTGAAGAGGAGACACAGACACAGAGGAGAAGGCCATATGGAGACGGAGGCAGAGACTGGAGTGGTGTGGCCACAAGCCCAGGGATGCCTGGAGCCCCCAGGAGCTGGGAGATGCAGGAAGGATCCTCCCCTAGAGCCTCCAGAAGGAACTGAACACAATCGTGGTGGACCCAACAGTGGTCCCCAGAAAGATCTGTCCACATCCTAAAGCCCAGGACCTGAAATGAGACCTTATTTGGAAATAGGGTCTTTGCAGATGTAATCAAGTTAAGGATCTTGACATGAGATCATCCTGGATCAGGGCCCTCAACCCAATAACAGGTGTTCTTCTAAGAGACAGGAGACGCAGACACAGAGGAGAAGGCCACGTGGAGACGGAGGCAGAGACTGGAGTGATGCGGCCACAAGCCCAGGGACGCCTGGAGCCCCCAGGAGCTGGGAGAGGCAGGAAGGATCCTCCCCTGGGGCCTCCAGAAGGAACTAGCTACAACTGTAATGGACTGAACTGTGGTCCTCCTGAAAGATCTGTCCATATCCTGATCCCCAGAATCTGTGAATGGGACCTTGTTTTAAAAAGGGGTCTTGGCAGATGTAATTAAGAATCTCAAGAGGAGATCCTCATGAAGAAGGGTGGACTCCAAGTCCAATGACAGGTGTCCTTGTAAGAGACAGAGGAGGAGACACAGACACAGAGGAGAAGGCCACGTGGAGACAGAGGCAGAGACTGGAGTGATTCGGCCACAAGCCCAGGGATGCCTGGAGCCCCCAGGAGCTGGGAGAGGCAGGAAGGATCCTCTCCTAGAACCTTTGGAGAAAGCGTGGCCCTGAGACCACCTGACCTCAGACTGCCAGCCTCCAGGACTGTGAGAAGTAAATTCCCTTTGATTTAAGCCGAGTGTGTAGGGTCATTTGTGAAATGCGGCCTGAGGAGACAGACACAGGTACCTTCGATAGCATAAAGCCGTCAATCAGCTCCAGGAGGCGTGTCGGGAACGGAGGCAGGGTCTCCTGAGTCCTGTGACACTCAGCCTCTGCCGCGGCCTGTCCCGCCTCTCCCGCCTGGGCCTTCTCATCGCAGCTGCCCGTGTCCCTCTGAGCGGGCTCCGAGCCGCTCCCCTCCACGTCACTGAGGTCTTCGAAGGTATCCACGGCGGGGATGGAGTTGTGCTTGACACGCCGCCGCAAGTCCTCCGGGCGGGGCGGGTAGTAGAGCTTCACCAGCTGCTTGCAGAAGTGGTTCAGCGGGAATCCCACTACGTTCAGAAAGTCCCCGTGTACAGATTCCACCAGCACGCCGCCCAGGGCCTGGATCCCGTAGCCACCAGCTTTGTCCCTGGGTAGGCAGGGGAAGGTGACAAGGAGGTGACAAGGGAAGAGGTGACAAGGAGGAGAAAAGTTTCTGGGTCTGCACATGTCACGGCTGGGAGGCCGAGGTGGGCGGATCACGAGGTCAGGAGATCGAGACCATCCTGGCTAACACAGTGAAACCCCATCTCTACTAAAAAAAATACAAAAAATTAGCCAGCCGTGGTGGCAGGTGCCTGTGGCGTCTCAAAAAAAAAAAAAAAAAAAAAAAAAAAATTTCACAGCAAGGCTGGGTGCAGTGGCTCACGCCTGTAATCCCAGCACTTTCGGAGGCCGAGGCAGGCGGATCACCTGAGGTCAGGAGTTCGAGACCAGCCTGGCAAACATGGTGAAACCCCATCTCTACTAAAAATACAAAAATTAGCTGGGTGTGGTGGCAGGTGCCTGTAATCCCAGCTACCCAGGAGGCTGAAACAGGAGAATCACTTGAACCCAGGAGGTGGAGGTTGCAGTGAGCTGAGATCGTGCCACTGCACTCCAGCCTGGGCGACAGAGGAAGACTCCATCTCAAAAAATATATATATATATATATTTCATGTGTTAAATGGGATGTTTTGACATGTGTATACATGCGTCATCATTAAATCAAGCCAATTATCGTATCCAGCACCTCATGTACTAATTTTGTGTGTGTGTGTGGGGAGAAGACTTCAGATCTAGTGTGCTGGCAATTTTCCAGTAAGACACTGTTCCTGTAAACCACAGTCACCAGGCTGTAAAGAGCCTTGAACTTCTCCCGTCTCACTTAACTTTTTATTTTTTATTTTTATTTTTTAAAGACGGAGTCTCGCTCTGTTGCCCAGGCTGGAGTGCAGTGGCGCGATCTCGGCTCACTGCAACCTCCGCCTCCTGGGTTCAAGCGATTCTCTTGTCTCAGCCTCCTGGGTAGTTGGGATTACAGGCACCTGCCACCACACCCGGCTAATTTTTGTATTTCTAGTAGAGATGGGGTTTCACCATGTTGGTCAGGCTGGTCTCGAACTCCTGACCTCAAGTGATCCGCCCACCTCAGCCCCCCAAAGTGCTGGGATTACAGGCGTGAACCACCACATCTGGCCCTCTTTTCTCTTTCTTATTTTATCTATTTATTTTTTTTTCAAGACAGGGTCTCACTCTGTTGTTCAGGCTGAAGTGCAGTGGTACATTCTTGGTTCGCTGCTGCCTCAAAATCCTCCCGTCTTGGCTTGAGCTACTGTGCCTGGCCTGTCTTTCTTTAAATGTATGTAAACATTTAAAGTATGTATGAAAATTCAGGTGTTGGGCTGGGCGCGGCGGCTCGCAACTGGTCATCCCAGCACTTCGGGAGGCTGAGGTAGGCAGATCACCTGAGGTCAGGAGTTTGAGACCAGCCTGGCCAGCATGGCAAAACCCCTTCCCTACTAAAAATGAAAAATTCGCCAGGCGTGGCGGTGGGTGCCTGTGGTCCCAGCTACTTGGGAGGCTGAGGCAGGAGAATCGTTCGGAACTGGAAGGTGGAGGTTGCAGTGAGCCAAGATCGCGCCATTGCACTCCGGCCTGGGTGACGGAGGAAGACTCCGTCTCAAAAAAAAGTTCATGTGTTAAATGGGATGTTTTGATATATGTATACATGTGACATCATTAAATCAAGCCAGTTATCCTATCCAGCACCTCATGTACTTATTTTGTGTGTGTGGGGAGAAGACGTTACATGTAGTGTGCTGGCAATTTTCCAGTAAGACACTGTTCCTGTAAACCACAGTAACCAGGCTGTAAAGAACCTTGAACTTCTCCCGTCTCACTTAATTTTTTTTTTTAAGACAGAGTCTCACTCTGTTGCCCAGGCTGGAGTGCGGTGGCGCGATCTCAGCTCACTGCAACCTCCACCTCCTGGGTTCAAGCGATTCTCCTGTCTCAGCCTCCCGGGTAGCTGGGATTACAGGCACCTGCCACCACACTGGGCTAATTTTTGTATTTTTAGTAGAGATTGGGTTTTGCCATATCCGGGCTGGTCTTGAACTTCTGACCTCAGGTGATCCGCCTGCCTTGGCCTCCCAAAGTGTTGGGATGACAGGCGTGAGCCACCGCGCCCGGCCCTGATTTAAATCTTGTATCCTTTGACCAAGTGCAACTGTTTTATATTCCATATATGTGAGATCCTGTGGTATGTGTCTTCCTCTGCCTGGCTGATTCCAATTGATGTAGCATCCTCTAAGTTAATATACATATCTATTACGCAGACTCCATCTCTACAAAAACTAACAATAAAATCGGCCGCGTGTGTTGGTGCGTGTCCTGTGGTCCCACCTACTCAGGAGGCTTTGGTGGGAGGATTGCCTGAGCCCAGGAGTTCAAGACCAGCCTGGGCAACATAGTGAGACCCCATTGCTACAAAAAAATAGAAAAAATTAGCCAGGCGCGGTGGTATGCATCTGTAGACACAGCCACTAAGGGGGCTGAGGTGAGAGGATCATTTTGACTTGAGAGGTTGACGCTGCAGTGAGCTATGACTGTACCACTGCACTCCAGCCTGGGTGACAGAGTGAGACCCTGTCTCAAAAAAATAAATAAAATTATTTATATAAATATATAAAATAAACATTTTATATAAATATATTTATATACATACATTTATATAAATATTTTATATACTTTTCTAATATATAAAAATATATTTTATATAATTATATATTTATATAATACATAATACATTATATATTATATATAATTAATATGTGTAATTACATATATTTAATATATAATTTACATATAATCACACATAACATTATACTAATTATTATGTAATATGTATTAATATGCATAGTTACATATATTAATCATATTTAGTACATATAATATCCATATCATATTCATATATAATTCTATATTATATAAATATATAATTATATTTTATTAGAATATATAATCGATTATTTTATATATAATTATATATGATCGCTTATATATTATATATAATTATATATGATCGCTTATATATTATATAGAATTATATATGATCGATTATATATTATATAGAATTATATATGATCGCTTATATATTATATAGAATTATATATGATCGAGAATTATATATGATCGATTATATATTATACATAATTATATATGATCGATTATATATTATATATAATTATATATGATCGATTATATATTATATAATTATATATGATCGATCATATATTATATATAATTATATATGATCGATCATATATTACATATAATTATATATGATCGATCATATATTATATATAATTATATATGATCGATCATATATTATATATAATTATATATGATCGATCATATATTATATATAATTATATATGATCGATCATATATTATATATAATTATATATGATCGATCATATATTATATATATGATCGATTATATATCTGAGCCTCCATGGATCAGTGTGGTTGTGAAGGGTTTGTGCTTCTGAGCCGAGCGGCTCTCCCTCTGCCACACAGCCTCCAGAGCAAGGCCTCCTTCCTTCTCAAAGGCTGGGTGGGACACCCCATGTGTGAGGGTGGCCAGGCTACCACACGTGTCCCCCATCCCCACACGCCCCCGAGACTCACATGGGCTCCCCGCTGTGGATGTATTCCCAGAGCAGCTCCTCAGACAGCTCCGAGAACTTCACCTTCGTTTCCTCGTAGAATTCCGAGACCCTGGTGTCCAGTTGATGTTCTGCAAGGACAGAGCCCTGGGGGTGAGCATGGACGCCAGCTTGTCACCTCCGTGCCCTGACAGCTGCATGGCTGTGCTGTGGAGGTATGTACTCGAACATAGCACACAGTTCAGATATGGATGGTTCATGGGGGGATAAGGTTCATTTCAGACAAGAAAAGAGAGAAAGAGGCCGGGCGCGGTGGCTCACACCTGTAATCCCAGCACTTTGGGAGGCCGAGGCGGGCGGATCACAAGGTCAGGAGTTGGAGACCAGCCTGGCTAACGCGGTGAAACCCCGTCTCTACTAAAAATACAAAAAAATTAGCCGGGCATGGTGGCGGGCGCCTGTAGTCCCAGCTACTCGGGAGGCTGAGGCAGGAGAATGGTGTGAACCCGGGAGGCGGAGCTTGCAGTGAGCTGAGATCGCGCCACAGCACTCCAGCCTGGGCGACAGAGCGAGTCTCTGTCTCTTAAAAAAAAAAAAAAAAAAAAAAAGAAACAGCACTTTGGGAGGCCGAGGCAGGTGGATCACCGAGACGAGCCTGGCCAACATGGCAAAACCCCGTCTCTACTAAAAATACAAAAATTAGCCAGGCGTGGTGGCAGGTGCCTGTAATCCCAGCTACTTGGGAGGCTGAGGCAGGAGAATCACTTGAACCAGGGAGGTGGAGGTTGTAGTGAGCCGAGATCGTGCCACTGCACTCCAGCCTGGCCGACAGAGCGAGACTCTGTCTCTAAATAAATAAATAAATAAATAAATAAATAAGTAAATAAAAGAAACAGATGTTTGTTCTCTGCCTCAGGGTCCGGACACAGAGCCCCTGAATCCTGGGGAATCTGTTGAGTGACAGGAGCGAAAGCAGGTGTTTTGCTATGTGGCGACAAGCTCCTTTCATCCACAGGGGAGCTTATGTTAATGAGGGGCCTTTTGGAAACGGCAGGCTTTGGGTGTCATGGGAACCTGCCAGGGATTTGCGGGTGGGAGGTTCGGCTCCACCCCTACCTCCAGGGAGCAGGGAGAGGGGCTGGAGATGGAGTTTGCTCCCCAGTGGCGGATGATGTCATTAATCCTGGCCTTTTAAGAGACCCAGAAGGGGCTGGGCGCGGTGGCTCACGCCTGTAATCCCAGCACTTTGGGAAGCCGAGGCGGGCGAATCACGAGGTCAGGAGATAGAGACCATCCTGGCTAACATGGTTAAACCCTGTCTCTACTAAAAAAAAAAAAAAAATAGAAAAAGTTAGCTGGGCATGGTGGCGGGCGCCTGTTGTCCCAGCTACTCGGGAGGCTGAGGCAGGAGAATGGCATGAACCTGGGAGGCGGAGCTTGCAGTGAGCCGAGATGGTGCCAGTGCACTCTGGCCTGGGCGACAGAGCGAGACTCTGTCTCAAAAAAAAAAAAAAAAAAAAAAGAGACCCAGAAGGACAGGGTTCAGGGAGCTTCTGGTGGGTGAACACATCAGGGTGTGGGGGGAGCTGTGCCACGGCAGGCATGGAGGCTGCATACATCCTGCACCCGGCACCCTGCGCTGTGCTTGGCTTCTGTTTGGCACTCCCTGACCTGCTTCTTCGTAACAAACCCGCAAGCTGGGAAGGAAAGTGCTGTCCTGAGTTCTGTGAGCCCCTCGAGCAAATGACCCAACCTGAGCAGGTGCTTGGAGGAGCCCCCAGTGAGCGGTGGATGGGTCAGAAAAGTACAGGTGTGCCCAGGGATATGGGGCTGGCATCTTTGCCGGGAGGTCCCATGGGGCCCAGCCCTTCACCTGTGGGATATGTGCTAACTCTGACAGCTAGTGTCAGAACTGATTGAATTCTAGGATGCCTCCTGGTGTCCGCCAACAAGCTGGGAATGGGTTGGTGCAGGAAGAACCCAGCCATATGGTGATACAACTGCCTGGGCTGGGCACCATGGTGCACACCTGCAGTCCCAGCAATATGGTGATACAACTGCCTGGGCCGGGCACCATGGTGCCCACCTGCAGTCCCAGCACTTTGGGAGGCTGAGATGGGAGGATTTATTCAGCCCAGGAGTTCGAAACCAGTCTGGGCAACATAGCAAGACCCCACCTCTATAAAAAACACAAAAATGAGCCAGATGTGGTGGCGTGTGCCTGTAGTTTCTGACTCTAGAGGCTGAGGCAGGAGAATCGCTGGGGCCCAGGAGGTTGAGGCTGCAGTGAGCTATGATCACACCACTGCACTCCAGCCTCAGTAACAGAGGGAGACCCTGTCTCAAAAAAAAAAAAAAAAAAAAAGAAAGGCCGGGTGCAGTAGCTCACACCTGTAATCCCAGCACTTTGGGAGGCCGAGGCGGGTGGGTCACCTGAGGTCGGGAGTTCGAGACCAGCCTGGCCAATGTGGTGAAACCCGTCTCTATTAAAAATACAAAAGTTAACCAGGCGTGGTGGCGGGCACCTATAATCCCAGCTACTCAGGAGGCTGAGGCAGGAGAATTGCTTGAACCCGGGAGGCGGGGGTTGCAGTGAGCTCAGATTGCACCTCTGCACTCCAGCCTGGGCGACAGAGTGAGACTCCGTTTCAAAAAAAAAAAAGAAAATGGCAAAATAGGCCGGGCATGGTGGCTCACGCCTGTAATCCCAGCACTTTGGGAGGCCGAGGCAGGTGGATCACCTGAGGTCAGGAGTTCAAGACCAGCCTGGCCAACATGGTGAAACCCCGTCTCTACTAAAAATACAAAAATTAGCCGGCAGTGGTGGCGGGTGCCTGTAATCCCAGCTACTCAGGCAGAAGGATCACTTGAACTTGGGAGGCAGAGGTTGCAGTGAGCTGAGATCGTGCCACTGCACTGCAGCCTGGGTAAGAGAGCAAGACCCCGTCTCAAAAAAAGAAAAAAAAGAAAAAGAAAAAGACAAACCACACATTTTCCTTTGTCCTGCACACTTCCAAATCGGCCGGCAACTTTCCGAAGCAGGACACAAGCACAAACCCCTCTGGGGTGGGCAACTGTCCTCCTCCCTCAAGCCCAGGGTCCCAAGAATGTCCCGGCTTCTTGTCTCGGCCTCTGGGGGGACCCTGATCCCCGGGCCGCGGTTACCTTTGCTGGAGCAGTGGACGATGGCGACACCTGTGAACACACTGTGTTCTCTCCCGCTCAACCTGCAAGACACAACCGGTGACGACGTCACCATGCTGTAAACCGTGGGAGCTACAAAGCGAGTGTCTCAGAACCAGGGAGGCAGTGAGGCGTCCTTGGTCCTGGCTCCGTCCCCAGCCTCTTGTCCCCGATCTTCCTGCCGTGGGGTCTCCAGGGAAACCTTTACGGAGGGGCCGGGGAAGGGGTCACAAATCCCACCGGCAGTGGCCCTGATGGGAGGCCCCAGGCCAGGCAGCTCTTAGCTGGGCGTATGGTGGGCAGGGGGTGCGTCTCTTCCATGTCCTGGGATGGGGATGAGGTGCCAGGCTATGGGCTCAGGTCCAGGATGCCCAGTGGGAAGGACAGGGCACTGCCAACTTCTCGTGACCCCAGCAGTCTGCAGTGGGCATGAGACATTCGGGGATCAGTGCTGCAGAATCCTAGACAAGGATGAGCATAGAGGGATAGTGCCTGCCTCCCTGCATAGCTCAGAGAGCAGAGCTCACACAGCACAGCTCACGCAGCACAGCTCAGACAGCGCAGCTCACGCAGCACAGCTCAGACAGCGCAGCTCACGCAGCACAGCTCACGCAGCACAGCTCACACAGCACAGCTCACGCAGCACAGCTCACGCAGCACAGCTCACGCAGCGCAGCTCAGACAGCGCAGCTCACACAGCACAGCTCACGCAGCACAGCTCAGGCAGCAAAGATCAGACAGAACAGCTCACGCAGCACAGCTCACGCAGCGCAGCTCAGGCAGCGCAGCTCAGACAGAACAGCTCACACAGCACAGCTCACACAGCACAGCTCAGACAGCAGAGATCAGACAGAACAGCTCACACAGCGCAGCTCACACAGCACAGCTCACACAGCACAGCTCACACAGCACAGCTCAGACAGCAGAGATCAGACAGAACAGCTCACGCAGCACAGCTCACACAGCACAGCTCAGACAGCAGAGATCAGACAGAACAGCTCACACAGCACAGCTCACGCAGCACAGCTCACACAGCACAGCTCACACAGCACAGCTCAGACAGCGCAGCTCACGCAGCACAGCTCACACAGCACAGCTCAGACAGAACAGCTCACACAGCACAGCTCACGCAGCACAGCTCACGCAGCACAGCTCACGCAGCACAGCTCAGACAGCGCAGCTCACACAGCACAGCTCACACAGCACAGCTCACACAGCGCAGCTCACACAGCACAGCTCAGACAGCGCAGCTCACACAGCACAGCTCACGCAGCACAGCTCACGCAGCACAGCTCAGACAGAACAGCTCACACAGCACAGCTCACACAGCACAGCTCAGACAGCAGAGATCAGACAGAACAGCTCACACAGCGCAGCTCACACAGCACAGCTCACACAGCACAGCTCACACAGCACAGCTCAGACAGCGCAGCTCAGACAGCGCAGCTCACACAGCACAGCTCACACAGCACAGCTCACACAGCGCAGCTCACACAGCGCAGCTCACACAGCACAGCTCACGCAGCGCAGCTCAGACAGCGCAGCTCAGACAGCGCAGCTCACACAGCACAGCTCACACAGCACAGCTCAGACAGCGCAGCTCACACAGCACAGCTCACACAGCACAGCTCAGACAGCACAGCTCACACAGCACAGCTCACACAGCACAGCTCACACAGCACAGCTCACACAGCACAGCTCAGACAGCAGAGATCAGACAGAACAGCTCACACAGCACAGCTCACACAGCACAGCTCACACAGCACAGCTCACACAGCACAGCTCACGCAGCACAGCTCACGCAGCACAGCTCAGACAGAACAGCTCAGACAGCACAGATCAGACAGCACAGCTCAGACAGCAGAGATCAGACAGAACAGCTCACACAGCACAGCTCACACAGCACAGCTCACACAGCACAGCTCACACAGCACAGCTCACACAGCACAGCTCACGCAGCACAGCTCAGACAGAACAGCTCACACAGCACAGCTCACACAGCACAGCTCAGACAGCAGAGATCAGACAGAACAGCTCACACAGCGCAGCTCACACAGCACAGCTCACACAGCACAGCTCACACAGCACAGCTCAGACAGCGCAGCTCAGACAGCGCAGCTCACACAGCACAGCTCACACAGCACAGCTCACACAGCGCAGCTCACACAGCGCAGCTCACACAGCACAGCTCACGCAGCGCAGCTCAGACAGCGCAGCTCAGACAGCGCAGCTCACACAGCACAGCTCACACAGCACAGCTCAGACAGCGCAGCTCACACAGCACAGCTCACACAGCACAGCTCAGACAGCACAGCTCACACAGCACAGCTCACACAGCACAGCTCACACAGCACAGCTCACACAGCACAGCTCAGACAGCACAGCTCACGCAGCACAGCTCACACAGCACAGCTCACACAGCACAGCTCAGACAGCGCAGCTCACGCAGCACGGCTCACACAGCACAGCTCAGACAGCGCAGCTCACGCAGCACAGCTCACACAGCACAGCTCAGACAGCACAGCTCACGCAGCACAGCTCACACAGCACAGCTCAGGCAGCACAGCTCAGGCAGCACAGCTCAGTCAGAACAGCTCACGCAGCACAGCTCACGCAGCACAGCTCAGACAGCACAGATCAGACAGCAGAGGTCAGACAGCACAGCTCAGACAGACGAGCACAGACCGCACAGCTCAGACGGCAGAGCTGAGACAGATCCACCCTGCTCCCCAGGATACCCGGCCAGATATCACAGCTACTCTGTGGTTCAGAACCCAAGACAGCTCTGAGGCCAACACGGTGCTTACCGGGACAGCATCCTGTATGCGTCCTGCTTGTCCACCGGCTTCTCCAGAATCAGCCCCCCGACCGTCTGCGAGAGGAAGGGAACGGAGGGAGTTGGTTCCCACCACCTAAGTCAGGCCTGTGCAAGCCCCACGGTCCCATTCGCAGAAGTCACTTGTTTTATGGAAATGAAGTTGACACGTCCTGAGAGTCACCATTTCAAACAACTAACTGGAGTTACCATGTTGTACCACCACCACCTGCCTGGTTCCAGAATGTTCTCTTCACTACAGAAGGAGACCCTGTCCCCACGCAGCTGTCCCTCCCTAGTGTCCCTCCCCAGATGCTGGTAACCGCCCATCCTCTTTCTTTCACTGTGCGTTTGCCTGTTGCGGACATGGTGTAGTAACAGAATCCTGCAATGTGTGGTCCTCCGTGGCTGGTTTCTGTCACTGAGCGTGATGTCCTCAACATTCATCCATGTTGCAGCCTGTTTCATAGCCTCGTTCCTTTTCTTTTCTTCTTCTTTTTTTTTTTTGAGATGGAGTCTCACTCTGTTGCCCAGGATGGAGTGCAGTGGCGCAGTCTCGGCTCACTGCAACCTCCGTCTCCAGGGTTCAAGCGATTCTCCTGCCTCAGCCTCCCTAGTAGCTGGGATTACAGGTGCCTGCCACCATCATGCCTGGCTAATTTTTGTTATTTTTTATTTATTTATTTATTTTTGAGACAGAGTCTCTCTCTGTCGCCCAGGCTGGAGTGCAGTGGCATGATCTCGGCTCACTGCAAGCTCCGCCTCCTGGGTTCACGCCATTCTCCTGCCTCAGCCTCCCGAGTAGCTGGGACGACAGGCGCCTGCCACCACGCCCAGCTCACTTTTTGTATTTTTAGTAGAGACGGGGTTTCACCGTGTTAGCCAGGATGGTCTAGATCTCCTGACCTCGTGATCCACCTGCCTCGGCCAGCCTGGTTCCTGTTCTTGGCTGCATAGTATTCCACTGTGTGTGGATGGACCATGTTGTAATTACCCATTTATCCACTGACAGCCACTTGAGCTGTTTCTGCCTTTTAGCTGTTGTGAATAGTGCTGCTGTGAACATTCATGTAGAAGTTTTTGGTGGAACACCTGTTTTGAATCCTTTTGCGTACATACAAGAGTAAATGTATTAGTCTGACCGGGACACCATAGCAAAGTCCTACAACCCAGGTGGCTTTTAAACTACAGAAATTGATTCTCCCACGGTCGTGGAGACTGGAAGGGCGAGATCCAGGTGTGGGCAGGGCTGGTTCCTCCTGAGGCCTCTCTCTCGGGCTTGTAGACGCCGTCTTTTCTCTGTCCTCAGGTGACCGTCCCTCTGTGTGTGTCTGTGTCCTCATCTCCTCTTGTTATGAGCTGTCTCAGTCCATTTCAGGCTGCCATCACGGAATATCATAGACTGGGTGACTTAGAAACAACAGACATTGATTCTCCCACAGTCCTGCAGGCTGGAAGTCTGAGATCCAGGTGTGGGCAGGGCTGGATCCCTCTCTCCTTAGCTTGGAGATGCCGTCTTCTCCCTGTGTCCTCACAGAGTCATCCCTCTGTATCTGTGTCCTCATCTCCTCTTCTTATGAGGTGTCTTAGTCCATCTCAGGCTGCTATCACAGAATACCATAGACTGGGTGGCTTAGAAACAACAGACATTGATTCTCCCACAGTCTTGGAGGCTGGAAGTCTGACATCAAGGTGTGGGCAGGGCTGGTTCCTCCTGAGGCCTCTCTCTCGGGCTTGGAGATGCCGTCTTCTCCCTGTGTCCTCACAGGGTCGTCCCTCTGTGTGTCTGTGTCCTCATCTCCTCTTCTTATGAGGTGTCTTAGTCCATCTCAGGCTGCTATCACAGAATACCATAGACTGGGTGGCTTATAAAGAAAAGACATGGGCCGGGCATGGTGGCTCACGCCTGTAATCCTAGCACTTTGGGAGGCCAAGGCAGGTGGATCACGAGGTCAACAGTGCGAGACCATCCTGTCCAACATGGTGAAACCCTGTCTCTACTAAAAATACAAAAATTAGCCGGGTGTGGTGGCGGGCACCTGTAATCCCAGCTACTCGGGAGGCAGGAGAATCACTTGAACCCGGGAGGCAGAGGTCACGGTGAGCCGAGATCGCACCACTGTAATCCATCCTGGGCAACACAGTGAGACTCTGTCTCAAAAAAAAAGAAGAGGGAAATTTGGACACAAACACCCAGAGGGGAGAAGGCCACGTGGAGATGGAGGCACAGATAGGAACCATGGGGCCCTCAGCCAAAGGATACAATGGGTTGCCAACAGCCTCCAGGACTTGGAGAGAGACCAACACCAACTTCTCCTCAGTACCTCTGGAAGGAACAGAGCCTACAGACACCGCGATTTGTGGCTGCTGGCCTCCAGAACTGTGTACCTTCCTGTGTCTTTTGAGGTGGAGTCTCGCTCTTGTCACACAGGCTGGAGCACAGTGGCGTGATCTCGGCTCACTGCAACCTCCGCCTCCTGGGTTCAAGCGATTCCCCTTCCTCAGCCTCCTGAGTAACTGGGATCACAGGTACAGTCTGTATATTCTGTATCATTTATGATATAGAATTAATGTAGCTTATCTGTTGCTATGTGTTATAATATTCTCTTGCAATTGATAGCATAATATCATTTATGATACTATCAATTAGCCACCACGTCTGGCTAATTTTTGTATTTTTAGTAGACATGGGGTTTTACCATGTTGGTCAGGCTGATCTTGAACTCATGACCTAAGGTGATCTCTGCCCACCTCAGCCTCCCAAAATGCTGGGATGACAGGGGTGAGCCACGGTGCCCGGCCCCTTCCTGTGCCTTTAGGCCCCTCATCTGCTGGTAGATTGTGATGGGAGTTTCTGGAAGCGAGTGTGCTGCTGTCTTCAGGGGAATCCAGAACCTCCGAAACAGGCAGAATCACCAAGCACATGAAAACCAAATGGGACATGAGAAGGGAGGGACCCTGGCCGCACTCACCACGATCGTGTCCGCTCCAATGACCACATCGGGGGTCCGCAGGTCTTTCTGCAAGAAAGCCAGATTCCGGTTTAGCGGTGACATGCTGTGGGTCTCACAGAGAAGTTTTCCCATTGGTGCGGGCGTGAAACAGCACTGCAGGGGCAAAGCCAGGCCGACTTTGGAAGTTAAGGCTGGGGGCGCTCAAGGTGATGAACAAGGACAGGAGTGGGTCCCCCAGGTGTTCGCCCTGCAGGGGCTGGAACGTGGGTGAGGCCAGGGCCCACGGGGGCTGTGTGATCAGGGGTCAGGCACTCACGGAGCATCTCACGGGCACTATGGGAAAAGCAATGCCTGTTCTGTAAGCTTTTGTTCTTCCAGATGGGCAGGTAAGGTTTGATTCAGGGGTCCCAAACCTCCCTGAGTTACCCAGAATTAAGGCCAAAAGGTTTTTGATCCGTTCGATGTAATTTCAGAAAAAGGTACTTAGGGCCGGGCGCAGTGGCTCACACCTGTCATCCCAGCACTCTGGGAGGCTGAGGCGGGCAGATCACCTGAGGTCAGGAGTTCGAGACCAGCCTGGCCAACATGGTGAAACCCTGTCTCTACTAAAAACACAAAATATCAGTCGGGCACCTGTAATCTCAGCTACTCAGGAGGCTGAGGCAGCAGAATCGCTTGAACCCGGGAGGCGGAGGTTGCAGTGAGCCAAGGTTGCACCCCTGCACTCCAGCGTGGGTGACAGAGTGAGACTCAGTCTCCAAAAAAAAAGAAAAAAAAAAAAAGGAAAGAAAAAGAAAAAGGTACTTAGGACGATAAAACAATCCAGGTTGAAAATTCAGCCTCAGAGGCCGGGCGCGGTGGCTCACGCCTGTCATCCCAGCACTTTGGGAGGCCGAGGCGGGTGGATCACAAGGTCAGGAGTTCGAGACCAGCCTGGCCAAGATGGTGAAACCCGGTCTCTACTAAAAAAGTAAAAAATTATCCGGGCATGGCGGCAGGTGCCTGCAGTCCCAGCTACTCGGGAGGCTGAGGCAGGAGAATTCCTTGAACCTGGGAGGTGGAGGTTGCAGTGAGCCGAGATCATGCCACTGTACTCCAGCCTGGGTGACAGAGCGAGACTCCATCTCAAAAAAAAAAAAAAGAAAAGAAAAGAAAATTCAGTCTCAGAGCAACAGAACAGGCAGTCACAGGACATCTGCGTGCAGCTTTGACCTCAGCTCATCCCAGCACTGGTCTCCCTAAGCTCTGCACTGCCAAAACCCACAATCAATACTGTTGTCTTCATAGCACTACTCACAACAGCCTTACCTCTAATGTATTTCTTTCTTTCTTTCTTTTTTTTTTTTTGAGATGGAGTCTCACTCTGTCACCCAGGCTGGAGTGCAGTGGCGCGATCTCAGCTCACTGCAAGCTCCGCCTCCCGGGTTCACGCCATTCTCCTGCCTCAGCCTCTGGAGTAGCTGGGACTACAGGCACCCGGCACCACGCCCAGCCAATTTTTTGTGTGTGTGTTTTTAGTAGAGACGGGGTTTCACCGTGTGAGCCAGGATGATCTTGAACTCCTGACCTCTTGATCCGCCCGCATCAGCCTCCCAAAGTGCTGGGATGACAGGCGTGAGCCACCGCGCCCGGCCTTCTAATGTATTTCTTACATTAACGGCAATGGTGTATTGCCTGCTAACACAGAGCAACAGGGAGGCTACATTAACTCTATATCCTAAATGATAGTATTATATTCATTGTAAGAGCACGTTACAACACACAGTAATAGCTATGTGAATTTTATATATTGTGACTGATGTTATGTTAGACTCATATAACATAGAGTAATTGATAAGCTACATTAATTCTATATCCTAAATAACAGTAGTGTATTAATTATAATAGTGTATTACAGTGGGGCGTGGAGGCTGACACCTGTCATCCCAACACTTTGGGAGGCCGAGGCGGGTGGATCACCTGAGGTCAGGAGTTGGAGACCAGCCTGGCCAACATGATGAAGCCCCATCTCTACTAAAATAATAGTGTATTACATAGGAGCATATCGTAATGATAAATGACATAATTCTACATTATGATACAATTATATTAATTGTCATAGTATATTACATAGTATCACACAGTAACAGATATTAATTCTATGTATCACAACACATAGTAATAGATGTTAATTCTATATCGTAACTGATATTACTATATTAATTGCAATATTGTATTCAAACATAGTAACAGATAAGCTACATGAATCTTAAATCTTAAATGATAATAGCATATTAATTATAATTGTATATTGCATTGTAGCATATAGCAACAGATAAACTACATAATTCTATATTATAAATGACGTTATATTCATTGCAATCCGATATTACTTAGTGGCACAGTAATAAGCTACATAATTCTATATCATAAATAATACTATTATATTAATTGTAGAATATTACAACACATAGTAATACAGTACATTAATTGTATACCATAAATGATACTATTATATTAATTGCAAAAGAATATTATAACACATAGTAATAGATAAGCTACATTAATTGTGTATCATCATCGAGACTATTATATTAATTGCAAGATAATTTTTGTTTTAATTTTTTATTTTTTGGAGACGAAGTCTTGCTCTGTCGCCTAAGTTGGAGTGCAGTGGCGCGATCTCGGCTCACTGCAACTTCTGTCTCCCGGGTTCACGCAATTCTCCTGCCTCAGCCTCCTGAGTAGCTGGGATTACAGGCATGCACCACCACGCCCAGCTAATTTTTGTATGTTTAGTAGAGACGGGGTTTCACCCTGTTGGTCAGGCTGGTCTCGAATTCCTGACCTCAGGTGATCCACCCGCCTCGGCCTCCCCAAGCGCTAGGATTATAGGTATGAGCCACCGCGCCCGCCCACAAGAGATTATAATACATAGTAATAGATAAGCTCTGTTAATTCGACATCATAAATGATACTATGCTATCAGTTGCAAGAGAATACTATAACGCATAGTAATAGATAAGCTACATTAAAATTCTATATCATAAATGATACTATGATATCAATTGCAAGAGAATATTATAACACATAGTAATAGATAAGCTACATTAATTCGATATCATAAATGATACTATGCTATCAATTGCAAGAGAATATTATAACACAGTAACAGATAAGCTACATTAACTCTATATCATAAATGATAGTATTAGGTTACCTGCAATAGTGCATTAGATTATAACACAGTAAGAGCTAAGCTGTGGCACCCATCGCATCTTCTGAATGACGTTTATTTGTATCACGTATATTTAACACCTGCAAATCCCCTCATCATAGCAAAGGAATTTTCATGAGGGCTGAAGGGCAGGGGCCCCTTGCCTGGTGCATCCGGTTGGCCACCTCCAGGGCCTTCTGCTTGGCGGTCTCCATGGCGTACCCATATGGAGTGGCGAAGGACGCTTTGTCCAGCTTCTCTTTAAACTTGGAGGGGACCACCTCAAACCTGAGACCCTGCAACAGGAGAAAGGGGTCAGGAGGGTCCATGAAAGACCCTAAGAAAAGTGAATGGGACACGCAAGATCTGCAGGACACACGTGGCGTTTGCTACACTCCCCAGCCCTCTCCCGGGTGAGCTCATCCATCTGCCAAGCTTTCCCCAGGTGTGGCTGGGGAGCTGGGCACTGACCAGGGCTTTCCCCAAGTGTGGCTGGGGGGCCGGGCACTGACCAGGGCTTTCCCCAAGTGTGGCTGGGGGGCCGGGCACTGACCAGGGCTTTCCCCTCAGTGTGGCTGGGGGGCCGGGCACTGACCAGGGCTTTCCCTAAGTGTGGCTGGGGGGCCGGGCACTGACCAGGGCTTTCCCCAAGTGTGGCTGGGGGGCCGGGAACTCACCAGGGCTTCCCCTAAGTGTGGCTGGGGAGCTGGGAACTTACCAGGGCTTTCTGTAAGTGTGGCTGGGGGGCCGGGCACTGACCAGGGGCCTTCGGGGACTGACCAGGGGCCTTCTTGGCCCTCGAGGGAAGAGACTGGCAAAGGAAGAAGTCAGGAACAAAGAGGCCAGCAGGGAGGTATTGACTTGGGCCCTGAACCCAGGAGCCAACAGTGTGAGAGGGTTCCCAGAGCCCTGAAGGTTGGGGCAGAGTCCAAAAACCATCCTGCCCACAGGAAGTTCAGGAAAAATGCCAGCAACGATGACTGTGGGAAGGGAGGCAATGATGGCGCTAAGTCAATCCCTGGTACCCAGGAAGAGACAACAGCGTCCCTGGGGAGGCCTGGCCTAGAGGTAGTGACCCCCGCAGAGACTGTGGGGTCAGGAATGATGGTGGTAAATGCCCCCAGTGGGGGTGTCCCTGGCTGCCACAGCCTGCCAGGGCCCAGGGAACTCCCCATCTCCCCTCTGACAGAGGAGAAGCATCGTCATCGTGGACACACACCGCCATCGTGGACACACACCACCATCGTGGACACACACCACCATCTGGGACACACACCGCCATCTGGGACACACACCGCCATCGTGGACACACACCACCATCTGGGACACACACCACCATCGTGGACACACACCGCCATCTTGGACACACACCACCATCGTGGACACACACCACCATCTGGGACACACACCACCATCTGGGACACACACCACCATCGTGGACACACGCCACCATCGTGGACACACGCCGCCATCGTGGACACACGCCACCATCGTGGACACACACCGCCATCTGGGACACACACCACCATCGTGGACACACACCACCATCGTGGACACACACCACCATCTGGGACACACACCACCATCGTGGACACACACCACCATCGTGGACACACACCACCATCTGGGACACACACCACCATCGTGGACACACACCACCATCTGGGACACACACCACCATCGTGGACACACACCACCATCGTGGACACACACCGCCATCTGGGACACACGCCGCCATCGTGGACACACACCACCATCGTGGACACACACCGCCATCTGGGACACACACCACCATCGTGGACACACACCACCATCGTGGACACACACCGCCATCTGGGACACACGCCACCATCGTGGACACACGCCGCCATCGTGGACACACGCCACCATCTTGGACAGACACCTACATCGTGGACACACACCGCCGTCTTGGACACACACCCCCGTCTTGGACAGACACCCCCGTCTTGGACAGACACCCCCGTCGTGGACAGACACCGCCGTCGTGGACACACACCGCCGTCTTGGACACACACCCCCGTCTTGGACAGACACCCCCGTCTTGGACAGACACCCCCATCTTGGACACACACCCCCGTCTTGCACAGACACCCCCGTCTTGGACAGAGACCGCCATCTTGGACACACACCTCCATTTTAAGTTCCCTTGATTAAAAACTGCCTAAATCCGCCCCCAAACATCAGCCTAATGGCTAATGTCAGCATGACCAGAAACATTCCAGCCTTGGGATAAACCCTCTGTGACCAGAAAGCTCCCCTCTGACCAGAGACATTCCAACCCCACAATCAATTTTCCCTCACACAGAAACATTCTGAGCCTGCGAGAAGCCCCCTTTTCCAAAACCCTTTGTTGAGCCACTTTTTGTATTTTTTTTTTTTTTTTTGAAACGGAGTCTTGCTCTGTCGCCCAGGCTGGAGGGACAGTGGCACCATCTCGGTTCGCTGCAAGCTCCGTCTCCCAGGATCAAGTGATTCTCCTGCCTCAGTCTCCCAAGTAGCTGGCATTGCAGGCGTGTGCCACCACGCCCGGCTAATTTTTGTATTTTTACTAGAGACGGAGTTTCACCATGTTGGTCAGGCTGGTCTCGAACTCCTGACCTCAGGTGATCTGCCCGCCTTGGTCTCCCAAAGTGCTGGGATGACAGGCGTGAGCCTCCACGCCCGGCCTCACTTTCTGTATTTCTTTCCTCCTTCTTTAACTCTTACATTTGGTGCCGAAACCCGGGACAGGTGTTGCGGACAGAGGCTCTCTTGCAACCCAGGAAGCTGTGGGCAGCAGCAGCTCATCCTGGGCTAACTCCTGGATCCTGAGGGTCTCTGGCCACCCCTCCCATCCTTTCTCTCCATTCACTTTCTGAGTAATTTGTGTGAGGAAGACAACTCATGTAAAGGGCACTTGGAGGCTCAAGCTGCAGCTACTCCCTGGTGGGTTCTCAAAACCCTCAGGTCTCTGAAATCCACCTCCGATCACCTGCAACATGTATTTTGCTCCCTAACCCTTGCTTCGTCTTTCTCTTCCTCCTTCTTCTTCCCTTTTCTCTCTCTCTCTCTGTGTTCCTTGCACGGCTCCAGTTTGGGAGCCCCTTTGCCAATTCCAACAGGAACATCCAACATCAGACACGAATCCAGCCGGCTGGTAAGATCTGCCCTCCTCTGACTTTTCGGTACCCAGGAAAAGTCAGGTCGGCCATCCTGGTCCTCGGAGGACCAGCAGGACTAAGCTAGAAGCAATCTTGAGGGATGCCCAGTATCTTCTCAGGTTGACCGTCCTCCTTATAAAGAGGATTCTGGGTCTCTGTCTTTTGTCTGGGGTTGCCTAAAACACAAACAGACACTCTCGGCTCCCTTTTACCAGCCCACGTGGGTGCCAAACAACCTGACATTCCTGCGTCCTCGCCTCTGGGATGTCTCCTTCCCAACCTGGCCCAACTTGGCTTACAGAGGAGCCTAAAGCCAGAGTGTTGAATTTTTTATTAATTCTCAGGGACCTTGACAACTTTATCACTAGGAAATGGCAAGAGGTTCCCTATACTCAGCCTATCTTCTACCCTCCCTGTGTTGAGTTGTACCTCTCATCGTGGGCAGCAAAAGCCACCCAGGTGCCGAGGCAAGAGACCGAGGACACGAGCTGTTCCGGTATAATAAAATATACAACAAGAATAGTTACACCAGATATAGATCTTAGATATGATTATATATGAATATCATTAATCATTAGTTGGTAGCAATTACTCTTTATTCCAATATTATAATAATCCTCGCTCTATCATCATAGCCTAGGAAAAACCAGGCCATACAGAGATAGGAGCTGAGGGGACATAGTGAGAAGTGACCAGAAGTGACCAGAAGACAAGAGTGCGAGCCTTCTGTTATGCCTGGACAGGGTCACCAGAGGGCTCCTTGGTCTAGCGGTAACGCCAGCATCTGGGAAGACGCCCATTGCTAGGCAGACCGTGGTCTAGCAGTAGCTTCAGTGTCAAGGAAAAACACCCGCTACTTAGCAGACCAGGAAAGGGAGTCTCCCTTTCCCTGAGGGAGTTTAGAGAAGACTGTGCTCCTCCACCTCTTGTGCAGTTATCCGGAGGCCTAACCCTCTCCCTGTGATGCTGTGCTTCAGTGGTCACGCTCCTAGTCTGCCTTCATGTCCCATCCTGTACACTTGTCTCTGCCTTTTAGATAGCAGTAGCAAATTAGTGAAAGTACTAAAAGTCTCTGATAAGCAGAAATAATGGCGTAAGCTGTCTGTCTCTCCTCTCTCTCTCTGCCTCGGCTGCCAGAAAGGGAAGGGCCCCCTGTCCAGTGGACATGTGACCCACGTGACCTTACCTATGATTGGAGATGGCTCACTCTCCTTATCTTGCCCCTTTCTCTTGTATCCAATAAATATCAGCATAGCCTGGCATTCGGGGCCACTACTGGTCTCTGCATCTTGGTGGTCCCCCACGGTCTTTTCTTTTATCTCTTTGTCTTGTGTCTTTATTTCTACACTCTCTTGTCTCTGCACATGGGGAGAGACCCACCGACCCTGTGGGGCTGGTCCCTACATCTCATGACATTTTTTTATTTTGAGATGGAGTCTCGCTCTGTCGCCCAGGCTGGAGTGCAATGGCGCGATCCCAGCTCACTGCAACCTCCGCCTCCCGGGTTCACGCCATTCTCCTGCCTCAGCCTCCCGAGGAGCTGGGACTACAGGCACCTGCCACCACGCCCGGCTAATTTTTTGTATTTTTAGTAGAGATGGGGTTTCACCGTGTTAGCCAGGCTGGTCTCCATCTCCTGGCCTCGTGATCCGCCCGCCTCGGCCTCCCAAAGTGCTGGGATGACAGGCGTGAGCCACCGTGGCCGGCCTTAAGTCTTCTTAATTTATGGCAACATAAATATTTGCATAAGTGCAATAAAAATCTGTTTTCTTTACTAAGAGGACACAATTGGAAAAACTGGTTATTTTAGCAAAGCTTTGACTGGAATGCTGTGCTTTCCTTTAAGGAATCAAACTTGACTTATGGAGCCAAGAAAGGCCTTGGAAAACTGGCCTTCTATTTTGTGTACGCAGTCTCTGTACAGGGTTTCCAACCTGTGCTAAGAAAAGAATGTTAGTTTCTGACAGGCCCAGAACCCCAAGTTATGTTGGAACCTCAAGAGGAAAGGAATTTGCCCAACTCATAGGTATTTAATGGTACAAACCCCTGACTGGACTCAGCTTTAAAAAGGTCCCATCTGAGATTCCTTGTCTTACCAGGGACCAGGGACTCACGTGCCTGGTTTTATGAAATGAGACCACTACTTCTCCTGTTACCCTTCCCAGCTCCTCCCCATCCTCCCCTTTTCCCTAGTTTATAAGACAGGACAAAAGGGAGAAAGAAAAAGCTGGAAAAGAAACAGAAGGAAGATAAATAGCCAGACGACCTTGGCGCCACCACCCAGCCCTGGTGGTTAAAATAATAATAATATTAACCCCTGACCGAAACTACTGGTGTTATCTGTAAATTCCAGACATTGTATGAGAAAGCACTGTAAAACTTTTTGTTCTGTCAGCTGATGCATGTAGCCCCCAGTCACGTTCCTCACGTTTACTTGATGTATCACGACCCTTTCACGTGGACCCCTTAGAGTTGTAAGCCCCTAAAAGGACTAGGAATTTCTTTTTCGGGGAGCTCGGCTCTTAAGACGCGAGTCTGCCGATGCTCCCCACCGAATAAAAACCTCTTCCTTCTTTAATCCGGTGTCTGAGGAGTTTTGTCTGCAGCTCATCCTGCTACACCATCAAAGCCAATTTAAAAGGCCTACGTAAAAAATAATTATTCTTGGCTGGGCACGGTGGCTCACGCCAGTAATCCCAGCATTTTCAGAGGTCGAGGCAGGCGGATCACCAGGTCAGGAGATCGAGACCATCCTGGCTAACACGGTGAAACCCCATCTCTACTAAAAATACAAAAAATTAGCCGGGCGTGATGGCAGGTGCCTGTAGTCCCAGCTACTCAGGAGGCTGAGGCAGGAGAATCACTTGAACCCGGCAGGGCAGAGTCTGCAGTGAGCTGAGATCGCGCCACTGCACTCCAACCTGGGTGACAGAGGGAGACTCCGTCTCAAAATAAATAAGTAAATAAATAAAAGTAAAAATAATAATTATTCTTGCTGCACTGTATACATATAATTAGGCCAAGTATAATAAAGCAAACCAGTCCTACCATAATTTGTCTTTTTTTTTTCTTTTTGAGACAGAGTCTCGCTCTGTCATCCAGGGTGGAGTGAAGTGGCTCAATCTTAGCTCACTGCAAGCTCCACCTCCTGCGTTCATGCCATTCTCCTGCCTCAGCCTCCTGAGTAGCTGGTACTGCAGAAACCCGCAACCATGCCCGGCTAATTTTTTGTATTTTTAGTAGAGACGGGGTTTCACCATGTTAGCCAGGATGGTCTCGATCTCCTGACCTCGTGATCCGCCCACCTCGGCCTCCCAAAGTGCTGGGATGACAGGCGTGAGCCACCACACCCAGCCCATAATTTGTCTTTTAATAAAAGTGGGAAAACTGGAAAAAGAAAAATCGTGTTTGAAAAACTATAGTTACCCGTCGTGAAATTCTAGTTTTGCCTAATGGTTTTCAGTTTTTATTCTTTTCTACAGTTTGAATTAAATTCTAATTTTTCTGGCTACAAGTCTCCAAGATAATGTTTTGCATTCTTTTCCTTTTTCTTTTTCTCCAATTTTTCCTAACTGAAAACTCCTGAAACCCAAGTTCTGCTTTCTGAAAGCCCTATGAACTAAAAGCTAGATGTTTCAACAGGTGCTGCTTGGAAGGCCCCAAAACAAAGAGTGCTACCAGGAACAAATCAACCTCTTCCCCTCCAGGGCTGCGTTTGGTGACCCGTAATGACGACCTCCCGCAGCAGGAAGTGGCCGGAAAGAACATACCACCCCTCGTCCCTTTATTACTAGAGGGTCTGGATTCACAGAACAGGAGCATTGCCATCTTGGACACACACCGCCATCTTGGACCCATAACGCCATCTTGGACACACACCATCTTGGACACACACCGCCATCTTGGACACATACCGCCATCTTGGATAAGCACCACCATCTTGGACACACAACGCCATCTTGGATAAGCACCACCATCTTGGACACACAGCATCTTGGACACACAGCATCTTGGACACACACCACCATCTTGGATACGCACTGCCATCTTGGACACACACCGCCATCTTGGACACATACCGCCATCTTGGATAAGCACCACCATCTTGGACACACAACGCCATCTTGGATAAGCACCACCATCTTGGACACACAGCATCTTGGACACACAGCATCTTGGACACACACCACCATCTTGGATACGCACTGCCATCTTGGACACACACCGCCATCTTGGATAAGCACCACCATCTGGGACACACACCATCTTGGACACACACCACCATCTTGGATAAGCATCACCATCTTGGACACACAGCATCTTGGACACACACCACCATCTTGGATACGCACTGCCATCTTGGACACACACTGCCATCTTGGACACACACCACCATCTTGGACCCATAACGCCATCTTGGACACACACCACCATCTTGGACCCATAACGCCATCTTGGACAAGCGCCACCATCTTGGACACACACCGCCGTCTTGGATAAGCACGACCATGTTGGACACACACCATCTTGGACACACACCATCTTGGACACACGCCACCATCTTGGATAAGCACCACCATCTTGGACACACACCGCCATCTTGGACCCATAACGCCATCTTGGACAAGCGCCGCCATCTTGGACACACACCACCATCTTGGATAAGCACCACCATCTTGGACACACACCATCTTGGACACACACCGCCATCTTGGATAAGCATCACCATGTTGGACACACACCATCTTGGACACACACCGCCATCTTGGATAAGCACCCCCATTTTGGACACACACCACCATCTTGGATAAGCATCACCATCTTGGACACACATCAGCATCTTGGACAGACACCGCCATCTTCGACAAGCACTGCCATTTTAAGTTCCCTTGATTAAAAACTGCCTAAAACCAGCCCCAAAACATCAGCCTAATGACTAATGTCAGCATGACCAGAAACAGTCAAACCCTGAAATAAACTGCCTCTGACCAGAAACATCCCAAGCCCAAGATAACCTCCCCTCAGACCAGAGACATTCCAACCCCTCAGTCAACTTTGCCTCACACAGAAACATTCCGAGCCTGCGATAAGATTCCTCTTCCTGAACCCTTAAATACCCGTAGTCCGTAAGAGAGAACACTCCTGACCTAACTCAGCCAGAAGCCCCACTCAGGCTTGTTCTCCAAAATAAACCCATCTTTGACTGTGAAGCTGCTTTCCTTCTTTCGTCTTTCTTCAACTCTTATACCCTCCTCAGCCCTCCTCACCTCTTGAAGGTGCCCCCAGATCCTAGCCCTGACACCCATCCTGGTCTTCAGGGCACCAGTCGCCAAGCCCTGGACCTGCCCTGCAGATCTCAACCCCAGATCACATAGACCCCTGCCCTATGCCCCGTCACCCCCCAATCATGGAGACCCATGCCTTCTGTAAGGCACCCCAACCACTCTCATCCCCATCACTAGGACCAGGCACGTGGTGTCCCCCCTCCCAGGGTACCAGACCTCCAGTCCTTAGTCCCTAAGAATACACTCCTGCCTCACTGCACTATCCACAGGCAACCAGTAACTACCCTACCATCACCAGTAACTTTTCTGCCATCACCAGTAACTACCCCCATCACCAGTAACTACCCGCATCACCAGTAACTATGCCCCCTCATCACCAGTAACTACCCCCCATCACCAGTAACTAATCCCCATCACCAGTAACTACCCCCATCACCAGTAACTATCCCCCATCACCAGTAACTACCCCCATCACCAGTAACTACCTGCATCACCAGTAACTATGCCACCTCATCACCAGTAACTACCCCCCATCACCAGTAACTACCCCCATCACCAGTAACTATCCCCATCACCAGTAACTATGCCCCATCATCACCAGTAACTATGCCCCATCATCACCAGTAACTATCCCCCCATCACCAGTAAGTATCCTCTCATCAACACTATCTCCCATCAACAGTAACTATCCTCCCATCACCACTAACTACCCCACATCACCAGTAACTACCCCCATCACCACTAACTACCCCCATCACCAGTAACTATGCTCCATCATCAAACCCAGTAACTATCCCACCATCACCAGTAACTAACCCCCATCACCAGTGACTATCCTCCCATCACCAGTAACTAACCTCCCATCACCAGTAACTATCCTCCCATCACAAGTAACTACCCCCATCACCAGTAACTATGCCCCATCATCACCAGTAACTATCCCTCATCACCAGTAACTAACCCCCATCACCAGTAACTATCTCCCATCACCAGTAACTATCCCCCATCACCAGTAACTATCCCCCATCACCAGTAACTATCCCCCCATCACCAGTAACTATCCCCCCATCACCAGTAACTATCTCCCATTACCAGTAACTATCCCACATCACCTATAACTATCCCCCTGTCACCAGTAACTACCCCCCATCACGAGTAACTATCCCTTCATCACTAGACCCTCTCCTCCATGTGATTAGGGCTCCAGAGAGAGGCAGACACCCACTGCCTAGGCGTCCTGCCACCCGCAATAAGATCCTCATGGGGGCACCAGGAAACACTTCCCATACCCCAGCTACAAAGTCCAACCTTCAGTCACAGGGCCCACTCCATCCCTAGAAGTCCTGAGTCACTCACCTCCCCAATCCCTAGGGGTCCCAGGTCACTCCCCTCCCCCATCCCTAGGGGGTCCCGAGTTACTCTCCCCTCCCCCATTCCTAGGGGTCTTGGGTTACTCTCCCCTCCCCCATCCCCAGGAGGTCCTGGATCACTCTCCCCTCCCCCATCACTAGGGCATCCTGGGTCACTCTCCCCTACCCCATCCCTAGGGGGTCCTGGGTCACTCCTCCCTCCCCATCCCTAGGGGGTCCCGGGTCACTCTCCCCAACCCCATGCCTAGGGGTTCTAGGTCACTCTCCCCAACCCCATCCCTAGGGGGTCGTGGGTCACTCTCCCCTCCTTCAACCCTAGGGGGTACCGGGTGACTCTCCCCAACCCCATGCCTAGGGGTTTTTGGTTACTCTCCCCACCCTCATCCCTAGGGGTTCCAGGTTACTCTCCCCTCCCTCATCCCTAGGGGTCCTGCATTACTCTTCCCTCCACCATCCCTGGGGGGGTCCCGGGTTACTCTCCCCTCCCTCATCCCCAGGGGGTCCTGGGTCACTCTCCCCTCCTTCAACCCTAGGGGGTTCTGGGTCACTCTCCCCAACCCCATGCCTAGGGGTTTCGGGTTACCCTCCCCTCCCTCATCCCTAGGGCTTCCGGCTTACTCTTCTCTCCCTCATCCCTAGGGGTTCCGGGTTACTCTCCCCTCCCTCACCCCTAGGGGTTTTGGGTTACTCTCCCCTCCCCCATCCCTAGGGGGTTCTGGGTCACTCTCCCCAACCCCATGCCTAGGGGTTCCGAGTCACTCTCCCCTCCCCCATCCCTTTGGGTCCCGGGTTACTCTCCCCACCCCCATCCCTAGGGGGATCCCGGCTTACTCTCCCCTCCCCCATCCCTAGGGGGGTCCTGGGTCACTCTGCCCTCCCCATTCCTAGGGGTCCTGGGTTACTCTACCCTCCCCATGCCTAGGGGTTCCGGGTCACTCTGCCCACCGCCATCCCTAGGGGGGTCCCGGGTCACTTGCCCTCCCCATTCCTAGGGGTCCCGGGTTACTCTCCCCACCGCCATCCCTAGGGGGGTCCTGGGTCACTTGCCCTCCCCATTCCTAGGGGTCCCAAGTTACTCTCCTCTTCCCCATCCCTGGGGGTCCCAGGTTAGTCTCCCCATCCCCATGCCTGGAGGTCCCGGGTTACTCTCCCCTTCCCCATGCCTGGGGGTCCCGGGTTACTGTCCCCATCCCCATCCATGGGGCTCCGGGGTCACTCTGCTGTCTCCACCCCTGGCGGTCCTGGGTCACTCTACCCTCCCCATTCCTAGGGGTCCCAGGTTACGCTCCCCTCCCCCATCCCTAAGGGGTCCCAGGTCACTCCCCACCCCCATCCCTAGGGGGTTCCGGGTTACTCTCCCCTCCCCCATCCCTAGAGGTTCCGGGTCACTCTCCCCAACCCTATCCCTGGAGGTCCCGGGACACTCTACCCTCCCCCATCCCTAAGGGTCTCGGGTCACTGTCCCATCCCTATCCCTAGGGTTCCTGAGTCGCTGGGCCCTCCTGGGTTCAGCCCCTCCGTCCCCGGTCCCCTGCCCCGCCCAGGCCCAGGCCGCACCGCGTTGCTGAGGATCTCCTGACGGCGTGGGGAGGCGCTGGCCAGCACCACGCGCTTGTGCAGCAGCTTCCCGATCACCGGGCACAGCACCATGGCGTCCACGCCGGGAGCCGGGAGTCCGCAGGTGCTGGCCCGGAGCCCGCGGTGCGCGTAGCGCGGCTGCAGAAAACTACGGCCAGAGTCCCGCCTCCGCGAGGCCACGCCCCCGCCCGTCTCCGCGAGGCCACGCCCAGTCCGCGCCTTCATTGGCCTCCCCGCGAGGCCGCGCCCAGGCCACGCCTCCATTGACTGCTCCGTCAGGCCACGCCCAGGCCACACCTCCAATGCCCTCTCCGCCAGGCCACGCCCATGTCACGCCTCCATTGAGCTCCCCGTGAGGCCACGCCCAGGCCACACCCCCGCCCGCCTCCCCCCGGACACCGCCCCGGCCGCTTGATGAAGCACCGCCCCCAGCTCCGCCTCCCGGGCCCCGTCCCCGCCCCTCCTCGCCCCGCCCCGCCCCGCCCCGCCTGCGGCGCCAAGACCTACAATCGCGCAGGCAGCAGGGGGGTCCCAGGGAGGAAAGGCTGCGTGGATACTTGGGGTTCCTTGCAGGCGCGGCGTTGGGAGTGGAAATGCTGGAGTTCCCGCGGCTGAGGTTGTGGGCAGCTGTGGGGGTGGGGGTGTTCTTACTCGCACAAGGGGGGGCCAGGCTCAGAGATGGGGGTCTTGTGGGTGCCATGTCGGGGAAGGTAGAGATGGGGGGTTCCCCGCGGACCCGGTGCGAGTCGCGTGGAGATGGGGGTGTCCACGGGCCTGGTGGGAGGGGCATGGAGATGGGGAAGATCCCTCCAGGACCGGTGGGAGTGGCGTGGAGATGGGGGTCCCCGCGGGCCTGGTGGGAGTGGCGTGGAGATGGGGGTCCCCGTGGGCCTGGTGGGAGTGGCGTGGAGATGGGGGTCCCCGTGGGCCTGGTGGGAGGAGCGTGGAGATGGGGGTGTCCACGGACCTGGTAGGAGGGGCGTGGAGATGGGAGAGGGGTTCCCGAGGGCCTGGTGGGAGTGGCGTGGAGATGGGGGTCCCCGTGGGCCTGGTGGGAGGGGCGTGGAGATGGGCGTGTCCACGGACCTGGTGGGAGGGGCGTGGAGATGGAAGTCCCCGCGGGGATGCTGGGAGGCGCGTGGAGATGGGGATCCCCGCGGGGATGGTGGGAGGGGTTTGGAGATGAGGGTCCCCGCGAGAATGCTGGGAGGGGTAGGGATATGGGGGTCCCCGTGGGCCGGGTGGGAAGGGCGGGGAGATGGGGGTCCCCTCGGGCCTGGTGGGAGGGGCGTGGAGAAGGTGGGGGTCCTTGTGGGAGGGGCGTGGACGTTGGGGATCCGCGCGGGCGTGGCGATGGGCGCGGCGTGGGGACCCCCTGTGGGCGCAGTGCGGGGGGCGCAGGGATGGGACCAGAGCCGGCGCTGTGAGGTGGGGGGCGCCCTGGTGGTCTCGGCTGTACCTTCCCTCCCTAAATGGACCCCACCTCCAGGGCAGCGGGTCCCTTGCGCGCCGCAGACTGCAGGGGGCGCGCGTGAGCTGTGCGAGGATTTTTCTTAAACCCCAGAGCCCAGCCGCACCTGCTCCACATAAACCCAGCTTGGCGTGGAGACTCCGGCACTGTTTCCCCAGCCTTTGTGACTCAAAAGATTTTAAAATAAAATGTCAAAAATAATAATATACCCAGAGCCTATGCCAGTGATGTGTAGATACAGAAAATGGAATCCTACGGTTAATTTTGTTAACTGTGGAATGACATCTGAGGGTGTCCAACACATTATGGAGAAAACGAAAAACTGTAGTCAGAGAAGTTACAGAAGACTCAAATAAAAGAGAGGAAAAAAACATCTAAACCATGTGATGTCTGATTTTCAATATTGTGAGTTTTTGAAAAAAATTTTAAAAAGCACATAGATTCACATTTCAGAATTTTGGAGAAGTAACTTTCTTCGTTTTGAAGCAATAGAAAGAATCACAAGTTTACAAACTACTGTATATAACATAAACTCCATGCAGGTGAAGGTTTTCGTTTGTTTGTTTTCTTTCTTTCTTCCTTCCTTCCTCTTTCTTTCTTTCTTTCTTTCTTTCTTTCTTTCTTTCTTCCTTTCTTCCTTTCTTTCCTTTCTTTCTTTCTTTCTTTCTTTCTTTCTTTCTTTCTTTCTTTCTTTCTTTCTTTTCTTTTCTTTTCTTTTCTTTTCTTTTCTTTCTTTGTTTTTTGAGACTGAGTCTCACTCTGTCGCCCAGGCTGGAGTGCAATGGTGCAATCTCATCTCACTGCAACCTCCACCTCCCAGGTTCAAGCGATTCTCTTGCCTCAGCCTCCTGAGTAGCTAGGATTACAGGCACCTGCCATCACACCGGGCTAATTTTTGTATTTTTAGTAGAGATGGGATTTCGCTGTGTTGGCCAGGCTGGTCTTGAACTTCTGACCTCAGGTGATCCACCCGACTCAGCCTCCCAAAGTGCTGGGATTACAGGTGTGAGCCACTGGGCCCAGCTGCGGGTGAGATATTAAATCATAAAGAAAAATAGCAAAGGAAATTACAGTAATTCTCTATAGAAGATGAAGTGAAAGCTGCCACTTCCTACATGGGTACAGGCAAAGCTGGAGGGTTTAGTGACCTAGAGTGGGGGTTGCTGGTAACTGTCACTCAAAACCCTGGGGCTTAAAACAGCAAAAAATTAATTGTATTACAGCTCTGGAGGCCAGACATTAGAAATCAAGGAATAGGCAGGGCAACGCTCCCTCTGAAGGCTCTAGGGGCGGGTCCTTCCTGCCTCTTCCAGCTCCTGGGGGCTCCAGGCATCCCTGGGCTTGTGGCTGCATCGCTGTAGTCTCTGCATCCGTCTCCATGTGTCCTTCTCCTCTGTGTCTGTGTCTCCTCTTCTGTCTCTTACAAGGACACCTGTCATTGTGTTTAGGGCCCATCCTTCTCCAGGATGATCTCATCTCCAGATTGTTAATCACATCTGCAAAGATCCTTTTTCCAAATGAGGTCTCATTGCCAGGTTCTGGGCCTTAGGACATGGACATATTGTTTGGAGCTCACCATCTAAACCATTGCAATTGTGTTTGTTTCCTTCTTGAGGCTCTAGGAGAGGATCCTTCCTGCCTCTTCCAGCTCCTGGGGGCTCCAGGCATCTCTGGGCTTGTGGCCGCATCGCTGTAGTCTCTGCGTCCGTCTCCATGTGTCCTTATCCTCTGTGTCTGTGTCTCCTCTTCTGTCTCTTAAAAGGACACCTGTCATTGGACTTAGGGTCCACCTTAATCCAGCGTGATATCTTGAAATCATGAACTAATTGCACATGTGAGGACCCTATTTCCAAATAAGGTGCCATTCACCAGGTGGAGATATCTATGGGAAGAAACGAATCAACCCGGTCCTCCATACCAGCATTCCAGAAGGAGTGCTAACCAGAGATGAGGTCCAGCAGCCTTTAACACGCCTGTATTTATCCCTGTAAGTTCTCCATTACGGCCACATCATTGCAACCCCAGCAGGCAGAGCTTTAACTGCTCTGAAGCCCTGGCTACTGCAGCCTCCTCCTGCTCTCAATGTACCCTTCAGTGACTTTCAGATCTTTCTTTGCTTTTTTTTTTTTCTTTTTTTAGACTGACTCTTGCTCTGTCACCCAGACTGGAGTGCAGTGGCACAATCTCGGCTCACTGCAACCTCCACCTCTCAGGTTCAAGTGACTCTCCTGCCTCAGCCTCCCAAGTATCTGGGACCGCCACCACACCCGGCTAATTTTTTGTATTTTTTAGTAGAGATGGGATTTCTCCATATTTGCCAGGCTGGTCTTGAACTTCTGACCTCAGGTGATCCACCCACTTCAGCCTCCCAAAATGCTGGAATTACAGGCATGAGCCACTGTGCCTGGCCAATGCCTGTTTTTTATTTGTTTGTTTTGTTTTGTTTGTTTGTTTCTTTTTGAGACAGAGTCTCACTCTGTCACCCAGGCTGGAGTGCAGAGGCGCCACCTGGGCTCACTGCAAGCTCCGCCTCCTGGGTTCATGCCATTCTCCTGCCTCATCCTCCCGAGTAGCTGGGACTACAGGCACCCACCACCATGCCTGGCTAATTTTTTTTCTATTTTTTAGTAGAGACGGGTTTTCACCATGTTAGCCAGGATGGTCTCGATCTCCTGACCTCATGATCCACCCGCCTTGGCCTCCCAAAGTGCTGGGATTACAGGCGTGAGCCACCGTGCCCGGCCAATGCCTGTTGTTAATAAGCAACCCAGTCTATGGTATTCTGTGATAGCAGCCTGCAATGGACTAAGACATCTCATAACATGAGAAGAGGAGCTGAAGACACAGACACACATGGAGGGACGACCCTGTGAGGACACACGGAGAAGACGGCATCTCCAAGCCCAGGAGAGAGGCCTCAGGAGGAACCAGCCCTGCCCACACCTGGATCTCAGACCTCCAGCCTCCAGGACTGTGGGAGAATCAACGTCTGTTGTTTAAGCTGTACAGCGTACAGGACTTTGCTATGGCAACCTCAGCAAACTCATACACCCCATCCCACCAGGCCGGGCTTCCCTCCTTAACGTTCTGTTTTGCATTGAGCCAGCATTGCATGGTTGGAGGTTCAAAGATTTTCAAATGTGTGCATGTATGTGGGTTTTGTGTGATTCAGTTGCCACCAACTGAGGAGATCCTACCGTCCAAGAGACACCTGGCAATGTCTGAAGATATTTTTGGCCGTCACATCTGGGGGTGTGCATGCAGTGCGGGGGTGCTGCTCCCATCTGGTGGGTGGAGCCCAGGGTCTCTGCTCAACACCCTACAGTGCCCAGGATGGCCCCACCACAGAGAGTCCTCCAGCCCCAAATGTCAGCTGTGCTGAGGTGGAGGAACCCTGAGTTAGCATGAGAGGGTTTGTCTATCTATCATCCATCTATGTATCCATGTTATCCATCATTTATCCAGCTGTTCATCTGTCATGTATCCATCTATCTTGTCTATGTATCTATCTATTACCCTTCCATCTATTTAGCCATAATATCTATGTATCTCTCTATCCATCCATCTATGTATGTATGTATGTATCTATCTATCCATCTATCTATGTATGTATGTATCTATCATCTATGTATCTATCCATCTATCTACGTATGTATGTATCTATCCATCTATCTATGTATGTATGTATCTATCATCTATCTATCCATCTATGTATGTATGTATCTATCATCTATGTATCTATCCATCTGTCTATGTATGTATGTATCTGTCAATCTATCATCTATCTATGTATCTATCCATGTATGTATGTATGTATGTGTCTATCATCTATGTATCTATCCATCTATGTATGTATGTATGTATCTGTTTATCTATCATCTATCAATCTATCTATGTATCTATCCATCTATCTATGTATGTATCTATCTATCATCTATGTATCTATCCATCTATGTATGTATGTATGTATCTGTCTATCATCTACCTATCCGTCTATGTATGTATCTATCATCTGTCTATCTATCCGTCTATCTATGTATGTGTCTGTCTATCATCTATCTATCTATCCGTCTATCTATGTATGTATCTATCATCTATCTATCCATCTATGTATATATGTATGTATCTATCTATCATCTATCTATCCATCTATCTATGTATGTATCTATCATCTATCTATCCACCTATCTATGTATGTATCTATATCTATCTATCCCTCTATCTATCTATGTATGTATCTGTCTATCTATCATCTATGTATCCATCTATCTATGTATGTATCTATCATCTATGTATCCATCTATGTATGTATGTATGTATATATCTATCATCTATCTATCCATCTATGTATGTATGTATCTATCTATCATCTATGTATCTATCCATCTGTCTATGTATGTATGTATCTGTCAATCTATCATCTATGTATCTATCCATGTATGTATGTATGTATGTATCTGTCTATCATCTATGTATCTATCCATCTATGTATGTATGTATGTATCTGTTTATCTATCATCTATCAATCTATCTATGTATCTATCCATCTATGTATGTATCTATCATCTATGTATCTATCCATCTATGTATGTACATATGTATCTGTCTATCATCTACCTATCCGTCTATGTATGTATCTATCATCTGTCTATCTATCCGTCTATCTATGTATGTGTCTGTCTATCATCTATCTATCTATCCGTCTATCTATATATGTATCTATCATCTATCTATCCATCTATGTATATATGTATGTATCTATCTATCATCTATCTATCCATCTATCTATGTATGTATCTATCATCTATCTATCCACCTATGTATGTATCTATATCTATCTATCCATCTATCTGTCTATGTATGTATCTGTCTATCATCTATGTATCCATCTATCTATGTATGTATCTATCATCTATGTATCCGTCTATGTATGTATGTATGTATCTGTCTATCATCTATCTATCCATCTATGTATGTATGTATCTATCTATCATCTATCTATGTATCGATCCATCTGTATGTATGTATGTATCTGTCTATCATCTATCTGTCTATCTATATATCTATCCATCTATGTATCTATGTATCTATCATTTGTCTATCTATCATCTATCAATCTATCCATCTGTGTATCTATGTTTTATCATTTATCTATCATTCATCTATCTATCATCTATCAATCTATCATCTATGTATCTATCATCTATCATTAGATCTACCCATCAATCTACCCATCTATCTATCATCTATCTTTCTATCTATTCTACCTACCTATCATCTATCTATTGTATCTACCTACCTATCTCATCTATCATTTATCCCCCCTCTTATGTTGTCTATGTATCTATTATCCATCTGTGTATCCATTATTTACCTATCATCTATCTAGCTATCATCTATTATCTATCTATCCATCCATTCTGTTTATCTATGTATCCATCTATCTATCGTCTGTATAACTATCCATCTATTATCTATCTATCTATCTATCTATCTTCTATCCATCTACCCATCTATCTTTTCATCATCAATCTATTATCTATCTTCTATCCATCTATCTATCTTTCCATCATCAATCTGTTATCCATCTATCCATCATCTATATATTCATCTATCATCTATCAATCTATCATCTACCTATCATTCATCTATCTATCTATCTATCTCCTATCATCCATTTATCAATCTATCATCTATCTACCCATGTATGTATCTATCTATTCATCTATCATCTATCCATTTGTCTATCTTTTTTTTTTTTTTTTTTGAGACGGAGTCTCACTCTGTCACCCAGGCTGGAGTGCAGTGGCACGATCTCAGCTCACTGCAACCTCCGCCTCCCAGGTTCAAGCGATTCTCCTGCCTCAGCCTCCCTAGTAGCTGGGATTACAGGTGCCCGCCACCATGCCCGGCTGATTTTTGTAGTTTTAGTAGAGACGGGGTTTCACCATGTTGGCCAGGCTGGTCTTGAACTCCCGACCTCATGATCCGCCCACCTCCGTCTCCCAAAGTGCTGGGATTACAGGCGTGAGCCACCACACCCGGCCCCAGCCTCTAGAACTGTGAGCAAGCAATGTCTATTGTTTGTAAGCCACCCAGCTGATGGTTGTGATGGTTAATACCAAGTGTCAACGTGACTGGATTGAAGGATGCAAAGTATTGATCTTGGGTGTGTCTGTGAGGGTGTTGCCAAAGGAGATGAACATTTGAGTCAGTGGACTGGGAAAGGCAGGCCCCCCACCCCTTAATCTGGGTGAGCATCATCTAATCAGCTGCCAACGAGGCTAGAATATAAGCAGGCAGAAAAATGTGAAAAGGAGAGATGGGCCTAGCCTCCCAGCCTCCGTCTTTCTCCCGTGCTGGATGCTTTCTGCCCTTGAACATATGACTCCAAGTTCTTCAGTTTTGGGACTGGGACTGGCTCTTCTTGCTCCTCAGCCTTCAGACGGCCTATTGTGGGAGCTTGTGATCGTGTGAGTTAATACTCAATAAACTTCCCTTTATTTATTTATTTATTTTTATTTATTTATTTTTGAGATGGGGTCTCACTCTGTCACCCAGGCTGGAGTGCAGTGGAGCGATCTCTGCTCACTGCAACTTCCGCCTCCCAGGTTCAAGCAATCCTCCTGTCTCGGCCTCCCAGGTAGCTGGGATTGCAGGTGCACACGACCACGCCCAGCCAATTTTTATATTTTTAGTAGAGATGGGGTTTCACCATGTTGGTCAGGCTGGTCTTGAACTCCTGACCTCAGGTGATCCGCCTGCCTCGGCCTCCCAAAGTGCTGGGATTACAGGTGTGAGCCACTGTGCCCCGCCTGAAACTCCTCTATCTATCTATCTATCATCTATCTATCTATCATCTATCTAATCTATCTACTATCTATCTATCTATCTATCATCTATCTAATCTATCTACTATCTATCTAATCTATCTACTATCTATATATCTAATCTATCTTCTATCTATCTATCTATCTATCTATCTAATGTATCTACTATCTATCTAATCTATCTACTATCTATCTAATCTATGTACTATCTATCTATCTAATCTATCTACTATCTAATCTATCTACTATCTATCTAATCTATCTACTATCTATCTATCTAATCTATCTACTATCTATCTAATCTATCTACTATCTATCTATTGATCTAATCTATCTACTATCTAATCTATTATCTATCTATCTATCATCTATCTATCTATCTGTCATCTATCTAATCTATCTACTATCTATCTAATCTATCTATCTAATCTATCTACTATCTATATATCTAATCTATCTTCTATCTATCTATCTAATGTATCTACTATCTAATCTATCTACTATCTATCTGTCTATCTAATCTATCTACTATTTATGTACTATCTATCTACTATCTATCTATCTATCTATCTATCCATCTAATCTATCTACTATCTATCTAATCTATCTACTATCTATCTAATCTATCTACTATCTATCTAATCTATTATCTATCTAATCTATCTACTATCTATCTAATCTATTATCTATCTATCTAATCTATCTACTATCTATCTATCTATCTAGTCTATCTTCTATCTATCTATCTAATCTACCCTCTATCTATCTATCTATCTATCTATCTATCTATCTATCTATGTTATTAGTTCTGTCCCTCTAGAGATCTCTGAGTTATGCAATGGTGTTTTGTTTGTTTGTTTGTTTTTTTGTTTGTTTCCAGCAGGATAAACGGACCAAGACAAGGAGCCTATGAAGAGGATAAGACATTGGATCCAGCATAAAATGGGATGTGTGTTTAAAATGCAAGTCCTGCAGAAATCAGAGACAGAAACACATTTGCCCTGTGCACTGGGAAAAAATAGAAGCAGCATCAAAGCTCATGGTTTTTTTTATGTTTTATTTTTATTTTTTACAGAGATAGGGTCTCACTGCGTTGCCTAGGTTGGCCCTTGAACTCCCGGACTCAATCAGTCCTCCCGCCTGGGCCTCCCAAAGTGCTGGGATTACCGGCATGAGACGCCACGCCTTGATGGAGGCTGAGACTTTTTGGAATACCTTCCTCTCTCCACGTCCTGCCAAGAACAGAAGTAAAGTTTTCCATCTTAAAACATGTGTGTGAGTCAATAGACCTGTGTTATCTTTTCACTCAAAGCTCAGCCAGTGAACAGACTGAGTCAGCTTCCAGGAAACATCCACGGCTGTAAGAGGGGGTGTCGGCTGCTCTCCATAGCCAAGTGGCTGCAAAAATCATCATACTGAGAGAAAAAAAAATCGATGCATTTTGCCTGCTTGCAACGTCTTCATTTGCTGGGGGACATCAGGGTTCTCGCACGTTGTCGAGGAAGGATATTGTCTCGGCTTCCTCTGACACAGCTCTCATTTTTGTTTACAAGGCAGTTTAGGGATCGTCCGTATGTTGCTGTGAAGTTGCTACTCTGAGGTTTTTCACAGTTTTTTTTTTCCCCCATGAGACACACCCAAGGCCCACGCTCAGCACTTGCGGCCTGTGCTCCTGCGGGGTCTGTTGCTGACTGAGGACTTTCTGTCCTGGATGCTTCTGTATCAGCTTTGCTTTCTAGGGTTCAGCTTTGGAACAGTCTAGAGAAGTAGGAGGTTAATTTTCCTCCTTCTGTGGAAGTTCTGGGTCTCTTACGCATCCTCCAGTTCCCCCTGGAGGCTCTAGGGGAGGATCCTTCCTGCCTCTCCCAGCTCCTGGGGGCTCCAGGTGTCCCTGGGCTTGTGGCTGCATCACTCCAGTCTCTGCCTCCATCTCCACGTGGCCTCCTCCTCTGTGTCTGTGTCTCCTCTTCTGTGTCTTAGAAGGACACCTGTCATTGCATTTAGGGCCCGCCTTAATCCAGAATGATCCAATCTCAAGGTCCTTAACTTAATCGCATCTGCAAAGACCCTATTTCCAAATAAGGTCTTACTCACAGAATCTGAGCATTAGATAGGGACAAATGTTTCTGGGGGCCACTATTCAATCCACTACAATTATATCCAGTTCCCTCCAGAGACTCTAGGGGAGGATGCTTCCTGCCTCTCCCAGCTCCTGGGGACTCCAGGCATCCCTGGGCTTGTGGCCGCATCGCTGCAGTCTCTGCCTCTGTCTTTATGTGGCCTCCTCCTTTGTGTCTGTGTCTCCTCTTCCGTCTCTCATAGGGACACTGGATTGGGCCCATTACTTAATTACATTTGTAAAGACCCGATTTTCAAACATGGTCCCATTGTGATGTTCCAGGTGGACACGGGTTTTGGGAATGATAATTCATTACTAAACCATCTCTGTTTTCCTGCCATAGTGATGACAGCAGGAGAGAGGCACTAATAGAGGGCCTCTGAACAGCAGCTTCAGCCTCCATCAGTGTCCCCAGTGCACAGAAAGGGAGGGGCTGGGCATCCAAGGCCACCCACTATGGAGACGCAGAGCCCCTGGGCAGACAGGCAGCTCTCCCATTCCCACCTCCAGAATGGTCTTTCTCACCCAAGAGAGCCTGGGATCCAACTCCACGTGATGTTCCCACACCCATGGGGAGTCAGAGCTCTTCTTTGCACTAAACCAGCTCAGGTCTTGGGGCTGGTGCAGGCACACCCCTTGCAGAAGAAGAAAGACAAAGACACAGCCTGCTCACCACCCACACAGCATGGAGGGGGCTCAGCGGCTGACACCACTGTAGGTTCCTGGGGTCCACACCTACATCTGCTGCTTGGTCTCCAAACGGTCTCATGGGTCAGGCCAGTTGTCTGCTCCCCGGACTCCGGATGGACTTGCCATGGCTGAGGCTCTCCGTGGGGGAAAAGGACGCAGAGAATGGGCAGGAGGTGTGGAACTCCCGAATCAAGCTGCACCGTTGAGCTGGGATGGGCTGGGGCCCATCTCACGGAGCCTCCTTTCCACACCTGTGCCTCCCGTGGTCCTTGTCCTGAGTCAGGGAGGCCTGAGTGTGTTCCAGGGGCTTGATGGGACCTCCTTCTCTATCAGGGATACACAGAAGCAGAATAGGGGTGGGGTCCCACCAAGCCAGGTCAGAACAACTGTGCCAAAAATCACCTTGGTCAGCTCCAGGGTTGAGGGGGTGGGGTATGTGTGTGTGTGTGTGTGGGGAGGAAGTGGGGACGGAGAGTAGCTGACTTGCAGGAGTCCCAGGTGCTCCTCTGAAAGAAGAATTCCAAACACTGCAACCCACAGTGCTGCTGAGTGAAATAAACAGAAATTTCGGTGTGCACCAGGCTACGGAGACCAGAACCCCTGGAGGAGAACGGAGAAGGCCAGAACCACAGCTAAGGGAGGATATCAGCAAGGAGAAGAGCTGGGAATGGGGCTCGCAGGTCGCCCAGGGAGGATACCCAGAAACCGAGTCGGGGAGGCAGTGGGGCTGGTTGAATATCCACGCTCGGGTATGGACAGGTGTGAGAAGGAGTGTCTAAGGAGCTCGGGGGTGACACCCCGGCTCTATTTAAAAAAATACAAAAATTAGCCGGGCATGGTGGCACAAGCCGTCCCGCGGCACAGAGAGGCAGAGGTACTCTCTGCAGGATAACAAAGCACCCTGTGCACTGCAGGGCTTTGCTTGTTTGTGTATCCTGAGTGAAGCCTGGAGACCCTTCCCCACCCGGCCTCTGCAGTGCCTGGGAGGAATAAAGCCTGGAGACCCTTCCCCACCCGGCCTCTGTAGTGCCTGGGAGCAATGCAGCTGTTCTCCCTGAACCTCTGGCACCGTGGCCTCTCCATGCGCCCTTGGATCTCCAAGCTGCGCCCCCGGCTCTCCAAGCTGCGCCCCCGGGACTCAGAACAAGCTCTCCTGCCTCTGGAGGCCGGGCCTGGGGGCTCCCTCCAGCCCCTCCGGGTGCGCACAGGCCTCGGAGCGCAGGGACGTGGTCCTGGCGGAGAAGAGGCTCTCGCGGCGCGTGTCCAGGGGGTCTCTGGGCACCCGGCGGCAGCCCAAATATTCCCGCAGGCGCAGCTGGAATTCCCGGGAAGCAAAGTAATAAACAAACGGGTCCAGACAGTTGTTGAGGCAGCTGAGACACAGCGTGAGCTTGTACACGTGGTAGTAACTTTTGCCGTAGAACAGGCGGCTCACGATGTGCGCCAGCAGCACGAAGTTGTTGGGGGCGAAGCAGGTGACAAAGGCCAGCAAGACCACCGCGGCCAGGCCCACCGCGCGCCTCCGCTGCTCCCGGCCGTGCGCCTCCTCCGTGCGCAACAGCTTGAGGATGGTGGCCGTGTAACAAGCCACGGTGATCACGAACGGGATGAGGAACAGGAGGATGAAGATGGTGAAGAGGAACACGGCCCACATGGCCATGCTGGGGAGCATCGTCCACTTGAGCACGTCGAAGCAGGTGATGATGCCCAGGGCGTGCACCGGGTAGGTGAGATCGGTGCGCGCCAGCGGGGACAGGGCGGTCAGGAGCAGCAGCCAGGTCCCTGCACACGCGGCCACCGCGTAACGACGCCGCCGCCAGCGCTTGGAGCTGAGGGGGTACAGGACCCCCAGGAAGCGCTCCACGCTGATACACGTCATGGTGAGGATGCTGGAATACATATTTGCGTAAAAGGCCACGGTCACCACGTTGCAAAGCAGCACCCCGAATACCCAGTGGTTGCGGTTGCAATGGTAATAGATTTGGAAAGGCAACACGCTGGCCAGCATCAGGTCCGTGACGCTCAGGTTGATCATGAAGATGACCGACGGGGATTTGGGCCCGATGCGCCGGCACAGGACCCACAGAGAGAAGAGGTTGCCCGGGATGCTGACCACCGCCACCAGCGAGTACACCACGGGCAGGGCCACCGCGATCGCCGGGTTCCGCAGCATCTGTAGAGTCGCGTTGTCCGGGCCGGTGCTGTTCGGGACCTGCATCCTGGAGGGATCCTCGCCCGGGCTCTGCAAGGGAAGGGTGCACGGATCAGGGGCGCAGGTGAGGAGGTGGCTGTCGGGAGGGCTCCTGAGCGCCGCTCCCCGGGGACCAAGGCGGGGGAAATGCTTTAGCAGGGTCTCCTGTCTCCTCCATCCCTCCCTCCCTTATTTCCTCCTTCCCTCTCCTCCTTCCCTCCCTCCGTCTCCGCCTCCTTTCTTCACCGTCTGTCATTCTCTTCTGCTTTCCTGTCTTCTCCCCTTTCTTCTTCCTTCCTCCTCTCTCCTTCCTTCTCTTCTTCCCTCCTTCCTTCCCTCCCTCATTCCCTTCCTTTCTTTTCTCCTCCCTCCCTTCTTCCCATCCTTCCTTCCCGCACTCCCTCCCTCCATTCCTTCTCTTCTTTCTTCCTTCCTTCCCTTCCTTTCTTCCCTCCTTTCTTCCTTCCCTCCTTCCTTCTTTCCCTCCCTTCCTCCCTTTCCCCTTGCTTCCTACCTTCCTTCTGTCTTTCCTCTTTCTCCTCTCTCCTTCCTTCCCTCCCTCCTTTCTTTCCTCCTTCCCTCCCATCCTTCCTTCTCTTCCCTCCCTCCCTCCTTCCTTCCTTCCTCCCTCTCTCTTTCCTCCCTTCCTTCCTTCCTTCCTTCTTTCCTTCTTCCCTCCTTTCCCTCCTTCCTTCCTCCCATCCTTCCTTCTCTTCCCTCTCTCCCTCCTTCCTTCCTTCCTCCCTCTCTCTTTCCTCCCTTCCTTCCTTCCTTCTTTCCTTCTTCCCTTCTTTCCCTCCTTCCTTCCTCCCATCCTTCCTTCTCTTCCCTCCCTCCCTCCTTCCTTCCTTCCCTCCATCTCTCTTTCCTCCCTTCCTCCCTTCCCTGCTTCCTTCCTCCCATCCTTCCTTCCTTCCCTCCCTCCCTCTCTCTTTCCTCCCTTCCTCCCTGCCTTGCTTCTTTCCTTCCTTTCTCCCTCCTTCCCTCTCTCCCTCCCTCCCGCCTTTCCCTCCTTCCTCCCTCCCATCCTTCCTTCTCTTCCCTCCCTCCCTCCTTCGTTCCTTCCTTCCCTCCGTCTTTCTTTCCTCCCTTCCTTCCTTCCCTCCCCCCCCCTCCCTCCATCCCCTCCTTCCTTGGATCAGGGAGGTCATTGGAGACCTCGGCCCATGTCAGAGGCTGAGACTCTTAGAAGATCCACAGTGGGGCTCGTGGCTGCCCTGGGCAGGTTGAACGCATTGTCATACAAACCTCACGACTCACTCCGTGTCCCCCGTGGATGGAAACCACAAGGCCACTGTCAGCCCCCAGAGTGGTCTAAATGGGAATTCTTGACACCCCAGGAGCATTAGTCTGGGGACGTCCTCCCACAAAGTGTCTATCAGCAGAAAACACACAATCCGAGTGCCAGGAGACGAACCCACAGCCTCCAAAGTCTTTCTAGCTTTTAACACCCATGTCAACCCACAGCTCCTCCCTGCTCTTTCTTCCTCCAGAGGAGACCTGTGACTTCTTACCAACTGCTGTACAAACAGCTTCCTCAAACTGGTTTTAAAATGGCCCAGAATTTTCGTTTCAGTTTCAGGGAGAAGTTTTCTGCCCCGCCGGTACGTGCCCAGGTGTGAAACCTATGGTTATGCACGAGTCAGCACCGCCCCCCACGGCCAGCTGGGCACCGCCAGCCACCTATGGCTTCAGGAGGAAAAGCAGACCCTTGCTTCTTGGGGTTCTGCTTGGTGTGGCCGTGGGGGACGTCTGGAAGGAGAGACGCTTTATCCATCAACTGATGATGAAAAAGTGTCTGTCAAAGGGACACTATTTTTATTTTGAGAATGTAAAGGGGACACAGCTGGAAACAGGGGGGCCCTGGAATTGTTCTTTTGTTTGTTTGTTTTTGTTTGTTTGTTTTATAGAGATGGGGTCTTGCCTTGTTGCCCAGGCTGGAGGGCAGTGGTGCAAACGTAACTCACTGCAGCCTTCAACGCCTGGCCTCAAGCAATCCTCCTGCCTCAGCCTCCTGACTAGCTGGGACTGCAGGTTCATACCACCATGCCCAGCTAATATTTTTATTTTTTGTAGATACTGAGTTTTGCTGTGTTTCTGAGGCTGGTCTCAAACTTCTGGCCTCAAGCAATCCTCTTGCCTCAGCCTCCTGAGTAGCTGGGACTACAGGTGAGATGACCACCATGCCCAGCTTATATTTTTATTTTTTATAGATACGGAGTTTTGCTAGTTTCCCAGGCTGGTCTCAAACTCCTGACCTCAAGCAATCCTCCTGAGCAGCTGGGACTGCAGGTTCATGCCACCACGCCCAGCTAATATTTTTATTTTTTGCAGACATGGAGTTTGCTATGTTGCCCTGGCTGGTCTCAAACTCCTGGCCTCAAGCAGTCCTCCTGCCTTGGTCTCCCAAAGCATTGGGATTACAGGCGTGAGCCAGCACACCTGGGCTGGAACTTGTTGCTTTAACTCTCCAGGTAGGCAGCTATGCCTCGCACACATTTAAACACCACGTGCTGTTGAAAGTCCTGAATGGCGGCCTCACCCAGTCACCCTCATGTCTGTACTTGTGTGGTCTGAGGATCCAGCAAGCAGCCTCTTAGCAGCCAGATCTGTTGCAATTTCGAGTCTGTCCCCTGTGGCCACCGGACAGCCCCCAGGGAAGACAGACAGACAGGACTGCTGAGCAACACAGATGATTAATCAAGAAATTACCTCTAACTGACGCCAGCTGCCCTGACACAGGAGGCACCGGCTTGCGGTTTGGGCCCTGCCAAGGCTCGAGGGGGCAGGATGGAAATTTTAGAAAATCAGCACAACGGTTGTTCTTGGCGGTGTCTGGCCTGCAGAGATGGCTCTCCAGAAATATCTGGGCACTGAATTGTCTGAAGCAATGGACCGACCACAGGTGGGCGCTCAGGGGCTGTAGGTGTGACCCTCCCCTCCTCTCTCTTCTCTCCTCTCCCCTCTCTCCCCTCTCCCCTCTCCCCTCTCCCCTCTTCTTCCCTCTCTCCTCTCCCTCCCTCTCTCCTCTCCTTCCCTCTCTCCTCTCCTTCCCTCTCCCCTCTCCCCTCTTTTCTTTTCGCAGTCTGTCATTCAGGCTGGAATGCAATGGCGTGATCTCGGCTCACTGCAACCTCTGCCTCCCTGCTTCAAGTGATTCTCCTGCCTCAGCCTCCCGAGTAGCTGGGATTACAGGCATGCACCACCACGCCCGGCTGATTTTTTATTTTTTGTAGCCCCAAAAAGAGTTTCACCGTGTTAGCCAGGCTGGTCTTGAATTCCTGACCTCAGGTGATCCACCAGCCCCAGCCTCCCAAAGTGCTGGGATGACTGGCGTGAGCCACTGCACCTGGCCAGGTTGGACCCTTTTTCTTATGCTTTGCAGGAAAATGCACACCTGTCTGGCAGCAATGCATCCAGCAATGTTTGTCTCCTCTTGAGGGTCTGTGTGTATCTCCCCCAGCCCTCTCATTTATTTCTTCTTAAAACAGCTTTACCGGCCAGGTGCAGTGGCTCACACCTATAATCCCAGCACTTTGGGAGGCTGAGGTGGGCAGATCACGAGGTCAGGAGATCGAGACCATCCTGGCTAACACGGTGAAACCCCGTCTCTACTAAAAAAAAAAAAAAAAAAAAAAAAATTAGCCAGGCGTGGTGGCGTGGTGGCGAGTCCCAGCTACTCGGGAGGCTGAGGCAGGAGAATGGCGTGAACCTGGGAGGCGGAGCTTGCAGTGAGCCGAGATCGCGCCACTGCACTCCAGCCTGGGCAACAGAGCAAGACTCTGTCTCAAAACAAAACAAACAAAAAAACAGCTTTACCAAGATGTGAGTTACATACCATAAGCTTTCACTCATTCATATAGTTCAGTGGTTTTTAACGTATTCACAGATGTGCAAACAACACCATAATGCAATTCCAGAACCATTTTTCTTCCTAAACAAAACTCAGAACCTGGCCAGGCATCATGGCTCACGCCTGTAATCCCAGCATTTTGGGAGGCCAAGGCGGGTGGATCACCTGAGGTCAGGAGTTCGAGACCAGCCTGCCCAACATGGTGAAATCCTGTTGCTACTAAAATTACAAAAAAAAAAAAAACACACACACACACACAAAAATGGACCAGGTGTGGTGGCTCACGTCTGTAATCCCATCACTTTGGGGGGCCGAGGCGGGTGGATCATCTGAGGTCAGGAGTTTGAGACCAGCCTGCCCAACGTGGTGAAACACTGTCTCTACTAAAAATACAAAAAAAATTTAACAGGGTGTTGTGGCACGTGCCTGTAATCCCAGCTACTCCAGAGGCTAAGGCAGGAGAATCGCTTGAACCTGGGTGGGGAGCAGAGGTTGCAGTGAGCCAAGATCACGCCATTGCACTCCAGCCTGGGCAACAAAAGCAAAACTCCATCTCAAAACAAAACAAAACAAAACAAAAACCCTTCAGAACCCCACAACTGTTAATCCTGTTGTTTCCTGTCCGCAGCCCCTGTCAACCTCAAATCTGCTTCCTGCCTCTGTGGATTTGCCTATTCTAGATATTTTATAAGAATAAAATTCTACAATATGTCGTCTTTTGTGTCTAGCTTCTGTCACTGAGCCAGGGGTCTTCAAAGTTCATCCACGCTGCAGCCTGTGTCAGAGTTTCAGTCCTTTCAGTGGATAGACCACATTCTGTGGTCTATCCTGTGGATGGACATTTTGGTTCTTTCTGGTTTTTTTTTTTTTTTTTTTTGAGATGGAGTCTTGCTCTGTTGCCCAGGCTGGAGTGTGGTAACACAATCTCAGCTCAGTGCAACATCTGCCTCCTGGGTTCAAGCAATTCTCCTGCCTCAGCCTCCCAAGTAGCTGGGGCTACAGGAACCTGCCACCACACCTGGCTAATTTTTTTGTAATTTTTTTTTTTTGAGAGGGAGTTTTGGTCTTTTTTCCCAGGCTGGAGTGTAATGGTGTGATCTCTGCCCATGGCAACCTCCTCTTCCCCGGTTCAAGTGATTTTCCTGCCTCAGCCTCTGGAGTAGCTGGGATTACAGGCACGCACCACCGCACCCGGCTAATTTTTGTATTTTTAGTAGAGATGGGGTTTCACCATGTTGACCAGGCTGGTTGCGAACTGCTGACCTCAGGTGATCCACTCTCCTCGGCCTCCCAAAGTGCTGGGATGACAGGTGTGAGCCACCGCGCCTGGCGTGTTCCTGATTCTTGGCTATTGTGAATAAAGCTGCTCTCCCCTCATTCCCAGCCCTGGAAACCCCTTTCTAAAGGGTTCAGATGCTGAGTGCAGTGATCCTACAGTCTTGTTCGGGGTGGACCTTACAGGGTTGGGATGAGAAAGAGACAAAAGTCATCTCCTCATGGGCAGCAGGGATTGCATGCCGGTGACAGACCCTTTTTTGCCAGCTATTGTCTTCTGGCTATAACCACCCCTCTTTCCTGAGTGCTGGGGGCTGTCCCAGCTGTTGAACACACAGGGGAGTGAGAGGACCCAGCCCTAAGGAACCACAAGCCAGCCCCGTGCTTGTCGTCTGCTCTCCTTTCTGGTTTTCTGGGGATGTTTGCACCACCCAGTTTGTGGTTCTTTTGATAGGGCTGCCTCAGGAGGCCCTCAACCCCAAAGGCAGCAAATGGCATTCTCTGTTGGAGCTGTGGTGCTGGAAGACAATCAAAACAGACGCTGGCTTCAATTACCTACTTTGATTACGTAGGAGGAAGTTATCGTGGGCCACACCCTGGCTGATCCTCTCGTTATTATGGCCATTTCTTACTTAGAAATAGGGCCTGCGTCTATGTCATTAGTGAAGTCAAAATGTGGTCATAATACAGTAGGGAGAGGCCCTAATAAAATTCACTGGTGTCCTTAGGAGAAAGAGAAATTTAGGAACAGACACAGAGAGAAGGCATGGGAAGATGAAGACAGAGATGAGCGTGGATGGATGGGTAGATGGGTGAATAAACGGATGGATGGGTGGGTGGATGGATGGGTAGATGCATAGATGGGTGGATGAATGGGTACATGGGTGAGTGGATGGATGGATGAATGGATGGATGGGTGGGTGAGTGGTTGAGTGCATGGGTGGACGGATGGGTAGATGGATGGATGGATGGATGGAGTGGATGGATGGATGGATTGAGTGGATGGATGGGTGGGCGGGTGGGAGGGTGAATGTGTAGATGAATGGTGGGTGGGTAGGTGAGTGGACAGGTAGATGGATGGATCAGTGTTTACGTGAATGGATGTGTGGGTGGATGAATTGATTGGTTGGTGGATAGATGGATGGGTGGATGTATAGATGTATAGATGAGTAGGTGGATGGGTGGGTGGATGGATGGGTGGATAGATGGATGACTAGGTGGATGGGTGGGTGGATGGATGGATGGATGGGGATGGGTAGATGGATGGGTGGGTGGAAGGGTGGATGAATGGTGGGTGGGTTTGTGAATGGGTGAGTGAGTGGGTAGGTGGATGGGCAGATGGATGGATCAGTGTTTACATGAATGGAAGTGTGGGTGGATGAATTGATGGGTTGATGTGTAGATGGGTGGGTGGATGTATAGATGAGTAGGTGGATGGGTGGGTGGATGGATGGGTGATTGATGATAGATGGATGAGTGGGTGGATGGATGATGAATGGATGGTGATGGGTAGATGGATGGGTGGGTGGAAGGGTGGATGAATGGTGGGTGGGTGTGTGAATGGGTGAGTGGGTGGGTGAGTGGATGGGTGGATGGATGGATCAGTGTTTAAATAGGTGGATGTGTGAGTGGATGAATTGATGGGTTGATGGGTAGATTGATGGGTGGATGTATGGGTGGGTGGATATATAGATGAGTAGGTAGATGGGTGGGTGGATGGATGGGTGAATAGATGGATGAGTGGGTGGATGGGTAGATGGATGGATGATGAATGGATGGGGATGGGTAGATGGATGGGTGGATGGATGAATGGTGGGTGTGTTTGTGAATGGGTGAGTGGGTGGCTGGATGGATGGGTGGATAGATGGATCAGTGTTTAGATAGGTGGATGTGTGGGTGGATGAATTGATGGTTGATGGGTAGATGGATGGGTGGATGTATAGATGAGTAGGTGGATGGATGGGTGGATGGATGGGTAGATAGATGAATGAGTGGGTGGATGGATGGATGCATGGATGAGTGGATGGATGGGTAGGTGGATGGGAGGGTGGATGGGTGGATGAATGGTAGGTGGGTTTGTGAATGGGTGGGTAGGTGGGTGAATGGGTGGATGGATGGATCAGTGTTTAGATAGGTGGATGTGTGGGTGGATGAATGGATGGGTTGATGGGTAGATGGATGGGTGGATGGACAGACAAGTAGGTGGATGGGTGGGTGGATGGATGGGTGAATAAATGGATGAGTGGGAGGATGGGTGAGTGGATGGAGGATGAATGGATGAGGATGAGTGGATAGGTGGATGTGTGGGTGGATGAATGGATGGGTTGATGGGTAGATGGATGGGTGGATGGACAGACAAGTAGGTGGATGGGTGGGTGGATGGATGGGTGAATAAATGGATGAGTGGGAGGATGGGTGAGTGGATGGAGGATGAATGGATGAGGATGGGTAGATGGATGGGTGGATGGATAGATGGGTGGATGGATAGATGAATAGGTGTATGGGTGTGTGGATGGATGGCTGGGTGGATGGATAAGTGGGTGGGTGGGTGGGTGGATGGATGGATCAGTGTTTAGGTGGATGGATGTGTGGGTGGATGAGTGGATGGGTTGATGGGTAGATGGATGGGCGGATGTATGGATGGGTGGATGGATGAGTGGGTGAATGGGTAGGTGGATGGATGGGTGGACGGATGGATGAGTGGGTAGATGGGTGGGTGGGTAGATGGGTGGATGGATGAATAGATGATGCATGGATGGATGCTTCTATCCACCATGAAATGCCAATTGTTTCCAGAAAATCACCAGAAGCTGGAGCAAAGCTTGGAACAGATTTTCCCTCAGAGCCCTAATGAGGAACCAACCCTGCCGACACCTTCATCTCAGACTTCTGGTCTCCAGGATGGGGAGAGAATGCATCGCTGTTATTTAAGCCACCACATTAGTGGCAGTTAGTTATGGCAGCTGTCACAAACCAACACACCGAGAAAAGAGAGGAAAAGTTTTAACCAACAGACTTCAAAGAAATTCGAGAAAGCGTCCTCATACCAAATAAAAGAGAGGAAGAACCTTAAAAGAAAGATAAAGCATGAAAAGCACAAGATTATGGGATAAGAGAAAGAAATGAGGAACAAGCCAAAGGGCCTCAGAAACTCAATGGAAGACAAGGATATCAAGACTTGAAGATATAAAGATGGCACTGCAAAGCAATAACAACAACGTGTATTCATGCAGTCCCCCAGTCCCCCTTTCTTTGGTTGACTTACTGTTGAGAAACGTCCAACACTAGCAGAGTGGAGCATATAGATTATGATGTGATTTGCCAAAGCCCAGGAGGAATGGTTGCATAGGACCCTCTCCTCACCTGCCATGGTAGCACTGAACAACTAGGGTAGAGAAAGAAGCAAGGTTCAGAGCTCCCTGCTCAAGCATCTCCCTGCAGGGGCCAAGACATCTTCTTGACCTTCGACGTGTGGATCTATGGCACAGGAGCTGCCCAGAGCTCTCCATGACCCAGACATCAGACCCCTTCCAGCTCCAGGAGGGAGGAGGTACATGTGTACACCTGATGCTGACCTACAAGGGTCATGGGAAGAATCCAGCTTCAGGACACCTCCTATGACCAGGTTGTTCAGGATTTTACAATGTGGTCTCAGAGTCACTGTTACTGCACCCAGATGTGTTTGAGCAAGAGTCCTTGATATCAATTTAGAACTATAATGGGTCGTCCGGGCGCGGTGGTTCACGCCTGTAATCCCAGCACTTTGGGAGGCCGAGGTGGGCAGATCACGAGGTCAGGAGATTGAGACCATCCTGGCTAACACGGTGAAACCCTGTCTCTACTAAAAATACAAAAAAAAAAAAAAACAAAAAACAGCCGGGTGTGGTGGTGGGTGCCTGTAGTCCCAGCTACTCGGGAGGCTGAGGCAGGAGAATGGCGTGAATCCAGGAGGCGGAGCTTGCAGTGAGCCAAGATCGCGCCACTGCACTCCAGCCTGGGCAACAAAGCGAGACTCTGTCTCAAAAAAAAAAAAAAAAAAAAAAAAAAGAAATATATTGGGTCATGTAGATGTTTAAGAGGTAGCCAAAGGCGGCTGATGCCAGGTCTAGAAGAACAAGGGTCACCTAGAAGGCTTCCCCTACCCTCAAGAATAGTTGGAAATGTAGGAGACAACCCTGGTTGTCACAACTTAAGGAAGGATGCTATCGGGATCTGGTGGGTGGAGCCCAGGGATGGCGCTCAACACCCTACCGTTCACAGGAGGGTCCCCACCACAGAGAAGCATCCAGCCTCAAATATCTACAGTGCTGAGGTTGACAACCTGGCCTGAGCATAAGAAATTCACCATCGGTCTGGAGCAGTGGCTCACACCTGTAATCTCAGCACTTTGGGAGGCCGAGGTGGGTGGATCACCTGAGGTCAGGAGTTTGAGACGAGCTTGGCCAACACGGTGAAGCCCCGTCTCTACTCAAAATACAAAAACTAGCCATGTGTGGTGGCGGGCGCCTCTAATTCCAGCTACTTGGGAGGCTGAGGCAGGAGAAGCCCTTGAACCTGGGAGGCAGGAGGTTGCAGTGAGCTGAGATCGTGCCATAACACTCCAGCCTGGGTGACAGAGCAAGACTGCAACTCAAAAAAAAAAAGAAAAAAAGAAGAAATTCACCATCTGTCTATCCATGAATCCATTTGTCGCTCTAACCCCTGTCATCCATCCATCATCTATCATCTGTCTATATCAATCATCTATCAATCAGACAATCGTCTTGCAACCCTTGATCTATCATCTATCTATATCAATTATCTATCAATCAATCATCTATCTACCTATCAATCTTCTATCAATTACTTATCTATCTAGCAATCATATCTACCATCTATCAATTATGAATCAATCATCTTTCTATGGATCTGTCATCTATTCATATCAATTACCTATCAATCAATTATCTATTAATTACATCTATCATCTGTGTATCAGTTATCTAACAATCACATATACGTGTTCATCAATCATCTATCAATTATTTGTCTATGCATCAATTATTTATCCATTCAATGGTTTGCAAATGTGAATGATCATAATTGGGAAGGTATCATAATTGGGAAGATGCTCCTGGCATCTGGTGAGTAGATCCCAGGGACACTGCTCAACACCCTACAGTACACAGGATGGCCCCACCACAGAGGATCATCTGGTGTGAAATGTCAGCAGTGCTGAGGCTGACAAACCTGCCCTAAAGCAACTGTGTGACAAGAGCAACCTTCAACAAACACACAGAGCTCAGGAGTACTTTCCAAAGAATGTCTGCAAGAGGCTTTCAGGGAGAGAAAAGACCCCAGGCAGATGTTCTTAGCAAGGAGCTGGTGTCATGGAAAGGGACAGTGGTCTCATCATGGTTAGTGACCAGCTATGGATGAAGAGCGATTCCTTAAAATGCCTGCACGTGCCCCTCATTGCCTTGCCGTCACGGACCTCCCACCCCATCACAGAGGAGGAGACCTGGGCTTCAGGAAGACAGATGGAACATGAGCTAAAGCATCTCTTGGGCCCCTGGGCTGGGGTGGGGTCAGACGTCACAGCTGTGGCCAGAAGCAATGACAAAGAGAAGTTCTTGACTCATGTGGAACCTTCCATTTGTATCTCCTGTTTCCAATCCTAAGCATTTCTCTGTATGATGGACACCAATGTTTTTAAAATGAAAATGGCGCTTGCAGGCGTGTGTGTGTGTGTGTGTGTGTGTGTGCACAGCAGGGAAGCAGAAATTATTACCAACATATCTTTTGCAAACAAGGATCCTATAAACTGGAGAGATTGCAGAAGGCAGACTGTAGATAAGAGATTGCAGAGAGGTTGTAGGGTGACAGACAGGTCCTTTTGGGAGGGAGAAAGTAGGAAGAGAATTGGACGTTTTCAGTATGGGAAGCTGAAGTGGCACAGGTATCTTTTATTTATTTATTTATTTGAGACAGAGTCTCGCTTTGTTGTCCAGGCTGGAGTGAAGTGGCACGATCTCGGCTCACTGCAACCTCCGCCTCCCAGGTTCAAGCGATTCTCTTGCCTCAGCCTCCTGAGTAGCTGGGACTACAGGCGCCTGCCACGATGCCCAGCTAATTTTTGTATTTTTAGTAGAGATGGGGGTTTCAGCATGTTGGCCACGCTGGTCTCGAACTCCTGACCTTATGATCCACCCACCTCAGCCTCCCAAAGTGCTGGGATTGCAGGTGTGAGCCACTGTGCCCGGCACAGGTATCTTTTTACGTGACCATAGATAGCAGGGGCTGGGAAAACAGAAAGGCTAGGTGGTGGGCTCAGGGTGCAAAGACTATCATGGAACATACCAGAAGCCTCCCGCCCCCTGCTGTCTGCTTTTCCGGTGGTCCCTCGCCACTGAACTGCAACTTATCCTAATAAAACCGGGGTTGATACCACCACTTCCAGGTTCCCACATTCCAAGTCCCCTCAGCCACAGAAACAGATACAACCTCTTCTGAACTTCCAGACACCATTGAGTTTTCAACTTTGGTTTAATTTTTAGACCTTTCAATTACAGAACACACACACACACTTGTTATGAGTAAAAGAATAAAGAGAAATAGAGAGCTCTGTATTCGTGTTTGTCTTCGTATCTCTCCCCTCCAGGTCCCACTTCCCTTTGGAAGTAACCTCTGGGAGTTCGTTTGCTCCGGAGCCTCCTTTCAGACACAGGTAAGTTTTATTTTGCATAGTAGGACATACACCCGTCACCACCTTTGTGAATGTCTTGTGGTGTCTCTAACCATATGCCCCCCAGTGAGGGGATTTGGATGGATCAACTCTGCTTCAGCCTGTGCTTACACACACTCCTCTGTAAGTATTTTTGTGCATATCTGTGAGAACATTTTCTAGGATCGATTTCTAGGAGAAGATCTGCTGATTTGAAGGGTGTGCATATTTTAAATGGAATGCATGTATTAGAAAGGAAGTAAGATCTAAAATCAATAATTTGTTTCCACCTCGAGAAACTAGAAAAAGAAGAGCATTAAATCTAATGGAAGAAGAAAGAAATAAATCATAAATATTTGATTAGAGGAGAAATCAGTGGATTTGAAAATAGGAAATCCATAGAGGACAGAAATCAGCGGAATTGAGAACAGCAAGTCAATAGACAAAAATCAAAACCATAGGCTTATTCTTTGAAATAACAATCAATGAGAGTAATAGGCTTCTAGCCAGGCTAACAACAACAACAACAAAGAATGAGAACACGAGTTACTAATACTGTAAATGAAAGAGGAGACATCACTACAGATCCCATGGACACTAAAAAGATCATAAAGAAATATTATAAATTCTGTGCCCATAAAATTGATCACCTAGACAAAAAGAACAAAAGGATACAATCTGACAACTCACACAAGAAGAAATAGCCAATCTGAGTAAGCCTATATCTCTTAAAGAAATTGAATCGATAATTTAATAACCTTCCCAAACAAAAGGCTCCAGGCCCAGATGGGTTTACTGATGAATTTTCCCAAACATTTAAGGAAGAAATTATATTGATTCTCTATAATTCCTTCCAGAAGATAGAAACAGAGGGAATATCACCAAATATCCACCCAATAAATTTCACCAATATGTACTTACAGCTAATAGACAAGGGCAACACTCATTCTCATACCGTCATCAACAAGGGTGACAGCAACTTGCCTAAAGGGTGAGAGGTTTCAACTCATATTTTTCATCACAGCAACAGAGGTTGACATGTTTCTTTCTTTTCTTTCTTTTTTTTTTTTTAATTGGCTGAGTGAGAGTTTCCCTCTGTCACTCAAGCTGGACTGCAGTGGCACGACCTTGGCTCACTGCAGCTTACGCTTCCCGGGTTCAAGCAATGCTCCCACCTCAGCCTCCTGAGTAGCTGGGATTACAGGCGTGCTCCACCACACCAGCTAATTCTTGTAATTTTTTTTTTTTTGAGATGGAGCCTCACTGTGTCACCCAGGGTGGAGTGCAGTGGCAGGATCTCGGCTCACTGCAAGCTCCACCTCCCAGGTTCACACCATTCTTCTGCCTCAGCCTCCCGAGTAGCTGGGACTACAGGCACCCGCCACCACGCCCGGCTAATGTTTTGTATTTTTAGTAGAGATGGGGTTTCACCGTGTTAGCCAGGATGATCTCGATCTCCTGACCTCGTGATCCAGCTGCCTCAGTCTCCCAAAGTGCTGGGATAACAGGCGTGAGCCACGGCGCCTGGCCAATTCTTGTATTTTTAATAGAGATGGGGTTTCACCATGTTGGCCAGGCTGGTCTCGAACTCCTGACCTCAGCTAATCTGCCCACCTCAACCTCCCAAAGTGCTGGGGTGACAGGCATGAATCACTGTGCCCAGACAGGCTGGCATGTTTTTACATTGATTGACCACTGGTGTCCTTTGGGGAGATGTCTTTGTTAGACATTGTCTGCTGGGCCTTTTGACTCTCTCGTTAATGGGATGGTAATAAATATTTACATTTTTTTCTTTTGAGACAGAGTCTTGCTCTGTTGCCTGGGCTGGAATGCAGTGGCACGATCTGTGCTCACTGCAAGCTCCGCCTCCCGGGTTCACTCTATTCTCCTGCCTCAGCCTCCCGAGCAGCTGGAACTACAGGCACCCACCACCACGCCTGGCTACTTTTTTGTATTTTTAGTAGAGATGGGGTTTCACCGTGTTAGCCAGGATGGTCTCGATCTCCTGACCTTGTGATCTGCCCTCCTCGGGCTCCCAAAGTGCTGGGGTTACAGGCGTGAGCCACCACGCCTGGCCATAAATATTTATATGTCACAGGAACTGATTATATTTGTGTGGTTTTATTTCTAGGCTCTCTATGCTTAAATCTGTGTGTCTTTTAGCCAATACTCCACTGTCCTTTTTTTGGTTGTTGAGACAGAGTTTCACACTGTCACCCAGGCTGGAGTGCAGTGGTGCCATCTCAGCTGGGCTCAAGCAATCCGCCCACCTTGGTCTCTCAAAAGGTTGGGATTACAGGCATCAGCTAACAGACCTGAATAGAACATGCAAAACTTTAAAACTTCTAGAAGATAGTAGAGAAGAGAATCTAATTGATCTCAGATTTGGTGATGACTTCTTAGACACCAGAACAAAGGCAGCATCGGGAAAGAAATAATTGAAAAGTTGGACTTTGTTCGGGTTAAGTTGGTCTGAGCTGGGTGCGGTGGCTCACACCTGTAATCTGAGCACTCTGGGAGGCCGAGGTAGGTGGATCATCTGCGGTCTGGAGTTCAAGACCAGCCTGGCCAACATGGTGAAACCCCGTCTCTACTAAAAATATAAAAATTAGCCAGGTGTGGTGGCAGGTACCTGTAGTCCCAGCTACTTGGGAGGCTGAGGCAGGAGAATCGCTTGAACCCTGGAGGTGGAGGTTACAGTGAGCCAAGATTGCGCCACTGCACTCTAGCCTGAGCAACAGAGTGAGACTCTGTCTCAAAAAAAAATAATAATAATAAAAACAAAACCAAAAACGTCTGGTCTGCAAAAGACATTGTGAATGGAATGAGAAGTCCCAGACTGGGAGAAGATATTTTCAAAACATGTACGTGGTAACCAGTATGTGGCCAGGTGCAGAGTAGCTCATGCCTATAATTCCAGCACTTGGGGAGGCCCAGGCAGGAGAAATGCTTGAGCTCAGGAGTTTGAAAGCAGCGTGGGGGCCGGGCGCGGTGGCTCACGCCTGTAATCCCTGCACTTTGGGAGGCCAAGGCGTGTGGATCACCAGGTCAGGAGATCGAGACCATCCTGGCTAACACGGTGAAACCCTGTCTCTATTAAAAACATAAAAAAATTAGCCAGGCGTGGTGGCAGGCTCCTGTAGTCCCGGGAGGCTGAGGCAGGTGAATGGCGTCAACCCAGGAGGCGGAGATTGCAGTGAGCCGAGATCGCGCCATTGCACTCCAGCCTGGGCGACAAAGCCAGACGCCGTCTAAAAAAAAAAAAAAAAAAAGAAAGCAGCGTGGGCCACAAAGTGAGAGCTTGTCTGTCTCATGCCTGTCATCCCAGCACTTTGGGAGGCTGAGGCGGTGGATCATGAGGTCAGGAGTTCAAGACCAGTTTGGTCAACATGGAGAAACCTCGTCTCTATTAAAAATACAAAATTTAGCCAGGCACAGTGTCTCATGCCTATAATCCCAGCACTTTGGGAGGCCAAGGTGGGCGGATCACCTGAGGTCAGGAGTTCGACACCAGCCTGGCCAACCTGATGAAACCTCATCTCTACTAAAAATACAAAATGAGCTGGGTGGGGTGGTGGGCGCCTGTAATCCCAGCTACTCGGGAGGCTGAGCCAGTAGAATTGCCTGAACCCAGGAGGCAGAGGTTGCAGTGAGCTGAGATCACGCCACTGCACTCCAGCCTGGGCAACAGAGTAAGACTCCATCTGAAAAAAAAAAAAAAAGGGAGAGCTTGTCTATACGAACAATTTTAAAATATTAGCTGGGCATAGAGGCGCACCCCTGGAGTCTGAGCTACACAGGAGGCTGAGACAGAGAGATCTCTTGAGGCCAGGAGTTTGAGGCTGCAGTGAGTGGTCATTGCACCACTGCTCCCAGCTTGGTTGACAGAGCAAGGCCCTGTCTCAAAAAAAAAAAAAAAAAAAAAAAGGATGAGTTCATGTCCTTTGCAGGGACATGGATGAAGCTGGAAACCATCATTCTCAGAAACTAACAGAGGAACAGAAAACCAAACACCGCATGTTCTCACTCATAAGTGGGAGCTGAACAATGAGAACACATGGACACAGGGAGGGGAACATCACACACCGGGGCCTGTCGGGGGCTGGGGGCCAAGGGGAGGGAGAGCATTAGGACAAATACCTAATGTAGATGATGGGTTGATGGGTGCAGCAAACCACCATGGCAGGTGTATACCTGTGTAACAAACCTGCACGTTCTGCACATGTACCCCAGAACTTAAAGTAAAATAATAATAAAAAGAAAGAAAATAACTTTTTTAAAACAAAGAACCAGTATGCAAAATTTGCCAAAAAAACTCTTAAGACTCAACCACTGGAAAAAAAAAAAACAAAAACCCCATTTAAACATGGGCCGCCTCACCAAAGATGTTTGCAGGCAAGATGTTCGTAGGCAAATTCACTTAAGAAAAAATCACTCCACGTCGTAGCTCATCAGGGAATTGCAAATTAATACCGCCGAGACATGCCAGCCGACAGGTCTTGGGGTGACTAAGATCTAGAGATACCAACAGATGAAGTACCGGAACTCTCATTGAATGCTGGTCACAAGAAGAGGATCCCTGCACTCTCTGACCTTTAGATCACTCTGCAGCATGCAATACATTTTTTTTTTTTCCTGAGACTGAGTCTTGCTCTGAGGTCCAGGCTGGAGTGCAATGGTGCAACCTTGGCTCCCTGCAACCTCCACCTCCCGGGTTCAAGCCATTCTCCTGCCTCAGCCTCCAGAGTAGCTGACAGGCACCTGCCACCAAGCCTGGCTAAGTTTTGTGTTTTTAGCAGAGATGGGATTTCACTATGTTAGCCAGGCTGGTCTCAAACTCCCGACCTCCGGTGATCCACCTGCCTCGACCTCCCAAAGTGCTGGGATTACAGGCGTCAGCCACCATGCCCGGCCATGTAGTCACATATTCTTCAAGCTTTGGGTTTAAGGGATCCCAGCTTTGGGTTTAGGGGAGCTCAGCTTTGGGTTTAGGGATCCCAGCTTTGGATTTAGGAGAACTCAGCTTTGGGATTAGGAGAGTCCAGCTTTGGGTTTAGTGGAGCTCAGCTTCCAACCCTCGCACCCTCAAAGTTTCCCATCTTTGTAGACCCAGTGACCCCTGTTTCTGTGATAACACCTGCCTCTGAACGAACTCTGTGTTCTACTGACTTCAAAGTGACCCATCAGCCTCAGTGAACTGGCAGCTGGCAGGCGTCAGGGGGTAGAGGACCTGCTGGTGTCGGCCTCAGATCACAAGGCAAGAATCCTCCTAGCTAAGCACAAAAATGCGTAGGAAATGCTCTGAGCTCTGTCGCTGTGTGTTGATTTTCCTCTATTGCATCACCCAACCAAGCAGACGGTTTGCCCAGCGAGATTTGTATGCTGTCATCCGCAGACACCCCGTGTAGATTTTGATCTGTGTCTTCTGCAAAGGCAGCGGCTGCGTTTCTCTGATTTCTGTATCTCACTCTCAGAGTATATAGCACAGGGCTTCATCACTGGCCAGAGAGCAGATTCTGAGAAACATAAGAAGCCCCTTTTTGAAACAAAATTAATTTTTGTGTGTGTGTGTGTGTGCATGGGTGGGAATGTCTGAACAGCAGCTGCAAAATTGGCCTTACTCTGGAAGGCAGGAAGCCACTGTACGTGGAATTAAGCTAATTAACATGAAATGCCATTGGGTGAAAAAAAAAAAAACCCAAAGTGGTTGAGTGTGTGGGTCCTGCCCTGCGGCAAAAGAAGAGTGTGGAAATAGCACGTATGCTGAAATTTAAGCACTTCTGCCGTTACTGAGCCACAGTGCCAATGGTTTTAGCGGGTTATGGCAGACAGATACGTTTAACAGATGAGAGAGAGGTGACAGGAAGGTTTGCAGGCTTGACTTCCTAACAGCTGCTCTCTGTTTAAAGACTGTTGCTCTAGACCTGAAGTGCTTGCCCATGTCTATGTCCTGAATGGTATTGCCTAGGTTTTCTTCTAGGGATTTTATGGTTTTAGGTCTAACATTTAAGTCTTTAATCCATCTTGAATTAATTTTAGTATAAGGTGTAAGGAAGGGATCCAGTTTCAGCTTTCTACATATGGCTAGCCAGTTTTCCCAGCACCATTTATGAAAATGTGGCACAGATACACCATGGAATACTATGCAGCCATAAAAAATGATGAGTTCATGTCCTTTGTAGGGACATGGATGAAGCTGGAAACCATCATTCTCAGCAAACTATCGCAAGAACAAAAAACCAAACACCGCATGTTCTCACTCACAGGTGGGAATTAAACAATGAGAACATATGGACACAGGAAGGGGAACATCACACACTGGGGCCTGTTGTGGGGTGGGGGGAGCGGGGAGGGACAGCATTAGGAGATATACCTAATGCTAAATGACGAGTTAATGGGTGCAGCACACCAGCATGGCACATGTATACATATGTAACTAACCTGCACGCTGTGCACATGTACCCTAGAACTTAAAGTATAATAAAAAGAAGAGATAAAATCAATTATTTTAATTTAAATAAATACATAAATAAAGATTGTTGCTCAGGGTGAGTTGATGCTGACTCGCCTTAGGATAGTTTAATTGTGATTCAGTGGATTCTACTCATCCTGTTTCCAGCCATGTGCTCAGCAAAGCAGTCAAAGAGAAAGATCCCTGGAGAAGAAACCGAGATGGTCTCAACTACCTTGTTCCTGCCGGAAGTCAAAGCTGGGCTCCCTTAGATCCAAAGTGGGGCTTCCTTAAAACCCAAACAGGAGCTCCCTTAAAACCCAAACAGGAGCCAGGCGCGGTGGCTCACGCCTGTAATCCCAGCACTTTGGGAGGCTGAGGCGGGTGGATCACCTGAGGCTGGGAGTTCGAGACCAGCCTGACCAACATGGAGAAACCCCATCTCTACTAAAAATACAAAATTAGCTGGGCATGGAGGGGCATGCCTGTAATCCCAGCTACTTGGGAGGCTGAGGCAGGAGAATTGCTTGAACCCGGGAGGCAGAGGTGGCGGTGAGCTGAGATCACGCCCCTGCACTCCAGCCTGGGCAACAAGAACAAAACTTTGTCTAAAGAAAAAAAAAAACAACCCAAACAGGAGCTCCATTAAAACCCAAAGCTGCCCTCCCTTAGACTCAAAAAAAGGCTTCCTTAAAACCCAAAGAGGGGCTCCCTTAGACCCAGAGCTGAGCTCCCCAAAACCCAAAGTTGGACTTCCCTAAACCCAAAGCTGAGTTCCCTTAACCACAAAGCTGTGCTCTCCTAAACCCAATGCTGACCTCCTTTAAACCCGAAGCTGGGCTCCCTTAGACCACAAGCTGGGCTCCCATAAGCCCAAAGCTGAGCTCCCTAAAACTCAAAGCTGGGCTCCCTTAGACCCAAAGCTGGGGTCTCCTAAACCCAAAGCTGGGCCCTCATAGACCTAAAAAGCTGGGTTCCCCTAAATCCAAAGCTGGGCTCCCCTAAAATTAAAAGCTGAGCTCCCTTAAACCCAAAGCTGGACTCTCATAAACCTAAAGCTGAGCTCCTTTAAACCCAAAGCTGGGCTCCCCTAAAACTCAAAGCTGAGCTCCCTTAAACCCAAAGCTGAGCTCCTCTAAACCCAAAGCTGGGCTCCCCTAAAACTCAAAGCTGGGCTCCCTTAGACCCAAAGCTGGACTCTCCTAAACCCAAAGCTGGGTTCCCCTAAACCTAAAGCTGGGCTCCCCTAAAACTCAAAACTGAGCTCCCTTAGACCCAAAGCTGGGGTCTCCTAAACTCAAAGCTGAGCTCCCTTAAACCCAAAGCTGGACTCTCCTAAACCCAAAGCTGGGCTCCCCTTAAACTCAAAGCTGGGGTTCCTTAAACCCAAAGCTGAGCTCCACTAAACCCAAAGCTGGGCTCCCCTAAAACTCAAAGCTGTTCTCCCTTAAACCCAAAGCTGAGCTCCTCTAAACCCAAAGCTGGGCTCCCCTAAAACTCAAAGCTGTTCTCCCTTAAACCCAAGGCTGAGCTCCTCTAAACCCAAAGCTGGGCTCCCCTAAAACTCAAAGCTGGGCTCCCTTAAACCCAAAGCTGAGCTCCTCTAAAACTCAAAGCTGGGCTCCCCTAGACCCAAAGCTGGGGTCTCCTAAACCCAAAGCTGGGCCCTCATAGACTTAAAAAGCTGGGTTCCCCTAAACCCAAAGCTGGGCTCCCCTAAAACTCAAAGCTGAGCTCCCTTAGACCCAAAGCTAGGGTCTCCTAAACTCAAAGCTGGGGTCCCTTAAACCCAAAGCTGAGCTCCACTAAACCCAAAGCTGGGCTCCCCTAAAACTCAAAGCTGAGCTCCCTTAAACCCAAAGCCGGACTCTCCTAAACCCAAAGCTGGGCCATCATAGACCTAAAGCTGAGCTCCTTTAAACCCAAAGCTGGGTTCCCCTAAAACTCAAAGCTGGGCTCCCTTAGACCCAAAGGTGGACTCCCCTAAACCCAAAGCTGGGCCCTTATAGACCTAAAGCTGGGTTCCCCTAAACCCAAAGCTGGGCTCCCTTCCACCCAAAGCTGGGCTCCCCTAAACCCAGGGAAGATTTTTTCTTTGAACACAAAGGAGTGTGTTTTTCTCTTGCTCCCTGGACCCAAACCCCCAGTGACGGGAACCCTCAGCTGTGACAAGCCTCCAGTATATGTATTTCCCCACGTGTGAGCCAGTTTCAATCTCTCTCCTGTGAAACATGAAAGGATCCCAAGGTAGCAGTGATCATAGACAGAGACTCATTTCTTTGTTCTCTCTGTGACCTAAGGGAGGTTCTGAGGCCAACAGAAAAGGATATTTTAAAAGATTTCAAAGCAGTACCCATCCTAGGCTACCCCTCAGCACAAGAAATTAACATTACAGGCAGGGCGCGGTGGCTTACGCCAGTCATCCCAGCACTTTGGGAGGCTGAGGCGGGCAGATCATGAGGTCGGGAGTTCGAGACCAGCCTGGTCAACATGGCAAAACCTCGTCTCTACTAAAAATACAAAAAAAACATTAGCCAGGTGTCGTGGCAGGTGCCTGTCATTCCAGCTACTCGGGAGGCTGAGACGGGAGAATTGCTGGAACCCGGGAGGCGGAGGTTGCAGTGAGCTGAGATCGCACCACTGCACTCCAGCCTGGGCGACAGAGCAAAACCCTGTCAAAAAAAAAAAAAATAAATAAATAAAAATAAATAAAAAAAAAAAAGAAGAAGAAGAAGAAGCGGCAGCTGGGGCACCTCCCTGAGCAAAAACTAGAATCCTCCGTGTCCCATTCAAGTCCTGAGTGTTTGCAAATTGACTCCAAAAATCACCTGGTGGGTCCTCAAATTGTTAACCATGTCATGCACAAATAAAGACAAATAAAGACAGGTGGAGAATTTGTTAAGCAAACATCTGATTCCTTAATGATGTAATAATGTCTTTTTTTTTTTTTTTTTTTTTTTTTTTAGAGACAGGATCACACTTTGTTGCTCAGGCTGGTCACCAACTCCTAGACTCAAGAAATCCTCCCGCCTCAGCCTCCAAAAGTGTTGAGATTATGGGTCTGAGCCACTGCACCCAGCCCTTAATAATGTCTTTTTTCTTCTTTTGAAGGCAGATTCTCACTCGCTCCTCCAGGCTGGAGTGCAGTGGCTTCACGTTGGCTCAATGCGACCTTCACATCTAGGGTTCAAGCAATTCTCGTGCCTCAGCCTCCCGAGTAGCTGGAATTACAGGTGTGCACCACCACGCCCAGCTACACTTTTGTATTTCAGTAAAGATGGGCGTTTTGCCACGTTGCCCAGGCTGGTCTCAAATTCTTGAGGCCAGGCAATCCACTTGCCTTGGCCGCCCAAAATGCTAGGATTACAGGCACGAGCCACTGCGCTCAGCCCCTTAATGATGCCTTAATGTAAATTATGGCTAAATTGTGTACATATTAAATTAAATATTACCTTATTAACGTTTTATTTACTTTTGTTTCTCCTTTATATTGTAATTAAGGCTATACAGATATGTAAATTTTATTATATAATGTTACATATATTATTTATATATGATATAATTTTTATATAATAATTTACAAGTTATTATATAATACATTAAACATGTTATAGTATGCATATTTAATAATTATATATAATATATTGTATGGTATCATTTATATGTTAATTTGTGTATTATATGTATCATATTGAACATAGCATATATAAAATTATGTACAACATATTTTATAGATCACCTTATGTGTATATATAGTGTATATATAATTATATGTATAATACATTATTTCTGCATGTCATTTTGGTAAGTGAAGGTAGCATTAGAAAATATCTCATATAAAAAGGGGTGAGGGTGGGCGTGGTGGCTCACACCTATAATCCCAGCAGTTTGGGAGGCTGAGACAGGTGGATCACCTGAGGCCAGGAGTTTGAGACCAGCCTGGCCAACATGGTGAAACCCTGTCTTTACTAAAAATACAAAATGAGCTGGGCATGGTGGTGGGTGCCTGTCATCCCAGCTACTTGGGAGGCTGAGGCAGGAGAATCGCTTGAACCTGGGAGGCGGAGGTTGCAGTGAGCTGAGATCGTGCCATTGCACTCCAGCCTGGGTGAAAAGAGTGAAACTCTGTCTCAACAACAACAAAAAATTGTTGCACCCATAAAAATTTGCATATGAACGTTCTCTGCAGCACTCTTCACAACAGCCAAAAGGTGGAAACAGCCCAAGTGTCTGTCAACAGACAGACAGATAAACACAACGTGGCCCCCCCATGCACACAGTGGAATAGTATACATCCATGAAAAGGAACAAGGCTCTGACCGAGGCTACACTGTGGATGAACCTTGAAGACATCACGCTCAGGGAGAGAAGCCAGACACAGAAGACCACATGGTGTAGGATTCCATTTCAATAAAATGCCCAGAACAGGCTGATCCATATAGAGAGAAAGCAGATGAGCATGGCTGGGACTGCGGATGGGGAAACGGGGAGTGACTTTCCCCCTAAAGAGGATGTTTCCTGTGAATGTCCTAAATGTCCCCCAGTTATTCGCTTTACAACGGTGAGTTGATGTAAAGCAGAATCTCAACAAGAAATAATTGTCTCTTGAAGCAGGAAGGACATTCCTCAGGTTTCTGTTTTACTATCTGCGTCTGAGCTGGCCTTCTCCTACACCCTCCTGGCTGACTCCCCGCCCATGCTGAGTCCTGAATGCTCCTGCATTCTTAATGCTCCACCCATTGTTTCTTGGGTCTTCCTGTCCCCCAGAGAGGTCACTATGGCCGATTGGACCTTGGCTGGGCGTGAGTGGAGGGGAAGCTGTGGCCACCACTGTGTGAACCAGTAACCTCATGGTGTCCGTCAGGAAGTCACAGTGAAAGGCATCCAAGTTCTCAAGTCCAGCATTGTTTCAATTTCCTCCTTGTCTTTCCCGGCCACACGGAGCTTCCTTCCTAGCTACCAGGAGATGACAGGGAAGGAGAAGGTCAAGTGTGCTTGAGTCCTCAGGTGACATCGCCTGTTCCTGGAGCAGACGTCGCATTGAATGTTTGCAAACGTTTTCTTGTGCACCCATCCTAGGAAGACGCGCTTATCATCTTTGCTTTACATATGGGGACACTGAGGTGCAGAGGGCATAAGGAACCTGAGCCGTGAGCGACAACGGACATGGTGCTTGGGACCCAGGCCCTAGGTTTTCTGGGCATGTAGAAGATGCCACACTCTGCTTTGCAATAATCTCCAAATACACGCATCTGAGCGGAAACACACCTGCGCCTCTGAGCCTGAACTCTGCACCTGTCTCCGGCTGCCTGTTTCATCCTCCCTGCCCTCCCAAGGGGATTTCACGGACCATACTGCACACTGAGAGCTCCCCAAGGAGAAGAGACCTGAGGTGTATCATCCTGGTGCTCCCTGAGGCTGGGGCATAGTCCTGGCCTGCTGGGCAGGTGCATTTGCACCTGCTCTTCGCAGGGGTTGGGGACAAGTCAGAATACAGCTAAAAAAGAGGAGGCCGGGCACGGTGACTCACACCTGTAATCCCAGCACTTTGGGAGGCCGAGGCGGGTGGATCACCTGAGGTCAGGAGTTCGAGACCAGCCTGACCAACATGGAGAAATCCCGTCTCTACTAAAAATAAGCCAGGTGTGGTGGTGCATGCCTGTAGTCCCAGCTACTTGGGAGGCTGAGGCAGGAGAATCGCTTGAACCCAGGAGGTGGAGGTTGTGGTGAGCCAAGATCGCGCCACTGCACTCCAGCCTGGCCAACAAGAGCAAAACTCTGTCTCAAAAAAAAGAAGAGAAGTGGGTCTCAACAGGGTCCCCAGGGTATCACTAACAGCTGAGCCCCTCAGAAGCCCCTCAGCCTGCCTGAGTTATTCATGGAGAGGCAGAACGAGCTGAGGAATCTCACTGCCTGGTTCTGCTCTAAACCACCCTCCTGGGAAGGGGTGAATGCAAAGCTACCAAGTGACTACAACTCAAAGGCTGGGGTGGTGTTTCCCCTGCTTGCTCTCAGGCACAGATGATGTGCTCATGCCAGTTTCCTTGGTACAGTGGTCTACCTGGCCCTGCAGAAGGCTGTGTTCCCACAGCGGTGGGACCAACTCACAGATATCTCCTTGCCCTAGCTCCTGTGATGCCTCTGCCCCACACAGCTCCTTATGCCTGCCTGCACCCAGCACGGTCTTGAGTGACACCTTCAACCCTCCTTCTTGGGGCATCAGCCCACCACGGACCTGCCAGAGCCTCTTGGAAATCTGCATTTCATTCCAGCCCATGGGTGCCAGCTCCTGCCTCCATGAAGACCCTCTCCTCCCCACCAGGTACCTACTGCAAACTCCTTTGGGTCTGCTGTCCTTAGCTTAGAGCTGTGCACCCAGGATGGTCTTGGTAAATGCAGGGTGTGTGTGTGTGTGTGAGACACAGGACATTCCCAATGACTGTGGAGGGAATGAATGGGTGCATGTATGAATAACACTCAGAGCATCCACACAAATGTGGAGAGAATGAATGAATGACATCCAGGATTCAGTCCCACAAATGTGGAGGGAATGAATGAATGATACCCAGAGATTCACTCCTGCAAATGTGGAGGGAATAAATGAATGATACTTAGGATTCACTCCCACAAATGTGGAGGGAATGAATGAATGACATCCAGGGTACACTCTCACAAATGTGGAGGGAATGAATGAATGATACCTAGAATTCACTCCCACAAATGTGGAGGGAATGAATGAATGATACCCAGGGATTCCCCACAAATGTGGAGGGAAAGAATGAATGACACCCAGAGATTCATTCCCACAAATGTGCAGGGAAAGAATGAATGACACCCAGAGATTCATTCCCACAAATGTGCAGGGAAAGAATGAATGACACCCAAGATTCTCTTCTGCAAATGTAGAGAGAATGAATGAATGATACCCAGATATTCCCCGCAAATGTGGAGGGAATAATCAATGACATCCAGGGATTCCCTGCACATGTGGAGGGAATGAATGAATGACACTCAGGATTCACTTCTGCAAATGTAGAGAGAATGAATGAATGACACCCAGATATTCCCCACAAATGTGGAGGGAATGAATGAATGACATCCAGGGATTCCCCGCAAATGTGGAGGGAATGAATGAATGACACCTAAGGATTCCCCACAAGTGTGGAGGGAATGAATGAATGACACCCAGAGATTCATTCCTGCAAATGTGGAGGGAATGAACAAATGAGTAGCACGCAGGCCTTGCTTGATAAACGAATGGGTGAATGCATAAATGAATGACATGCAGGGTTTTCTCCCTAAACATGGAGTGAATAAATGAAAGAGTGAATGCATGATGCCCACTAGTTCCTGACAAGTGTGGAGCAAATGAGGAAATGAGTGAATGGATGAATGCCACTCTGAGAATGCAGAGTGAATGAATGAATGCCACTCTGAGAATGCAGAGTGAATGAGTGATGGAATGTGTGGAGCAAATGAATAAATGAACGAATGAATGAATGAATGCCACTCTGAGAATGCAGAGTGAATGAGTGATGGAATGTGTGGAGCAAATGAGGAAATGAATGCATGAATGAATGCCACTCAGAGAATGCAGAGTGAATGAGTGATGGAATGTGTGGAGCAAATGACGAAATGAATGCATGAATGAATGCCACTCTGAGAATGCAGAGTGAATGAGTGATGGAATGTGTGGAGCAAATGAATAAATGAACGAATGAATGAATGAATGAATGCCACTCTGAGAATGCAGAATGAATGAGTGATGGAATGTGTGGAGCAAATGAATAAATGAATGAATGAATGAATGCCACTCGAGAATGCAGAGTGAATGAGTGATGGAATGTGTGGAGCAAATGAGGAAATGAATGAATGAATGAATGCCACTCTGAGAATGCAGAGTGAATGAGTGATGGAATGTGTGGAGCAAATGAAGAAATGAATGAATGAATGAATGCCACTCTGAGAATGCAGAGTGAATGAGTGATGGAATGTGTGGAGCAAATGAATAAATGAATGAATGAATGAATGTCACTCTGAGAATGCAGAGTGAATGAGTGATGGAATGTGTGGAGCAAATGAGGAAATGAATGAATGCCACTCTGAGAATGCAGAGTGAATGAGTGATGGAATGTGTGGAGCAAATGAATAAATGAATGCATGAATGAATGCCACTCTGAGAATGCAGAGTGAATGAGTGATGGAATGTGTGGAGCAAATGAGGAAATGAATGAATGAATGAATGCCACTGAGAATGCAGAGTGAATGAGTGATGGAATGTGTGGAGCAAATGAATAAATGAATGAATGAATGAATGTCACTCTGAGAATGCAGAGTGAATGAGTGATGGAATGTGTGGAGCAAATGAGGAAATGAATGAATGCATGAATGAATGCCACTCTGAGAATGCAGAGTGAATGAGTGATGGAATGTGTGGAGCAAATGAGGAAATGAATGAATGAATGAATGCCACTGAGAATGCAGAGTGAATGAGTGATGGAATGTGTGGAGCAAATGAATAAATGAATGAATGAATGAATGTCACTCTGAGAATGCAGAGTGAATGAGTGATGGAATGTGTGGAGCAAATGAGGAAATGAATGAATGCATGAATGAATGCCACTCTGAGAATGCAGAGTGAATGAGTGATGGAATGTGTGGAGCAAATGAGGAAATGAATGAATGAATGAATGCCACTCTGAGAATGCAGAGTGAATGAGTGATGGAATGTGTGGAGCCAATGAGGAAATGAATGAATGAATGAATGCCACTCTGAGAATGCAGAGTGAATGAGTGATGGAATGTGTGGAGCAAATGAATAAATGAATGCATGAATGAATGCCACTCTGAGAATGCAGAGTGAATGAGTGATGGAATGTGTGGAGCAAATGAGGAAATGAATGAATGAATGAATGCCACTGAGAATGCAGAGTGAATGAGTGATGGAATGTGTGGAGCAAATGAATAAATGAATGAATGAATGAATGCCACTCTGAGAATGCAGAGTGAATGAGTGATGGAATGTGTGGAGCAAATGAATAAATGAATGAATGAATGAATGTCACTCTGAGAATGCAGAGTGAATGAGTGATGAAATGTGTGGAGCCAATGAGGAAATGAATGAATGAATGAATGAATGCCACTCTGAGAATGCAGAGTGAATGAGTGATGGAATGGACAGCAGGTGGCAGGGGCAGTGTGGACGTTGGCCCCACAGCCTCCCTCTGGCCCACTTTGGTCCAGCTTGCTACTGGCCCTGACCTCTCTGCTGCATCCATGTAAACTGTGTGCCCAGCACCCCTCCCCCGTGGGGTCACTCCCTCTCTGGGCTGTGTGGTTCTCCAGGACTGCCAATCAATGAGGAGAGGGGTGTGGTCCAAGCCTTTCAATCACTGAGGGTAGGGGGTTATTGTCCAAGCCTGTCAATCACTGAAGCTCGGGGTGTGTGGCCCAAGCCTGTCAATCACCCGAGAGGGGTGTGGCCCAAGCCTGGCCAGTTAGGGGTCCCCCTCACCCTGTTCATAAAAATTATCGCAAGCAGTGGTCATTTGTTTCTGACATGGCTGGTCGGAACCCTTCAGGAGGTGTGACTTGTGGGTGCCAGGAGAGAGAGGGTGTCTCTTTTCCCGTTTGATTCTGCTCTGAAAAGATGGGGACCCCAGGCTACCAGAGACCCTCTTTCCATCCCTATAGAGAAAGTGGTCTTCCTCCAGTGATTCCACACCCTGCAGCTGAGGGAGGCAGAAAAAGGTGGGGCTGAAACGTGGGAAGAGAGAAAGAGGAGAAAACGACGATCATTTAAACTCCTAGATCCAGCCATGAAGCCTCCACAGAAATCCTAATTATCCAATTTGACAATTTCCACCTTCACTTCAGCTAGCTCGACTCAAGTTTCTATTGCTGGCCATAGAAGACAGTTATGCCTCAAGCACTAGGGGTAGGCAGGTTGGGCTCCCAGTTGAGGGACAGAATGGTCCTAGTTCCAGAGAGAGGGCCCACGGAGCCCAGGCCACCTGCCCTGGGCTGAGACATGGTTGTTTCAAAGGCAGTCACATATCATTCATCACTAATTCCCCAGCGCAGTGGTTCAAGGCTAACAAGCAGCACTCAGCACCCACCTCTGCCTCTTTCTGGTTGTAGGTCTTGAACACACCCCCGCCTCCATGTCTGCCTCAGTTTCTGTTACTGGTGAAACAGGGATGATCATAATAGCACCTGTCTCACGAAGTTTCGAAAATCCCAGAGATCAGGCTGGGCGCAGTGGCTCACGCCTGTAATCCCAGCACTTTGGGAGGCCGAGGCGGGTGGATCATGAGGTCGGGAGTTCGAGACCAGCCTGGCCAACATAGTGAGGCCCCATCTCTACTAAAAAATACAAAAAATTAGCCGGGCGTGTGGGTGGGCGCCTGTGTTCCCAGCTATGTGGGAGGCTGAGGCAGGAGAATCACTTGAACCTGGGAGGCAGAGGTTGCAGTGAGCAGAGATCGCGCCATTGCACTCCAGCCTGGGCAACAGTGCAAGACAAGAAAGGAAAGAAAGGAGAGGAGAGGAGGGGAGGGGAGGGGAGGGGAGGGGGAAAGAGGAAGGAGGGAGGAGGAAGGAAGAGGAAGGAGGAAAGAGGAAGGAGGAAAGAGGAAGGAGGAAGGAGGAAGGAGGAGGAAAGAGGAAGGAGGAAGGAGGAGGAAGGAGGAGGAAGGAGGAAGGAGGAGGAAGGAGGAAGGAGGAGGAAAGAAGAAGGAGGAAAGAGGAAGGAGGAGGAAGGAGGAAGGAGGAGGAAGGAGGAAGGAGGAAAGAGGAAGGAGGAAGGAGGGAGGGAAGGAGGAAGGAGGAAGGAGGAGGAAGGAGGAAAGAGGAAGGAGGAAGGAGGAAGGAGGAGGAAAGAGGAAGGAGGAAGGAGGAGGAAGGAGGGAGGAAGAGGAAAGAAGAAGGAGGAAAGAGGAAGGAGGAGGAAGGAGGAAGGAGGAAAGAGGAAGGAGGAAGGAGGGAGGGAAGTAGGAAGGAGGAGGAAGGAGGAAAGAGGAAGGAGGAAGGAGGAGGAAGGAGAAAGGAGGAAAGAGGAAGGAGAAAGGAGGAGGAAGGAGGAAAGAGGAAGGAGGAAGGAGGGAGGGAGGGAAGGAGGAGGAAGGAGGAAGGAGGAAAGAGGAAGGAGGAAGGAGGAGGAAAGAGGGAGGGAGGGAAGGAGGAAGGAGGAGGAAAGAGGAAGGAGGAGGAAAGAGGAAGGAGGAGGAAGGAGGAAGGAGGAAAGAGGAAGGAGGAGGAAGGAGAAAGGAGGAAAGAGGAAGGAGAAAGCAGGAGGAAGGAGGAAAGAGGAAGGAGGAAGGAGGGAGGGAGGGAAGGAGGAAGGAGGAGGAAGGAGGAAGGAGGAAAGAGGGAGGGAGGGAGGGAAGGAAGGAAGGAAAGATCCCAGAGATAAAGCCCTTGTAAAAGTGGCTGCTGCTTCCTCCTCACTCAATCGACGTCAACTATTTTTATTAGCGAAAAACCAAGAACAACCTCTCCTCCCCACAAAACAAAAGCAAAATAAAAGCCAAAGACAGGTGTCAAGAAGATTTCTGGGAGAGCGCATTTTAAAGAATGTGACTTTCTTCATCTCGAGAGCCACCCAACCCAGCATCTTGGCGTGGGCCGGCCTGTACCCCTCATCAAAGGAACAATTGGCTTGCAAACTGGGAATCTCTGTTAAAACAGACAAGATGATTTTGCTCTTTTCTTGTGGCAACGTCTGAAGATGTGCAGGAAACGGGTATTTTTTAGGCCAACCTCAGCCGTCTGTGCGACCCTCCAGAGCTTGTGCAAATTGCACAGCTCGTATCTGGAGGCTGTGTGTCCTTTTGCAGGACTCTGGTGAGCCCGGGGTATGTACCCCAAAGGGAGATTGAGCTGAGGGCTTTCTCTGCCATTCAACAGCGTCTCTGGCCTGGATATGCCCTGCTTGCTGGGGTATTTCTGCAGGGCAGCCTCTCCTACCCGAACACCCCCAAGTTCCCGTGACTTACAACGGTGGCTGCAGGGAGGGCAGACGTCTTGGGTGATGCTGGTCTGGTGGTGCTTGTCTGAGCAGCCGTCAAGCTGGGCAGGAGGTCCTCGGGGACCCTCCTCCTGGTCCAGAGACGGCTGCCCTATGGGAGTGACTGCTGCACAGGAGCAGGAGTGGAGGGCCAGCTCTCTGCTCTGCTGGGAAAAAAAATCCCACTGGCTCTGCCTGCACCACACCCTGAGACAGACACCAGCAGCCTCCGGAGACCCAGCGAGCGGCTCTTAGCTGCGATCTGTCATCTGCAGACTGAGCTTGGTGCACAGTGGTTATGAAACCAGCCAGACCAACAATAGATGGAAAAGCTTCCTCTTTTTGGCCCTGGGCCCCAGGGAGTGAGGTCAGGTAATCAGAGGGGGATTTTATGTGTTTTTCTCCTAACGCAGTATTTTTCAATATGGCTTTTAAAAAAAATGAGTTTGGCCTCCATGTATGCGGGACCATTGCCTCAGAAGGGTTAGTTTAGGATTAGAAAATGGGTTAAACTTAAGGACAGCTTCTCTTGGATATATTGGATATTACTTTATGCTTTATGTGAAAATACTAATTTTTTAAAATATGTATGTCCTTAGTCACTATTTGTTTTCTTTTGAGACTGAGTCTCGCTCTGCCTCCCAAGCTGGAGTGCAATGGCACAGTCTCGGCTCACTGTGACTTCCTCCTCCCAGGTTCAAATGATTCTCCCTCAGCCTCCCAAGTAGCTGGGAAGACAGGCATACATCACCACACCCGGCTAATTTTTTTTTTTATATTTTTTTTTTTTTAGTAGAGACAGGATTTCATCATGTTGCTCAGGCTGGTCTCAAACTCCTGACCTCAGGTGATCCACCCACCTCAGCCTCCCAAAGTGCTGAGATTACAGGCGTGACCCACCGCGCCTGGCTGCGTATTAACTATTTAAAAGCAGTCAGTACTCATTGGATGATGCTAAGGCAGTTTTTTATTTGGAAGCTTGAGGCTGCAGTGAGCTGAACTGCACTGTACTCACTGTTCTGAACAGAATTGAACTCACACCACTGCACTCCAGCCTGGGTGACAGAGCAGGACCCTGTCTTAAAAATTAAAGGGAGGGCCCTTTATTACAAACAGCGAGTTCAGTATGTATTTTCTGAGTTTTGTATCTGTTACAGTCTGAATTGCACTCTCCCAAATTCATACGTTAAAGTCCTAACCCCTAGGACCACACAATGTGGCTGTATTTGGAGATTACTTCTTTAAAGAGTTAACTACAGTAAAATGAGGTCACTAAGGTGGGCTCTGATCCAATAGGACCGGTGTCCTCATATGAAGAGGAGATGAGGACACAGACACACACAGAGGGACGACCCTGTGAGCACACAGGGAGAAGATGGCGTCTCCAAGCCCAAGAGAGAGGCCTCAGGAGGAACAAGCCCTGCCCACACCTGGATCTCAGACTTCCAGCCTCCAGGACTGTGGGAGAATCAATGTCTGTTGTTTCTAAGCCACCCAGTCTATGGTATTCTGGGACAGTAGTTCGAAATCGACAAAGACAGCTCATAAGAAGAGGAGATGAGGACACAGACACACACAGAGAGACGACCCTGTGAGGACACAGGGACAAGACGGCATCTCCAAGCCCAGGAGAGAGGCCTCAGGAGGAACCAGCCCTGCCCACACCTGGATCTCAGACTTCCAGCCTCCAGGACTGTGGGAGAATCAATGTCTGTTGTTTAGAACCACCCAGTTTGCAGGGTTTTATTAGGGTGGCCGAGCTGACTACCCCTTCACTCTGAAGCAGGCGGGAGAAGGCAGACGTCGGAGATGCTGCTGAAACCTAGGCTGAATGGACGTGAACTTGGGTACCACTGGCTTGTCCCTGCTGTCGAATCCCAAAGACCATCTCGAGGCCATCTGGAGTCATGCTCTCCCCTCAAGGCTTCCCAGTAGAGACAGCACGTTACGGGGTGGGAAATGGTTGTTCACAGTCGTTCAGTGTCCCCGGGATTCTGCCCTGTGCCCTTTCAGAGGGTTTCTCTCTCTCTCCGCTCAGTTCGCAGGAAGCAACTTGTCTGCAGTTCCCAAATCTACTTCTTGGAGCCTCTGTCCTCTACTATATTCCTGGAGGGAACAGGCTGGGAAGGAGGGTGGTGTCCCCTTAAAACATTCAGTCAGCCGCCGCTTCAGACGGAGCAGTCATTTGTAGATAACTAGGACATGGGGTCGTATTCAACACTGCTTCCCATGAGTATTTTTTCTTTCTTTCTTTCTTTCTTTTTTATGAGATGGAGTCTCACTCTGTCTCCCAGGTTGGATGCGGTAGCATGATCTCAGCTCCCTGCAACCTCTGCCTCCCTAGTTCAAGCAATTCTCCTGCCTCAGGCTCCCGAGTAGCTGGGATGACAGGCACCCGCCACCACGCCCAGCTAATTTTTGTATTTTTAGTAGAGACGGGGTTTCACCATGTTGGCCAGGATGGTGTCTATCTCTTAACCTCGTGATTCACCCGCCTCGGCCTTTCAAAGTGCTGAGATTACAGGTGTGAGCCACTGCACCTGGCCAAGTATTTTTAATATTAGTATTTTAGAAACTCAGTCATTCCACTAGTAAACCAGCATGGATAGAAACGCAAACATCAGGCTGGGCGTGGTGGCTCATGCTCGTAATCCCAGAATTTTGGGAGGCCAAGGCGGGTGGATCACTTGAGGTCAAGAGTTCAAGACCACTCTGATCAACATGGTGAAACCCCGTCTCTACTTAAAATACAAAAATTGGCCAGGCATAGTGGCGGGTACCTCTAATTCCGGCTATTCAGGAGACTGAGGCAGGAGAACCACTTGAACCCGGGAGGCGGAGGTTGCAGAGAGCCGAGGTCATGCCACTGCACTCCAGCCTGGGGGACAGAGCGAGACTCCATCTCAAAAAAAAAAAGAAAAAAGAAAAAAAAGAAACTCAAACATCACAGAGAGAGATCAATTTTTTTTTTTAAAAAACAGCATGTTAATTAGGGTTTTCTCTTTTTTTTTCAAGACAAGGTCTCACTCTGTGGCCCAAGCTGGAGTGCAGTCCGGGCGTGGTGTCTCACGCCTGTAATCCCAGCATTCTGGGAGGCCGAGGTGGGCAGATCGCCTGAGGTCAGGAGTTTGAGACCGGCCTGGCCAAGATGGTGAAACCCCGTGTCTACTAAAAATACAAAAATTAGCCGGGCATGGTGGCGGGTGCCTGTAATCCCAGCTACTCAGGATGCTGAGGTAGGAGAATCACTTGAACCCGGGAGGCGGAGGTTGCGGTGAGCCGAGATCGTGTCACAGCACTCCAGCCTGGGTGACAAGAGTAAACTCTGTCTCAAAACAAATAAATAAATAAATAGTATGCTGACAAGCAAATATGGCTTTTTCTGTTTGTTATTACACCTGGCATCTCCAAGAAGGTACCGGACTTGCTGAGGTGTGGAGTGGCATCCAGGCTGGTGGGAGATGGTTGGTTTGGGGGGCTGTGGGGCAGCGAGGGGCTTGTTGGGACCGGCTTGGATGCCTGTGGGTGTCAGACCTGCAGCCTAGCGGGTCCTTGCCATCCAGGAAGCTGTGAGTATTTGGTTTGGGGCAGCTGAACCCAGGAAGCAGGACTGAGGAGGTAAGAAGCAGAGAGGGATGGGCTGCAACTCCACTGGATGCCAGCCAGCAGACACGGATAGCATGAAGGATAAAAACAAAAGACCAGCTGCTCCCTGCGAGCTGATTCGTGGTTTGCCCTGGAGATTCAAGCTGCTTCTGAACTTTAAACAGCACCCACAGTGTTAGAAAACTGTTGATGTGGCCGGGCGCGGTGGCTCGCACCTGTCATCCCAGCACTTTGGGAGGCCGAGGCGGGCGGATCACGAGGTCAGGAGTTCGAGACCATCCTGGCTAACACGGTGAAACCCTGTCTCTACTAAAAATACAAAAAATTAGCTGGGTGTGGCGGTGGGCACCTGTAGTCTCAGCTACTCAGGAGGCTGAGGCAGGAGAATGGCATGAACCTGGGAGGCAGACCTTGCAGTGAGCCGAGTTCGCGCCACTACACTCCAGCCTGGGCGACAGAGTGAGACTCCGTTTCAAAAAAAAAAAGAAAGAAAACTTGAAGAGGGCCAGCCCATCTTGGTTACAGCCCCCAAGAGGCGACCTCCCAACACTATGGGACCTGCAACAGCCAACTCTGTATTTTTTTTTTCAGACAGAGTTTTCCTCTTGTCACCCACGCTGGAGTGCAATGGCACAATCTTGGTTCACTGCAACCTCCGCCTCCCGGGTTCAAGCGATTCTCCTGCCTCAGCCTCCTGAGTAGCTGGGATTACAGGCACGCGTCACCACACCCGGCTAATTTTTGTATTTTTAGTAGAGATGGGGTTTCACCATGTTGCCCAGGCTGGTCTCGAACTCCTGATCTCGTGATCCACCCTCCTCAGCCTCCCAAAGTGGTGGGATGACAGGTGTGAGCCACCACGACCGGCCCTCTGTTATTTTTTGAGATGGAGTCTCGCTCTTGTCACCCAGGCTGGAGTGCAGCAGCACGATCTCAGCTCACTGCAACTTCTGCCTTCTGAGTTCAAGCGATTCTTCTGCTTCGGCCTCCTGAGCAACTGGGATTACAGGCGCCCGCCACCACACCTGGCTAATTTTTGTATTTTTAGTAGAGACAGGGTTTCACCATGTTGCCCAGGCTGGTCTCGAACTCCTGATCTCGTGATCCACCCTCCTCAGCCTCCCAAAGTGCTGGGATTACAGGCATGAGCCCCTGCACTCAACCCTCTTTTTCTTTTTCTTTTTTTTCTTTTTTTTTTTTTTTGAGACAGAGTTTTGCTCTTGTCCCCCAGGCTGGAGTGCAATGGCACGATCTCGGCTCACTGCAACCTCTGCCTCCCAGGTTCAAGGGATTTTCCTGCCTCAGCCTCCTGAGTAGCTGGGATTACACGAGGTGTGTGCCACCACGCCTGGCCAATTTTTGTATTTTTAGTAGATATAGGGGTTTCACCATGTTGGCCAGGCCGATCTCGAACTCCTGACCTCAGGTGATCCTCCTGCCTTGGCCCCCAAAATGCTGGGATTACAGACGTGGTAATGCTTGCCACAGTTACTGGTTATGTTCCTGCAAACTATCACCAGATCGCCTCTTACGCCGAAACTTTAATACAATGTTTCACGTACTACGTATTTACTGCCTATATTAAAACTATAACTTATGGGAAATTTGTCATTAGGTGAAACGTGTGAATAAGGAAAAAAAAGAAATAAAAACAAAACAAAACAAAAACCCTATAATTTAAAATACTACATTCAGACAACCTGACCAAAACTCTCTAAACGATTTCCCCGAAACAGAGCCATAAGTAACTTGGGACCCAGACAAGGGGTAACCTGGGATGTCTTTCTATTTATTTATATCTCTAATTTTTTGAATCTGTTTTTTGTTTTGTTTTGTTTCTTCTTTTTGAGACGGAGTCTCGCTCTGTGGCCCAGGCTGGAGTGCAGTGGCGTGATCTCGGCTCACTGCAAGCTCCGCCTCCCGGGTTCACGCCATTCTCCTGCCTCAGCCTCCCGAGTAGCTGGGACTACAGGCGCCCGCCACCACGCCCAGCTAATTTTTTGTATTTTTAGTAGAGACGGGGTTTCACCATGTCTCTATTCTCCTGCGATACTCCTGCGTCAGATTACAGGTGTCAGCCACCGCGCCCGGCCTGTTTTTGTTTTTGTTCTTGTTTTGTTTTGTTTTGTTTTTTAGTTTTCAGTGTACAAATCTACTCTCACGATTAATTTCTAAGTGTTTTATTCTTTTTGGTGTTATTGTTAATGTAATTGTTTTCTTATTCTCTTATTTATGTACTTATTTTGAGGTAGGGTCTCACTCTGTTGCCCAGGCTGGAGTGCAGTGGCACAATCATGGCTCATGGCAGCCTTGAACTCCTGAGTTCAAGTGATTCCCTGCCTCAGCCTCCCGAGTAGCTGGGACTACAGGCGTGCACCACCATGCCCAGCTAATTTTTTTTCTTTTTTTGAGACAGAGTCTCGCTCTGTCACCCAGGCTGGAGTGCAGTGGTGCAATCTCGGCTCACTGCAACCTCTGCCTCCCGAGTTCAAGTGATTCTCCTGCCTCAGCCTCCTGAGTAGCTGGGATTCCAGGTACACACCACCACACCCAGCTAATTTTTGTATTTTTAGTAGAGACGGGGTTTCTACTAAATGTTGGCCAGGCTGGTCTTGAACTCCTGACCTCAGGTGATCCACCCACCTTGCCCTCCCAAAGTCTTGGGATTACAGGCGGGAGGCCCCGCGCCCGGCCATATTAATTCTTTAGAAGTCAACAGAGGCCCATTGCTCTGAGCTGCCACCACCCCCGGCCCTGTTTGTGACGACCAGTGGGCTTCCGTGGACGTAGGATTTTGGGTGCTAAAACCAGGAAAGCCCCCAGGAGCACCCAGGCTCCGAGGCTCTGGGAGACGGGGTGTGAGAGACACAACCTCCCCGCCAGAGGGAAATGACCCATTACAATCCCCTGGGTGGTTTTCCAGGCCAGGCAGCTGGGGCCGCCTGTCTGGCCCAGGGTGGCCTGAATCTCTCAGTTCTGTCCTGGGAGAGGTGGGGATTTTTAAGCCTGATCTTTTAACTTTACCACAGGGCTGCTATCCAGCCTTCCTGCATGTGACAGACTCTACACCCATCTTCCAAAGCTCACACAGCTGGCCAGAGAGTCCGGGGACCCTCCTGGAAGGAGGTGGCTGCGTCTTCTCAGATACCATGTCCAGGCTTACATCTGAATCTTTTCGATCTGACTTCAAGGGACGTAAATGTCAGACCCCTGGAAGCGCTCTGTGCATCCCTGTGATGGTGCTTTGCAGACTTTTGGCCTGTGTTTGACTTTCTGATGCGTTTTCATTTTCATTTTCGTTTTTCTGTATTTATTTATGGAGACATAAGGTCTTGCTCTGTTGCCCCAGGCTGGAGTGCTGTGGTGACATTATATAGCTCACTGCAACCTCAACCTCCTGGCCTGAACCAATCCTCCTACCTCAGCCTCCTGAGCAGCTGGGACCACAGGTGCACACCACCATGGCTGGCTGATTATTTATTTTCGTAGAGTTGGGGTCTCACTATATTGCCCTGTCTTAGTTTTCATTTATTATTATTATTATTATTATTATTATTTGAGACAAAGTTTCACTCTGTCGCCCAGGCTGGAGTGCAGTCCTGCGATCTTGGCTGACTGCAAGCTCCATCTCCCGGGTTCAAGTGATTCTCCTGCCTCAGGCTCTCGAGTAGCTGGGATTACAGGCGTTTGCCAACACGCCCAGCTAATTTTTTGTGTTTTTAGTAGAGATGGGGTTTCACCGTGTTGGCCAGGATGGTCTCGATCTCCTGACCTCATGATCCACCCACCTCGGCCTCCCAAAGTGCTGGGATTACAGGCGTGAGCCACCGCGCCCAGCGAGTTTTCATTTTTATTTATTATTATTATTATTATTATTATTATTTTTTGAGATGAAATCTCCCTCTGTCACCCAGGAAGGAGTGCAGTGCTGTGATCTTGCCTCACTGCAACCTCCGCCTCCCAGGTTTAAACGATTCTCCTGCCTCAGCCTCCTGAATATCTGGAACTACAGGCATGCGCCACCACACCCGGCTAATTTCTGTATTATTAGTAGACGCAGGATTTTACCATGTTGGCCAGGCTGGTCTTGAACTCCTGACCTCAGGTGATCCGCCCGCCTCAGCCTCTCAAAGTGCTGGGATGACAGACATAAGCCACCACGCCTGGCCTCATTTTTCTATTTGGAAATAAAGTCCTGTCTAGGTTTATGAGGAGTGGGACCACATCACTGAAGATACACGAGCAAGAACATAGATTTGCTTTTCTCTGTTTTGGTCACGTCCTCTCGGGGGGCGGGTGGGGGTGGCAAACCTCCTCCCCTCCCTCCCCCACTTCGAACACAGAGTGAGTGTTGGTGACACTCGGCCAGGGACAGGGCCCCACTGCGAACCAGGTTCCTCTTTCTGCTGACTCTCTGGGGACCCTGTTTGCCTCCCTGCAACACGCTTTGCCGAAAAGCCTCTCTGCTGGCTGCCACGTGAGCCGCCCCTGTCCCCAGCCTTCCCCACCTGCAAACCCAAATCGAGGGCCTCCCAGCTGGGTTGGATGGCGGCCCCCAGAGATATGTCCGTGTCCTGAGCCCTGCTATTTGGGGAGGGGGTTTCATTTGGAAAAAAGGGTCTTTGCAGATTCATTCCGTTGTGGATCTTGAGAGAAAATAATCCTGCACTGTCTGGGTGGGTCCTAAATGCAATGACGGGTGTCCTTCTAAGAGACAGAGGAGGAGACACAGACACAGAGGAGGAGGCCACATGGAGACAGAGGCAGAGACTGGAGTGATGCAGCCACAAGCCCGGGGATGCCTGGAGCCCCCAGGAGCTGGAAGAGGCAGGAAGGATCCTCCCCTAGAGCCTCTGGAGGGAACTGGGTCCAATTGTAATGGGTTGAACAGCAGATCCTGGAAACATATGTCCATATCCTAGAGCCCAGAACCTGGAATGAGATGTTATTTGGAAATAAAGAACTTTGCAGATTTAATGAGTTAAGGATCTCAAGATGAGATACTCCTGGATTAGGCTGGGCCCTAAATCCAATGACAGGTGTCCTTATCAGAGACAGAAGAGGAGACACAGACACAGAGGAGGAGGCCACATGGAGATGGAGACAGAGCCTGGAGTGACGCGGCCACAAGCCCAGGGATGCCTGGAGCCCCCAGGAGTTGGGAGAGGCAGGAAGGACCCTTCCCTAGAACCTCCAGAGGGAACCGGAAACAATTGTAGTGGATTCAACAAAGGCTTCTGGAAAGATCTGTCCACAACCCAATGCCTAGATCCTGGAATGAGACCTCACTTGGAAATGGGATGGTTCCAGATGCCATTATGTGAAAGATTCAAATTGAAATCATCTTGAATTTAGGCTGGACTCTAAATGCAGTGACAGGTGTCCTTGTAAGGGACAGAAGAGGAGACACAGACACAGAGGGAGAAGGCCACATGGAGACGGAGACAGAGACTGGAGTGATGTGGCCACAAGCCCAGGGATGCCTGGAGCCCCCAGGAGCTGGAAGAAGCAGGAAGGATCCTCCCCTAGAGCTCCTTCAGGGAGCACAGACCTGAGACATTTTGATCTCAGACTTCTGGCCCCTGGAACTGTGAGAAAGTAAATTCCTGTTGTCGAAGTCCCCAGTTTGCGGCATTTTTTGTGTCAGCCTCAGGGGACTCACAGAAATGGCTTTGTCTCTGCACCCCTAAAATAATTTTAATGTTGCTACCAAACAAGTTTGAAAGATGCAGGCACTCTTAAAATACGACTGCCAGCCGGGCGCAGTGGTTCACGCCTGTCATCCCAGCACTTCGGGAGGCCGAGGAAGGTGGAACACCTGAGGTCAGGAGTTTGAGACCAGCCTGGCCAACGTGGTGAAACCCCGTCTCTACTAAAAATACAAAAATTAGCCAGGTGTGGTGGCTCATACCTGTAATCCCAGCACTCTGGGAGGCCGAGGCGTGTGGATCACCTGAGGACAGGAGTTCGAGAACAGCCTGGCCAACGTGGCGAAACCCCATCTCAGCCAAAAATACAAAAATGAGCTGGGCGTGGTGGCAGACACCTGTAGTCCCAGCTAATCAGGAGGCTGAGGCAGGAGAATCTCTTGAACCCGGGAGGCGGAGGTTGCAGTGAGACAAGATTGCACCACTGCACTCCAGCCTGGGCAACAAAGTGACACTCCATCTCAAAAACAAACAAACAAACCAAACCAAACCAAAACAAAACAAAACAAAAAAACTGCCTGCTGGGCACAGTGGCTCACGCCCATAATCCCAGCAGTTTGGAAGGCCGAGGCGGGTGGATCATCTGAGGTCGGGAGTTCGAGACCAGCCTGGCCAACATGGCGAAACCCCGTCTCTAATAAAAATACAAAAATTAGTTGGGCGTGGTGGCGGGCACCTGTAATCCCAGCTACTCAGGAGGCTGAGGCAGGAGAATCCCTTGAACCCAGGAGGCAGAGGTTGCAGTGAGCTGAGATCCTGCCACTGTACTCCAGCCTGGGTGAGACTCAGTCTCAAACAAAACAAAAAACAATACACAGCTGCTTTGTCACTGTTCTGGAGGAAGTGAATAGACTCTAATAATGTTGGTGTTATACAGGCAATTATCCACTTAAATAACCTGTAAACGAACTGTCTTTAAAGATTTGGGAATTCTGCCGGGTGCGGTGGCTCACGCCTGTAATCCCAGCACTTTGGGAGGCCGAGGCGGGCGGATCATGAGGTCAGGAGTTCAAGACCAGCCTGGCCAATATGATGAAACCCCGTCTCTGCTAAAAATACAAAAATTAGCTGGGCATGGTGGCGGGCACCTGTAGTTCCAGATACTCGGGAGGCTGAGGCAGGAGAATCGCTGGAACCTGGGAGGCAGAGGTTGCAGTGAGCCGAGATGGCACCATTGCACTCCAGCCTGGGCAACAGACCAAGACTCTGTCTCAAAAAAAAAAAAAAAAGATTTGGGAATTCCATATGCTTCTTTGCCCTCCTTGAAGCTTCTGTTTCAATCTTATTGCCTCCTGATGTGATGTAGACCTGGATTTGAAAAGCCTTTTAGTAGTGACCCTCTCCATCTCATGATAGCAAAACAGTTCATGTGTTGAAATTTAAACATGGGTTTCACTTCCTGGTACCATAAGGATCCCACGTGCTGGAAACTTTCCTGTGTTGAAATGTTCTCTGTGGTCAAAACTGATCAGGCTGGGTGCGGTGGCTCATGCCTGTCATCCCAGCATTTTGGGAGTCTGAGGCAGGCGGATCACTTGAGGTCAGGAGTTTGAGACCAGCCCGGCCAACGTGGTGAAACCCCATCTCTACTAAAAATACAAAATTAGGCCGGGTGTGGTGGCTCACGCCTGTAATCCCAGCACTTTGGGAGGCCGAGGCAGGCAGATCACCTGAGGTTAGGAGTTCGAGACCAGCCTGGCCAACATGCTGAAACCCTGTCTCTACTAAAAATACAAAAATTAGCCAGGCATTGGCCAGATGCGGTGGCTCACACCTGTAATCCCAGCACTTTGGGAGGCCAAGGCGGGTGGATCACAACGTCAAGAGATCGAGGCCATCCTGGCTAACACGGTGAAACCCTGTCTCTACTAAAAAAAACACAAAAATAAATTAGCCAGGCTTGGTGGTGGGTGCCTGTAGTCCCAGCTACTCGGGAGGCTGAGGCAGGAGAATGGCGTGAACCTGGGAGGCGGAGCTTGCAGTGAGCTGAGATCGCGCCACTGCACTCCAGCCTGGGCGACAGAGCAAGACTCCGTCTCAAAAAAAAAAAAAAAAAAAAAAAGAAAGAAAGAAAGAAAATCTCGTGCTCAACCTCAAATTGCAAACGTGAATCAGGGCATCTCAGAGGACCTGAGCTGGGTTTCTGTGACTGACGTGGTGCTCTGGCCGCTTGCCCATCGTAAAAACGGATGAGACTGTGGAAAGCAGATCTTTATCTTTCTGAAAAGGAAGCAAGAGAGGGCCTCGTCACCGACCTTTCCGTTGGCCTTGGCGTCTTAATGAGCACAAATAGTGTCCACGGACTGAGTTTCCTCGTGTCCAGCAAGGACAGGGCTGAAAAATGGAACCACTGCACACAGAGGCCCTGGATGAGTGTCTGCAGACAACTGAAGATGAAGCTTGGTGTCTCATCAACAATTTCAGAATATTATCCACTAGCTTAAGAAGATACAAAAGGCCTTCTGGGAGGCCGAGGTGGGTCGATCACCTGAGGTCAGGAGTTGGAGACCAGCCTGGCCAACATGGTGAAACTCCATCTCTACTCAAAATACAAAACCTAACTGGGTGTGGTGACTGGCGCCTGTCATCCCAGCTACTCGGGAGGCTGAGGCAGGAGAATCGCTTGAGCAAAGAGGGTCTAAGTTCAGAGGCATGATCAGGGCAGGCATCCTCACTTACTCTCTCTGTGTGTCCAAGATGAAGTCCCCTAGATTTCGCCGGACGAGATGAGACCTGACATTCCACATTGTCCTTGAACACCTGGCAGTCAGCACCCACTACTTCCTGAGTCCTGGAAAAAATCAACCTCATGTCTCGTTGGATGAGTTGTCCCGGGAGACACACCAGGACCCCACCCAAGCCTTCCTAGCCGAAAATCATCACTGAGCCAGAAAAGCTGTCACTCATATCCCCGGTGACTGCCGACGGTGGTTCGGAGCTGGGGTGGCTCATGAGCCCCTGCAGTACTGGCAACATTCCTGTTGTGTGGATTGCTAAACTGAGGCTCGGGGCCGTGACGACACCCGGTCACAGCACCCGGCAGAGTCCCCACGTGCCGGCCCCTCCTGTTGGCGATGCGCGATTTCCGACCCCCCGCCTGACTTCCCACGTCTCCATGCCACATTGATGAGTAGCTTCATGTTGAGTTTGAGCCTGTTTCTGGGTACACCACCCCTGTGGTGACGGGAGGGAAAGTAAAGGTTTTTCTCACTTGACAGAAGAGGAAATTGAGGTTAGCTATTAGGTCATGGCATGGCCGTGGTCAGACCCATGGCTGATAACATTTAAAGGCACGCCTGAATCAAGCCAGCCCCGTCTGGCACTCAACACTCACCCCACGTCTTTGCAGCCGGGCGGGACGAGGCAGGAACCATGCCGCCACCCCTCAGGAGACCTCCCTGCTGCCTCCTGCACCTCTTCCACCCCGTAGGGCGTGTGCCTGATGACCTCTCATCACTATGCCCCTGCCCCCCCGACACCCTGTGGGTTTAGGGGAAAAATCCAGCAATGGCCTAGGTCAGGTCACATAAGATTCCTCACAACAGACTCTGATGTTCTGGCAGTATTGCTGAGTGTCTCTAAAACCATGGAAAGCCCCAGGGGCTGGCAGAGCTGCAGGCAGTCAGCTGGGGAGGTGGCGTTCATGCTGCCATTAACCAGGCTGAGTGTTGATCAAAGGTTTTCAACTGGGGCCATTGCGGTCCCCAGGGGACGCTTGGCAGCAGCAACATCTCTGGCTGTCATGACAGGGTGGAGGAGCTCCTGGCATCTGGTGGGTGCAGCCCAGGGACACTGCTCAACATGCTACACTGCATGGGACGGCCCCGCCACAGAGAGTCATCCAGCCCCAAAATGTCAGCATTGCTGAGGCTGAGAGACTCCGTATATCGGTTATCCTCACATGAGAGACTCCGTATATTGGTTATCTATGTATCCATCTATGTATCTACCTATCTAGCCATCCATCTATTTATCTCTCTATCATCTATGTATCTATCTGTCTAGCCATCTATCTATCCATCTATCATCTATGTATCTATCCATCTATTCATCCATCTATCCTGTATGTATTTATCTATCCATCCATCCATCCATCCATCTATTCTTTCTATCTATCTATCTATCTATCCATCTATCTATCTATCTCTATTATCTATCTGTCATCTATGTATCTATGTATCTATACATCCATGTATGTGTCTATCATCTATGTATCCATCCATCCATCCATCTATTATATCATCTATGTATCTATGTATCCATCCATTCATTGTATCTATCATGTATCTATTATCTATCTGTCTATCATGTATGTATCTATCCATCTATTCATCCATCTATCTATCCTGTATGTATTTATCTATCTATCCATCCATCCATCCATCTATTCTTTCTATCTATCTATCTATCTACCTATCATCTATGTATCTATCCATTCTATCTATCTATCTATCTATCTATCTATCTATCTATCTATCTATCTATCTCTATTATCTATCTGTCATCTATGTATCTATGTATCTATACATCCATGTATGTGTCTATCATCTATGTATCCATCCATCCATCCATCCATTCATCCATCCATCCATCTATTATATCATCTATGTATCTATGTATCCATCCATTCATTGTATCTATCATGTATCTATTATCTATCTGTCTATCATGTATGTATCTATCCATCTATTCATCCATCTATCTATCCTGTATGTATTTATCTATCTATCCATCCATCCATCCATCCATCCATCTATCCATCCATCTATTCTATCTATCTATCTATCTATCTATCTATCTATCTATCTATCTATCTCTCTATCTATCTGTCATCTATGTATGTATGTATCCATCCATTCTATCTATCCATCTATTTATCTATCTATCTATCTATCTATCTATCTATCTATCTATCTATCTCTCTCTCTCTCTCTATCTGTCTATCTATCTATCTATCTATCTATCTATCTATCTCTATTATCTATCTATCATCTATGTATCTATCCATTCTATCTATGTATGTATCTATCTATCTTCTCTATCTATCATCTATGTATCTATGTATCCATCCATCTATGTATCTATTATCTATGTATCCGTCCATCCATCCATCCATTCTATCATCTATGTATCTATGTATCTATCCATTCATTGTATCTACCATGTATCTAACTATCCTCTATCTATCTCATCTATCATCTATATACATCTATCATCTACCACCTATCTGTCTCAATATCTGTCAATCTATCATCTATATGTATGTATTACCTATCTATCTCAATAGCTAGCTATCAATCATCTATCATCTAATCTATTCATCCATCTATCTCAATATCTATCAATCATCAAATAGCTGTATCTATTTATCTATCTATCTACACCTGGCTTAGAGCATGATGGGCTCACTACTCTGGGAGAGTAGCTGCGAGGAACACCACCAGTGTCCTCACTGATACAAGCTTTTTGTTTTTCTCTAGCAGCTAAACAAGCCCTGGCTTGGAGATGAGCAATATGAAAACTGGTGAAGCTCATCCAGCTCACAAACGCTCACTCACGGACCCCCTGCTCCATCAGCCATAACTACAGCTTCGATTGCACAGGAGATTAATTTCAGCCACTTTCTCCTGGTAAGAGACTCCGACAATAGGCTGGTTCTGGATGGTTGACAGAGGCTGCACACTCACTGCTTCTGTGTCCTGGAAGTCCCTTTTGACAGCCAGGCACAGTGGCTCATGCCTGTAATACCAGCACTTTGGGAGGCTGAGATGGGTGTATAACTTGACGTCAGGAGTTCAAGACCAGCCTGGCGACCACGGCGAAACCCTATCTCTACTAAAAACACAAAAATTAGCCAGGCATGGTGGTGTGCGCCTGCAGTCCAAGCTACTCAGTAGGCTGAGGCAGGAGAATTCCTGGAACCTGGGAGGAGGAGGTTGCAGTGAGCCGTGATCATGTCACTGCACTCCAGCCTGGGCAACAGAGTGAGACTCCATCTCAAAAAGAAAAAGAAAAGAGGCCAGGCACAGTGGCTCACACCTGGAATCCCAACACTTTGGGAGGCCAAGGCGGGCAGATCGTGGGGTCAGGAGATTGAGACCATCCTGGCTAACACAGTGAAACCCCGTCTCTACTAAAAAATACAAAAAAATTAGCTGGATGTGGTGGCAGGTGCCTGTAGTCCCAGCTACTCAGGAGGCTGAGGCAGGAGAATGGCATGAACCTGGGAGGCGGAGGTTGCAGTGAGCCGAGATCACACCACTGCACTCCAGCCTGGGCGACAGAGTGAGACTGTGTCAAAAAAAAAAAAGAAAAGAAAAAAGAGAACACCTTTTGATATAGATAGCCTCATTGTGATGCATTAAGTGTTAAAAGTTTCCACCCCCAAGTGAACATGGAACTTTTGTCACACGCTTGTTTGTCCTGTATCCACGTGTCAGGACACCCTTCATTAAAATTCAGAGCTCCTCCTGTAACCCGTTGAATACAAGTATGCTTGGTCATCTCATTCAACATAAATTCCCATCTCTGTCTTTTCTCCTTTGAAATGTCTATTTTTAGTCTCTGCCAGAGGCTACATTTCCCAGCCTGTTAGGCTACACAAATCAAGCTCTCCTCTCCAAATGTGTACATCTTGTCATTTTTTTCCCTTTAGCGACGAGATCTCGGTCTGTCACCCAGGCTGGAATGCAGTGGTGTGATCACAGCTCACTGCAGCCTCCAACTCCTGGGCTCAAACCGTCCTCCCACTTCAACATCCCAAAGCACTGGGGAGAAAGACAGGAGCTACCTTGCCCAACCGATCTCGAGATTTTAAGTTGACACCTTCTGTTCTGTTGATGGCACTGAGCACTTGCCTTCAACAGCATGTCTACGGATGGCCAGCTGGGTCCCTTCTGGGGCTCCAGACACAATTCTCTTAGCTGTCTGTTGTCTGAGAGTTCTTCCTGATCGACACATGGCCTCCTGCTTTATAACTTCCCCCACCTGAGTCCTCTCATCTGTCCCACATCACTGCCTGACAACATCCACAGTGGCCAGGTGTGTCCTTCTGGAATTCCAGGTGAGCAAGTGTTCTGCCTTTGGTGATATGGGGGCCCACCCACTCCCCTGCCTTTTTTCCTAGCTCCTTTGTCCAGGGCTCATCACACCAGATATGTAAGCAAAGAGAAGAGGCTCCCAGGCTTGGGGGGTCTCCTGTCCAGGGTCTCCTCATGTGTAAGAGTGTCCTGGGGGTATAGCAAACAATGACCCCACACTGGGCGTACTTAAATAACAGAAATTCATCATCCCCCAGTCCTGGAGGTGAAGAGTCTGAGATTAAGGTGCAGGTAGGCCCATGGTATTAGTCTGTTCTCACACTGCTAATAAAGACATACCTGGCTGGGCGCAGTGGCTCAAGCCTGTCATCCCAGCGCATTGGGAGGCTAAGGCGGGTGGATCACCTGAGGTCAGGCATTCGAGACGATCCTGGCCAACATGGTGAAACCCTATCTCTACTAAAAATACAAAAATTAGCCAGGCGTGGTGGTGGGTACCTGTCATCCCAGCTACTCGGGAGGCTGAGGGAGGAGAATTGCTTGAACCTGGGAGGTGGAAGTTGCAGTGGGCTGAGATCATGCCACTGCACTCCAGCCTGGGCAACAGAGCAAGACTCCATCTCCCAAAAAAAAAAAAAAAAAAAAAAAAGAGACATACCCAAGACTGGGCAATTTATAAAGGAAAGAGGTTTAACGGACTCACAGTTCCACATGGCTGGGGAGACCTCACAATCATGGCGGAAGGCAAAGGAGAAGAAAAGTCACGTGTTACATGGTGGCAGGCAAGAGAAAAGGGGAAAGTCCCCTTTATAAAACCATCAGATCTCCTGAGACTTATTTACTATCACAGGAACAGTATGGGAGAAAACTGCCCATAAGGTTCAATTATCTCTGCCTGATCCTGCCGTTGACATGTGGAAATTATTGTTATTATTATTATTTAATGTTACTTTAAGTTCTGAGATACATGTGCAGAACGTGCAGGTTTGTTGCATAGGTATCCATGTGCCATGGTGGTTTGCTGCACCTGTCAACCCCTTTATCTAGGTTTTAAGCCCCACATGCATTGGGTATTTGTCCTAATGCTCTCCCTCCCCTTGCCCCCAACCCCCTGACAGGCCCCGGTGTGTGATGTTCCCCTCCCTGTGTCTGTGTGTTCTCATTGTTCAACTCCCACTTATGAGTGAGAACATGTGGCATTTCATTTTCTGTTCTTGTGTTAGTTTGCTGAGAGTGACTGTTTCTGGCTTTATCCATGTCCCTGCAAAGGACATGAACTCATCCTTTTTTATGGCTGCATAGTATTCCATTGTGTCTATGTGCCACATTTTTTTTTTTATCCAGTCTATCATTGATGGGCATTTGGGTTGGTCCCAAGTCTTTGCTATTGTAAATAGTGCTGCAATAAACATAGACCCATGAAGATTATTACAATTCCAGGTGAGATTTGGGTGGGGATATAGTCAAACCATATCAACCATCCTCCTTCTGGAGGCTCTAGGGGAGGATCCCTCCTGCCTCTCCAAGCTCCTGGGGGCTCCAGGCATCCCTGGGCTTGTGGCTGCATCACTCCAGTCTTTGCCTCCATCTGCACGTGGTCTTCTCCTCTGTGTCTGTGTCTCCTCTTGTCTCTTACAAGGACACCTGTCATTGGATTTTGGGCCCACTCTAACCCAGAATGATCCAATCTCAAGGTCCTTAACTTAATCACATCTGCAAAGACCCTATTTCCAAATAAGGTCTTACAGACTCTGAGCATTAGGATATGGACAAATGCTTCTGGTGGCCACTATTCAATCCACTACAATTGTATCCAGTTCCTTCTGGAGGCTCTAAGGGAGGATCCTTCGTGCCTCTCCCAGCTCCTGGGGGCTCCAGGCATCCCTGGGCTTGTGGCCGCATCACTCCAGTCTCTGCCTCTGTCTCCCCATGGCCTCATCCTCTGTGTCTGTGTCTCCTCTTCTGTCTCTGATAAGGACACCTGTCATTGGATTTTTGGCCCACCCTAATCCAGGATGATCTCATCCCAAACCCTTAAATCACATCTTCAAAGACTTTTTCAGCAAACAAAGGCCTGTTTCCAGGTTCCAGTGGGTTAGGACATGGTCCTATCTTTTGCGGGTACGCACCATTTAATCCACTACACATAGTCTAACAACTTGTGCCCATTTTCATTTAATTGTCCCACTTTTAGCCCTGAGGTTCTTGTGTCCTGAAAATACCTTATAAATCCAGGGCAAACCAAGATGGATTATCTTCCTGCACCCAACACCTGCACAGGTAAGTACAATTCTGTTTAATCCTGATGTCTGCTCAGGCTGGCTCTTCTGCCTACCACAGCTGGGTTCTGTGCTTGGTATGGACACTTGCCCCTTTCCTTTCCTTTCCTTTCCTTTTCCTTTTCCTTCCCTTTCCTTCCCTTCCCTTTCCTTTCCTTTTCCTTTCCATTTCTTTCCTTTCCTTTCCTTCCCTTTCCTTCCCTTTTCCTTTCCTTTCCTTCCCTTTCCTTTTCCTTTCTTTCCTTTCCTTCCCTTTTCTTTTCCTTTTCCTTTGCTTCCTTTCCCTCCCTTCTCTTTCCTTTTCCCTTCCCTTCCCTCCCCTCCCTTCCCTCCCTTCCCTTCCCTTCCTTTTCCTTTCCTTTCCCTTCCCTTCCCTCCCCTCCCCTCCTTTCCCTTCCCTTCCCTTCCCTTTCCTCCCTTCCCTTCCCTTCCCTTTCCTCCCCTCCCTTCCCTTCCCTTCCCTCCTCTCCCTTCCCTTCCCTCCCTTCCCTTCCCTTCCCTCCTCTCCCTTCCCTTCCCTCCCCTCCCTTCCCTTCCCTTCCCTTTCCTCCCCTCCCTTCCCTTCCCTTTCCTCCCCTCCCTTCCCTTCCCTTCCCTCCTCTCCCTTCCCTTCCCTCCCTTCCCTTCCCTTCCCTCCTCTCCCTTCCCTTCCCTCCCCTCCCTTCCCTTCCCTTCCCTTTCCTCCCATCCCTTCCCTTCCCTTTCCTCCCCTCCCTTCCCTTCCTTTCCCTTTCCTCCCCTCCCTTCCCTTCCCTTCCCTTTCCTCCCCTCCCTTCCTTTCCCTTTCCTCCCCTCCCTTCCTTTCCCTTTCCTCCCCTCCCTTCCTTTCCTTTTCCTCCCCTCCCTTCCTTTCCCTTCCCTTCCTTCCCTTCCCTTCCCTTCCCTTCCTTCCCTTCCCTTCCCTTTCCTCCCCTCCCTTCCCTTTTCTTTCCTCCCCTCCCGTCCCCTCCCCTCCCTTTCCTTCCCTTCCCTTCCCTTTCTTTCCCTCCCTTCCCTTGCTTCCCTTCCCTTCCCTTCCTTTCCTTTCCTTCCCTTTCCCTTCCCTTTCCTTCCCTCCCTTCCCTTCCTTCCCTTCCCTTCTCTTCCCTTCCCTTCCTTTCCTTCCCTTTCCCTTTCCTTCCCTTCCCTCCCTTTCCCTTTCCCTCCCCGTCCCCCTCCCCTTCCCCTCCCCTCCTCTCCCCTCCCCTTCCCTTCCCTTCCCTTCCCTTTAACAGAGACTTGCTCTGTTGTCCTGGCTGGAGTGCAGTGATGCTACCTCAGCTCACTGTAACCTCAGCCTCCCTGGTTCAAGCAATTCTCCTGCCTCAGCCTACTGAGTAGAGTAGCTGAGATGACAGGTACCCACCACCACACCCAGCTAATTTTTGTATTTTTAGTAGAGACGGGGTTTCACCGAGTTGCCCAGGCTGGTCTGGGACTCCTAACCTCAAACAATCCACCCACCTCGGCCTCCCAAAGTGCTGGGATTACAGGCGTGAGCCACCGCGCCCAACCTGCCTTTTTCTTTTCTTTTTTTATTATTATTTTTTAAAGATAAAAACAACTTTGTAGAGATAGAATTCCTATAGCATGCAATTCACCCATCTACAGTTCATTGGGTTTAGAACATTGAGTTGTGCAAACACTCCACAGTCTATTTTAGGATATTTTCTTTTGGGTTTTTTTTTTTTTTTTGAGACAGTTTTGCTCTTGTTGCCTAGGCTGGAGTGCAATGGCACAATCTCTGCTCACCGCAACCTCCACCTCCCGGGTTCAAACGATTCCCCTGCCTCAGCTTCTTGAGTAGCTGGGACTACCGGTGCCCGCCATCACACCCAGCTAATTTTGTATTTTTAGAAGAGATGGGATTTCTCCATGTTGCCCAGGCTGGTCTCGAACTCCCGACCTCACGTGATCTGCCCGCCTCGGCCTCCCAAAGTGCTGGGATTACAGGCGAGAGCCACTGTACCCGGCCATTTAGGATATTTTCATCACCCCAAAAGGAAATCCTATACCCTCTGGCTCTTACTCCCTGCTATTGTCTGAAGGTTTATATCACCCCAAAATATATAGGTTTCAACCCTAAGCCTCAGGATGCTGCCAGGAGGTGAGAGCTTTGGGGGAGATTAGGGTGAGATGAGTTTACAGCAGAGATGCTCCATGATGAGACAAGTTTCCTTATAAGAACAGGAAGAGGGCCAGGCATGGTGGCTTATGCCTGTAATCCCAGCACTTTGGGAGGCCAAAAGGGGTAGATCATTTGAGGTCAGGAGTTCGAGACCAGCCTGACCAATATGGCGAAACACTGTCTCTACTAAAACAAAACGAAACAAAACAAAACAAAAATTAGCCGGGCATGGTGGCAAGCACCTGTAATCCCACCTACTCAGGAGGCTGAGGCAGGAGAATTGCTGGAACCCAGGAGGCGGAGGTTGCAATGAGCCAAGATCGCACCATTGCACTGCAGCCTGGGCAACAAGAGCGAAACTCCACCTCAACAAAACAAAACAACAACAAAGAAAAAAAACAGGAAAAGACCGCAGAACATCCATGTACTCCCTCCTTCTCTCCCTCCCTCCATTCCTCCCTGCTTCACCCCTCTCCCACAAATATAAGCACAGAGAACAACCTGTGTGGACACAGGGAGAAGATGGTGTCTACAAGCCCAGGAGAGAGGCCTCAGGAGGAACCAGCCCTGCCCACACCTGGATCTCAGACTTCCAGCCTCCAGGACTGTGGGAGAATCAATGTCTGTTGTTTCTAAGCCACCCAGTCTATGGTATTCTGTGATAGCAGCCTGAGATGGACTAAAACACCTCATAAGAAGAGGAGATGAGGACACAGATATAGCGGGATGACTCTGTGAGGACACAGGGAGAAGATGGCATCTCCAAGCTAAGGAGAGAGGGAACCAGCCCTGCCTACACCTAGATCTCAGACCTCCAGCTCCAGGACTGTGGGAGAATCAATGTTTGTTGTGTATAAGTCACCCAGTCTATGGTATTCTGTGATAGCAGCCTGAAATGGACGAAGACATCTCATAAGAAGAGGAGATGAGGACACAGACACACACAGAGGGGCGACCCTGTGAGGACACAGGGGGAAGACGTCATCCACAAGCCAAGGAGAGAGGCCTCAGGAGGAACCAGCCCTGCCCATTCATTGATCTCAGACTTCCAGCCTCCAGGACTGTGGGAGAATCAATGTCTGTTGTGTATAAGCCACCCAGTCTATGGTATTCTGTGTTAGCAGCCTGAAGTGGACTAAGACACCTCATAACAAGAGGAGGTGAGGACACAGACACACACAGATGGACGACTCTGTGAGGACACAGGAAGAAAACAGCATCTACAAGCCAAAGAGACAAGCCTTAGGAGGAACCAGCCCTGCCCATACCTTACTCTTGGATTTTCAGCCTCCAGGACTGTGGGAGAATCAATGTCTGTTGTTTCTAAGCCACCCAGTCTATGGTATTCTGTGATAGCAGCCTGAGATGGACTAAGACATCTCATAAAAAGAGGAGAAGAGGACACAGACACACACAGAGGGACAACACCGTGAGGACACAGGGAGAAGACGGAGTCTACAAGCCCAGGAGAGAGGCCTCAGGAGGAACCAGCCCTGTCCACACCTGATGTCCAGCCTCCAGGAGAATCAAAGTCTGGCGTTTAAACCACCTCGTCTATGGTCCTTTATGGTAGCAGCCTTCAGCTTGGGCCCCCGCCCTATCCCACAAACACCCCCAGCCTTGTCTGCCTCTGTGTGCCTTGTGGGCAGCCCCCAGTACATGGCCTTAGACTGCTGTTCCGCCCTCCAGAGTCTCAGGATGAACTGGTAGGTATTAAGGAAGTCATCTGAGGGCTCTGAGCAAAATGAAAACTAATTTCGGTGGGAAAAGAGGATCTGCAGTGAGTGAGTCTGTTGAGCTCGGGCAGAGAAGAAGCCTGGTGTCAGGGTCCTTCTGCCTGAGCCTGTGGGGCTAGGTAATATTAACAGGAAACATACTCAGACTCAAGCGAGGTCTCAGAAGATTTAAGGGAAGTTCAATCTTCACACGTGTCTCTGGTTCGGTAATATCTGGCCCCCAATATTCTCCCTGGTCCCCAATATTTTCTGGTTCTTAGTAATCTCTCAGCCACATGCAGTGGCTCACGCCTGTCATTCCAGTGCTTTGGGAGGCTGAGGTGGGCAGACCACCTGAGGTCAGGAGTTCGAGACCAGCCTGGCCAACATGGTGAAACCCCGTCTCTACTAAAAATACAAAAATTAGCCGGGCGTGGTGGTGCACACCTGTAATCCCAGCTACTCAGGAGGCTGAGGCAGGAGAATTGCTTGAACCTGGGAGGCAGAGGTTGCAGTGAGCTGAGATTGCGCCACTGCACTCCAGCCTGGGCAACAACAGCAAAACTCCGTCTCAAAAAAAATAAAAAATAAATAAAAATAATCTTGGCCAGGCACGGTGGCTCACGCCCGTCATCTCAGCACTTTGGGAGGCCAAGGCGGGCGGATCACAAGGTCAGGAGTTCAAAACCAGCTTGGCCAACATGGTGAAACCCTGTCTCCACTAAAAATACAAAAATTAGCCAGGCATGGTGGCAGGCGCCTGTAATCCCAGCTACTTGGGAGGCTGAGGCAGGAGAATGGCGTGAACCCAGGAGGCGGAGCTTGCAGTGAGCCGAGACCACGCCACTGCACTCCAGCCTGGGTGACAGAGCGAGACTCCATCACAAAAAAAAATAATAAATAATAATAATAATAATAATAATAATCTCTCTGGTCTGTAATATTCTCTGATTCCTCCAAAAGCTCCCTAGTCCCCCGAAACCTGTCTGATTCCCCAAAATCTTTCTGGTCTTTAATATTCTGCTGGGCCCAGTGGTCTCCCTGATCCTCAATATCCTTGTTGGGCCCTGATCATCTTGTTTGTCCCCAATCTTCTCTGTGGTTCCCTAAAATCTCTCCAGTCCCCCCAAATATGTTTGGTGCCCAAAAATCTGTCTGGTTTTCAACATTCCCATTGGCCCTCAATAATCTCCCTGGCTGCCAATATTCTCTCTAATCCTCAATATTCTCTGCAGTTCACAATAATCTTTCCAGTCTGCAGTATTCTTTCTGGTTCCCCAAAATCTCTCTAGTCCCCCAAATCCTGCCTAACTCCCAAAGCCTGTCTAATTTCCAATACTTTCATTAAGCCCCAATATTTTATCTGGTCTGCAATAATCTTCCTGCCCCCAATAATCTCCCTGGTCCCCAGTATTCTCTCAGATCCCCAATATTCTCTGTGGTCCCCAATCATCTCCTTGGTCCCTAATAATCTCTCTGGTCCCCAGTCACCTCCCTGATCCCCAGTACTCTCTGAGATGTCAATATTCTCTCTGAGCCTCAATATTCTGAGTCTCAATGTTCTCTCTTGTCCCCAGTAATCTCTCTGGTCCCTAATAATCTCCCTGCTCCCCAATATTCTCTCTGATCTCCAATTACCTCCTTGGTCCCTAATAATCTGTCTGGTCCCCAATCATCTTTCTGATTCCAATATTCTCTCTGATTCCCAATATTCTCTCTGGTCCCCAATCATCTTTCTGATTCCCAATATTCTCTCTGGTTCCCGACAATCCCTCTGGTCTCTAATCATCTCTTGGATCCCCGACAATCCCTCTGGTCTCCAATAATCTCTCTAGTCCCCAATATTCTCTCTGATCTATGTATGTATGTATATATGTATCTAATTTATGTACATACGTATGTATGTATATATTCTATCTATGTATCTATCTATCTATCTGATTGATCTATCTATCTCCCTCTCTATCATCACCATTATCTATCTATATGTATGTGTGTATCTATCTATCCTATTGATCTATCTCTATCTATGTATCTCTCTAATCTATCATCTATCTAATCTATGTATCTATATATCTATCGATCCAATCTATTTATCCATGTATGTATGTATGTATCTATCTAATCTATATATGTATATATCTATTTATCTAATTTATGTATGTATCTTTTCTATCTATCTCTATCTCTATCTATCTCTCTATCTCTCTATCATCACCATTATCTATCTATATCTATGTCTGTATGTGTCTATTCTATCTATCTATCTCTCATCTATCTATGTGTCTCTTTATCATCTATCTATGTATGTATCTATGTATCTATCTATCTAATCTATTTATCCATGTATATATGTATGTATCTATCTAATTTATGTATGTATGTATATATGTATCTATCTATCTATTCTATGTATCTATTCATCGATTGTATGTATCTATCTATGTATCTATGTATCTATCTATCTGTCTATCTATCTGTTTATCTAATTTGTCCCCCATCTATCTTTAAGACAGTGACAGATAAGCAGGTGATTTTGCTACCTGGAGACATTGAGTAATATCTGGAGACATTTCTGATGGTCACAACTGTGGGTGCTCCTGGCACCTTGGGGCTGGAGCTCAGGGATACTGCTCAACACCCTACAGTCCCCAGGATGGCCCTACCACAGGGAATTCCCCTGCCCCAAATGTCACTAATGCCCCAGCAGACAGCCTGTGCCTTTTGTGTCTCATGATTGGTTCTATCCCAAGATCTGTCCTAGCCCCATCTTCCTGCATGCCGTCTCCATCAGGGGTCCCCCTGCTTAGAGAGTCCCCCATAAACAATGTCCAGGCCCCCTTCCAGACTGACGGTGCCCAGCCCAAGGGATCAGCATGCTCAGCCCACCCCCAGCTCATGAACTCCTGGGGAGCCTGGACAGCACATTGCCACTCCGCCAACTCATCATCCGAAACCAACACAGCCTGGTGCCTGACACCTGCTTCTCTCCGTGCCACTCCCTTCCCAGCCATAGAGAGTCTCATAGGACTCCTCCCTCCCATGGAGACCTCCTTGGCTAGAAAATCACACATCCTGCTTCCACAACGTCCCTCTGGTCAGGGCACCAGCACCCTTCCCCTGGAGCACAGCAATCTGCACAAAAGAATCAACGCAGCCCTCAAGGTCCCAGCCCGGCTCAGGGACATGAAAAAACGCTCAATATCACGAATGATCCGTGAAATGCAAATCAAAACCAGAATGTGATACCACCTCACTCCTGCAAGAATGGCCATAATCAGAACATCAAAAAATAGCAAATGCTAGTGTGGATGTGGCGAACAGGGAACATGTCTGCACTGTTGGAGGGAACGTCAACTAGTACAGCCACTAAAGAAGACAGTGTGGAGATTCCTTAAACAGCTAAATGTAGAACTACCATTTGATTCAGCAATCCCACTGCTGGATATCTACGCAGAGGAAAGTAAGTCATTATACGAAAAAGATACTTGCACAGGCATGTTTATAGCCTGTGCAAATTGCACAATTTGCAATAGCAAAAATGTGGAACCAACCCAAACGCCCATCAATCAACAGGTGGATAAAGAAACTGTGGTATATTTATATATATAAATGCCGGCACTGACACACACACAAAGACACACACATATATGTCATATATATGTGTGCCATATATATATATACACACATATGTATATATGTATATATGATGTGTATATATATACATATGTATATGATGTGTGTGTGTATATATATATATATATACACATATATATATGATGGAATACTACTCAGTCATGAAAAAGAATAGCATTTGGAGTGACCTGGATGAGATTGGAGACTATTATTCTAAGTGAAGCAACTCAAGAATGGAAAACCAAACATCGTATGTTCTCACTCATAAGTGAGAGCTAAGGTATGAGGATGCGAAGGCATAAGAATGACACAATGGCTGGACGCAGTGGCTCACGCCTGTCATCCCAGCACTTTGGGAGGTCGAGGCGGGTAGATCACGAGGTCAGGAGTTTGAGACCAGCCTGGCCAACATGGTGAAACCTCGTCTCTACTAAAACTACAAAAATTAACCAGGTGTGGTGGCACATGCTTGTAATCCCAGTTACTCAGGAGGAGGCTGAGGCAGGAGAATTGCTTGAATCCAGGAGGAGGAGGTTGCAGTGAGCCGAAATCGCACCGCTGCACTCCAGCCTGGGCAACAGAGTGAAACTCCGTCTCAAAAAAAAAAAAAAAAAAAGAAAGAAAGAAAAAAAGAAAAAAAAATGACACAAGGGACTTTGGGAACTCCAGGGGAAAGATTGGGGAGAGGATGAGGGATAAAAGGCCACAAATTGGGTTCAGTGTATACTGCTCAGGTGATGGATACCCCGCAATCTCACACATCAGCACTAAAGAACTTACTCGTGTAACCAAATAGCACCTCTTTCCCCAAAACCTACGGAAGTAAAAAGTGTAAAACAAACCAACAAAAACACACATCGACTTCTGAAAAAAATCTTCTGAGTGTGCTTTCTTGAGGCAAATAAAAGAGATTGGAGCCATAAGTAATAAATATATTCATATATTATATATTTACATATTTATTATTTCAATATATATTTATGTATTTTTATGTATTATATATTTATTTTTATATATTAAATATTTATATATTTATTATTTAAATATATTATATATTTATATATTTATTATTTAAATATATTGTATATTTATATTTTATTATTTATATATTATATACTTATATATTTATTATTTAAATACATTATATATTTATATATTATTTATTATTTACATAGTATATATTTATATATTTATTACTTAAATATATAATATATTATATATTTATTACTTAAATATATAATATATTATATATTTATTACTTAAATATATAATATATTATATATTTATTACTTAAATATATAATATATTATATATTTATTACTTAAATATATAATATATTATATATTTATTACTTAAATATATAATATATTTATATATTATTTATTATTTATGTATTACACATCTACATATATTATATATTTACATATTTATTATTCATAGATCATTTATTATTTATATAATATATTTACATATATTATATATTTATATAATTATTATTTATATATTCTATATTATTTATATATAATTATTTATATATAATTATTTATATAATTATATATGTAATACATATATATATATACACACACACACAGATAGGTGTATCTGTTGCTTTATCCTAAATGAACACAGATACTGCGTCGCTAGGGAGCGACGGTGTGAACCGCAGAACCCTCCCTGGAGTCCCCTGAGCTCAGTCTGGTCCTTGGGGGTAATCCTGGGGCCACCCATTCCGCCCACGCCCTTTCCGTACCTTAACACGTGTGGGCAGGGGGTCGTGTGTCTCCCAGGGGCCGTGCAGAAACTCCTAACCCGAGAGAGGAAGAGCAGGGTTCCAGGTGGACACTGGGATCCCTGGACCCTGCCCCACCCACCCCACTTTCTCTAGGGACAGAAGAGGGGCTGTGGGAGGGAGGTTGGGGACCATGCCCAGACACAGCCAACAAGAAGGCGCTGATGGAGAGGCAGGGCTGAAGGAGAGGGCTGCAGGAGAGAGATTCAGACGAGAGGGGGCCATCTGCCCAGGGAAGGGGCCTCTCCAAGCCCTGGGCTGTACCTATGTGCTACTGTCAACAGCTATTCTGCTGTTGTTAATCCTAAGCCATCGCTTCTCCCCCAGAACCTTAAGGGACAAACTCAGAACTGCAGTGTGAGTAGGGTTGGAGGGAGGGAGCGTGTCTGTGGTTCTCCAAGGGGACCTCACCTCTCCCACCCACCCCAAGGTTGGTCAGTCTGAATGGTGCAGCCAGGTGAGGACCTGGCAGAAGGCATCTGAAAAGCACGTGCTGTTACTAACACAGGGTTGCCCACCGTCCTGTGAGGCCCATGCACACCTCTCTCAGCCTCTGACCTAATTGTCCCCCTGGGGGTGGGGGACGCCAATATTTGGGAAAAGGGGCAGCATCCTGGTGCACGTAGGATGCTGGCACCTGTCTGGCAGTGCCTAAATGAAAGTACTGTTTTTCCAACGTGGGATAATTCCTTTTTTTTTTTTTTTGAGACAGAGTCTCACTCTGTCACCCAGGCTGGAGTGCAGTGGCACGATCTTGGCTCACCGCAACCTCCGCCTCCTGGGTTCAAGTGATTCTGCTGCCTTAGCGTGCTGAGTAGCTGGGATGACAGGTGCCCGCCACCACATTCGGCTAATTTTGGTATTTTTAGTAGAGACGGGGTTTCACTATGTGGGCCAGGCTGGTCTCAAACTCCTGACCTCAAGTGATCCGCCCACCTCGGCCTCCCAAAGTGCTGGGATTACAGGCGTGTGTCACCGCCATAAACACAAAATATGCTACTATCTGGCGCTGCTTGCCAAAGTCAACTGGGCTATGCAAGGAGGAACGGAACGGGAAGGAGAGATTGAACGGCGGAGTCAGGTGCACCTGCTTCCCCACGGGCTTCAGCTCCTCAGTGGTTTTCACTTAGGGCTCTCGCGCTTCAGACTTCTCATCCACGTTACGTAAAGATAACAACATGGGAAGAAACAACCACACACACACACACACACACACACACACACACACACACACACAAACCCTTTTGTTTTTGGGAACAGAGCGACGTGACCATGGTTCCTCTTTATAGAAATGGGACCTAAAGCGCCACAGCCGGCCTTGTGTGTGTGGCCTGGGATTCCCAGAAGAGCTCCCTCCACCTTTTCTCAGCTTTTTAGGGGGCAGATCTGACAAGGCCCAAGGAATTGGGGTTTCTAAGTGGACCTATACAAATGAGGTCTGAGGTGGCTGTGAGACCCGGGTCTGGGGTCTCCCTGGCACTGAGGGGGTGACTAGGGGCCACCGTGCTCATCCAGGCACCCATAAATGGCTTTAAAACACATTTAATTTATGCCTACTGTTCCATTATTGGAACGCTAAGCATTTGGGAGTTATTTATATCCCACGGCTCAAGGTCATCGCCAAGGTCTCATTGCAAACATTAAAAAACCGGCAACCTCAGGCATAAATGGGTTACGTGTGGCAGCCGCAGCTGCTTACCCTCTCTAAGGTTAACCTCAAGAGAGGCGCATTTCATGGAATGAGGTTTTTTTTGTTGTTTTTTTCTCTAAACAGTCTCGCTCTGTCGCTCACGCTGGAGTGCAGTGGTGTGATCTCGGCTCACTGCAAGCTCCACTTCCCAGGTTCACGCCATTTTCCTGCCTCAGCCTCCCGAGTAGCTGGGACTACAGGCGCCCGCCACCAAGCCGGGCTAATTTTTGTATTTTTAGTAGAGACGGGGTTTCACCGTGTTAGCCAGGATGGTCTCGATCTCTTGACCTCGTGATCCGCCTGCCTCGGCCTCCCAAAGTTCATGGAATGAGTTTTTAAAGGAAGGGTGGCTTGCAGCCCTGGAAAATTTGAGCATTTCTCCCCTAAGTGATGAAGCAGCTGTGCAAAGTCTTCCTCCCAGGGAATTTGCACTCCTGCTCTGCTCTAGCGTGAGGAGAACATGCCTCATGGAGTTTGCACCGTCTTCCCCCATGTTCTCACCCTACACGGACCCTCCCAGCCACCCTCTCTTCTCCCCTGACAATGCAGGACAAGAATAAAAGGCCAGCTCAGCAGCTCACCTGTGCAGAAGCAGCAGCAGAAGTAGCGGGTGAGAGCTCAGAGGGTCTGCAGGTAGCAGGATCCAACGCTTAAGTCTACGGCCGTGCCTCAGAGCCCGGGACTCAGGGGGCCAGCCACCAGCTTGCAAGCCGTAGCCACTCAAAGTGCTTGAGAAAGTGCTCGCGGGCAGCAGACGGCTGCCCTTCCAGTTCCATCTGTGCAGCAACCTTGCAAAGGCGGTTGCTTCACTGGGTGACCCACCAGTTGGCACAACCGTCTCCGAATGCAAATTCTGCAAACTCCACCTCCGAGCGCACAACCACGGTTGCCACTCAGGCTTAGGTGGAAAGGAAGTCTGCTGTGAAATTTCCTCTGTAACCGTCTGAACACTCATGTGCAGGGCTGAGCCCACTGGAGTAACGTCGCTCTGTCTCTGGGCAGTACCGTTAACGGCCCACCTCCGTATCACTGGCTCGCAGGGGGGCCCTGCTCTAAGACAACCCTGAGAGTGAGGAAAAGAGGGAGAATGATTTTCCTAAATTTTGTAACCAGCGGTGAAGAGCTGTGGCATTCTCCAGAACAGATTCCTGTTTCTTCTGAAATTAAAACAAAACAAAACAAAACAAGAACAGCACACGTTTCCTTTTAGACTCTAAAGCTGTGCTCATTGCGACATCTCTTGGTACACAGCCAGACGGTGACAAGCGAACAGACCTTGGGCACTGATCATTCCGGCTCTCACAGTTGGTCACGGGTGCTGCGGGCTCATATCCTCAACATCCCATGGGGGATCGGCCAGTTTCACGAGTGAGAACCAGGTTTCTGAGCTCTGGCATCCTGGCTCGTGAGGAGCAACGGTTGCTTCTTGTCACTCGTGGGAGGAGGTTGAGAGGGAAGGATCTGTCACCGACAAAGAATGAGCGAATATTGAACCAATGCTCAGGGAAAAGACATGGGAGAATCCCTCAAGCCAGGCTGGGTGTGGTGGCTCACGTCTGTAGTCCCAGCACTTTGGGAGGCCAAGGCGGGTGGATCACTTCAGGTCAGGAGTTCGAGACCAGCCTGGCCAACATAGGGAAATCCCGTCCCTACTAAAAATACAAAAATTAGCTGGGCATGGTGGTGGATGCCTGTAATCCCAGCTACTGGGAAGGCTGAGGCAGGAGAAATGCGTGAACCTGGGAGGTGGAGGTTGCAGTGAGCCAAGATCAGGCCATTGCACTCCAGCCTGGGTGACAGAGTGAGACTGTCTCAAAAAAAAAAAAAAAAAAAAAGGCCTGTCCTGGTGGCTCATGCCTGTAATCCCAGCACTTTGGGAGGCCAAGGCGGGAGGATCAATTGAGGTCAGGAGTTCGAGACAAGCCTGGCCAACATGACGAAACCCCGTCTCTACTAAAAATACAAAAATTAGCTGGGTGTGATGGTGGGCGCCTGTAGTTCCAGCTACTGGAGAGGCTGAGGCAAGAGAAAGACTTGAACCAGAGAGGCAGAGGTTGCAGTGAGTCGAGATCATGCCACTGCACTCCAGCCTGGGCAACAGAGAGAGACTCTGTCTCAAACAAACAAACAAACAAAAAAATCGAAATAATCCTTCAGGCCCCTGGTCACAGTGTTTTCTTCAACAGATCAATAAGCAGCTTTATATTATGTGCGTTTCTGTTTGAAAACACCTTATGAAGGTGGATCACCTGAGGTCAGGAGTTCGAGACCAGACTGGTCAACATGGAGAAACCCCGTCTCTACTAAAAATACAAAAAATAAGCTTGCGTGGTGGCGGGCACCTGTAATCCCAGCTATTTGGGAGACTGAGTCAGGAGGATCGCTTGAACCCGGGAGGTGAAGGTTGCAGTGAGCTGAGATGGCGCCACTGCACTCCAGCCTGCGCAACAAGAGCGAAACTCTGTCTCAAAAAATAAATAAATAAACAAATAAAAATAAAAATAATAAAATGGGGTACATAGACACCACGGAATAGCGTGAAGCCATGAAGAAGAATGAAATCATCTCCTTTGCAGCAACTTGGATCCAGCCAGAGGCCATTCTCCAAAGTGAATTAATACACAGACAGAAGGCCAAATATCACATGTTCTCACTTATAAGCAGGAGGTAAACATGGGGCACTCGTGGACATAAAGATGGGAACAACAGACCAGGCGTGGTGGCTCACGCCTGTAATCCCAGCACTGTGGGAGGCCGAGGTGGGTGGATCACCTGAGGTGAGGAGTTTGAGACCAGCCTGGCCAACATGATGAAACCCTGTCTCCACTAAAAATAAAAAAAATTAGCTGGGCGTGGTTACAGACACCTGTAATCTCAGCTACTCGGGAGGCTGAGGCAGGAGAATCACTTGAACCTGGGAAGCGGAGTTTGCAGTCTCTACTAAAAGTACAAAAATTACTCGAGCATGGTGGTGCATGTCTGTAATCCCAGCTACTCAGGAGGCTGAAGCAGGAGAATGGCTTGAACCCTGGAGGTGGAGCTTGCAGTGAGCCGCGATCGCGCCACTGCACTCCAGCCTGGGCAACAAGAGAGAAAACGTCGTCTCAAAAAAAAGAAAAAAGATGGGAACAAGAGGTATTACAGACGGCTAGAGAGGGGAGGGAGGGAGAGGAAGGGCTGAAAATCTATCTACTGGGTGCTGAGATCAGTAGCTACATCACAGACATCATTCATACCCAAAATCTCAGCGTCACACAATATACCCTTGTAACAAACCGGCATATGTACCCCCAGAATCTAAAATAAAGTAAAGGCCGGGCACGGTGCCCCATGCCTATAATCCCAGGACTTTGGGAGGCCGAGGTAGGCGGATCACCTGAGGTCAGGAGTTCAAGACCAGCCTGGCCAACATGGTGAAATCCTGTCTCTACTAAAAATACAAAAATTAGCCGGGTGTGGTCACAGACACCTGTAATCTCAGCTACTCCAGAGGCTAAGGCAGGAGAATCGCTTGTACCCGGGAAGTGGAGGTTGCAGTCTCTACTAAAAATACAAAAATTAGCCAGGCGTGGTGGCGTACTCCTGCAGTCTCAGCTACTCGGAAGGCTGAGGCAGGAGAATCGCTTGAACCCGGGAGGCAGAGGTTGCAGTGAGTCGAGATCGCGCCACTGCCCTCCAGCCTGGGCGTCAGAGTGAGACTCTGTCTCAGAAAAAAAAAAAGGAAAGAAAATCAAAGGCAGAGTCTATTCATCAGTTTATGAAGTGTTTGTCTTCAGGATTACAGTAGTCCCTCCTTCTTCACGGTAGACGTAGTCAATAAAGTCGGAGCAAACACTGAGTTAACAAATACAAACCATCCTGCAAAGAGTCCACACTTAGACGCCTGTAACTTTTGTACCTCTGGTCCCCAAATTTTTCACAGCCGATCCATACATAACCTGATTTTACGTGTGTTTCTGTTTAAAAAGCCTTCCGGAGTCGATATTGTGGATGCATTCACATTGAACTCACAGCCAACGGCATTATAACTCATGCCTGGGCAAAGTGTCTCTAACACACCTCTTTTCTCCATAAGATGCACAGCAGTCTTCATGGAGTTAGGGATGCTAGGCAGCTCTGCAGCCTGTGGGGCATTTGAAGCAGAAATCGCCAACAAAATGCACAAAAATGTAAAAACACCTGGCACTCAGTATACCCCCAAAAGGACATTTGTTTGCAATGTGAGCTGATCCCAGAAGGCCCCCATTTTTCACCACTGTGTGCCTGTTTTTGAACGTTTGCAAAACCATCATGAGTCCTGGTTTTGGGGTTCCAAATAAATGTTAGTGCGTGGAGGAATTCACAGATACAGAATTCGAGAATAATTTGCATTTCTTTCTTTTTTCAGTCTGTCTCACCCAGGCTGGAGTGCAGTGGTGCGATCATAATTCACAGCAGCCTCCAACTCCTAGCCTCAAGTGATCCTCCTTCCTCAGCCTCCTAAGTAGCTGGGACTACGGGAGCATACCGCCACACCTAATTTTTTTTTGTTTTTGAGACAGAGTCTCACTCTGTCGCCCAGGCTGGAGTACAGTGGCACAATCTTGGCTCACTGCAACCTCCGCCTCCAAGGTTCAAGCCATTCTCCTGTCTCAGCCTCTGGAGTAGCTGGGATTACAGGCATGTGCTACCATATCCAGCTAATTTTTTTTATTTTTAGTAGACACGGGGTTTCACCGTGTTGATCGGGCTGGTCTTGAGCTCCTGACCTCAGGTGATCCACCTGCCTTGGCCTCCCAAAGTGCTGGGATTACAGGTGTGAGCCATCTTGCCCGGCCGCACCTGGCTAATTTAAAAAAAAATTTTTTTTTGTAGAGTCCGGGCGTAATGGCTTATGCCTGTAATCCCAGCACTTTGGGAGGCTGAGGCGGGCGGATCACGAGGTCAGGAGATCGAGACCATCCTGGCTAACACGGTGAAACCCCGTCTCTACTAAAAAATACAAAAAATTAGCTGGGCGTGGTGGCGGGTGCCTGTAGTCCCAGCTACTTGGGAGGCTGAGGCAGGAGAATGGCGTGAACCCAGGAGGCAGAACTTACAGTGAGCCGAGATCGTGCCACTGCACTCCAGCCTGGGCGACAGAGCGAGACTCTGTCTCAAAAAAAAAAAAAATTTTTTTTGTAGAAATGGGATCCTCTGTGTTGCCCAGGCTGGTCTTGACCTCCTGGGCTCAAGCCATCCTCCTGCCTTGGCCTCCCAAAACTCTGGGATGACAGACATGAGCCACTGCACTGGATGGACTGAATCATGAGAATTGATTATCTTTACTGCTAACCAGAAATCAGAAAGAAGTGAAACAGCTGTCCCAAGGCAGACTCAGGGTCACATGGCATTTGGAAGAGAGTCCTTTGAAAATGGGCTCTTCACAGCGAAAGCTATGATGTTCTCTCTGCCCAAGTGTTGTTCAAATAAGTGGATGTCATAGGAATATTTGGACACCTTCTTCAGCTTCCTGTGAGGATGACCGATGGAGTAGGAGGATGTGGCCTGTAATCCCAGCACTTATGTATTATTATTATTATTATTATTATTTTTGAGATGGAGTCTCACTCTGTCACCCAGGGTGGAGTGCAGTGGTGTGATCTCAGCTCACTGCCACCTCCGCCTCCTGGGTTCATGCAATTCTCCTGCCTCAGCCTCCTGAGTAGCTGGGATGACAGGTGCCCACCACCACACTTGGTTAATTTTTTGTATTTTTAGTAGAGATGGGGTTTTGCCATGTTGGCCAGGCTGATCTCAAACTCCTGACCTCAGGTGATCTGCCCACCTCGGTCCCCCAAAGTGCTGGGACTACAGGTGTGGTGGCGGGTGCCTGTAATCCAAGCTACTAGGGAGGCTAAGGTAGGAGAATCACTAGGACCCGGGAGGTGGAGGTTGCAGTGAGCTGAGATTGCGTCATCGCACTCCAGCCTGGGCAACAAGAGTGAAACTCTGTCCAAAAATAAATAAATAAATAAATAAATAAGAAAATGGGGTACATAGACACCATGGAACAGTATGCAGCAGTGAAAAAGAACGAAGTAATGTCCTTGCACCTCGAAATCGTGTAATTACGTAATGGAATCATGTAGTTTCGCCTTGCAAAGCTGTGCAGAGATGGGACAGCTCCCGTCAGAAAGACACGAAGCTTATGGCTTGTGGAGGTCACGGGCTGGACATTCAGAGGGAAGAGGAGTATGACCAGGAGGGCTTGGGCTGCCCAGCCCAGATCCACTGTCTCTAAGATACATAACCCTGGACTGTGTCAGCAGAGGCAGAAAGAGGAGATCCAGTTGCAGGTACTGGGGTGGTCAGCAGCTGGCTCATTGGTGCCATTTGTGGGATCCGTGCCTCTTCTTTCCCCATAGAAAGGGAAAGAGGCAGCCGGGCGTAGTGGCTCACGCCTGTAGTCCCAGCATTTTGGGAGGCCATGGCGGGCAGATCACAAGGTCAAGAGTTCGGGACCAGCCTGGCCAATATGGTGAAACCCCGTCTCTACTAAAAATACAAAAATTAGCCGGGCATGGTGGCAGACACATGTAATCTCGGGTACCGGGGAGGCTGAGGCAGGAGAATCACTTGAACCCAGGAGGCGGAGGTTGCAGTGAGCAGAGATCACGCACTCCAGTCTGGGTGACAGAGTGAGACTCTGTCTCAAAAAAAAGAAAAAAGAAAAGAAAAAGAAAGGGAAGGAGGCTTCAAAGTCCTGAGAACGCCACTGCTGCCATCGTTCCAAGCTGGAAGTTGCTAGGACACCTCTGAAGCTTTGTGCTGAGGAAACTCAGACGGGCTTAGCTCCTAGGCTGAACTCAACAGGTCGTCCTGTGAAAACTTCTGTATTAACAAAGGAAAGGACTCACCAGAAAGCAACAGCTATTATCCTGGGCTTGGCAGCAAACAAGAGGACAGGTAGTGAAAGTCCTGCAGCCTTTCTTCATTTTTATTTTTTTGAGATGGAGTCTTTCTTGCTCTGTTGCCCAGGCTGGAGTGCAGTGGCGTGATCCTGGCTCACTGCAAACTCCGCCTCCTGGTTTCGAGTGATTCTCTGCCTCAGCCTCCTGAGTAGCTGGGACTACAGGCGCCCACCGCCACACCTGGCTAATTTTTGTATTTTTAGTATAGATGAGGTTTCACTGTGTTGGCCAGGCTGGTCTTGAACTCCTGAACTCAGGTACTCCGCCCGCCTCGGCCTCCCAAAGTGCTGGGATTACAGGTGTGAGCCACTGCACCCAGCCCTGTGGTCTAATTTTGAAAGTCCAAAATCATTTGTTTCTAAAGTTTGCCCTTGAGCTAAAGTGCCAGTGTATGTATGTAATACTTGATTTGGTTATAAATCATATTTCAAGATAGATCTTAGTGTAGTAGGTTATATAACTAAAAAGTCTTAAGCTGCTAAAACAGTATTTTTCAGAGTTGTGAAATGCAGTATGGGACTAATTATTATTATTATTTTCCTTCTCTAAGTCTAAAGATAAACTATGAAATGTTCCGTCATGGTGTTTGAAGGGTCCTTCCAATCTTAAAGATTCATGTTAGCTGGTGAGACCCTGTCTCTACTAAAAATATGAAAATTAGCTGGGAGTGGTGGCAGGCACCTGTAGTCCTAGCTACTCGGGAGGCTGAGGTAGGAGAATTGCTTGAACCTAGGGGTTGGAGCTTGCAGTGAGCCGAGATCGCGCCAGTGCACTCCAGCCTGGGTGACAGAGCGAGACTCTCTCTCAAAAAAAAAAAAAAAAAAAAAAAAAAAGACTCATGTTGGCTGGTGAAACCCCATCTCTACTAAAAATACAAAAATTAGCTGGGTGTGGTGGCGGGCGCCTGTAGTCCCAGCTACTCGGGAGGCTGGGGTGGGAGAATCGCTTGAACCTGGGAGGTGGAGGTTGCAGGGTTGCAGTGAGCTGAGATCACACTCCAGCCTGGGTGACAGAGCGAGACTCCATCTCAAAAAAAAAAAGATTAGTGTTGATTTTCACTATCTCATAACGTAGGCTACAAAAATAGTTTAGAGTATGGAGCCAAGGGTGTTTTGTTTGGTCAGGAGTACGTGTAAGCAACAGAACACTTACCAAAAGATGTAAACTGTCTCGTAATAGATTAATGTGTTTCTTTTTCATCAAAGTGCTAAATATCAGTTAACCCAATAGCAAGTTAAAAGAAAAAATATGTGAGTCAGGTGAAAAATTCTGATAATGTCCTAAAGACAAGTTTATTATTTTTTAATGTGCATAATATAATGTTGCAGCATAAAATTTTAAAAAATAAAATTGTTTACCCCCCAAAAAAAGATATATTGTTACATGAATTGGTGTTCTCCAGAGAAAAGAACCAATAGAATATATTTTTATATATACATAAGAGATAAATTTTTATCTGTGGGTGCAAGGTTTATATATATAAATATATGTGTTTTATTATATATATCTTTAGGTAGATAAGGACATATGCCTATATATTTCTTTATATAATTTATACATATTTATATATTCTATACATATTTACTTATTTATAAATACATACATATATATATTTTAACAACTATACAATATATGAGGCTTCTTGGAAGAAATTGACTCATAGCATTATGGGAGATTGAGGTGTCCCACAATCTGCTGGGTGAAAAGCTGGAGACCTGGAAGAGCCAAAGGTGTGAGTTCCAGTCTGAGTCTGAACTTCTACCCAGTAGAGCCGAGGATATGAGTTCCCATCTGAGTCTGAAGACCTGAGACCCAGGAGGGCTGAGGGTGTGAGCTCCAGTCTGAATCTGAAGGCCTGAGACCGAGGAGAGCCAAGAGTGTGAGTTCCAGTCTGAGTCTGAAGGCCTCAGACTCAGGAGAGCTAAGGGTGTGAGTTCTAGTGTGAGTCTGAAGGCCTGAGACCCAGGAGAGCTGAGGGTGTGAGTTCTAGTGTGAGTCTGAATTTCTGAGACCCAGGAGAGCAGAGGTGGTGAGTTCCTGTCTGAGTCTGAAGGCCTGAGACCCAGGAGAGCAGAGGGTGTGAATTCTAGTGTGAGTCTGAAGGCCTGAGACCCAGGAAAACTGAGGGTGTGAGTTCCTGTCTGAGTTTGAAGGCCTGAGACCCAGGAGAGCTAAGGGTGTGAGTTCTAGTGTAAGTCTGAATTTCTGAGACCCAGGAGAGCAGAAGGTGTGAGTTCCTGTTTGAGTTTGAAGGCCTGAGACCCAGGAGAGCTGAGGGTGTGAGTTCTAGTGTGAGTCTGAAGGCCTGAGACCCAGGAGAGCTGAGGGTGTGAGTTCTAGTGTGAGTCTGAATTTCTGAGACCCAGGAGAGCAGAGGGTGTGAGTTCCTGTCTGAGTTTGAAGGCCTGAGACCGAGGAGAGCTGAGGGTGTGAGTTCTAGTGTGAGTCTGAAGGCCTGAGACCCAGGAGAGCTTAGACTGTGAGTTCCAGTCTGAAGGCCTGAGACCCAGGATAACTGAGGGTGTGAGTTCCAGTCTGAAGGCCTAGGGAGACCAACATCACAGCTGAAAGCCCATCAGGCAGAAGGAATTCCCTCTTAGTTTCTGAGGAGACGGCTGTGCATAGCTGTCCACCTGCTTGACCTCTCTGTGGGGCAGCTGCAGACCCTCGGGCCGGGTGCTACAGACCGATGTGGTTAAGTCAGGCTCATTTCAGCCTCTCATGGGGCCATGTGTCGTATTTTGTGAGTCCAGGTTGCAGGTTGCAGGGAAAAATGTGTTCATCTCTCTGACATGGGGTTTGAAGGTGTCTGAGCCAATCTGAGCTGATCCGAGGACGCCAGCTGAACCCCAGTGAGTTTAGTGACCGCCGTAAGGTTGTTTGAAGCTGTTTCTCTGAAGGAAACCAGGAACAGGATGTGTTCATGTCCCAGGAGAGCTGAGGGCCTGATGTTGAGAGAGGAACGGAAAACCGACAGGGCCTGGAGGAAGAGAGGGACAGAAATAGCAGCCCCGGCCAGGCCCCCACGTCTGCCCTGGGAAATAAGGCTGCCTGCTTCCAGGGGATCCTGTAAAGCCTGCTGTTGACCCGTAGGTTCCTGGCTGTTAGCAGCTGCCCTCCCAATGTGCCCACCCAAGGGACAGAGAGACAAGGTGGCCTGGGGTTGTGGTGGGGCCCAAGCCATCGTGCCAGCTTCTCTGCTGAGTATGCAAGGTTTCAGGGCTGAGTATGCCCTGAATTTTTGGGGGGTGTTCACTCAGGCCTGGGTGGCCCAGGCAGTCCCAGGAATAGAATCCCAGTCCCAAAATCAAAGCATACCCGTGCAGGCCAAGTGTGGAGATGTTAGTCTATTTGCAGCAATCGGTTTAGGGATGGAGAGTGTGTTTAATGCTGCTTCTCATACCCCTTTTTAAAAATACTTGTAGGTTCACCTCCTGAATGTGGGAAATGAAGCTCATTTGCAAATAGGGTCTTTGTAGATGCGAGAAAGGTTAGGATCTAGAGGGCTGTAGGCTCAGTTCTTCCTGCAACACGTCCTAAGCAAAATCCCGGGAATAGGCCAGGCACAGTGGCTCACGCCTGTAATCCCAGCACTTTGGGAGGCTGAGGCGGGCAGATCACTTGAGGTCAGGAGTTTGAGACCGGCCTGACCAACATGGCAAAACCCTGTCTCTACTAAAAATACAATTAGTCGGGCGTGCTGGCATGCACCTGTAATCCCAGCTACTCAGGAGGCTGAGGCAGGAGAATGGCTTGAACCTGGGAAGCGGAGGTTGCAGTGAGCCGAGATCATGCCATTGCACTCCAGCCTGGGCAACAGAGTGAAACTTAGTCTCAAAAAGAAAAAAAAAAAAAAGGCCAGGTGGGATGGCTCATGCCTGTAATCCCAGCACTTTGGGAGGTCGAGGCAGGTGGATCACCTGAGGTCAGGAGTTTGAGAACAGCCTAACCAACATGGCAAAACCCTGTCTCTACTAAAAATACAATTAGTCGGGCGTGCTGGTGCACACCTGTAATCCCAGCTACTCAGGAGGCTGAGGCAGGAGAATGGCTTGAACCTGGGAGGCAGAGGTTGCAATTGCACTCCAGCCTGGGCAACAGAGAGAAACTTAGTCTCAAAAAGGAAAAAAAAAAAAAAAAAAAAAGGCCGGGTGCGGTGGCTCACGCCTGTAATCCCAGCACTTTGGAAGGTCGAGGCAGGTGGATCACCTGAGGTCAGGAGTTCGAGAACAGCCTGACCAACATGGTGAAACCCCATCTCTACTAAAAATACAAAAATTAACCAGATATGTTGGCACGTGCCTGTCATCCGAGCTATTCGGGAGGCTGAGGCAGAAGAATCCCTTGAACCTGGGAGGCGGAGGTTGCAGTGAGCCCAGATTGCGCCATTGCACTCCAGCCTGGGCAACAAGAGTGAAACTCTATCTCTCTCTCACACACACACACACAAGAAAAAAAGATTCTGGGCATGGATAGAGATGGGGAATAGGAAAGAAAGAGAAAGAGAAGAAAACACAGCATGGGTGGGGTCCAAAGAGTCACCCAGGGCTCCATCGCCCTGAGACCTTTGAGGGATCATGTGGGACCCGCCTCAGAGCTCTCCCTCTGAGACAAGTGAAGGATGGACATTGTGGGCTGAGCTGGTTTCCTCTGAACCTGGGGCAGCAGAGAAGATGGATGTGACTATGCGAGGCCTATCTGGCACCATACTGCAGGTCACCCCGGGGGTGTTTTTGGCAGACGCAGGTCTCACTGAGCCTCTGGGATCCTTGTCTTATGAGATGAATCTTTACCGATCTGTGTGCACTATTAACCTCTTAATCTTGCATGATTGAGGGCCAAGCCTATTGCAGCGAAAGGCTGGTGGATGCTTGTGGGGTGAGAAGCCGAGTGTATTTTGGAGGTACGATGCCTTGGGGCCGTTCCTCGTGTGAGTGAGGCGGTATTGGTTACCGATAGTTACTGGCCTCTGATGTGCCAGGTGAATGCACAGACTTTCTGTCATCAAACATTTGTGTTACAAGAACGCTCAGGGCCACGTGCGGTGGCTCATGCCTGTAATCCCAGCACTTTGGGAGGCTGAGGCAGGCAGATCACTTAAGGTCAGGAGTTCGAGACCAGCCTGACCAACATGGTGAAACCCCGTCTCTACTAAAAATACAAAAAATTACCCAGGCATTGGGGCAGGTGCCTATAACCCCAGCTCCTTGAGAAGCTAAGGTGAGAGAATGGCTTGAACCCGGGAGGTAGAGGTTGCAGTGAGCCGAGGTCGCGCCACTGCACTCCAGCCTGGGCAACAAGAGCACAACTCCATCTCAAAAAAAAAAAAAAAAAAGGCCAGGCGCGGTGGCTCATGCTTGTAATCCCAGCACTTTGGGGGGCTGAAGCAGGTAGATCACCTGAGGTCAGGACTTCGAGACCAACCTGGCCAACATGATGAAACCTCGTCTCTACTAAAATTACAAAAATTAGCCAGGTGTGGTGGCACATACCTGTAGTCCCAGCTACTCGGGAGGCTGAGGCATGAGAATCACTTGAACCTGGGAGGCGGAGGTTGCAGTGAGCCGAGATCGCACCACTGCACTCCAGCCTGGGTGACAGAGCAGGACTCTGTCTCAAAACAAAAACAAAAACAAAAACAAAAACACTCAGAATGGTTGTGCCATTGGCCCAAAGCCCTGGTGGATCCCAAAGTCTGTTTCTTTCTAATGGCGTGATTTCCTTTCTCGTGGCAAATCCCACTCCAAGATCCCACAGAACCCCACCTGGCATTCCGTATCTCCTTCCTGGGATGGGGGTCCCTGTTCTGTGCCTGCAGTATTAGTCCATTGTCACACTGCTATAAAGATTGGCCTGAGACTGGGTAATTGATAAAGGAAAGAGGGTGCATTGACTCATAGGTCCACATGGCTGAGGAGGCCTCAGGAAACTTACGGTCCTGTCCGAAGGCGAACGGGAAGCAGGCACCTTCTTCTTAAGGTGGCAGCAGAGGAAGAGCGTGTGGAGGGAGAACTGTCAGTTATAAAACCAGCAGGCCGGGCGCGGTGGCTCACGCCTGCAATTCCAGCACTTTGGGAGGCCGAGGAGGGTGGATCATGAGGTCAGGAGATGAGAGGCTAACACAGTGAAACCCCATCTCTACTAAAAATACAAAAAATTAGCCCGGCGTGGTGGCGGGCACCTGCAGTCCCAGCTACTCAGGAGGCTGAGGCAGGAGAATGGCGTGAACCCGGGAGGTAGAGCTTGCAGTGAGCCGAGATGGAGCCACTGCACTCCAGCCTGGGCAACAGAGCGAGACTGTCTCAAAACAAACCCAAAAGAGGGCCGGGCACAATGGCTCACGCCTGTCATCCCAGCACTTTGGGAGGCCGAGGCGGGTGGATCATGAGGTCAGGAGGTGAGAGGCTAACATGGTGAAACTCCATTTCTACTAAAAATACAAAAAATTAGCCGGGTGTGGTGGAGGGTGCCTGTAGTCCCAGCTACTCGGGAGGCTGAGGCAGGAGAATGGCATGAACCCGGGAGGTGGAGGCTGCAGTGAGCCGAGATCGCACCACTGCACTCCAGCCTGGACGACACAGTGCGACTCCGTCTCAAAAAAAAAAAAGAAAAAAAAAAGCAAAGCGGTTACGTTGACTCACATATCCACACGGCTGAGGCCTCAGGAAACTTATAGTCATGGCAGAAGGTGAATGGGCAGCAGGCACCTGCTTCAGAAGGTGGCAGCAAAGAGAGCTCATGTGGAGAGAGAACTGTCAATCACTTATAAAACCAGCAGGTCTCTCGAAAACTCATTCACTGTGCTGAGTAGAGAGTGGGGAAAACCTCCCTCATGATCCAATCACGTCCCTCCCTCAACACGTGGGAATTACAATTAGAGACAAGATTTGGGTGGAGACACCGAGACAAACCATAGCCTCTGCTAATGCCTGGCTGATGTAAGTGACTTATGTGCTTTCTTCTACCCCCAAACACATCCTTCAGGCCGGTGGAGGCCAAAATATTTCTCCACTCTTCCCTACGCACCCAGAACAGTGTCTGGCACGCCAGAGATACCCCATCACTAATTTCTGCATGGGAATAAAGCAGGAAATAGAGCATGTCGGCCGGGCGCAGTGGCTTACACCTGTCATCCCAGCACTTTCAGAGGCCGAGGCAGGTGGATCACCTGAGGTCAGGAGTTCGAGACTATCCCGGCCAACATGGTGAAATCCCGTATCTACTAAAAATACAAAAAATAGCTGGGTGTGGTGGCGGGCACCTGTAATCCCAGCTATTTGGGAGGCTGAGGCAGGAGAATCGCTTGAGCCTGGGAGGGGGAAGTTGCAGTGAGCTGAGATTGAGATTGCGCCACTGCACTTCAGCTTGGGTAACAGAGTGAGACTCTGTCTCAAAAAAAAAAAAGAGACAAGAAAGGAGGAAGGAAAGAGAGAGAAAGAAATAAAAAGAGAAAGAGAAAAGAGTACAAGAAGCAAGAAAGGAAGGAGAGAGAAAGAAAGAAAGAAAGAAAGAAAGAGAGAAAGAAAGAGAGAGAAAGAGAGAAAGAAAGAAAAGAAGGAAGGCAGGAAGGAAGGAAGGAAGGGGAGAGAGAATGAAAAAGGAAAGAAATAGAGAAAGAAGAAAGAAAGAAAGAAAGAAAAAGAAGGCAGGAAGGAAGGAAGGGGAGAGAGAATGAAAAAGAAAAGAAAGAGAAAAGAATACAAGAAGGAAGGAGGGAAGGAGAGAGAAAGAAAGAGGAAAAGAAAAGGAAGGAAGGAACGGGAGAGAGAGAACGAAAAAGAAAGGAAAGAAAGAAAGGAAAGGAAAGAAGGAAGGAAGGAAAGAAGGAAGGCAGGAAAGAAGGAAGGCAGGAAAGAAGGAAGGAAGGAAAGAAGGAAGGAAGGAAAGAAGGAAGGAAGGAAAGAAAGAAAGGAAGGAAAGAAAGAAAGGAAGGAAGGAAAGAAGGAAGGAAGGAAAGAAGGAAGGAAGGAAAGGAAAGAAGGAAGGAAGGAAAGGAAAGAAGGAAGGAAGGAAAGAGGGAAGGAAGGAAAGAGGGAAGGAAGGAAAGGAAAGAAGGAAGGAAGGAAAGAAGGAAGGAAGGAAAGGAAAGAAGGAAGGAAAGAAGGAAGGAAAGAAGGAAGGAAGGAAAGAAGAAAGGAAGGAAAGAAGGAAGGAAGGAAGGAAGGAAGGAAGGAAG